>NC_046157.1:113712929-114312929 GCF_011064425.1 Rattus rattus
GGTCACAGCACCCGGTCAGGCAGCTCACAGCTATTCTCATCTCCAGCTGCACAGGTTCCGAGGCCTCTGGCCTCGGCGGGCACCGGGATGAACTCACATGCCTGTGTGCACACCACTCACGATTTACAATTATACACAGAGAGGGCTTGATTTAAAAAGCATTCGACACGGGGCCGGGGGGATGGCTCAGGGGATAAAGCACAAGGCATACAGGCATGACGGTCTGAGCTCAGATATAAAAATAAAGCCAGCTCACCTGGGGTGAGGTGTGACATGGAAACAGGCAAATCCCCAGAAGCTCATAGGCTTTTGAGCCAGGCTTATGAAACAGTAAACAAAGAGATCCTGCTCGGTCAGAAAGTGAGGACTCGAATCCTTAAGGTTGTCTGCTGACCTCCATATGCACACGCACACACACACACACACACACACACATACACACACACACACACACACAAGCGCACACATGAACACATGCACACATGCATGCACACACACGTGCACCCACACTAGCACACATACACACATACACACACGCACACATGCACACAAGCGCACACATGAACACATGCACACATGCATGCACACACACGTGTACCCACACTAACACACATACACACATGTACATGCGCACATACGGGTGTGGCGGGGATAGAGGGAGAGTTTCCATTCAACCAACACCCAACAACAGTAAGCTTTCCCTGAAGGCTCCTGACCTCCTGTCTAGGAGAACCATGCTTACCAGCGGTGCCAGAAGAAAATGATAAGAAAGTAATGTAGAGATGTCTTAGAGGTTAAGAGCACGGACTGCTCTTCTAGGGGTCCTGAGTTCAAATCCCAGCAACCACATGGTAGCTCACGACCATCTGATGCCCTCTTCTGGTGTGTCTGAAGACAGATACAGTGTACTTATATATAATATAAATAAATACATCTTTTTTTTTTTTAAAAAAAAAGGAATGAGTGTCAAGTCATGGCCACTGAGAGTACTGGGAGAAAGAAAGGAGAGAGGTCCCAACACACCAGCAGCCCTGGGGGATGGCAATAGAAAGGTCAGAATTACACAGGGTCCACAGATCTGTCTCGGTGCCATACAAGCAGGGACAGAGAGGCATTGTGGGAACGAACCCTGAGAACTTTAAGGCAGAACCAGGCAAACAGGTAAGGCTGTGCAGACAGGGCCAGGGATGAACGTTGTAGACATGGTTATTACATCAGGAGTGAAGGTGGCCATCAACATGTTGGTGATATTAGATATTCACAGATCTGAGAGCTTAGAAGCTGAGGTGAGCCCTGAGGGCTGAGGTCGGGAGCCTCTGGGCTGTGAGCAGGACTCATCTGTCTTCACCTCACACCTGCCACCCTGTCAGCAGCACCCCTCGCACCTCCCTCTGAGCATCCCCTCTTGGCCTCCAGTTTCCTGGCTTTCCTTCATACTGATGCCCTCTCACTGCAGAGTGAGCTCAGTCCTGTTTGCCGTTCTGCCAATGCGACCCATCCTCACCCTGCTTCATTGGCCTTCCAAGATCAGTCTGCCTCCTCAGGGGTTTTCTGACTCTCTCTGCCACATAACCCTTCCTCCTATCTCATTCCCCACCACACCAGCTCGCTTTACATCAGTTCTATCTGATAGAACAGCTCGGTTTAGCTGCTCCCCCTGCCCCCTCGCCATCTCCACAAGCAGCTCTATGACAGCGAGGATATCTCCTGTCTTACTTTGCTGTCCACCACCAGGACCTAGTACCCCGGCACCTAGCATGCTCTGAATAGATAGATGGAGGATGAGCGAGTGAACTAACCAAGCAAAAGAGAGGAATGTCAAGAAGAGCACTGTGCCAATAAACCACTAATGTCCTCTAAGCAAATGTCTCCCAAGACCTGAGCCTTTATCACGGTAGTTTCAATTAGAGTCATTGTTCAACGACTGCACTAGTTTAGCGGAATCTCTCTGGAGACCGCAGCAACAGCAGCAGAGGCGGCAGGGCGGCGGCGGCGGCGGCACAATTCACACATACGTTGAAAGACACTTTCCTTAAGGTAGGTGACCTTAAGAGGCATTCTCTGGCATTCCCATGGACACCTGACTTTTAATGCCACGTACGATAAGGAAACCCAGGCTACCTTGACCCCTGGGTCCTATCAGGGAAAAAGGAGCAAAGGAGCAAAGGTCATTTCCCTTGAGAAGACTGCATGACGTTCAAGACGTAGCCTGACCTCGCTGACCTCAGCTGTTCCAGCTTCCATGCACTGACCATGGCGATGACTCTCCCGGGGGTGTGCTTTCAGGGAGCAGGGAAGCCCTCCCCAGCCCTGGACACACTCTCAGGTACCCAAGATGTTTCTGTTCAAAAAAGTGCATTTCCACAAGCTGGACCAGTGCTGGCAGGACTTTGGAAGCTTCCGACCCAGGGCAGTGAGGTTTCTCTCTTCAGTGATGTCGATCTTCTTTCTCAGAACCAGCCTGAATGCTAGCTTGTCTTGGCACTTCCTTGTCTAAACTAATTCACTCTCTTCAAACTCAACTGTGTGAATGCAGCCGAAATAGCACACAAACAGGCCCATCCCACTTCCTGATAAGAGTCCTTGTTCTCCTCCGAAGCCTCACGAACCACACCCCAACTGACTTCACTTCTCCCAGAATTCTTGTCTTCCAAGCTCCCACAATAACGGATCCATAATCCCACCATAAATTCTGCTAACAGCACTCAAAGATTTTTTTTTTTAGCCCCACGTTTTAAATTCTTTCAGCACTATTTCCTCAAACCATTTCCAGAGGCTTGAGAATCACAGCGACAATTTATCACAGCAACGGCTCCACTTCTCAGACCAATTTTCAGTCTTCATCTTAACTCTTCTCCTGTTGCTAGGATATGAGGAAAAGAAAAGCATTCTAACAAAAGCAGCAGCGTAAGGAAGAAAGAGTTTATTCTGGCTCACTGCTCGAGGGGAAGTCAAAACAGCAGGAGCTGGAAGCAGATCGTCACATCCACAATTAGGAAGCAAAGAACAATGCTTGTGCACTGCGGCTCAGCTCGCTTTCTCCACTTACATCCTCGGTCCGGCATCGAGCCAAGGAATGGTGCCGCCCACAGTGGACAGTTCTTCCTACTGCAGTTGACACCATCAAGATAATCCCCCACAGGAGTACCTACAGGTCTATCTCTTGGGGAATTCTGGTGTCTGTCAAGTTAACAATTAACACCAATCATCATAGGATAGCTCCAACTTACAACTGACACCCCAGGGCAATGGTTAATAACAGTCCTTTTGCCCTCATGTACCCTGGGTAATAAATTATATATGATGACTCGTTGTAGAAGAAATAACAGCCACTAAAAGTTATCTATAATGACTCACTGTTGAGGAAATAATAACTACTGAAAGTTTATCTATAGTCAGAGATCATTATGTGAGCGCCACAAACTTAATGAAAACCCACCGAGAAACATTATTATATACTACAGTATAGTGTATATACTAACAAACACTAAAAAAACCAATAACTAAAACCACTAAACTAATAACCACTAACAAATAATACTATGCACTATAGTATCTATATGCTATATGTTAATATATTACTATACATGACATACTTCTATATACTATATACTACTATATTCTATTACTACAATATACTACTATATCCTGTGTACTGTATACTATATACTACTATATACTATATACCAAAAACAGCTAAGTGTCTAAACTTTGAAAATGGCAACTACAATGTGGGTGCTGGGTAGACGGGCAGCACAGGGTCTAATACTGCACTTCAAGTGTTACTACCACAGACAGACGGAAAGCCCAGGTCTGTTCTCTGACCTTCTCTATGGCTTGGTATGAACCGTGAACTACTTGTGTGATGTTCAAGATATCACACATTTCATGACATCAGGATAAGAGCCCCTTTGATGAATGGGTCAAAGTTACAGGGTCCCACCACACAGCCACATTCCCCACCAGCCTATGAATGTTCTGCACTGCCTAGGTTTACCTCAGCAACTCTGCAGCAGACCAGCCTGTAAGCCAAGCTCATGCCATCTCCACTGGGAATTAAATACCAAAGGCACTTCAGTATGCACAACTGACAACTTATTGGGCTTGTGATAAGAGGAAGCTTACAAGATTAGTGAGGTTTTTCTAAATTTGACAGGCAGATCGCTGGCACTCACCAGCCAGTCAAGCCCAAGCGATGCTGGAGGTTTCATGAGAGACCCTGTCTCAAATAATAAGGTGGAAGGCTAGAGAGACAGCTCAGCAGCCAGAAGCACACAGTATTCTCTCAGAGGACCCGAGTTCAGATCTTGGAACCCAGTCAGGTGGCTCACAACTGCCTGTAACTCTAGGGGATCCAATGCCCTCCTCCAGCCTCTGTAGGCACTGAATTCACATGTGCATAGCCACACACAGGCACACATGCACACATACAATTAAAAATAAATACGAGGGCTGGAGAGATGGCTCAGCGGTTAGAGCACTGACGGCTCTTCCAGAGGTCCTGAGTTCAATTCCCAGCAACCACATGGTGGCTCACAACCATAAGATCTGCTGCACTCTTTTTGGTGTATCTGAAGACAGCTACAGTGTACTTATATATAATAAATAAATAAATAAATCTTTTAAAAAATAAATAAATATGAAATAAGAGTGAAGAGCAAATGAGGAGAGCTGACAGTGACCTTGACAAGAATATACATATGTGTGTGCATCTATCTACTCACAGGAAAACATGTGCGAGCACACACAACACACACATGTAGACACACAGACACACACATAGGCACACACAGATACAGACACATATACTGACACAGATACGCACACAATGACACAGACATACACACTGACACACAGATACAGACACACATACACACACTGACAGACACATAGATACAAACGCACACAAAGACACACTCACAGATACACACACACACACACACTGACACACAGATACAAACACACACATAGACACACTCACAGATACATACATACATACACACACACACAGACATACACCAAGACAGACAGACATGCAGAAAGAGGAAAAAAAGCAAAGGATATGAGATCTAGCTATAGGGGAGAAAGGGGGAAAACCCTGAGATAAAATTCAAATTATGAGCTCTTACACCATAAATCTGAAGGTCATGTCCTCCAGCTTACCTTCCTTCAGCTGAAAGAATGTCAGGGAGAGTAAGGGAAGCCTAGCATCTAGCTGAGAACTGGGGCAACTCCTGAGACACTCAACTCTTTGTATACACAAAGTTTCTTAGGGGTGGGGGAGAGTTACTTTGGGTTACCAGCCAATGAGGCCATAGAAACTTGCACCAAAGCTTGGGGCTACAGAGTGAGTTCAGGTGACAGCTGGCCGCTTGCAGCTTGCCACCTGTGGAGAAGAAAACAAAGTAGCAAAGCCTTGCTTTTCCACCTGGCTTTTCACATTCCAGAACCCTCAGCCTGGCCTGACTCTTCAAGGAGCTGAGGCTCCGGGATGCAGAGCAAAGCTTGGGGGTGAGTAGCTCACCTTAAGGGTGGGGAAAGCACAGCAGCCATGGCTAAACTGAAGCCTGCCATTACCAAGTCTCAGACCCTGACCTATCAGAAAGTTCCTACGGAAGAGCTCGGATATCTGAGTCCACACCTTCTGGAAGCTCAGATACAGAAAGAGTAGGCTGGGATATTCAGGGATACCTAGGAAGATATTTAAAAACACAGAAAACAGCCCAAGAGGACCCTCAGTGGCCAAGCTGTCTTGTTAATTTGAATAAAGGGATTTTTGATATACCTACCTGGGTTCTTCTTTCCCCTAATAATCATATAAAACAATAAGCTTAAGATGGTGTGAACCTGTATCTATTTGTGTATCAAAAGCGGGTGGGAACAGGAAGTTCTGCTTAAGGTCTGAAGTAAGCCACAGGAATGAAATAGGAGAACAAGGAAATGAAGAGCAGGGGTTGGGGATTTAGCTCAGTGGTAGAGTGCTTGCCTAGGAAGCGCATAAGGTCCTGGGTCGGTCCCCAGCTCGAAAAAAAAAAAAAAAAAAAAAAAAAAAAAAAAAAGGAAATGAAGAGCAGTGCAGAGCTCACTCAACAAACTGGACTGGGGGCTGCGGATATGGCTGGGTTGGTGGAGTGCTTACCCTGAAGCCCACCCTGAAGGTTTCATTCCCAACACCACCAGCACCCGGGATGCTGGGACAGGAGAATCAACATAAGTCCTAAGGCAATGTGGGCTTACACAGTGGGTAAGTTCAGGACCACCAGAGAAGGGCCTGAGAGATGGCCTGGTAGCTAAAAGCTCATATATTCCACTTGCAAAGGACCTAACGTTGGCTTCCAGATCCCAACAGCAGCTCACAATCACCTAAACTTTTCTTTCTCCTGGAAATAATTGTTGTCTCTGAGGCTCACTGCCTTGTCTACCACCCTAGGCCCAGTCCTGGCGGCTTCTAGCCTCAGTACAACCTAATCTAGGTCGAGAATGCTTTCCAACTCTGAGACTTGCTGCTGAGTAAGATAACCCTTTCTTGTTCTTTAATGACTGATTCAATCTGGCCTCTCTCTCTCTCTCTCTCTCTCTCTCTCTCTCTCTCTCTCTCTCCCTCTCTCTCCTTCACTCTCTTTTCATGAGAGTTCAGCATATCCGAGTCTTTCAAATCTTTCACTTTGACTGCCACTCAATTAGACCTCACTTTCAAACATGGCTGCTTCTTAAACTTCATTTTGAGAGTAAAGGTATGTACTAAGGGTGTGTCTGCATTCCAGCCACAGGGATTAAAGGTGTTTGCCAAGGGTTGAGCCACACCACACTTAGAAACAAAATCTCAGTGTCCACAGTGTAATCAAATATCCTGCAACACTTTCTAGTGCCACACCCTCTTCTGACCTATGCTGGTTCCCACACAGGCACACAAGCATACACATAAATATATATTATACAACAATTTATATTGCATATAAAGGGAAAAAGATACATGCATATTTATGGAAAAGGGCCTCATTAGAATCAATCCCCTCTGTGTGTGTGTGTGTGAGTGTGTGTGTGTGTGTGTGTGTGTGTGTGTGTGAGAGAGAGAGAGAGAGACAGAGAGACAGAGAGAGAGAGACAGAGAGACAGAGAGACAAACACACACGCCATTTTCTAGGAAGTAAAATGTAGGCCAGATAAGACAATGACACTTTCTGCCCCAAACTCCTCCAGGGTCCCTATGACCTCCTATCTACCCAGGTCACTTCCTGTTCTCATCTATTCTTTGTATTGTTGGTCCTCTGCTGCTGGGTCACACAGGTCACCAGTTAGCCCTCTACCTCGAGGGCACACATAGGTCCAATCCAGCATCTATATGGGAGTGAAACCTTCCCCTTTATTTCTATCTCCATTTGGAACAGCTCAGAGTCACTTCCAGTAAGAAGCTTTGCCAGACTCCCCTTGGGAAGGAGCTGCTTCTAGAAGATGTCTCAGACATCCAGCCCCAGGCATAGGTGAGTGAGTGACTGCCTCCCAACACTCACCCTTCATTCCTACCTCTTTCCTTCAGGGAAACAGGCTGTGTTTTCCTCCTGTTCACCTTCTTATCACTCAGCGTCAGAGCAGACAGACAGCATTCTGCACACATGAGAAAGGCAGGCAGGAGGCTAAACACAAACTTCATGAAGAAATGAAACATAAGACCGGCTTCCTTCTGAGAAGGGCCACGAGAAAACTCCAGCAATTTCCAGGTAGAGTGTCCAGAGTCTTGTCACCTAAGGCAGGGAAAAGTCACATTTGCCTGGTACCTAGCTGTTCTTGTGGGAGTCTAGCCAAAACCCATTTCCTCTGCCTAACAAGGAAGTGTTCAGACAAGGGCAAAGTAAGGCAGGGTCTTTAAAATAACACCAATAATGCCAAGTCTATGCTGAAGTGTCCAGTAGCAGAGTTAATTTTTTGGTTTAGAAAACTGTGCTCTGGGGCCAACTTGGTTGCTTAATGGGTAAAGTCATATGCTGCCACGCCTAGTGCCCTGAGTTCAATCCCCACAGCCCACGTGCTGGAAGGAGAGCCGACTCCTGACCGCCGCACGTGCACACACACTAAGAAAGAAAATGTTTAAAATGTGTCCTCTAAGTTGTTATAATGGTGGGTGGGGCTGTGGGGGAGTGTGAAGGAACTCTGTAGACTAGGTTTTATAAATTGGTTGCAAATAGAAAATC
The DNA here is from genome assembly GCF_011064425.1 of Rattus rattus. NCBI lineage: Eukaryota > Metazoa > Chordata > Mammalia > Rodentia > Muridae > Rattus > Rattus rattus. The sequence continues at coordinate 113,721,119 of NC_046157.1, forward strand.
ATTTTGCACTAAAAATGCTTCAAGCAAGCAGCGGTTGCTTGCTGTTCAACTTTACCTCTATACTGCATTTCCACCCCCTCCCCCTCCCCCTCTCCTCCAGTGCAGCAGGGTGGGAGTTTGTGTGGGACAGGCTAGACAATTAGACCCAGGTTGAGCCTGACCAAGCCCAGCACTCATTAGATATGCAACGGACTCAACAACCATGGGATACTACAACCGCCAGGCTCACCTTCAGTTTCTCCTTCTACTCTGCTCTACTTCTCTTGCTCAGTAAGAATTTTTAAAAAATCCAGGGGAGAGGAGCTAGCTCAGTCAGTTAAGTACTAGTCTTGGGAACACAAGGACCAGAGCTGAATCTTCAGAAACCACACTGGGGAGGCAGAGATCAGAGAATACCTGGGTCTCTAGCCTACTAGGCAAGCTCCAGTAAGAGAATGTCTTTTCTAAAAAGTGACTTGTTTCCAAAAACCATACCCTAGGTTATTCACGGCCTGCACTTTCACACACACACACACACACACACACACACACACACACACACACACACACACACACACACACTGAAAAGAAAAAAGCTTTAATTGAGAGGCTGGAGAAATGGCTCATGCTAAGAACAGTTGTCATGCTTTAAGAGGATTCAAGTTTGGTTCCCAGCAACAATACTGAACAAATCACATCCCCTTGTAACTCCAGCTTCGGAGGATCTGACACTCTCTTCTGGCCTCCAGAGAGTTCTCACATGGCATATGTGTACACGGATACATGCAAGCATACACATAAATTAAATATTAAACAAAAAATTAACTGTTTTTGTTTACAAGTAGAAGAGACAGCTTTTGGAGCTAGAGAGTTGACTCAGCAGTTAAGAGCACTGGCTGCTCTTCCAGAGGTCCTGAGTTCAATTCCCAGCAACCACATGGTGGCTCACAATCATTTGTAATGGGATCCGATGTACTATTCTGCTGTGTCTGAAGACAGCTACAGTGTACTCATGTACATAGAGTAAATAAATCTTTAAAAAAAAAAAAAAGAAAAGAAAGACAGCTTTCAAATAAAATGCTCCAATGTTCACAATGTGTCCCCTCTTAACATCTTCTCTACCAGGACGCATGTTTTCTGCTGGGCCTGATGACTACACAGCCAAGACCGGAGGTTTGCAGAAGCAACAGGTGCATAGGAGAGCTCTCAAAGTCAAACAGCCAACATTGACCTCTGAAAGAACCACAATTTGAATGGTTGGGAGCTGGATGTATTCTCCAGGGCATTGCAGTACCTGAACAATAAAGCAATAAACAACCCATAAAGCAATCAGAGGGGAGCAGAAGGGGGTCCTGGAGCAACTATGTAACCAGGGAGAGGATAAGCAACACCAGAGGCGGCAACATCTAAGGAGCCAGCAAGACCTTAATAACAGAGCCCAGCCAAAGAAGTCAGCAGCTCCGGGAAGGTAGGAGACCCAGCACCCAGAACCACTAAGATCCATTCACCTGAAATGACTAGTAGCCATCAGAAAATAAATAAAAAGAAAAACATGGAGGTGTGCAAACAAACAGGAAGGCCCACACATCTGAAAAAGGCAGGAAACGGAAACTACCATTGAGTGTTGCCAGAAGATGGTTTGCAGGGTTTGCTCCAACTTGAAGGGGACTAGAGAGAGCTCAGTAGTTAGGGGCATGGACTGCTCTTCCAGAGAACCTAGGTTCAATTTCCAGCATCACACAGCGATTCACAGCTATCTGTAACTGCAACTCCAAAAAATCCAATGCCTTCTTCTAGCCTGCAGGATCCAGATGTGCGTGCAGTACACAGACCATACATGCAGCCAAAATCCCATGCACATAAAATAATGAGTAGACAGGAAGGAAAGGCAGAGTGTATCAATACCATGCAACACTCAGAAGGCAGAGGCAGCCAGATTTTGAGGTCAAGGTTAGCTCGGTCTACAGAGAGAGTTCCGAGGTCAGCCAGCCAGAGCTACAGAGTGAGAACTTACCTCAAAATTACACTGACAAAAACAAAAGAACTTAGCAACACTGTAGTAAGTATCAAATCCCAATAGGAGGAGAGAATTTTAAGAACAAAACTAGAGTTGAAAGTACAAGACAAGGAAAATAAAAGGGAGCCTCCCAAAGGGCCATTTTATGTATCAATTTGGCTAGATTAAGAGACCCCAGAGAGCTGAAAAAACGCTACTTGCAGTGTATCCACCTGTTTCCGGGAGAGATTCCCACTTGAACTGATAAAGGGAGGAGAGGGGAGCAGCTTGACCAATGTGCTTCTGCTTCGTATACAGGACCACTGTACACTGATCCCTTTGCCTGGAGAAGTAATGCGGGGCAGAGAGAAGCAAGTCTCTTTCCAAGCAAGAACATTCTGCCTTTGGACTTCCTGGTTCTCGGACCTTCCGGCTTAGACAGGGATGGGAGCTTACCCTACTCTTAGGGATTTGGACTTTTACTAAATTAATACCAGTGGCTGGATGCACTGACATCAGGTGACTCCTGGGACTTCCTGTCCACTATAGTCTCAGGAGCCAATTCTTATAGTTAAGCTCCCTAGGCTTCACTTTAGATCCTAAATGTCTCTTAAAGGTCTTCACAGTAAAACCTTGTCCCCACTGATGGGCTCTTTAGGAGGCAGGGCCTAGAGAGAGGAAGCTCAAAGTCAGACACCAGGACCCCAGCCCTTCTTCTCTTTGCTTGGAGGGAGGAGTTTAGGAGGCTTGTTTTTATTTTTGAGACAGTCTTGATGTGCAGTCCAGTCTGGCCTTGAACTCACAGGGATCCTTCTGCTCCAGCTTCTCTACGGCTGGAACTATGGTCATGCAACACCAAGTTCCTGTCCTAGCTTCCTGCCTGCAATGAAGTGACAGGCCACGTTCACCTTACATTCCACACCACAGGCTGAAAGGCAACAGGACAAAAAAAGACCCTGAACCCAGACCTCTGAAACCACATTACAATCTCACTTTCTCAGACGTCACAGAAAACTAGCACATCTCATATGTAAAATAGAGAAAAACATTTCACCAGAGAGTTTTAGATATGAACATATATGTACATTGACTGTACATACACTTCCTATAGAGATGCCCAATACAACAGCAGACATGAGCAGAATAAAGAATTAGCAAACTCAAGCTAGATCAACAGAGGTAACGTAAGCTGAACAACAATGCCTCAGAAAAGGGAACCCCAAAGGTCACACTGTGGTGCATGCGTGTAATAGGAACAAGAGGAGAAGAGGGAAAAAAAAGTTAGAAAAATGCTCTATCAAATCAATTTATTTAAAAACAAGATACTTAGTAAGTATTCAGCCTTGATTTGATAGAGCATTTTTCTAACTTTTTTTTCCCCTCTTCTCCTCCTCTTGTTCCTAAGTATCCAGGGATCTCAAAAAAGAAAAAAAAGGGGTGGGGGAGGTTAACACAGACTCCAATTTATACTGTGCGAAAATGATAGAAGGTTAAACAGACAATCGTCTAGAGAGCAGTGAGAGAGAGCACGATACAACATCTATGAGAGCATCCAAACAGGTCAATAGCCAGCTGACTCAGCAGGGATAACACACAGGCACACAGGCACGCAAGCACACACACACACACACACACACACACACACACACACACACACACACACACCACACATCAGGAGCCATTCAAAACCACAACAAAAACCAAGACTCTCCAGTCCACGAAAGACGCCTTTCCAAATGAAGTTGGGAGCTGGAGAGGCACAGCGGTGAAGAGCATTTGCTGTTCTTGCCAAGGATGGGCATTTGGACCCCAGCAACCACACGGCAGCTCACGACTGTCTACAAACCAGTCTCAGGGGCTTTGGTGCTCTCTCCTGGCCTCAGGCACCAGGCACGCACACAGTGCACATACATAAATTCAAGCAAACACTCACATACATAAAATAAAAATAAAAAATTAAAATGTACATACTGCCCTTGCAAAGGTCTTTCTTGAGTTCAGTTCTCAGCACCCAGTCAGTCTGCTCAAAATCACCTGTCATTCTGGTTCCAGGGATCTGATGCCCCTTTCTAGCCTCTGTGGGCACCCACACTTGAGGACAAATACATACATACAGACAGACAGACAGACAGACGCACACACACTTTTTAAAAATCTTGTTTAAAAATGAAGAATCAAATAAAAATAGTCTAGAATAAAGAAAAACAGAATCCATTACTAGCTGATCCACCTAACTAGAAATCACAAAGGGCATCCTCTAGTCTGACAAAAAAAAAAAAATTACCTCAGAAGATAATTCAAATAACCCACAAAGAGCACTAGTAATTATGCAACTATAAGAGACACTATGAATATCTGTCTCTTTTTATTAAGCAATTTTAAGTATATAAAATAACAGACATAATTATTGCTGGGCCTGTAATGTTGGGAAATGCATGAGTAACTGCCAGTAACAGCACAAGGGGGGTGGGGGATAAGTGGTGATCAAACTTCCGCAGGCCGAGGAAGGAAAGACAGATGGTAACATAATTGTAACAATACATAATGGCAGATGTGAGATCATAATTACAGTGCATTGTTGGGTTTGTAACATTAATAGATGTAAATATATGTAACAATAATTCCAGGCAGAAAGGGTAAAAGTATACAGAGGTACCAAGGGCTAGAATTTCTTTTTTAATGTTAATTGTGCACGTGAGTTCATGAGAGCGGAGGAGCGCATATGTGGGGGTCAGAGACCAACTCTGAGGAGCTGGGTCTCTCCATGCACCTTTGTTTGGGTTCAGGGGATTGGACCATACTCACCAGGCTTGTGTGGCAAAGCCTTTGCCCACTGACCCATCTTATTGGCCAACAAGTAACATTACTATATTAGATTAAAATTAAGAAAATAAAGTCTAAAGTTGAGTTTGAGATGCTTATATACACATACATGTATAACCTAGAAACAGTGAAAAAATATAAATTAATTTTAATTGCTACATTAGAACTTGATTAATGAGAGAAATGTAGAGGGAAAGGACATAAAAGCTGGAGAACAAAAAAATTAGAATAAATCTAAGTATATCAAAAGTAGCATTAGATACGAATGAACCCACAAAACATCTATAAGATGGTCATCAGACTGGGTGAAGAGGTCTAACCATATGCTGTGTAGAGACAGACTGTAGCTCCAGACACACACAGATAAAAATAAAACAATGAAATACGATGTATCACGGTTCAGCCACTTTGACAGTCTGATGTTCCTCAAATGACTAAGCGGAGTTACCACAGGACTCAGAAATTCCACTTTTCAACAGATTCCCCCAAAGAAAACCTAAGACAAGTTCCTGTTCATTATCACAAACAGCAGAAAGGCACAGACAGCCCAAATATCCATCAGGGACAAACACCAACTTGTTACATTTGTACATAGGCATCATTAGGGACTGAAAAGATGGCTCAGTGGGTAAAGTGCTTGCTCTGTAAGCTGCAGGACTGGTTCTGGATCACAGCACCTACAGAGAAGCCAGGCATTGTAACAGTGTCTATAACCCCAGCAGTGGAGTGGGGCAGATAGCTGGATCCCTGGGGCAGCCAGGGACTCAAAAACAAGGCGGAGAGGACCAATTCAGTACAAGCATTAGAGTGTGGCCGAACTTCCGAGAAGCTCATATTCCTAGCAGGGTATGCAGGGTAGCTCAGTCACCTGTAACTCCAGCTCCCAAGGAGCCAATGTTCTCTTCTGGCCTCTCCACACATGTACACATGCGGACACACAAAAATAAATTTAAAAAAATCAATAGCGGAAGATACAGTCGTCAAACCTGTGTCCTACACACATGCCTGTATACATAAGTGCACAGACACGCAGACGAAACACATGTGCACATGGTAGATAGGCGCACGTACACACCATTCATTTGAAAAAAAAAAAAGAGAGAAAAGGCTGTTCTATGCCACATCACAGTTAGACCTGAGCATGCTAACTGGGGGGGAAAAAAAACAGTCACCAAAGACCACACATTACACAGCTCCACTTGTGAAGAAGTTCTGAAAAGGGAAATCCATAGGCAGGAAGTGGATTCGCGATAGCATAGGGCTGGGAGGAGAGATGCTTCGATAACTAATAGCTACGGGACTCTCACCAGTGGCCTTATGACTATTCGGCAAGTCCTCCATCACTCAGCTAAATCCCCACCACAGCGAGTTAACCATTTTTAGTGTAGACACCCTACCCCAAATGAATCATTACTGATCAGTACACTCAGTGGTTGAAGTGTTTAGTGTGCAAATTATAACTCGATAAAGCTGTTTTAAAACTCTCCAGACACATTCTTGCTGAAGCTATCACTGCACAGGCGTTGTGTGTTAGGGGTGTTGACAAGCATGTGGCCCTGAGTCAGGCATGTGGACACAGTCCAACCCGGTGCAGTGATCTGTGATACTTGGTTTTCCGGTTTTCTGCATTGTGTTTGACCATGGGGAAAGTTCAATGATGCGCTATCCACACCAGCACATGACACTCGGAATCATTCTGGTCCTATTCTCCCAATACCCGCCTACAACTTTCCCATCCCATTCCAGGGACTTGAAATTCTCTCTCGTGTTTTATGTGGGAATCCAGTATGCCCTGATGAACTGGCTCCCTGCCCTGGATCCCAGATTCCTCTCAGCCTGTGCCAATTTCATGGGCTAGCTCTGATTCTTCCAAGTAGTGAATGTAGACTATACCAAACTAGCACCCCTATGGAGCTGTACACGGTGTAGCCCCCGTGAGCCTGTCAAAAAGAGCAGCTCCTAATTACAGAGTGTGCATGTCCTATTCCCTTTCAGAAATCAGTTCTGCACCCGATGTGCCCACTTCTGGCCTGGCTTTCATACTGTCCCTACTCTATAAAGTGCCATGAAGAATCACGAGCCTCTGCCCGCACTGTTCTGGGCAGCAAACCTTTAGCTAGGAGCATGAGTTCCAAGTTACCTCTGCTACAGAATGAGCACATGGCCTAGCTAGCTAGCTAGCATCTCTACCACCCTGCTTTGATGTCTCCAACTTCAGAGCAGAGGCGGTAACGCCCCTGGAGTCATGAGGTCTAAGCAGCTGATGTATAAGGAACAGGACAAGTGCTCTTATTATCTCTCTTTCCTCCAGATGACCATACCATATTTGTTGCCAGTTCCTGCTCAAAGGCATGAAGATTCTTCTCGCTCTTTATTTTCATGGTTTCTAATATCTCGTTCTAGGCGTGGGACAGACATATGTAAAGGACCATATATAAGGGATCATGCATCCAGGTATATATAAAGGACCACACATCCAGTTATATATAAGAGGCCATACATCTAAGTATATGTAAGGAACCATGGTTGTATGTAAGGGACTATATATATGGGTATTTATAAGGGATCATACATCCAGGAATATGTAAAGAATGAATGAAAAATTCTGCTTCAATTAGTCCAGCAGTGTCAGGGATTTTAGAAAGCTTTCAAAATAAAAACCAAAGTACATGGTCCCTAGAAATACTAGACTGAATATGTGGAATCAAGTCTCCCTTGGAAATTCCAGGCTGTCTCACTGCCTGAACTAGAAAGAATTCAAACACTCAACAGTTAGAGTGGCCACAGACGGCAGCAATCAACACAGGGGCTTTACGCAAGCAAACAGAAGACCTGGGTAGACCCCTGAGCCTGAGCAAAACAAAGCAGAAAACCAGCATGGGGAAGACTGCACAGCCGCTCGGAGGGCTATGGTCGAGGGCCCTGACTACACACGGCACTGCAAGGTGAAGGCACCTCTTCTATCCCAGTTCCCCTCCGTGCTAAAGATAATCATATAATCATAAATCGTAATTAATGGAGCTTTAAGAAAAATTGCTAGTAATGCTAAGACCTAAGAAACGAGGTCCAAAGCTGGGACTCACTGGGGAGAGCCAAGTTTCTGTATTACTAGAACTCTCCCAAGAAGTAAGGTCCTTGAGAGGAAAAAGAAAAACCCCAAGTACTTGTGTTATGGTCAGTTTTCTTAACGGTGAGTCATTAGCTTTATTTATGTCAAGAACAATCATCTCTTTGACTCGAACTATTCTAATTATGTCCTCATTAGGTGCAATCAAGAACTGAAACCAAGCCAGCGAGAAGGCTCAGTGAGTTAGGGTGATTGCCCACAAGCCTATGCCCTGAGTTCCATACCCAGGACCCAAAATGGTGGAAAGAGTGAGCCAACTTCTGAAAACTAACTTCTTGACATCCAAATTATGCCAAGGTGGCACACAGGCAAAATAACTAAATGAATACAATGTATTTCTAAAAGGATTTTAAGTTGAGACTTTAAAAGCATACCCAAAGAACTTGCCCTTGGCAAAATTTTCACCTGTATTTCTCCAGTGCCTAGGCTAGAGCTCAACTCAGAGAAAGACAGAAAGTAGGAAAAAATGTAAGACTTATCTACAGCATTAAGTATGTTTCTCTTCTACTTCTATTTATCGTATACGAGCAGATGCATGTAGCTACGATTCAAATGTATACAGTATGTATGCTCAGAGAGGTATGTATTACTAACACAGGTATATAGATACAAATGCACAGGAAAGCAATTATCTTCATGGGCGAGGAAGGCAATGTCAACAAGACAAGCTTCAAATACCCCAGGTGATAAACACAGATCTAATGATGACCATGCACCCTCCCCAACACTTCCCCCTTTCCCTACCATCAGTGCTTCTTAAATCAGTGCCAGAAAGAGAAAATAAGAAACAAAACAAAAAGAACAAAAGACCATCACCCCTTTGAGCAATTCTGATCAACATACAACAGTTCTAGAGTCTACACGCAATTACAATTTACGAAACTTCTAATATTCCAATGAGAATTTCTCCTCGTTACTGAAGGAGCAATCTGTTGAGGCGTGCAGGTCCAGTCATTAGCTACACATTACCAAGTCAGGACCTCAGCTAGTATGTGTTTCCTGAAGGCCCTGAACACCCCCTTCTAAGTGTTTTCTATAACACTTTTGGCTTACAAAACTTTGGTTTGGCACACTGAAGCTTTGATTGTGATGACTGGTTTTTTAAAAAGGCAAAAGGCAAAAAAAAAAGTCTTTGCTAAACAATGTAGCTTTCCAAAGTGTGGTCATAAGATACTGAAACAAACCAGCCCAAGTTAGAAGACTGTAAACAAACCGGCCCAAGTTAGAAGTCTGCACCGGTCTATCTAAGAAAACTGTTTCATTTTTGTATCAAAAGAGGCCGCCAGATCAAAGACTGAGGTGTGCGCTGCCCCACCTGCAGGCTCAACCTATTTCCACAGGCTCACCCCTGCTGGCAGGGTGCACTCTGTCACCACCGTGGTTCAGGGACCTCCTCCTTACCTTTCCCATTTTGCCATGTGGTATACCAGGACAGGGTAAGGAAGGACGTGACAAACACCAGCGCAGTGGCCACAGTTCCATTTCGGAGCCTCATCTCATTTCACCATCACACTGGTTCACAAGTTGGCAACAGCAAGCAAGACCAGTCTCTCTCCAGCCCCAAGTCAACAGAAGGCAGAACGCCTTGGACCCGGGCCAAAAACAAAGCAATTGATGATTGAGGTTCACTTCAGATGCTGGGCAGAAGGTGTCAAGCAGCAAAGCAAGCGTGGGTATTGCTATTCCAGATTGTCTTCGCGGTTTTCAGAGGCTGAGGGCTAAGGGCTGCTGTTTCTTTTTCTTCTTCCTGTCAGGGAAAGAAGAGAAAGGAAAACTAACTAAATAATGCAAAACAGAGGTTTCTCCATTTATTATTCAGTGTCAGAGGCAGACTTTTGTCAAGGCTAAACTGTACTTATGAAGACCATCCCCATATTAAAATGATTTTTTTTTTAATAGCAGAACTATAATTCCTCCAAGGAAACAAGCTTCAAACTGTATTTCCTCCTGGCTGGTTTTGTCTGTGGAAAACATAAAAAAATTATGGTTGCTCATTTAAAGGGAGTTGTGGGGCTCACAGATTCCCAAAGTGATCTCTAACAACTGAGCCTAGAGCTTCACTGCTCCCAGTTATTATTCAGCTGCACAACAGCAAGCAATGGTTAAGAAAATAAATAAAAATAAGGGAATGTCCAGCCCTGGCTTATGACATAACTTAAATGCCCCCAGCATGCCTCTTTTCATCCACGCCTCCGAGTTTCATCTATGAAATAAGAAAGCAATGGGCCCTGGTGTCCCACATATCACAAATCACAAAAAGCTTACGACTGCCATTATCCTCATCTTAAGTTTTAGAGAGAAAGCTGGAAATATTTAGGCATTCAGAAGAGGCCCATCATCCCATTGGGTTCTTACACTCAAGAAATGAGGAGGACCACTATTCATCGGACTAAAATTCTGAAGAACTGGAAAGACATGTGGTTGCTAAGAATGCCCAGCACAAGGATAGGTCTTCAATAAATATCAACGGTATCAAAAAGAAAAATAAGCCAGCAGATGCAGCCGCTCCACACGTAACCGGTCTCACCCCTCGGGGCTTGGCAGGCAGGCAGGCAGATATGTGCATTGATGTCTAGTGGCATCAAAGGGTGGTACCGCATCCTGTGGTACACTAAATGTGCCTCCAAAAACAACTATCGAACCCAAGAGACACATCTCTCAGTGGAAGGGCACGCCTGATTAAAGCAGCCATTTGCAGGCAATTCACAAACTACAACCTCAGCTATTTCTAGCACTGGGAATTACTGGGAATCCCAGTAGCCAAGGAAGACCACACAGGGATAAATGACAAAGAGTGACAGCAAGGGTAGTCACTGTATTTTACTGGCTTTCCCCCCCCCTTCATTCTGAGCCCGTTGCATGACTTAAACCTTCACTAAATCCTTACAGGGCTACCAACCCTATTTTATACACAAGGAGGTAAACTCAGTGAGAAACCCCAGTTTCAATAGCTTCCAAGTTTAAGTTCTTTTTCTGTTTGTTTTTCGAGCCAGGGTTTCACTGGGTAGCTCTGGCTGTCTTGGAACCCACTCTGTCCACCAGGCTAGCCTCAAACTCACAGAGCTCTCCCTGCCTCTGCTTCCCAAAGTGCTCGGATTAAAGGTGCGTGTTAATACAGCCTGGTGGAATTCCTTTCCACGGCCTTTTGTCCCACAGTTTGACCAATTACACCACAGCAGAAGGGAGAAGCTGCAGGAGATGGTCAGCCACTCAGCTGAGACTAGAGAGCCTTTCTGAGTGTTAATTTGGCTCAACAGAAAACATACATTTTCAAGATTTATTACGTTTAAAAAAAAAATGTTTTCTTTTCTGCAGTAAGCCCAAGCCTGTTGTGGTATGAACTACAGAATGAACAGAAAAATTTCACAGTCCAACCATGCAACTCTAAACAAATTCCTCACTTCCTGCAGCCTTTGGCTAATCCATCCCTCCTGAGTCCCCAACAAAGCATGCCTGTTAGTTTCTCTGGCCAGGATCTCTCATTTCCATGCAACATTCTAGAAGGGCTGCATTCCACTGCATCACTTGTGACTACCTGAGCACAGTGCATTCCAAAGTGGTTCTCCAAGTGGCTAAGCCCTAATTCATTCACCTCCCATGGTTAACTTTATCACAACTGCGCCCATGTTGACTGCCTACAGCCAAAATCCTCACTGGGGAAACAAAATCCAATAATTTTAAATTCCACCAAATACCTCACCTATTAACCCAATAAAACACTCGACAGTGACTTCTGGCTATAAGGACAGGGGCACTATCTCAGTAAACTGTAACCTGGGATTTGTAAGCCTGGCATGACATTATGCAAACGTGGCTTTCACTTTCTGTCCTTATATAATGTAGTCACATTTTTTCTTCAGATAGGATTTTTGTTGGGGGAGGGGGCAGTAGAATAAATATTAGAATAAATATCCAGCTGACATAAATCGGGAGGCAGAGATATGCAGAATCCACTTAAAAATGATAATTTAAAAGCTTTTATTTATTAATGGGGTTGGGGAGATGGCTCAGCAGTTAAGAGCATTGGCTGCTCTTCTAGAGATCCTGAGTTCAATTCCCAGCAACCATATGGTGGCTCACAACCATCTGTAATGGGATCCGATGCCCTCTTCTGGCCTGCAGGGATACATAAAGGCAGACCAATGTATACACAGTAAATAAATAAATGTTTAAAAAAAATAAAGTTTTTATTAAGCTAGGCAGTGGTCGCCCATGCCACAAAAACAAAATAAAAGGAAAGTTGTCTTATTAAATACAAATGAAGCCTATATAAATGTATAAATGCTCTAGATTAACCATCCATAATACCTAAAAAGCATATGGAATATTAAATACTGGACCTAAGAAGTTAAGTAAACTCCGGTTTAGAGAAGATAGATAGAATGAATTCTACTAATAAGTGCTGACATCTCAAAAGAAAGAGGAGTGTTATCCTCCACCGGAATGCAGCTTGGGTTTCCAAACGAAGCTTCATCGTGAAGCACATGTGAATGAAATCTCCAGAGCGGAGGAAATAGAATAAGCCATGGACCTTTAAACCACCCCAGGCAGCTACGAGGCTGGCTCATTAGACACAGGTGACCTACATTTGTATCCTAAGCCACATATGCAAACACTTATATACCACCGTTACAGTAAGACTGTCCTGGGTTATCAATTGACAGAACCAAGTCTTTAGACAAAAAAAAAAAAAAAAAAAAAAAAGGCTACATTATTACTAGCCATTCCTCCATCCTCCAAAAGACACTTTCAACTCCAGACCTCAGGATGAGGAATCTGTTTTGCTAAAAGATTTAACAACCTTGCATCTTAATTCTTACATTACTGAGGTTTTTTATTATTAAGTTTTTAAAGTGTTCTCTGAAATATCCCATATGTTCCATGGCTAAGAACACTTTGGTTAGCATTTGGTAGAGTCCTTAATCAGCAACCCACAGACAAAACAGGGGTGCCTGAAAGAAGAATAAGAGGCACGATTCATGACACCCCAGATCAATGAACACCATGACGTAAGCCTACACAACTTTATAAACCGCAATTATGGAAAACTCATGCACTTTCCACTTAGAGAACATAAATATTTCTTTTATGCAGCTTACATAATTTCATGGTCAAGTATACATTACGATGTGCACTTAGGGGTTAAAGGGACCTATGTCACCATAATCTGTTAGTAAAACTATTCTTTTAGCATTTGAAAGAGAAAGGAGCCTGAAGCACTGAGCGCATGTTACATGATTCTAAATTTAGATTTTTTTTTTTTACATTCAAGTGAACAACCATGTCACTCTTTATCTTTTACCAAACAATTTGTCAGGCAGCAAAAGGCACAACAGCAAAATAGATGGCAGTCTCGAAGGAGATAACACACTATCTACTGCTATTTCCTAATTCCCAATGTAAGCGGTGGAACCCGCTCCTGAGATCACAACGCTTAGAGAATTAAAGGCGGGCTCGGAAGTGCTCCACTGTCACCACTTAACACCCAGCCTTCCAGACATCACCTGGCATACCTGGAGGGGGCCAAGACCCCACCTGGAGTCAGGGAGGGGTCCCACCCCGGGCTTCCAGGAGATGGAGGAAACCCAGGCCTGGGAGGAGTCCGGGGCTCGCTCCTCCGTACCTCCGACACATCTTAGTCCCCCGCAGGCAAGTGGCCCCCGCCCTACCTGCCCCGCGGTGGCGCCACCGCCAGCCCTGCAGCTCCCCAGCCCTCCAGCCGCGGGGTCCTGCCCGCAACTCTTGACCCCGCTGCACGCGCACACCACACTGCACTTTCCCGGTGCTCCCGGACCGCCCGAGGCTCCAGGCCCGCCACCGGGAGGGAGCGCAGCACGGAGGGGCTGCGGCGGCGGCGAGGCGCGGAGGGCGCCCGGCCCGCGCCCCGCTCCCCGTTCCCAGGGCCCGCGCGCGCGCGATCGGACGCAGACCTCCGGATGCCCGGGTTCCGCTGCCAGCAGGTGGGTGCTCCGCAGACCCCGCCGTATTCCGCCTGGCCGCTCCCTGCCCGGCGCCCCGCGCTCCTCACCTGCCGCAGGCCAGGGCGCTTCTACCGCGGCCGCCGGCGACGCTGCTGGAGCCGCCTCCGCCGCCGCCGGCCGCGCGCCCCGCCCCGCCCTCGCCAGGGACAGCCCCTACCCAGACCCCGCCCCAGTCGCCGCCAGCCATTGGCCACCACTTCCCCAAGCGCCCCGCCGCCGCTGCCAGTGGCCGGCCCTCCTGTCACTCAGCGGCCCAATGAAGCAGCCTATATATTTCTCTCCAGCCCTTTCCCCCTGCATCGGTGTCGCGGCCGAGGCTGGAGCGCATCCGCCACATCTGGCTCATACCCTCTGGCCTGAGCGCAGGAAACCTGGGGAAGCAACAAAGGCCCCAGTGAGCCCTCAGCGCACAACCTGGCCACCATGGCCTTTCCTCCTAGCTCTGGGTCCCATCTCCTGGCAGTCCAGCCGCGGTGACAGGTCCTGGCTCTAATCCAACCGTAGCTCCCAAGGCTCGCTGTTCCAAGCATTACACTACCAGCATCAGAGAGGAACATCGTTATCCTCCAGCTCCTAGGAGGAGGCAGAGATGCAGGGAGGACCAAAGCAACAAATATGCAGTGCTAATGTCCCCCGATTTTTCTATTATGCCGTTTAGTCTTCCCTTCTCTCTCGAGCACATGTCGGATTATCATTTCTTAAAGTTTAAAGCTGGCTTCAGCTCGAAATGGATGGACATCAAGATGTGAGTGGCCTGTCCATTTGGGGCTGCTAATAATTAACTAGTCCTGTATACATTATCTGTTAGATATCGAGCCGGGCAGGTATTAAGATCTCTAATTGCTTATCATATGTTAATCCCCATTTCTCATACTCGAGCTCAAAGGTTAAAGAGTTTACCTATGATTACACAGCTAATAAGATAAGAAATGTGTTTGTCCTCACTGTTAACCACTGTCCTCCCAACAACCCTGTAAAAATTTACAAGAAATCAAAGAACTAGGAGACAGACTTGTTCCTGGCAAACCCCAGGGTAATAAAGACCTGTATCAAAAGTCAGTAATTCAAAAACAGAAAACTCTAGAATGCAACATCAGAGTGAGGGATTTTGGGGGGTTTTTTTTGGGGGGACCTTTATTTTTGCCTCAAAATGAGTGTTTAATAATTAGCTATTATATTTATAGTTTTCTCAGCTCTCCTGTGGTGAGATTTCTCTCCATCATTCCCAAGCTGTTTTAAAAATCCAAAAAGAGGCTCATAGTCTCCCTCTTTCCCCTGCTCTGCACCACCTGGGTATGAGAAAAATGATAGATCCAATGACAGCTATGCTTTCTGCTGTGGGGGAAATGGAGCTAAATCCCCTGCATAACTGTGCCTAAAACATAGCAACCCAGCAATAGATCTCAAAATGGACACAAGCAATATAAATGGATCCCCTACCAGACACAGTGTCTGAAACACGGTTGGGTTGAATTGCTAATTCTCCTGTCAGCATAGACATAGCAGGCCTTGCTACCTTTCTGCTATTCTGGATGTCAGATCAGTTCATGGCCTCATGGAAGAAAATATTCGACAGGAAAGAAACAGCCCTTGAGCAATGTTTTTTTAGGGTCAGCTAAAAGAGTGAGCAACACAGCCAGCCAGTCATTCTTCTGATGTCCCAGTGTTTTACAGAGAGAAACCAGGGATTTCCAAATGGTTATTAGGCAACTCCCAGCGATTAAACCCGATTCTCCTTGATTCGGAGCCTTCTAGTACTCTGTCTCCATTTGCATCTTTAGCAATCCACAAGCTTTTGGATGACTGAATGAATATTAAAAAGACCTATTTCCATCCTCTCTATTTTTTTTTCTCCTGGTAAAGGAAGGGAATGAGAGTGTTTGCAGACATTTTCTAAGCAGAGACAAAGGTCAGATATGAAGAGAAAAAGGAAAAGGTGTAATGTGGATACAGACTGGAGTGGTACATTCAGGAATAGTACATATTCAGGTGGTCTCTCTAGTCTCTGTAAACGGGGGAACATCGGAAGTGAAAAGAAGCAATAAACATCCACGAGATGAAGACCTTTTATAACATTTTTCTGTACATTTATTTAGTGCGGGGTCACAGGTGTGCCACGGCACTCACGCAGAGGGCAGAGGGCTACTCACGGGAGTCAGAGCTGTAGGGAACTAGGGATTGAACTCAGGTGGTCAGGCTCGACAGCACAGCACGTGCCTTTAAAGGCTGAGCCATTAAGAGCTCCCTTGCCTTTCATCTGGCAGAAGGACAGCTTTTCTAAGAAACTGTGGAGGGCCTGCCACGATTAAACTTGTCCCTACTCACATGGCTGAGAGGAAGCTGTGGTGTTCAGTTGGTTGAGCTAAGAAACTGGGAGGGTGTGAAATATGCCTGCTATGTGGGAGTTCGAATCTGTGATTCCTCTCGATCTTGGGACATTCACAATCTTGAATTTTTGCCAACTATGGCCAAGGCTATCCGCTTAACTACACTTTAATAGCCTCTCATGAATGATGTAAGTTTGATTATTAGTGCATGAAGGGAGACACAGTGGAAAACAACTGCCCGTCCTGTGTTCCCATTTCTTGGAAAATGATTAACTGGGGGTTGGGTATTAAAGATTGCTTTAATTGCTGGGCATGGTGGCCCATATCTATAATCCGAGTACTCAGGACACTGGGGCAGGAGAATTACAAGTTCAAGGCCAGTCTCAATAACTCAGCAAGTTTGAGACCAGTTTGACCTATGAGACTCTGTCTCAAAACAAAACAAAAAACATCCAGCACCATGATCTCCTTAATTAGCAATCAAAGGCAGTTAGTTCAAATCCTGAGTCTGATCAAATTCTGTTTTGTTTTTAAATCTCTTCCATGACATTTGCCCCGCTCTCCTGCTGCCTCTTCATAGCAGTTTTTAATTCTGTGGTTTCTCTCTTTACCTTCACACTATCAGTAAAGCCAGAGCCGAGAAGGTCAGCCTATAATGTCACCACCATTCTGTAGCCCAGCAGTTCTCAACCTTTCTAATGCCGCAACCCTTTAATACAGTTCTTCATGTTGTGATGACTACCAACCAGAAAATTATTTCAGTCACTACTTCATAACTATAATTTTGCTACTGTTAAGAACCATAATGTAGGGGCTGGAGAGATGGCTCAGTTGTTAAGAGCACTGACTGCTCTTCCAGAGGTCCTGAGTTCAATTCCCAGCAACCACATGGTGGCTCACAACCATCTCTGACAGGATCTGATGCTCTCTTCTGGTGTGCTTGAAGACAGCGACAGTGTACTCATATACATAAAATAATTTTTAAAAAAGGAACATGATGTATATAGCTGTGTTTTCTGATGGGTGACTCTGGTGAAAGGGTCACTCAACTCCAGAGAGGCTACAACCCACAGGTCGAGAACTACTGCTATTAACTGTCCCCAATAAAGCTGTCAAGCTATGCCTGTTCTTTACACACACATGTTCACTCTCCCATGAGCCCCCTCCAACCCCCCCAAGACCCATGGTTACAGAGACAGCTGGTGCCTCCCCATGGAGTCTCACAGACTAGTGAGAGACTTAGATAAGTAATTAAACCACAGGACTTTTCGGCAAAGCACAGGAGCTGGGCAGTGAGAGTCGAAGGCCATTAATCAGATTCTTGGGCTCCCTGGAAGTGACATTCAAGCTAAAAGCAGACTACACACAGGAAACAAATCTTTTCCTTTTATCTCTTTGATGATTTTTGGCGGCGAGTGCATTAATCAGTTTCCAAGAAGTCAAGCACAAGATTGCCAGGTTTCATTTTGGTTTTTTTTTTCTCTCCCCACCCTGTCCTTCCCCGAGTAAGCAATCAGACTTGTATGACTTGCACTTGGTTATAAATGTAATCCTGGGGTCCTGGATTGAACCTGTGTTGGATATGAGGGCTTCAAGAGGCATCACATCTGGAGATTCTCCTTGGCTCTCTCAAGTAGTGTGTGTATGCAGGGAAGCCCTTGGTTTAGTCAGGAGACACCGAGATGCTACTCTTGTCTATAGCTGGTCCACTTCTCCCCCTGTGGTCTAAACGGTGTCACAGAACTGAATATTGAGGTTGCGAAAAATCTGGTAACTGGATGAGGTTTTTGAACATATGAAGAGCAAATGTTAATTCAAAATGAAACATGTGGTGAATCTAAAGTGTTTGTGATGGTACCTGTCCACATTATACATGTTACACACATTACATGTGTCACACACATTACACGTGTTACACGTGTTACACACATCACACGTTACACACGTTAAACATTACACATGTTACACACATTACACACATTATGCTTGCTATACATGTTACACATGTTACATGCATTACATGCACTGTACACATTATACACGTTATACACATTATCCATGTTACACACATTACACACATCACACATGTTACACACATCACACATGTCACACACATTACATGTTATACACATTACATATGTTACACATGTACACAATCACGCATGTTACATTCATTGCACACATTACATGGATTACACATGTTACACACTCCACATGTTATACACACTACATGTTATACACACTACATGTTATACACATTACATTACATGTATATAACATGTTAAACACATTTAAATGTTACAGATATAACACACATTATACACATTACATGTCACATAACATGCATTACACATGTTACAAATATTACATTACACACATTTACATGAGTTACACATGCTGCACACATTGCACACTGCAGCCTTGTTTCTGAATACACACATCTGTACTTTGTACTTAGTATGCCATTGCCCACACAATACCTATAACACCTCAACTCCAACATGAGACTACTGTATGCCATGCCTTCCAACAAATTGCACATACTAAGTTGTCTGCTTTATGGAAACATGATGCTTTGATTATGGAAAACAATAGCATTTAATATCTACCTCCTGCTGTTCCTCAGTGTGTAAGCATTAAATTAGTATATCTTTAATCTATATTGGGTTCAAATGTTTGATTTTAAAACTTGCTACTTGAGGCAGGCATGGCTCAACTTCAATTCTACTTAACCCAGCATTCTTTGAGGCAGAGGCAGGCAGAAATCTTTGAGTGCCAGGCCAACCCTGTCTCAAAACAACAACAAAAACAAAAATTTGCTACTTGAGTTGCTGACTTGAATTTCACTGAAAAATCATTACATGAATTTTGGCTGGGGATTAGGACAGAATTTCCAACAATTTCTGAGATGGCTCTAAACTTCCTTATGCCATTTTGTACTATGTGTTTATGCAAACCAGTTCTCAATATTAGTGATTATAAAATCAAAATATCAACCAACTGTGAAAAGCATTGAAGATGTACCATCAAATATCCAGCCAAGATTTATTCTTTATGTAAAAATGAACAATCGTGTCCATTTATTAGTGTGCGAGTTTGCTTTTGTCTTTAGTTAATGTTGAAAATATATGTCTAGCAAAAAATGTTATAAACTAAATTTTTTATAACTTGTTGTCAGTAAATGTTTGACTTATATTTCCTAAATTTATATACACAGTGTTGTATATAGATTTCTAAGGGGAAAGTGAGTTTCAAGTGGAAAAATTTAAGTAGTGACAATCTTGGTGGCCTTGGCACCACCTGGGACATCTGTAATCCTAGATACCCAAGGGAGTTAAGCAGAAGGATCACAAGTTCAAGGCCTGTCTGGGCTACAAAGTGAATTCAAGACTAGTCTATGAAACTTAACATGACCCTGTTTCAAAACAAACAATAAAATAAAGGGCTGGACATGTAGCTCAATGGTTGAGTGCTTGCCTAGAGTGGATGAGGACCAGGGTTCAAACCCCAGTACTGAAAGAGTGGTTCGATTAATACTTTCTTATTTGTAGAACATATATGGCACATGCGAGTGAGTGCGCATACAGGAGAGAGAGAGAGAGAGAGAGAGAGAGAGAGAGAGAGAGAGAGAGAGAGAGAGAGAGAGAGAGAGAGAGAAGCTAGATTCACAAGCCCTAGCTGGTCTGGGACTTTCTATGCAGACCAGCCTGTCCTTGAACTAACAGAGATGTGCCTGCCTCAGCCACCCATGTGGGTACTGACATACCAGGCAGCTGTAGAATATTTTAAGATAAAAGTTCGCAAACCCCTATTATATAATCAGACAGGACATGCAAACCAGAGGGATTGAAAGAGGTGATAAATGGGACCGACCACCATATTTGTCTTAAAGTCTCCATTGTTATGATAAAACATCATGATCAAAAGCAACTTGAAAAGAAAGGGTTTATTTCTGCTTTAAGGGAAGTCAGGGTAGGAAGACCAAACAGTAACCAGGAGGCAAGACCTGAGGCAGAACCTTGGAGAGGTGCTGCTTACTGATTTGCCCCTTATGGTGCGCTCACCTGCCTAGGGATGTCACTGCTCCCTGGGTGCTGGGTCCTCTCACATCAATCTTTAATCAGGAAAATTCAACACAGGCTTCCTTCCCTGTAGGCTAGTCTTCTTCCGGGGCATTTTCTCAATTGATATTCCTCTTTCCAGAGCACTCTAACGGTGTCAACTCGACACAAAAACTACACAGGACAACATTTAACAGTCTACGTGCACATTAAGGTCCATCCAAATGAGACACCACACAAGGTTGTTATTCTTTTTTTTTTTTTTTTTTCTTTCCTTTTCGGAGCTGGGGACCGAACCCCGGGCCTTGCGCTTCCTAGGCAAGCGCTCTACCGCTGAGCCAAATCCCCAACCCCGCAAGGTTGTTATTCTTGCTTCTGATTCTTACTCTCCCTCCCCACATCTTTGCTCACCAATGGTCCCTTTCAAAGACACCTCATATTCCCACTCCAGTTCCCATTACCAAAGCTTATTGTTCGGACAAAAGACAGACTGGGTGTCTCCCTCACAACACCATAAGAAGACGGTGCCATACTTCAGGGCTGAACAAACCGTGTTTATATAAAGTATACAAGATACTGCTAAACTATTGTTGAGAAACCTCTAAAAAGAGAATCACCACAACATAGTTGCAGGGTGCCTGGGGTTTAGGACAGCAGAGTGATACTTTGTGTCAGCCAAAGATTCTGTTGCCAAGATGGCTGCAGAAAGGCAGTTCTCTAAGAGAGTTAGCCACCTCATTAAGGCTGACTCATTTTATGATACTCCATGTGTATTCAGAAAGCATGATGGATGAGTCTTGAATAGGAGAAAATTAAAGTGACGTTGGGATGTCTTCCTTTCCCCCACTTCTTTTTATTCCTCTCTGAGTTTGTGCATCTGAAATCTCACTGTGCATAAAACCAAGCAGAGCAATGCAACTCTCTTCTACTCCGTCAACACATTTCAGACAAGATCAAAACCCTCAATCATCTAGTATACTCGGAACTGTGGCTATCAGTAAGGATAAACAGGGATCTGGGCTACTGAAACTATGCTAATTTTTCATTCATTGCAGAGCATCCTCCAGTATGTGCGAGTCTATACGAATCTAGCCAGAAAGAGGAGGAAGTGTAGGGAAAGGGGAGAAAGAAAGAGAAGAAACAGAGGGAGAGGAAGAAGGGAAGAGGAAAACAGGTGAAAGGGGAAAGTAAGAAGCAGGGGAGGGACAGGACAGGGAAGAAGAGGGGGAAGAACCCAGGCTGATGTGTGCCACCACACCCCGGTTCTATTGGAGGTGTTTTGTACAAAAGGAACTCGCAATGGGCTCTGCATGTCATGGTGCTGAGGAGGCTGGGAAAATGAAGCGCTGAAAGAAAGGAGCAAAGAGGAAGGGAGAGGGGCCTCCAGGCCCTCGGGCTGGCATCTGCTGGGTACTCCTAGAGAACTGTTGGGGTTGGGTGGGAAGGCCAGAGCCAGCTACACAGCTGGAGACAGGAACTGCCCAGTGTTCTTACAGCTGTTGCCAGCAACCACACCTGCAGAGGGAGGCAGGAGCAGGAAGCATCTCTCTTTCCTCTGCCTTCTGAGCCCCCCGCCATGGCTCCTTGTAGATCTTAACTGAAAAAGCCATCTGGCGATGGAGGCCAGGAAATGTTACCAGCCAACCGCAACTCTTCGTCCCCCTCCACCGCGGACAACTCCAGCATCATAGGACAGGTGTTAGAAAGGCAGCGTGGGAGACTAGATAAGTAAGCAGGTTAAAGAAGCAGGCTTGGCTTTCTTTCAAGGTAAAGCAGAAGTCTGTCCTGGAAACTGAGGACTGGCAAACTGCCTGCTCCTCTGATCTTCCAGCTCAGCAGGACTCAGATAGATTCAAAATAGGCCTCTATTATGCGCAGTGCTCCTAAAAGAGGTGCCTTGTCTCTCTCAGGACAGCTATCACCACTGAGGCACTCCAAGGATTCTCTATCAAACCCTCATCCTATGACCCACTGTTTGCAAGACACTAAAGTCTGAGACGTTATGGAAACCCTCCGTGAGTTCACATTGTGGTTGGAGGAACCCTGAAAAACTCCTGCTCATCTCCTGCCTCCATCACTAGAGCCTCGTTCTATATAGGTCCCTCAGTAGAACCACGCCCTCACTTCCACAGAGGGGCACGGTGCTCCTGACCCACTCAGTCTCTGTCCCAACTCTGCCACCTTCATTCGCTGACAGTCTTCAAAGCTGGGCTTGAACACTAACCCCTCCCCCACCCAAGCTCGGGAGAGGTGTCTACCACTTCATGTTTCTCATGTTCTGACTTTCCAAACTGGGGTGCTACCGGAAGGTTGAAGAAGGGACAAACAGGAGAGCCTCATTTCAGTTGTTGAAAGGGTTGAAGGAGAGCCAGTCCCTCAGGATCACTCCCACCACAAGCCCCCATGATGTACCAGAGCAACATTTTCTTTTTATTGAGCAGCGCATGCGCAGCTCCATGTACCGAGTTGCCAACTTGCTGCCTGGGTCTTTAAGCAGCTCCCTCTTGAGGGCAGAGGTCACCTCATTCACTAGACACTCACTAGGCTTTTCAGAGGGTTGATGAGTGAATTAATGAGAACCACTTGGAAGAGGAAAGGCTGGGTCTGAGCCTGGAAGGACATGAGTAGGATTTGGTCAGGGGAAGAAGCTACGTGTACACCTCGTCACAAAGTGGGCAGCACATCCTCATTGATCCCAGCACCTGGCCAGAATGACTCAGCTGAGGTCATGAAGAGAGGCATCATGGGAAACATGAGTGCAGGGTAGGAGAGTTTACAAGGTAGCCATAGAGGAGAGCACTGAAGATTTCTGATCAGACTGACAGGATTATACAAAAAAAAATACTCCAAGGTAAATATATTCCCATAACAGATAAAGAACAATACCTATATGTACATGCATGTGATGTATGTATGCATGTATGTATGTACAATAAATTGAATAAAGGATGTCTCCTGTC
This sequence comes from Rattus rattus, assembly GCF_011064425.1. Classification (NCBI taxonomy): domain Eukaryota; kingdom Metazoa; phylum Chordata; class Mammalia; order Rodentia; family Muridae; genus Rattus; species Rattus rattus. The sequence continues at coordinate 113,744,373 of NC_046157.1, forward strand.
ACTGATACCAGCTTAAAAACTGCTATAATAATTTTACCTGAATGAAAAAAACAAAAACAAAAAACGAAAACCTGGGTCTTATTTTGTCCAAATCTGTATCTTTCCTAAACATACTATGTAAACATTTGCTCATTAGTTTGACTTTCTTCTCCAGATCTGACAGGGTCTAAATTTACTATCACAAAGCATAAGATCAGATAAATGAGAACAAAGGCCTGCCTTTACATGACTAAAGTTCTAATGTTCATGTAAAAAAAAATGTCACGTCACTTCAGTTGTGAACTCTGAGGGAAAACTGAGGTGCATCTAAAAAAAAAGAACTTTGTACACATGAGCTACACCCATTCTTCAAAGGGACAGGATGAAGATGCGCTGCTCAGATCCTGCCTGGGGCTGAGAAGTTAGTCCCTCTCAGGCTACAAACAGGAGAGCAACTTTGTGAAAGATGCATTCACCAGCCTATGGGGACTTGCCAACGTTACTAGCCCTTTACCACGGAGCCTCGGGCTGGTTCCTAACTTTGGGCCATCTTCCAGCAGTCCACCTCTGTTGCTCCATACTCTTTACAAAGAACATTTTGTTCCTCTGGCTTCCCCCCTATGCGCCTATGCTATCTGAAGGTTTTGCACACAAAACATGCAAATTTATTAAGTGTCGTTTTCCTCAGAATTAATCAAATTGAATCCAGATGATCAGAATCCCTTTTGTAATCCTGGTTTCTCTGTCGCAAAGACAGGCAGACACGTAGCCCACTGGGCTGTTAACATTCAGCTCCTATCCAGTGAGATGACTGCAAAGGGCGGAGGCCAATGGAACTCATTAAAGTCCTCTCTGGAGGCCTTTGAAGTGAGCCATGCAGTCTCCTTCGCTGTCAGAACAGAAGCAGGAACACACAGGTTGGAGTAGGCAGAGGCAAGGTGCAAGCCACATAGAAGCCAAGGGCAGAGAAGACAGCAGAAGGAAGCGGTCTGTCTAAGCAGAGAAGCAGCAGCTAGAGAAGATGCAGAGACAGAGAAGTCAACGCACAGGGAGGAGCTGGAGCTTCTCCAGGAACGGTCACTGTGGGGCACCGGGAGTGTCTGCTGCCACAGACAAGGGCCCAGCAGATTTGAACTAGTCCTCAAGTCTGCAGGACAGTCCTACTGTGTACATGCTCTTCTTAACATGCATCATAAGAGTGTTCTGGAAAACACAGGGGGTGTTGGGAGCTGAGGAAGTGTACCCATTTTCTGAGCAGCACCTGATAGGTTTTTGTGGAAGACACAACACATGCATGTGTTCACATGCGAACAGAGCATTCTAGAACTGCAGGCTTACAAGCATCCTGGGTTATCTTTGTGTCTCACTATGTCTAGGCCCAGGCTGGCCTAGAACTCATGATTCTCTTGCCTCAGCCTCCTGAGCGCGTAGATTAAAGACGTGCGTCACTGTGCTTAGGTCGATGACACTTCATTTTGAATCTCAAACTTAAGATAACTGAGCAAGGTGTGAAGGAGGAGAAAGCAGAGTGGTTACGTTCGCAACGACCTTTAAGCCTGCTTTGAACAATGTGATGTTTATCGGCACAGAATCTAACGCTGTCCCACGGAGGACCAAAATGACCTGGTTCTGATCATTGGCGTCATGGCGTTTCTGTTCCAAGCCTCTTACTGACAGTCTAGGTATGATATCATCTGTTACCACGACAAACTCTCTTCCATTTCAGCCTTCACCTGAACCACAGGCACTGATAGAGATTTGGATTTTTTGTTTTTTGTTTTTTGTTTTTTGTTTTTTTTGCTTTGTTTTGTCATCATGTTTATAATTTTCTAACCTGAATCCTATCTCATGTGCCACTATGACGTTGCCTAGGCAACGTTCAGAGACATTAAGGAACTGGACTCCAAAACTTCTAGAAGACTATGGATTTGTCAGCATACCTTTATAAAGAGAAACACACACCCACACACATGAGAATTACTTAAGATAACTGAGCAAGGTGTGAAGGAGAAAAATACTTTACTTAAGAAAAATAAATTAAAATTGTATTGGGAAAGCGCCCCAAAGAATTTGCCCCAGATGAGAACTGAGTTGTTAGAAAATCCTACAGTGTGCAGAGCCCTGACTGCCTAATGAGTCTTACGTTTTGCTTCATTACACCAGTCTTGGGGGAAGGTTCAGTGGGCAAAGTGCTACGCCAGGCAAGCCCGAGAACCTGAGTTTAAATTCCCAGCCTCAGATAAAGCAGGGCACAGTAGCACAGCTACAATCTAATCCCATGGCTCCTACATCAAGATGAGAGGTGGAGACAGGACAGGAGGCGGAACTCCCTAGAGCCCACCAGTGAGCTAGCCTGGCATCTGAGGCAATGAACAAGAAGAGGCCCAAGGAGGAAGGTAAGGACTGACACCTGAGGCTGTCTTGCTAAGACATGAACATGAATGTGTACATAGCACACACACACACACACACACACACACACACACACGCACTGCACACACACATACACATACACATGCATACACACACAAACACAAATGCACAAACATGCATGCATGCACACACACATGCACGAATGCACACACACACGCACACACACACACACGCACACACAAACACAAATGCACATGCATACACACACAAACACAAATGCACAAACATGCACAAACATGCATGCACACACACATGGACGAATGCACACAGACACACACACACGCACACATACACATGCATGCACACACACAAATGCACAAACACAAATGCACAAACATGCATGCATGCACATACACATGCACGAATGCACACAGACACACACCGACACAGACACAGACACACACACACACACACACACGCATGCACACACAAAAGAGTATCAAAAAGGGAAAGAAATGTTGTATGGTAGTAAATTTTTATGATCCCAGCACTGGGGAGGCAGAGACAGGCAGGTCCCCAGGCTTGCTAGCCAGCCAGTGAGCCTAGGCCTGTGAGAGACCCTGGCTCAGCAACAAAATAATCTGACGCCTTGGGCAGAAAACTGACTAAAACATGTAGCAAAATAAGGTCTCCTTCCCACCGTGAGCACCGTTAATACCGCAAAAGCCTGTTCCCTCCATCTTCCAAACACAGGAGGAAAAGCTGCTGTCTTGGCCTCAGCTGAGAACAAATATTTAGGAATTACTCTTTGATTATATGGAGTATTCCTTCCTGTTTGACAAATATTTACTGACCAGCTTCCGTGTGCTTATGCACACAGCTAATATGGCTCCGAATTATGCCTGAGGTGCAGGGTAAGAGCAGAGAAAGAGATGGAAGAGGGCCAAGGCCCGGGGCTCAGGGCCAGGGGCCCAGGTCCGGGGTCTGGGGTTCGAGGTCCAGGGTCTGGAGTCCAAGGTCCAGGATCTGGGGTCTGGGCTCGGTGGGGACTGGGTTCTGAGGTTTGGTGGGGTATGGGGCCTGGGGTCTATGGCCTGGGTCCCATGATCCTGAGTCCAATGGAGTCTGGGGCCTGGAGCCCATGGTCCTGGGTCCAGCGGGATCTGGGGCCTGGTGGGGTCTGGGGCCCAGGATCTGGGGTCTGGGGTCTGGGATCTAGCATCTAGGGTTTGGGTCCCAGTGGGGTCTGGGTCCCAGTGGGGTCTGGGTCCCAGTGGGGGCTGGGGTCTGAGGTCAGGTGGGGTCTGGGGCCTGGGGTCTCAGGCCCGGGGCCCTTGGTCGGGGGGTCCAGTGAGGTCTGGGGCGTGGTGGGGTCTGGGGCCCAGGGCCCAAGATCCAGAGTCCCGTAGGGCCTGGGGCCTGGGGCCTGGGGCCTGGGGCCCGGGCAGTTGGAATTGTGGTTCTGCTTTCTGGAGTGGAGAACTGTTGTCCCTAACTCAGGAATTTGGGTACTTCATGCTGAGAAGTCACTTGGCTCTTTTGAGAATGAGCTGCTCAGAGCTGTGGCTCAGGAGAGTCTCCTGGTGACACTGGCACAATAGGGGTCAGGAGATAGAGGGAGGGTGGGTCCTGGGAGCAGGAGCCCATGAATCCTCAGTCAGGCTGCAGAGGGGCCAGAGAACAGGAGAAGGCAAAAGAAGGCTTTAGAGATGCCAAGCCCAGGGTCAGGCTGATGGCTGCATTCCAGATGAGAGCAGAGACTACGTGAAGGCATTCAGGAGGAGGATGACTTCAGCAAGGCCACGGCAGGGCCAGACTGTTAAGAGACACATCATTGCTGCTCGGAAATGAGCATCAGACCTTAAGAGAAAGGAGAGTGTGCCCATCGGGGACAGAGTGCTTGCTTGGCGTCCACGAGGGCCCCTGGTGCAATCCTCAGCATAGCAAAGCCAAAACCAATAAAAATAATTCAAAAAGAAAAAGAAAAAGAAATAGCTTGTCAAAATTTTCAAAAGAAGGATGAAGAGACAGGAGAGAGATGGAGCAAAACGGAGCTTAATCACTCTTACCTTATCCATCAACTCCATAGGAGCTAATTGAGAAGAGCAGTGTCAGCTAAAAGCAACAAGGCGGCCTGTCAAGGACACAGGGTACAAGGAGTACCTCCCGTCTACTTCTCCCACCCCCTGTATGGCGGTTAGGTGGGAGAGGGAACCTGTGTTTTCTTTCCTTGGCTGAAGTACTGGCCCTTCTCTGGTTTTCATCTGAAGAGAGGAGACAGTTGAAGGGTCAGGAAGAGGGGACTACGCTGGGCTGTGGCTCAGGTAGTGGAATGTTTAACGTGCACTGTATACGATGGGTACAGGTGTCGTGCCTGTGATCCCAGCGCCGCAGAGGAAAAGGCAGGAGGACCCACAGGTTAATATCCTCCTCAGCTACATAGAAAACTAGAGACCAGCTTGGGATGTAAGACCCTGTCTGCAAACAAACAAAGCTGTGCTTGTTGATACCATAGTTGGTTCCCCCGCAGATGGGCAGCCCGTTAGGATTTCCATTTTAGCTGCCCTCACTACTCCCTATATTACTGCTGTTTTTAAATGAGAGAGAGGGGTGGGTGGGTGGAGGGAGGAGGGAGGAGAGGAGAGGAGGAGAGAGAGAGAGGAGAGAGAGAGAGAGAGAGAGGAGGAGAGAGAGAGAGAGAGAAGATAATTAGCAGGAGTTGGTTTCTCCTACAACTCTGGGGATAGAATCCGGATGTCAGACTGGGTGGCAAGAGCCTTTACCCACAGTGTTTCTCAACCTCCCTAATGCTGCACTCCTTTTATACAGTTCCTCATGTTGTGATGATCCCCAAGCATGAAGTTATTTTTGTCACTACCTCATAATGGTAATTTTTGCTAGTTAGGATTGTAATACACATACCTGATGTGCAGGAGATCTGATATGAGACCCCTGTGAAAGGGTCATTCAACCCCCAAGGGGATCGCCATCCACAGCTCCAGAACCATCTCACCTGCTTTTTTGTTTTGTTGTTGTTAGGTTTTTTGTTTGTTTTTTTGCAACTGCAGGTAAAGATGAAGCTGTAACAGTTCTTGTGCTCCACCAGCATCACACTAAGGATACACGAAACACACGTTTGTTAGTTTAATCTTGTCAACAACCCTAACAGCTTTGACTTTGATTTTGCCCCATGAACAAGCAAACCCGACCCTGAGCTAAAGAACTTCATCAACATAACCAGGAAGCAGCTCGGCTCAGGTTTAGCCTTCCCCATCTGCTGGAGTCTGGTCTTAATCCTGATGCTGGCTTCTCAGAATTGAGGATTTAAGGATTCACAGTCCACGTCAGGCCTCTTCCTGAGAGATGGTCTTCATTTGGCACGTTCTCTCGGCTGTTTAGCACAGCTCCTGTCTCCTTTCTCTCTCCTTTGATCTGCATATGTATGAGTGTGATTGCATGAGCCTGCCCTGTGCCTGGATTACATGCACGAGTGTATACATGTGTATGTGTGTGTGTTATCTGTGTGTATGTGTGTGTATGTGTGCATATGTGTGAACATGTGTGTATGTGTATTGTGTATGTATGTGTATGTGTATATGTGTGATCATGTGTGTATGTGTGTATGTGTGTGATCATGTGTGTATGTGTATATGTGTTTATCTGTATATATGTGTGTATGTGTGTTATCTGTGTGTATGTGTGCATACGTGTGTATGTGTGAACATGTGTGTATGCGTATGTGTGTATGTGTGTTTAGGTGTCTGTGTATGTGTGTGTATGTGTGTGTGTGCATGTGTGTGTGTGTGTGTGTGTGTGTGTTTATGTGTGTGTGTATGTGTGTGTATATGTGTGTGTGTATGTGTGTATTGTGTGTGTGTTGTATGTGTGTGTGATCATGTGTGTATGTGAGTGTATGTGCATGTGTGTGTATGTGTTTGTGTATGTGAGTATCTGTGTGTGTGATCATGTGTGTATGTATCTGTATGTGTATGTATGTGTGTATGATCATGTGTGTATGTGCATGTACCATGTATGTGTGTATGTATGTGTGTGTGTAAATATGCGTGTACGTGTGTATATGTGTGTGTATATTTGTGTGTGTTTGTGGGTGAGTGTGTGCACTTACAGGTGCAGGTATGTACACTCATGTGGGTGTGCACACACATGGAACCCAGCAGATAACTTAGGAGTGTCATTATTCCTCAGGTCTTTTCACCTTTTGTTTGAGACAGGGTCTCTCACTGGAACTTCACTAAAGGAGACTTGCACTAGAGAGTCAGCAAGCTTTCAGGGACCACCAGTCTTTATTTTGTATCTCACCATCATGAGGATTGCGTGAGCCTGCCCTGCACCTGGATTGCATGGGCTCTGGGAGATCAACAGTCAGGTCTTCACATATGAGGCGAGTGTTTTGCCAACTGAGCCATCTCCCTAGACCTCTCCTGGGTCTTACACTGTCAACAGCCAGAAGAAAATGTTGATAAAAGTTGACATGTAGTTTTGTAATTAATTAATTGACCCATGCACGAGGGAATGAATGATCAGTGGAAAACTGCAGAAGAAATGATGGCCTGCAGATGTCTCTTCCATCCGGTAGGCAAGTGAAGATGGATCTGTGCCCTAGAATCCCCTGACTCCTAAGACAAGACATGGCCGGCCCTGGGGTGAGCTGCACAGTGTTCACGGTGGTCTGTTAGCATCTGACTGTATGAACCGCAGCCGGCGCCTTCCACCTTAGGCTGACAGCTCTCCCTGCTGCCCGCAGGGCTGGAAAAGGACGAAGGTACCAAGCATGTGTCTCTCATGTGAACAACTTTCCTCAGGAAGAGGGAACCCCAACTTACTGTGGAAAGGTGCTGCCCCTACAAATAAGATAAGAAACAAAAGGCACGTTTTTCCAAATAGCTGCCTCTCCCCAAAACTCTTCACGGCATTTTTTGGGGTGTCATTAAATTTCGCCATCGTTTGCATCTGACTCAGAGGTGTATAATGTTTTGAAGTCATTCTACTGCTTAAAAAAATTAAAAACACTTGCTTTTCAGATCTAAAATACGACTGCTTTCTGGCTTGGATTTGAAAGTACGTGGAGTGGGCAGTTACCCACAGGGGTTCGATTAGAAACAGAAGGGCAACCGGGGCCATGAAGAATAAAAATCCTTTCTGGGGATTCTCTGACCAGGACATGGGTACTTTAATATGGTTTGTCGCTGCGGTGTGGGATCTCGTGTCTGGTGGAGGTTAGAGAAGGGCACTGCCGAGCTTGAAGGTTCGTGGATGCAGACAGGGCATCGAACAAGCCTATGAGCCTGAAACCAAGGTGAAGGAGCAGCTGAGCCTGCTCCCAGGTCAGGAGAGGAGGGAGTGCTGGGAGCCGGAAACATAGCTCTGACCCATATCTCCTCTAGGAATGGAGACCCAGGGGAGCCACAGCTCTGAAAAAAAAAGTGGAAGTCGACACTCTCTCTTTTCCCCTTTGGGACTAAGTCTAGGGCCTTTCGTGTGTCTGGGAGGTTTACCACTACTGAATTGCCCAGGATGTCTTGGATTCATAATCCTCTCTCAGTCAGCTAAGTATCTAGGCTAACAGGCTCAGGTCATCTTGAAAGTCTGACTCAGAAGCCAATTTCTCAAAGGTTAAAGTAGCAAGATAACAAGATACAATGAATACAACAGTCAGACTCTGAAACTCTTTTAATTAGTTCTCTTAAGGTGAACCACTGTGTTGAGACTTTAGAGTTTGCATCACAGACTTTGAATCTGGTATCTGAGTTGTGTATGAATCTATGGCTCCTATTACATTAGTATGTGCATGTCATATCAATGTTATATGTTATATATCATATTAGTATGCTATATCAGATGTTTATATTAGTACGCTGTATATTAGCATGCAATACACGATATTATAGAGTGCTAATATACTATTATGCTGCATGTGCCAATTATATATTACATATATTAATAGACTAGCAATTAGGAACTCTTAGGAGCTTGGTTTTCACACCTGTAAAATAACAATGACATCAGCTACTCCATTAACCAGTCTCCTATCACTATGCTGAAACACCTGAGGCAAGATACCTTGAGAGAAAGGATCTTTTATTTCAGCTCACAACTGCATGGCACAAGGCCCATCAGTGTGGTGCCTGATGAAGGTTACGCTTTTTGTACTGTGCAATAGCAGGACTGTGCATGCCCCTGTCTGTGTGGTTTCTTCACCTTATAAAGACATCAGTTTTAGTTATAAAGACCCTCCTCTAGTGATCTAAGTATTATAACCATATCCCTACCTCTAAACACCACAGTAGGGTGATGTTTCTGTTCCCTTATTCCCATTCCCACTCATGCAAGACTTTAGGAATTAAACTCCCATTTGAGTTCAGGGGGCAAAGCAGTACACAAATGACAACAGCCACTTCATGGGGACATGTGTTTCTTGGCAACCCTTTCCCTTTGGTTGCCTGCTATTTGAAACCCCAAGGCCTCCTGGACTCCATATCTGATAGAGAAACTCCTCCAGATATCAAAGCAAGGCATTCGGGACCAGCAGCAGATATCAGCAAACCCTTGATGCCACAGAGAAATGCTGACCTTTGGAGAAGTTATTTTCCTTTCTCTTACTTTGTTTTCTGACGGCTTCGGCCTCTGTGAGTCTTTGCATGCAGTCTTTCATGTAGACTAAGATCAGCAAAGGTCTGAGGAGACAGGAAGGGCTGGGACAGAGGGTGTCTCAGTCAGCATGCAGGGAGCTTTCTCCTGCCATGCTGCTCAGTCCCCGGGGAGCTTAAACAGCCTTCCTGATGGTTGCCCTGCTTTACCTCAGACTCTGTAGCTATCATGTGGATGCACTGACTACAAGTTCAGCCTAATAAGAGCAGTTTGTAGCCAATATGTGATCTGCAACCCTAACCTCTAGAGAATAATTACCTATGTTGGCAAATATAGAAAGTCCCTTATGTGGAAGTGCACCAGGATGTGGGTCCCCATGACATTGGTGGCAGAGTGACATTATTTCCCCTTCTGGATGGGTAAGCTTGCCCAGGACCCTAGTTCCTGGGAATTCTCCAAGTCCTTTGGGGACTGCCCTCTGCTGTGCTAAGACCTGGCTAAACTGTGCCCCTCCTGATTCTGAGTCAGTCAGCCCTTGTTTGTTTGCTCTTGAACTTTGAACCTGTCCCCTGATGGGCCAGAGTCAGGGTTTGGGTGGAGTGGAGGACTCTTCTGATCTCATCTTCCTCAGGACTTTCCTCCAGCCCCACATCTGTCTCTGTTTCTGCATATGGAGTCCCAGCTACTCTATGCCTCTTTGTCTGAGCTCAGAGTCTGACAGAGCTAGCTCAGAGTATCCTCCCTGAGGGGGATGGGAGGGTCCAGGTGCCATCCCTTCCCATCCAAAACCAAACTCATCATCTTCCCCCAAATACTTCTTTCTGGCTTGGATGGGTGTGTCTTCCAAGGGTCCCTGTGTTATAAGTTTGGTCCCCAGCGTGGCAATGATATGTAGTGGCATCTCCAAGGGGTGGGGCCAAGTGGAAGGTGATGTCAAAGGAACATGGTCCTCAGAAGCAACAGAGACTCACTGGGGAGCCCAGGCTAGCCTGCAACTCACTCTTCTTGCCTCTGCTCCTTATCTGGGATTACAGGCAGGAGCCAGCACTGGGTCTAACCTAATCTTTATGGGACTTCTATTATGAAGTTCTGTATGAGTCAGGGTTTTGTTGTTGGTGGTGGTAGGTTTTATAGTTGTTGTTTTGTTTTCTCAAGTCACAGTTTCTCTGTGTAGCAAGCCCTGACTGTCCTGGAACTTGCTCTGTAAACCAGGCTGACCTCAGACTCACAGAGATCCGTCTCTGCCCTTGCCTCTGCCTCCTGAGTGCTAGGAGTAAAGGTGTGTGCTACCACTGCCTGGCTGCCCGGCTGAGTCAGGTTTTGTTTGTTTGGTTTTTCGGGTTTTTTTGTTTGTTTGTTTGTTTTGTTTTGTTTTTGACAGAAGGGAACCTACCTCCTCCAAGTCTCTAACTTCCTGTGCCATCACACTTGCTCTCTCAAACATACCCTTGCCATGATGCCATCCACCACGATGCCTCACCAGAGGCAAGACTGATGAGACCGCCCAGTCTTTATTATCAGCCAGCCTCAGGCATTTTGTTATAGTAACAGAGAACCTATGAATACAACCCCAGATCCCCTACCTGGAGTATAGCATCTTTCGCTTACTGTGATTGCAGCTTGTGCCTCAGGCTCAGCTTTTGCCCGTCTCTTGCTTCCCCTATGCACTGGGTCAGCTGCTGACTTCCAGCTTTTTTAAAAAAACTGTCTGGAGGACATGAATCTCCATTCATGTTTCTTGTGTCCTCATTATGACAAAACCCCATGACCTCAGCCTGAGGCTCAGAGGTCAAGAGTGCTGGATGCTCTTCTAGAGGGTTTGATCTTACTTCCCTGCACCCACATCTGGAAGCTCACAACTGCCCATAACTCCAGGCTCAGGGGATCTGAGATCCTCTTTTGGCCTCTGTAGGTGCCACATGCACATGCACATATACATACACAGACATATAAATCACACATGCACACATACCCATAAACTTTTTTAAAAAAATCAAAATACTGCACAAACTTCTCTGTAATTAGGAAAATGAAACCGAAAAGTATAATATGGTGTCCACATATCTACTGTCTACTGACAGAAAATGACTAAGATAAAAAATGAACATGAAATCTTCTGTGTTCTCCTACTACTGGTGGGAGGGTAATTAGTCTAAATACATTGGGAGACTGTCTAGGAGTGTATGGAAAGAGATGAATCTTGAGAAAAGAAATGTAGACTACTTTTAGATATCTTTGACAACCACCCAAAATCCTCTCCCTACCCTCAAATTTAAAGTGCCTAAAAAAGAAAGAACTCCCCACAACGCCAGTCAATGCTGGAGGGCTCTGTTAAGTCACACGCTGTGATTACAGTCATGACACATGGCGGTGCCAGTTTTCAAACCCCAGGGAAGGTGACTAATTAGCCAAATGTGGATCACACTGGCCCAAGACTGAAGCCTGGTAAAGATATGAGAACAGCCAGCACCAGCCAGGGACTCAGTTTTATAGCCACTGACTGTGGCTAGGAGGCAGGTCATGAGAATCCTCGCTAGTGATGAGCAAAGCCAAGAGACAGAGCAGAAAATATTAAGACGATGCTGTAATGTGTTTCTGCAGGATAAGTCATGCTGTTGTTACACACACACACACACACACACACACACACACACACACACACACACACACACAGACCCTAAGCTGGAACTTAAGTCTGCCAGACGAAACTAAGTTACAAAGTATAGGGCAACAATGCATAGACTAAACTAAGTTAGGAGCAACAGTACATCGTCTGACAGCGTCTTAGTTACTTTTCTGTTGCTTTGTTAAAACACCCTGACAAAAGGCAATTTAGGGGAGGAACAGCGTTTGTTTTAGCTTAGAGTTCCAAGTTATAGTCTATTATAGGCATGAAGTCAAGATGATAGAAATTTAGAACAGCTAGTTACGTCACACCAAAATCAAGAGAGAAATAAACATATGGATCCTCACTCTCTTGCTTGTATTATTTGATTTTCCCACTTTTATACAGTTCAGAATTCCCTACCTAGGGTATGGTAACACCCATAGTGGGCTAGGTCATCATATATGAATTGACTTAAGACATCCCCCCATAGACATGCCACAGGCCAACCTAATTCAGACCAACTTTTATTGAAACTCTCTTCCCAGAGGATTTTCAGGTCATTTCAAGTTGAGGATGAAAACTGACCATTATAGCACAGAATATATTTCTTTTTTTTTTTTAAATATTTATTTATTTTATGTATGTAAGTACACTGTAGCTGTCTTCAGACACACCAGAAGAGGCATCAGATCTCATTACAGATGGTTGTGAGCCACCATGTGGTTGCTGGGATTTGAACTCAGGACCTTTGGAAGAGCATTCAGTGCTCTTAACCACTGAGCCATCTCTCCAGCCCAGAATATATTTCTTAAAGATAGTCTTTTTAGGAGATTTTAAGAACAAGGCTGGGTATGGTGACATACACCTTTAATCCCAGCACTTAGGAGGCAAAGGCTGGCAGATGTCCATATGTTTGAGGCTTGCTTGATCTACAGAATGTGTTCTTGGCCAGCCAAGGCTACAAAGTGAAACACAATCTCAAAACAAACAAACAAACAAACAAAAATGCATGTGTTTATGACCACGATAAAACACAGAGGCAAATGTGCACATGTTAGGCTGTTCCCTTATTTAGAAAGTCAGGGAGGGATGATGAGAGAAATTTGTGAACTGAGGTTGCTAGCCACACACAAGGAAGTCCCACCAGCCCTAAAACTCAATGATTACAGCTAGACACAACAAATTCTAAACATGGGGCAGGGACTCAGATGATGGATGGAAAACCGCATTCCCCACCCAGAAGGAGTATTTTACAGAAAGTTGTTCTTCTGGTATATCGACCCATGTAGTCAGCCACCTGCCCACATCACTACTAGATTGACTCTCCGCCTGGTCCTCAGCTGGATGATCCCAGCTGACATCCTGTGGTGTGTTGGTACTTGCATGACTGCAAATGTTGCTTCATTGATCTTTTTTTTTTTAAGCCTATTTCCTGAAAATGCAACCGTCTTCTTTCAATTCCCCAAAAGTACATGAACATTTATTGCAATAATAGTGTAGTTCCCAAAATGCTGACCGCTGAGCACCAACAGAGCGCAGACTTTGAGGAAAGCAGAGGATCCCACTGCACCCTCAGTGTTGCTGTTAATTAAATTGTGGGAGACAGAATGGGGGGGCGGTCCTTGGAAAATTGAATCTAGAGCCACCCTATGGCGCACCGTTCTCACTACTGGGTATTTTTCAAAGGAGATAAAATCAGGGTGTTGAAGAGACATCTGCACCACCACGTTCATTATGGGGTTGTTTAGAGCAGTCAAGTTGAGGCAACCCAAATGTTCACCAATGGATAGTTGGGTAAATAACTACAGTATGTATGTGAGATGAAACGCAATTAAGAAGGAAATTCCCATTGTCATTGGCAACGAGGGGCTAAGTACAATGAACCAAACCCTGTACTTCAGTTGTGTGTGGACCCAGAAAAGACAGAACCCCTCCCAGCAGGGAATGGGGCAATGGTTTCAAGGCCCACAAGCAGGAAAATGGGAGGGAAAAGGGTAGTCATTACCCAAAGGATACAAACTGTTAGATGCAAGGAACAAATTCAAGAAATTCATTTACAGTTTAGTGACTAAAATTAACGATGATATATTTGTGGTGGTTTGAATAAGGATGTCCCCTCTAGGCTCATATATTTGAATGCTCTGTCACTCGAGAATAGCACTATTTGAAAGGATTAGAAGGTTTGGGAGGTATGGCCTTGGAGGAAGTGTGTCACTGGAGGTGGGCTTTGAGGTTTCAAAATCCCATGTCAAGCCCAGTGTCTCCTTCTCTGCCTGAGGATCAGGATGTAGCTCTCCATCACTTCTCCACCAATGTGCCTACCATTCCTCTTGTTATGCTGCCCACCACGATGATAATGGACTGAACCTCTGAAACAATGTATAAGACCCCAACCTCATGCTTTCTTTTATATGAGTTTCCTTGGTCATGGTGTCTCTTCACAGCAATAGAACAACAAACAACCAAAACAACATTGTATACTTGAAAATAACCAAGAGAATAGATGACGGGTGTTTAGCTCGAAACAACCATCCCATAATGCACAAATACATAAAAAGAAGTCGTACCTGTAAATATGTAGCTTATGTCAGCTAGAAATAAAAGGCAATCTGGATCTACTTCTTGTTACCTGGAATTAATTTGTGACAGGAGAAGGACAAAAAGTTAAACAAACCATGTGTGAAAGTCCAAAGGTCGTTTATCTAAATTCCACTTAAAGGTTTTGGGTACTGGGAACCCATACTCATTGTTAGCGGGAGTGCACACTGGTGTATCCCCAGTAGGAATCAGTGTGAGGGGTCCTCAAAAAAAAAAAAGACCCAATGGAACACATACTCAAAGGACTCTATTTCCTACTACAGAGACACATGCACAGCTATGTTTATTGGTGCTCTAATTACAATAAAGGAGATGGGAACCACCCGGGGGTCCATCAGTTCACAAGCAGATAATGAAACTGTGGTGCCTATATAGTACGGAATTGCATTCACCTATAAGAAAAAAATGAAATTACGAAATATCCTGAGTAGAGTAACCCTGACCCAGAAAGAAAAGTTGCTCATGTTCTCGCTCACGTGCGGAATCTCGCATTGAGTCTTTAGATGTATGGGTTTAATCTGGGGGGACCTGCAGGATCTATGAAGCTTGAAAAAGGCCATTGGTAGGGAGGCAGGGAAGACAGAGCTTACGGAAGGGGCTGACAAACACAGAATGCCATGAGAGAAAGAGCGGAATAATGGACAGGAGGCTTTGGTGGGAGGACAGATGGGTGGATATGGCAGAAAAAGGAGTGGCAGAGGAAAGACTAAAGATGTTTAAAATGTCATGTACAAACAAGTCCCAGGAAGAAAAGAATACCCCCAAAGATCATGAGATGGAGAGAGCTGGGCGCAGACAAAGTGAGGTCTCCATTACATGGTGAAGATGGATCTCATGCTGTCTTAAAACAAAGAGACTTTCCGGACCTGGCCCCTTCTCTCCTGAGCGTCTGTGCATTGGCAACTCACTGATAGCACAGAAGATAGAACGCAAGAAAGAAAATGGGCCCACGTTTTCTTAGAGATGAGGGCACATTATCAGAGAAGGGTCAACCCTGGCTCCTGCTCATCTGCTTCCTCCCCTTAGTTTCTGTCCAGAGGACATTAAGAAACAAGGAGAAAATGGGAAGACCAATCTGTCTGGTTTTGGAAATTATAATTGGTACAAATACCATGCCCTGTGAAAGGAAGCATGTGGAGTAGGAGAGGCTAGAGTTCCTTCCCATGAAAAACTACCACGTATGGGTTGGATGGGGTGGTTCGGTGGCTAAAGAGCTTGCTGTGTAAGTGTAAGGACCCAAACTCGGGTTTCCTAGAACCTATGTAGAAGCCAAGAACAGTGGCTGGTGCTCCTATGACATGGTAGGTAGAGACAGGAGAATCCCTGGATGCTTGCAGACCGGTTAGCCTGGCCCATGCAGTAGAGTACAAGAGACTCTGCCTCAAGCAAGGTGGAAACAGAACTGACATGGGAGCTTGTTCTCTGACCTCTATATGCATACTATGCATGACAAACACATATACATATGTGCACACATAGATAGATAGATAGATAGATAGATAGATAGATAGATAGATAGACAGATACATATATACACACATACATATATTTATGTATATAAATACATGCATAGATAGATAGATACATACATACATACACACACATACATACATACATACATACATACATACATACATACATACATAGATGTAGTGGCTGTTCCTGGCTGTCAACTTGACTATATCTGGAATGAGCTACAATCCAGAATTGAAAGGCTCACCTATGATCCTGATCTTAAGGATGGGAGATACAAGTTTCTGACCTGAATCTTGGCATGAAGATCTTGAGGCATAGTGGTTATGAATCCCAGGAGACTAAGGCAAGGAGATGTCTGAGTTCAAGGTCATCTGGGACAAAGCTAGTCCCAGATCCAGGCATAGTGGTACACTCCTTTCATCTCCGCCACGCCTTCTGCTGGAGACCTACATAAGGATGTTGGAAGAAGGAAGATTCCTTCACCTGCTTGTCTTATGGAACTGAGCAACTGCTAGATCCTTGCATTCCCAGTTGCTACTGATCATTGTTGGGGAGTTGGACTACAGACTGTAAGTCATCCACAAATTCCCTTACTATATAGAGACTACCCATCAGTTCTGTGACTCTAGAGAACCCTAATACAATAGATACATATAAATTCATAGATATTAAAAATAAATGAATTAAAATCAGAGAAACATAATTCAGCCCAGCTAAATTGGATCAATTAATTGATAGGTCTGTCCAGCTCACCATTTAAAATAGCTCCGATGTCTACATTGAAATCCAGATGACCTGCAGGGTGTCTGGTGGCAGCTGGTCCTGCAGATGGCTCTAGGCTCTTTGCTTGGATGCAGCCTCCAGCACACTCTGCTGCCTCACAGCTTAAGGCCTTCATCGGTGTAATTACTTGAGCTCTGTATAAATTTGTTATGTCTGGCCATAGGACAATTTTGAAAATTCTACAAAGGCCGCTTGTACAGCATTACCATCCTGCCGTTACATGGCACCCAAAAGTTCTTTGTGGGAAAAGAGGGCATACATCAATTTCCTAAGTTATCTGGAGTTGTGGGTTTTGCATGAATCCGCTGACACTGTCAGATACACAGAGAAATGGATAGTAGTGGCCAGTTAGGTGTCAGTGGTTTGACAGGCCCCTCCTCAGACTCAGGAGGGACCCTGTTTGTGTCTAAATGCCCAGCAGGAGGGCTGGGAGGAACTCTGGGTCCTGCCCTGACATCAACTCTCAACTCCAGGGTTCTGTGGAGGAACCCATGAATAATTCACATCACAAGCCGATGCTCTGTGGGAATGAATTACCTTGTGTGTGCTTCCTGCCTGAATGTCAGCGTACCCCTCCCTGGCGCCTGGGATGAGCTTATGAATAACTGCATTCTCCTGACGCCTGGGCTTTTAGGGAGGCACTTTTGGGATCTTGGCTTCAGTTGGAGATTTCTGACTACAAACTACATTACAAGATTTCAAATAACACTGGACAGGAAAAAAAAAATCATGTCCCGTCCCCCTCAACTAGGAGTCTGGGTAGAAATCTAACAATTTTTTCAGAGTTTTTTTGTTTTTTTGTGTTTTGTTGTTGTTGTTTTACATCTATGCATGTGTGTTGGGGGAAGGGTATGAGTGCCACGGGGTAAGGGATCAGGGGTCAGAGGACTTGCAGGCATCAAGTATCTGTTTCTACCATGTGGGTTCCTGGGAACCTAGGCTACCCAGCTTTGCAGAAAGCACCTTTACCTCTACTCTCGCCAGCCCCAGCAGTATTCTTAAAGCACTGGGACTATTCAAGCAAAAACATGGTGGTTGGGAGATGGGGGCGGGAGGCAGGGGTTGGGGCGGGGGGAGGATAGATTTTTAGAGCACAGGCTATTTGGGAAACTTTGTAAGTAGCCTAGGCCTGAGAAGCCAAACCTATTCCATCTTGCAACCAGTCTCCATATGAGAGAGAGAGAGAGAGAGAGAGAGAGAGAGAGAGAGAGACAGAGAGACAGAGAGACAGAGACAGACAGAGACAGACAGACAGAGATGGAGACAGAAACAGAGAGAGAGAGAGAGAGAGAGAGAGAAAGAGACAGAGAGAGACAGAGAGAGAGAGAGACAGAAAGAGACACAGAGAGACAGAGAGAGATGAAACAGAAACAGAGAAGAGAGAGAGAGAGAGAGAATATGCTTGAGAACTTGGCCCAAAGATGAACCCCAAGCTGCACCCAAGTACCAGGAAGAACCCCAACGACTTGTCCTTGGCCAGAGTCACTCCCTAGATATTTCCTAGCAAGTTAATCAAAGATTAGTTACATTGTTTCAGATGGACTTTCAGACCCTTCCTGGTTGTATAAGGTCTTGCTTCAGAGCTCCCCCCTGTCAGCTCACAACAGACATTCAGTTAGATGCTTGCCAGGACGGATCACCCCTCATTTGCTTCCATTCTCCTATAAAACTTTGTCCCGGTGAGAGTCCGGGGCTGCTTCACCACACCATCCTGTGGGCCAGCGGTGAGTAAGCCCAAACTGGAGTTTGCAATAAAGAGATCCTAAAGTGGTTGGAAATGGCTCCTTGGGGGTCCTTTGGGTTTCCTGAACACTTCCTGGCACAACAGGCATACTTGGTAGACATAGAAGTTTCTCCTCTAGACTGCTGTTATGAAGCAAATTTTCCAATAAGTAAGTCATAGAGGCTGGATCTGGCTTCCTGGTGCACATGCAAGTTAGGTTTTCCCTGCACATTATTAGCCTTGTAAATGTGTAACGGTGTTATATATAAGGGGGAAAGCAATATACGTGCCTTACTTTAAAAATATGGTAATGAGCTGGTGGCACAGTTCAGGGGCAGAGACTTTGCCCAGCAGTCTCCAGGCCCTAGGCCTGACTCTGAACACCACTAAAAGAAAAATGTGATGGAGAGCATTAACGATCATCCAAACTGTTGGGAAAACTGGCAAGGACTTGGTGGGTCGTTTTGCAAAGGGATATAGCATTTGCAGCATCCAATATTAGTACAATAAGGAATGCTTGTTTTCCCCATGTTAATACCATTTCGGTTCTGTGACATTGCTGGTCAACACAGATCTGACTGAGTCACACCTAAAAGTTTCTACTTAGCACAGATTCAATCCCAAGCAGTGTGCATGTGTGTGCATGAAAACACACACACAATAATAATAATAATAATAATAATAATAATAATAATAATAACAATAATAACAATAATTTAAAGTAAAGTTAATTTGAATGACGTTTTATTTTGGATGGTCAAAAACATTGAACTGATGTAGTTGATGTAAAAAATCATTACTAGCTCCTGGGCTAAGAGGAAGACCTAGATTAAAATCTTCAAAATATATAAAAGTCAGGTGCCACAGTATCCTTCTGTGATCTTGGTGCTTCTAGGGCAAGATGGAAGGTAGAGACAAAGCACCCGCCCATGCCTGCCCACCAGGCTCGAGCACTGGTTGTTCCAACAGAAGCAGAGAGACCCTATCTGAAGCCAGGTGGAAGGTAAGGGTGGACAGCCAGGGTTGTTTCCACAATGCTGTGGATTGTAAGTACCTGTACTCACCTATGAACTTGAGTATATGCACACACACACACACACACACACACACACACACACAATATCAGTAACTACTCATGAGATATTACCTTGGTGTGATGACTCAAGTCTGTAATTCTAGCCATTTGGAGGCTGAGCCAAGCAGACCTGGAGCTCATGGCCAGCTGGTGACACACTGATGTCACGTCTCTGGATAAATAAACAAATAAACTAATGAGATTGTTTGCATTCTTTTTCTTACAGCATTGCTCATACTAAGACTCGGCGTGTTTCAAAGTGCCCCAACACCAAACATGGCTGCCCAAATCTGAGAGAATGATACTCAGCTGCATGACCTTCGTTGAAAAGGTTGACTTCTCTGGCTTCCTGATTTCGTATCACAACATGGGTATGATAATAGTTGGGTTTTCCCCAGCTCCGGTCTATCTGCTCAGTCCCTCCTTGGTCTTAGGATAACAGGTAAGCAAGATACAAGGGTCATTGTTCCACTGGACAGGGTAGTGAGGTAACGTAGGCGGTTGAAGGCCGATTACACAACTATGTTCTGCTTGGGATAACACAATAGCTCTTCAGACCTGGGCAGCTCTTTCCAGAGAATTCATGCAACCTGCCAGGACTTCCCCTGGACAGGCAGACGTTAATACTTCTGAATGCTGGAAGCCTCATCTACAGGGGGCAGGAGAATGAATGACTTTGTCAACCTTTCACACTAGGAGAGGTGACAAATGTCACTCACAGTGCTGTTCATAGTGATGTCCGAACCAAACAAGACATGTGCAAAAATGACACAGCCATCTAGGGTAGATAGGTGTGGCTGTTCGGTTTTACTCAGATGAACTAGGCGACCATTTTGAAGAGCTGGTACTATTTAAGCAAAAAGCTTAGCTAACAAAGTTGGCTAGTGTGAAGATTGTATAGATTATCTTTATTATCGGAAGGGAATAGGTGAGATACAAAATAAGGTGTAACTGAAAGATATCACAGATGGGCGAGGAGCCTCGGCACTCACAGGCACTCCCAGCTCTGAGGGTGCTGAGGCAGGAGACTTGCTCAATGTGGGGTGGGGATGGGTAGATAGGGTCTCTCTTTGTAGCCCTGGCTATCCTGGAACTCACTGTGTGGACCAGCCTGGCCTTGAACTCATAGAGATCCATCTGGCTCTGCCTCTCACGAGCTTGGATTAAAGGTGTGCAACTATGCCCAGCTGGACTACTTCATCTTAATTTGGCCACCATGACAACACGAGATCTCACTTTCAAATAAACAAAAATCCACAGTGATCCCTTATTCTCCCCATTTCACTTCCACACCACGTGTATTTACTCCGTCTCCCGTCTCTTGAAAGTGCTATCTCATAGTCCCAGTTTCCTGAGCTCCATGGGTCCTCCAACTTAAACACACAGACCCAAAGACACCATCCCCACATTAGAAAGAACACACAGTGCTTGTCTTCCTCGCTCAGAGTGATTATTTTCAACTCTATCAATTTGCCTGCAAACCTCGTTTTTTTTAGCAACTGAATATTTCTCATCGTAGAAAGGCTCCGCGTTTTGTCACCCGTACAACAGTGGATGGACATCTCAGTTGTTCCTGTTTCCTGGCTACTGTGAAGAGAGCAGCAAAGGAACCTGGATGAGAAAGGATCTCTGTATAGCAGGGTCCAGAGTCCTTTGGGTATACACTCAAGAGCGGTGGAGCTGGACCATGTGGTAGACCTACTCTAGTTTTCTGCCACACTGATTTCCATATCTGATGGGCAGGGGATGGGAGGTCAGGGTAGATAATGGAGCAGGCAAGTAACATTTAAGGCTTTCCATAAAGTCATGTGAAAACCTACCATTACACAAACTTCGAAACACACACACACACACACACACACATAAAAAAAGAATTTAAATACAGTTACCCTGTACTAGGGCAAAATGCTCCTCTTAGACACCACAGGCTAGCAAGTAAAAAGCCTAGTGTCAGTAATGGGTTCTTTTGGAGTTTGGTCAGTGGGGTCCTATACACCCCTAAACATTACAGGCTGATGTTGGTACTCTTGGCTACTCTCCAGAGTTTGATGGAGAGACCCTACCGCTGAAAATACAGTTAAGTGAGGAAACGTGGAGACGTGGAGCTGGTACCAACCTGGAAACTTTACCCCTACCTGCTAGCCTTCATAATTTTGGAAGCTGCTACACATGCTACTGGGGGAGGGGGGGAGTAATTATCAGTATCACCTAACTATGGACCCTGGGAACTACAGTAATGATGGCAGAAGGATTGTGGGAGGGGGTATGGTGGGGGTGGTGAGCAGGATGTAAAGTGAATAAAAGAAGTAAATGAATAAACAAATAGAAAAAAAGAACCCGAAGCAGAGGGGAACCACAAGGAAACGGTTTTTACAATAGGATATTTGTGCATATAAACTCATGGCAGTTGTCCCCAGCATGCTTTAGACCTTTGAAAGATTAAGTCAGGCAAAATTCCAGTGTGGAGTGGGGAGCTGGTCACAAAGACCTACCCCCTAGCTGAGAAGCTGTTGACTACAGGGATGGTTGCTGGGAGAGGCAAAGTCAGTTTCCTTCAAGGCTGTAACCCCAAAATGGCAGGCTACCCACCAGTGCTATAGTAAGTACCTACACAGATGCGCTGGCAACAATGTATAGGCTTAGCCCTTTCCCCATACTTTGTAACTGTTTCCTGACTTTGAAAATGGTGGGTGAGGACCTGAGAAGGATATGCCTCTCTCGGTTACAGGGGGATTTGGATTTGTTTTCCCCTACGGGTAATGTTCATTCTATCTTCTGCTTTCTTTCTTCCTTTTCCTTTGGTCCAGTATGATGCGTGTTTGCATGGACACAGGGGCCATGGTTCATGCGTAAAGGTCAAAGGACATAGGGTCATTTCCCTCCATCTTCATGTGAGTTTCAGGGCTCAAGGTTAGGCCGCTGGGCTTGTATGTGAAACCTTTACCTACTGAGGGTCATCTGAGCGGCCCTTTATTTATTCTAATTTTTGAGACAGGATCTCTCACTGAAGCCGGAACTCACTAATTGACTAGACTGGTTGCCATTAAAGTGTCAGGGATCCTCCTGTGTCTACTCTCCATTCTGTGGTTACAGGCGTGCACTACTGTGCCTGCCCTTTACATGACTGCTAGGGGTTAGAGCTCAGACTTTCCCTTTTGCATGCTGAACTCTTTACCCATGAGACATCTCCTTGCTTCCTTCTCTCTACACCAGAGACGGAGCCAGACCATTAAAGCGAAACTGCTAAAGGCTTTTGGTGGCGTTTGGACCTAATTGCTGTGAACAAATAATAATAATTGCTTTCTTCTAATTAAGAAAGTAACACATTTATTGTAGCATATTTAGAAAATATGAAATAATGCATTTTTAAAATCACCACTAATTACGGCGCCCAGGGATAAATAGAAACCATATTTTTGTGCTTGGCCTAATCATACCCACATGAAAATGTTTTTCCTCTTTTTATAAAGTGGGACGATATCCTTTAGAGTGGTAGGTCTCCATTCTTTGTTTCTAATATAGGCTTTTAAAATTACTATTGATTTGTTTTATGTGGGTGGGCGCTTTCTTAACTCCTGTGTTAGAAATTCTTAGTTATCGACTTGATCGAGCCTGGAATGAAAAACCCAAGTGGCTGGGCATGCCTGTGGGGGATTTTTTTTTTTAATTAAATCTAATCTAGATCGTCAAGGTGCAAAAACACAATGTTAATCCAGATTTTCCTTGAGGTAGAAAGGTCCACCTCTAATCTGGGCCATACCATCTTCTGGGAGCCTACATAAAGGACATGGAAGGAGGAATATTACTCTTTCTTTGTCTGCTTGCTCTTGCTATCTAGTCCGTGGCATTAGCACCTACTCCTTTAGGATTCAGCTATACTGAAACCAGCTAAGACACTCTTGGTCACCTCTTGGGGTGAACAACTATCTGATTCCTGGACCTTCACTGGTAGGCAACCATTCATTATTAGAGTGGCTGGACCACAGCCTGTAAGCTACTCTAATAAATCCTCTCTCTCTCTCTCTCTCTCTCTCTCTCTCTCTCTCTCTCTCTCTCTCTCTCCCTCTCTCCCTCCCTCCCCCTGCCATGTTCTTTTCTTCGAGAGAACCCCGACTAATACAACTCCCATATATTACTCCAGAAAAATTCTTAGAAAATTTTAGAATATCTTTTATCTTAAAAATACTACTCAAAGCCATACATTACCGAATATATGATATTTGGCTGATTTGAGACACATTTTTGTCTGATGTAATTTGACTGTCCCCAGTTTTCTCCATACAGAAATTCTGTGTGATATGTTTGCACATGAACTTTGCTGCGCACCTGGTCAAGTCTTTAGAATGAACTCCTAGGACAGGAATGGGGAGTGCTCAGTGTTTTTAGTGGTCCTGAAATATGTTTCAGAGTACTCTTCAGAAAGACTGCAACAGTTGGTGGCCTTACCATCCAGCCTCAGAAACAAATGCTTGGCTGTATTTCCAAAGGAATAGATAGATGCAGGATAGATAAGTGGTAGCCCACGGGAGGGTTCCGTTTACTTTTCTGTGAAGCTCCAGATGTGATTTTCCAGTTGTCATTATGGATAGGGACACTTGAGAGTGAGTCAAATTATTTCTCAAAAAAGACAAGCACTAGGAAGGCTGGGGAACACCCATCAGCTCTGGGAATCCAATGCAGTCAAAGTCCCCACAAAATGGCCAGTGGCTAGGTCACCTCAGAGTGTTTTGAAAGCAGCCTGCTCTGACCAGACCTCCCTCTCTGGCTTCTGGTTGCCTGCCAGTCAGCTAGACGGGATGCACTATAGGACAAACAATACACCAAAGGCATGTGGGGTGGAGACCAAGGCATGGGTCCAAGCTTCAAGAAAGAGGGCTGGGTCCAATAAGGTCCTTGGGGGAAAATTATGAGGCAGTTTCTAGACATTTCAGGGACAATCAGGAGGAAGTCAGTAGCAAGCCTAGACCATGAAGTTTGTCCTGGATGAATAACTGCTCCAAATGATGTGAGCTCCCTGAGGATCCAGCACTGAAATTAGGAATTTGAAGGGTAATAATACAGAAAAATGAAAAACAAAACATTTATTGTATATTCGTTCAAACTAGAGTTGTACACAAACTGGAAGCCCCAGGGATTAGAGAAATTGAACAGTGGTCATTGTTTCAGCAACTTAAGGAGAGCCACCAAGGTCACTACAAAACAGTGACATTGTTTCTCTAATCCCCAAAGAGGAAGATTCTCAGTCATAGTCAGAGTGGACCACAGACTGCTTATCCCAGGGATAAACACAGAGTTTGACTCAGCACGCCTGCGGGATTAGCAAATCCTATTGGCTTTGCAAATTCTAACTACTGGTTCTAAGTTTGGTAAATCAAAGGTTGTCATTTTCTTCCATATCTTCACTTCTACAAAGGGTTTAGAGTCATCACAGAATCCTCGAAGCCAACCAGGAAAACACAGGAACAGCTTCAGGAGGTCAGAGCATGCAGAATGGGCAGGCCTTGGGCAGACACAACAGAACCTATCACAGCAATGCAGAAGAGGGTGCAGGGGTGAATAAAGGAGCGGGGGAGCTTTAGTATGGGGTCAGGACTGCCAACAGCAGCCACTGATGCAGGAGGGGAAGAGAGCAGAAAGCAGAAGAAGCACAGCCACCAGAATGAATGCTGGTGGCACCATGTACATCTGAGGATGAGCCCACCACGCAAGAAAAAAATGGACTGGGTACTCAACACGGGGGCACAGATGCTCTCCGGAGCTCTATGTCTTGTTTCCCCCCAGTGTGGGTTCCACAGAGCTCTCTCTCTCTCTCTCTCTCTCTCTCTCTCTCTCTCTCTCTCTCTCTCTCTCTCTCTGGTGTGTGTGTGTGTGTTTGTGTGTGTGTGTGTAAGCCGTCCAGCATGACTGTTCACAAACTCGGGTCCTCTGTAAGAGCAGTTGGACACTCCTAACCACCAAACCATTTCTTCAGCACAATTACTCTTACTTTTGTCTATTCTGACCAGGTTTCTTGCCCCTGAAATGCTGTCATTTGCCTCTCTTCTTTTTTAAAGAACGCAGAGGTAAAGTCTTCCTTGAAGACCAAGAACAGTCATTTACAGCAAAAATCATATTAAACGCAACCCACATTTACTGAGCTTCTCTACTTTGTACCCATGAACCCATGCTGACCTTTGACCATTTTTAAACTTACTAGGTCAGGAAAGCATTAGGCTAAGTGTTAGGTACCAAAGGAAGGTAGATGATTCTATACAACATTTGTGATTCCGTACAGTACTTACTTTAGCTAGGGTTTAGAGGCCAAGGCTATGGGTATCAACCGGTGTTCCCAGCAAATAAAGTGCTACTTAGTTACCGGGGAAGGAAACAAAAGGCTGAGCTGCCACTGTGTGTCCAACACTTGACATTTAGTGTCTCTTCTACTTGGCTGTAAAACCACAAAGCAGGAATTGATGGCTCCAAGCCATCAAGACAGGAGAGCACAGGTTCATGAAGCTAAGCTTCATAATCCCCTAAACATAGCATGCTAAAACCACATGCTAAACGCACTGGATACTCATCAAATCAAGTCCATGAGGGCTGCCGCTACTATCTTGTTTTATATATAGGCACCCAGGCAGAGTCATTCATTAAGTAACAGATTTAAGATAGAAGCAGACCCCCCCCAGCACCTCCCCCCCCCGTAACTTAATGATGGTTAAACCTCCCTGGAAAAGAAAGGATACAGGACTGGGGGAGGTAAGGGGTGGAGGTGGGGGACGTGGACCTGTTTAGAAAGGTTCTTTGGAGCAACTCCTGTCTGTGTTGTCTGGAAATCAGCAGTTTAATCTACAGGTTAGCAGGCGGCAGCAGCTCGGTCCGCTCGCAAACACCTCATGGATGCACCAGCAATCCAGTTCAGTAGAGTCGGTTAGCAAACACGAATCGGCAGCAGCAGCATTCATTACCTAGCAGAGACAGCCAGGCCTCAGCCTCAGTACCAGTCAGCAGGAGGGACCAGGGCCACAGGAACACGAGGAAAAGTTCTTGGCTGTGCCCCTCTCAGGGACGTGAAGATCTCAGTGAAGGCTCGAGACCAACAAGCATTGCATAGCTAACTCTCTAAGCAAGCCGAGATCAGCCTCCGTCACTCTCTGTCAAGTCCTTTTTATACTCCCTCCAAATATCACAGTCCTCCATGGGTCTTGTCTCTGTACGGGTTTTGCCTCAGCATGTTTGTCTGTCTCAGCTGACATCACTCTGCCAATCAGCCTAAGTCCTCAGGCACAGCAAGAAACTGCAACTGGAAGATTTTTTTGGTGCGTTTCTCTCTATGGAGTCAGGACAAATGCAACTCAACTACACAGTATAAGGCGGGCCAATAAATGCATGTCATTAGCAAACTTCATCACGTGGCCTTTCATGTTTGCTTTAGCGGAACATTCTCTCTCCTGTGTCTACTTCAGTGAAACATTCCTTCACGTGTTTACCCCAGCCAAACACTATCCAGCTGACTTTCCAAAGAACCCCTAAGAAGCCTGCCCTCTGTCTTGCAATAGGCAAAGTGACACCTTGTTGTTGGTGGCGGTCTCCTATCAGTCAGGGGCAGAGCAGATGACAGTCTTTTTTTTAAAGATTTATTTATTTATTATATATAAGTACACTGTAGCTGTCTTCAGACACACCAGAAGAGGGCATCAGATCTCATTACAGATGGTTGTGAGCCACCATGTAGTTGCTGGGATTTGAAGTCAGGACCTCTGGAAGAGCAGTCAGTGCTCTTAACCACTGAACCATCTCTCCAGGCCCAGATCACAGTCTTTGGTTCATCCTGACTTGATGCCTGTCTTGGTGGCTGTCTTAGTTAAGTTAGAGTTTTACTGCTGTTTTACAGACACCATGACCAAGACAAGTCGTGTAAGGACAACATTTAATTGGGGCTGGCTTACAGGTTCAGAGGTTCAGTCCATTATCATCAAGGTGGAAGCATCTAGACAGGCATGATGCAGGAGGAACTGAGAGTTCTACATCTTCATCTGAAGGTTGCTAGTGGAAGACTGACTTCCAGGAAGCTAGGATGAGGGTCTTAAAGCCCATGCCCATAGTGACACACCTACCTCAACAAGGCCACACCCACTCCAACAAGGTCACACCCACTCCAGCAAGGCCACACCCACTCCAACAAGGCCATGCCTTCTAATAGTGGGACTCCCTAGACAGAGTATACATAAACCATCACAGTGGCCAAAGCTGGTTTATGCCTAGGACTCATAAAAACCAAATCAAATCAAATCCAGGCAGTACAGCATGGGAGGAGGAAGACAGGCAGAAACCTATGTTTTGCTATGCTGTGAAGTAGGGGCAGGGACCAGTCTGACCTCCCTCTCACAACACAGGCAGGTCATAGACAACACACAGAGCCCTACCTACCACCAAGCACGCAAAAACCTCTGGACTGCCATGCCAGTCTGCCCACAGATCTGCTTTCTAGTGTGCAGAGTACAGGAGGGCCAGAGACACCCACGTACCAACAGCCCACGTAGAGCAGACTGTCACCCAGGGGCCCACCAGTTGTGCAGCCAGCCTGCAGCGGGAGTCACCACAATGGGCAAGTTATGTGGTAGAGAGATGGGATGGGAAAGAAAGGGAATTGGAGCAGCTTGAGTATTTTGAAGAGAGATGAAACTGGAGACGAGGGTAGACTCGAGCAGAGAAGCCTGTTGTGAGTGCCATTGTGAGGGCGCAGCCATCCCTACCCCAGTTCACAGGGCCATGAAGGAGAAGGAGCTATCCTTGCACCTTACCAGCTGCAGCACCTGGGAGAGTAGGCCCTGCTGGGCGCATAGTAGGGCTGACCCTGGTCCAGAGGGCAGGGGTGAGCCAGCCCCCAGGGTATGAGGAAGAGCTGGCCCCACCTCTCCTCTGCCTTGAAGTGGCTTGGGTCGGGGAAGGGGTTACCATCCACCACCTCTTCCCTTGTCACCAGATGCAATCAAGAAAGTTGACCTCTGGATCATGAGAGAGGGTGAGCAGGCCTTGCCCCTGGCTTGCTGCAACACACTGGAGAGTAGGCTCTGCACCTCACCTGAGCAGCACAGTTCAGCTGGCCATGGTGGATTGGGCACAGGTGAACCAGCCCTGAGCCAGTGCAGGAGCGCCGGCTCTGGCACTCTCCAGACTTAGCCTGGGTGTTAGGGAGGGCGTGATGCCCTCCTCCCCTCCCCGTTGCCACCTGTGAGAGCTGACCCGAAGGCCATGAGAACTGAAGAGCTAGCCCTGCCCCAGGCAACACAGTGCTGAAGTCTCACCCTCTTGGTGCTGATAAGGGTATGGGGAGTCAAGACAGGGTCTCACTATGTATTCTTGGCCGTGCTGGAATTAAAGGTGTGAACCGTCATGCCCACAAAACTTAATTCTTTATGTAAAATAAACACATTTATCTCAGTGTGCAAATTTGCTCTTTAGTAAGTAGCAAAAATTGTGTGTATATCAAATGATTCTTTTAAAATAAGTTTCCTTATGATAATCCATAAATATTTGATTTGTTTACCTATTTTATATGGACTACCTAGAGGCATGGGGTCATGCAAAATTTTTCTCAGGCAAAATGGGGTCATGAGTAGGAAGTGTAAGAAACCCATGCACAGCAGGGAGGAGGTGTGGGGGGATGGGGGGGAAGGCTGGAGAGATGACTCAGCGGTTAAGAGCACTGAATGCTCTTTCATAGGTCCTGAGTTCCATTCCTGGCTACCACATGGTGGCTCACAACCATCTGTAATGGAATCTGATGTCCTCTTCTGGTGTGTCTGAAGACAGCTACAGTGTGTGTGTGTGTGTGTGTGTGTGTGTGTGTGTGTGTGTGTGTGTGTGTGTATATATATATATATATAAAACCCATGCACAAGGTAGACTCTATGTGGTGTTAAAAGCAGAGACAATATTTGGTTTAGAGGAGGGATTGGCTCTTTTGAGGGGGCTCAAGGGGGACTAAGGTGTCATTGGGCTTTCTAACCTTCGTACCTGAGAATATAGACTCATTTACAGTGTCGTTTTTCTTTTTCTTTTTTTTTTTTTTTTCTCTTTTTTTCGGAGCTGGGGACCGAACCCAGGGCCTTGCGCTTACTAGGCAAGCACTCTACCACTGAGCTAAATCCCCAACCCCCCGTTTTTGTTTTAGATTAAGACTACTTGTGGTTAGAGAGATGTTGGCAGGATTGCCGGTGTGTACATTACTAATCTTTTCCTTCTACTAAGGAGAGTGGAGAATGGTAAAGCCCTGGGAGGCTCAGGAAGACAGAACCTGAGAAACATTGGCTCCCTCTCCCTTTCAGTCCTTCACTCCGGAGACCAGCCTGGTCTGTGCACTTTCTGTGAAGTCTCTGAGGGGAGGCCCTTGCTTCCCTGCGGTCCACCTGCCCTCTGATATGGGAGGCAAGAGCTCCGTCCCTGCGGTGAACTTGACTGCAAGGTCAAGCACGTTTCTTTCCTATAAACATCCCGGGATATGGTGGACAGCAGCCAGCTGCTTGGTGTCTGCAGAGCCAGGATACCAAACAGTAAGTTTCGTGTTCACCTCCTGTTCTCCAAACCATCTGGACTCACCCGTCTCACATGCCTCTGGGACAGGCCAATGTGACAGGGCTATCTGGAGCCTAATGATGACTCTGTCTCATGCCTTTTTGCTTGTTGGGGTAAGTTTAGGGCAGAGTGAGGTATATAAAGGAGAGCTTTGCAGAGCTCTTCCTAAAGTGGGTTCCCCTCAAAGCCAATAGTTAATAGTTATTTTTTCCCCAGTCATAAAGGTGTAGTGCTACTATAATTAATGTACTGTGCCTGTATGTGCATATGTGCATGTGTGAGCATATATATACACACATATGTATATGAATGTGTATGTGTATGTATATGTATACACACATATATGTATATACACACACTCATGGGTGTCCTCTGTCTCTCTTGGCCTCATTCCTTTGAAATAGGGTCTCTTACCGTAACTATAACTTGTGGGAGGCACAGAGGTTCTTCAGCTCACACATAAGCCCTGGGGAGTCAGGAATGTTAAGCATACAGGGTTGCTCCTTCAGAGGAAGGGATGCATAACCTGTTATCTGCCCAGAAGCTTGGGAGCAGATGTGATTAGCCTGGTGACCTTTGTGTTATCTATGTGGCCGTGACCACACCAGATCCTCCCAGACCCTTATCGTGAGCTTGTCAATCTATGGACACCATCTTTGTGGAAGATGTCATGTACTTTACAAAGAGTTTCGATATAGTCGTACCTTAAGCTTTACTAAGCGCATGGGGTTAAGTTAATTATCACCAGGAAAGTTTTCAGCCAAATTGAGCTGTGCTTAAATATTCCTAAAACAAACTACTTGGGGACAGACTCCTGGAGTTTGTACCAACACAGATTACTTAGTCATTTTGCCCAAGTCTTTTTTTGGCTTGCTGGTGACCATCTCCTCGAATCTCAGGAGTCTTCTTTCCATATGGTCTATGTCCAAATTTTTTTCCTTTTTTAAAAATTTAAGTTTTATTTTATTTGTGCTCACCCATATGTGCAGATGCCTGAGGAGGCCAAAGGAAGACATTTGAGCCCCAGGGTCTAGAGTTACAGGTGGTGGTTACGGTGATAGGAAACAACCCCCACCCCTCTGCAAAGAGAGTAAGTGCCGCTAACCACCAGGCTCTCTCTCCGTCCCTGAATTTCTCCTTCTTATAAAGATACCTGTGAGATTCAATTAAATTCGTTTCAGCTCAGACACCCTTTCCATTCTGGGTTCCTGACCACATAAGAACCTGGAGAGAGGGATTCATGCAGGTCTAGTGGACAGGGAGGGACTCATTTAAATCTTCCTTGCCCAATGCCAAATGGCCTGTTCTGTAACTTCAAAGGATCTCCCAGGCCTAGGTGCTCCAAATGCTCCTGAGGTATCTTGCAGGGCAGGGCATCAACAGCCATTCACCCTAAGATGACCAGGTGCCCGAGGCTGATTGTCATTTTGAGATCTGGGAGGGAGCAAAGCCACTTCCTCTGCCCCACAGTTATAAAACACACTTATGGGAGAATCGGACACTTTGCTAATTTGCTGGTTATTAAAAATTGATAGCACTCATCCTCAAGGACTATTTGCACAATGCTGGGAAGCTAGAGAAATAGGGATAATCAAATTTTAGCATGGATAAAACTGGGTTAAGAATTATTCTGCCTATTTGAAATGTTCCGGTATAAAATATTCATCTTAAGCTATAAATGAATAAACAAAGATGTCCTCTACAGGCCCCCATGTGTAAAGGTCTAATGTAGTGATAAAAATATAAATAAATGATAATAAACCAATTATAAGACAATGATCATGTGGTTCACAATGAATAAATGATTTGAGTAATCATTGAATAAGGATAGGCGTACGGATGAGGAGGGGAAGAGGTTGGGACCCACTGCCTGTTCCACCATGTGAGGGGACATGGTGATTTGATACAGGCAGCCCTTCCCTCTGTCCTTTCTTAGGCCCGCAATGACTGACAGGCTGTCTCATCCAAAACAAGGACATGTACCTCCAGATGCAGCATCTAGGATGCCACTTCCAAAGGGATCCTACAGTGCAGGGTGGAGATGGGCGGGACTGGTGAAGTAAGTCAGGTCTTTAACATTGCGAGGAGACACATGGGCACTCTCCTGGGCTGTCACCTCCAGCCCCTGTTCTTTTTATCCTGTCCTTGACTGTTGTTGTCCCTGAGGATATCCTGGAACTACTGACACTCTCTACCTATAAGCCCTCTCCTCATAGCCTTGGAGACGCCCATGCTGGGCTAGGTATGTGGTTCAGAGGACCATGTGCTTAGTGTGCATGAAGCCCTTGGTTCTGTTCCCAGCATTCCTAGAAATTAGGTAAAGCCTGTATTGAAAACTCCCAGTTCCCTCCCACCGCCTGCCCTTACGATGAAAGCCATGGAGGAGCAATAGGCCACCACTGAGCAACATCCCTCCAACGTCCTCTTTATATTTGAAGCTGAGACTCCTCTGAACCCCATTCTTACCTGATATCAGCTCCACAGTCAGTCTCCTCAGGCTCGGCAGCCCCAACTCTCTCAGTCCATCCTTCCATGTCCGTAAGTGACCAACAGAAGCATTTGCTCAAGACAACGCCTCAAAAGGCATCACATCCTTCATTCTTCTCCAGGGACCACCCCTAGGCAAAGTCAATCGTGACTTCCTGCTGCGGTATCTTCGAAAGGCATCTGAAATCTGCCCTCCTCTGGGATGCCGGTCACCCACTGGTCCACCCGGCATCATCTCAGACTCCCAGTAGGCCTTCCCACGACCACTCTGCCTACCCGATGGGCAGCTCAAATGATTAGAAGGAAAACTTGTGTTACATGACAGCATCCCCACCCAAAACCGAATTACAGCACTAGGATGACCACCCCCAGTTTCTCACCGAACCCCTAAGCCCAGAGTCCTTAGCCCTGCTAAGACTTTTCTCTTTCAAATCTTGGGTAAGGAAATGTGTGAACCGTCAGTCTCTCCATCGCCCCACCCCAAGCGCTTGCCGTACTCCCGCCCCCTTAGATATTCTGGCCAAGATGGCCTTTAAGGGTCCAGTGATCCTGGTCTCAGCGTAACCTGGAACTTGTTGGAAATGACAAGCCCTACTCCAGCCCTACTGAGTGCAATCTCTGTGCTTCCCCTGCACATTAAAGTTAGATGCGGGAGCGGGGATTACGGGGGGATTGGATCGTCTCTTTCCACCTTGGAACCTCTGCACACTCCCATCTTTAGCTAGGTTCTTCTTTATCATGTTCCCAGAATATCTCTAGAAGAGGAACTGGTGAGCCATGGCTGCTGTGGAGACAACTGTGGGTCCTGGAGCCAGGGGCAGGCTGGGAAGTTGCCATTCATTACATAATCTAATGCACCCTCAAACCAAAAGGCTATTGTAATGAATTTCCCCATTTCAGCCGCCAGCCGTGTTTATGGCCACCATCCTTTGGGAAAGCAGTTACCCCTCACAGTGCTTCATAATTCAGTGATTGTCACTTTCCTTCCTCTTCAGGAAGCAGGAAGATGAGAGCCACATGAGTCTTCAGGTCAACTTGACACCCTCAAATGCTTACGCAACGCTGATCTTCATGAAGATGCACGTGTAGTCAACCCTGTTACCGTTCATCTCTCCGTGAAACCTGGGCGACTTTCCTCTTTGTTCCCACCAAGGCCCTGGGGTCCCTCACCTGCTCTGTTTTCTGAGTTCTCACCTTCCAGCTTCCTGGCGCTCCCTTCTGTGGCTCCCACATACGGCAGTAGAGCATACCGTGGCTATCACAGAGAAATGGAAGCCATCAGCTTAAGCTTCTCGTGTCCCCATCACACAGCTGCTGCATCTGTCTGCTGCTGTTATGGTTTGGATCTTAAATGTCCTCAAAAACTTATGTGTTGAAGGCTTGGTCCTCGAGTCTAGTGCTACAGAGAAGTGATAGAAACTTCTGCAGGTGCGGTATGGTTGGAAGTGAGTGTGCTCTTGAAGAACTCTGGGGTCTCTCTATCCCCACCCTCTTCCCTTTCCCCCTCTCCTCTGTCCTCTCCTCTCTCACCCCATTCTTACCCCCCTCACTTCTCCCATTCCCCTCCTCTTCTTCCTGTCTTCACTCCTCTCTCTTCCTTTTGCTTTCCTGGGTGCCAGAAGGTGAGCGGCTTCACTCCACATGCTCCAGGCCATGCTGGCTCTGCGTTGACATAGAGCCGAAAGCAACAGAACCAGCTGTCAGAGGGCAGAGACCTCTGAAACAAGGAGCAGGACAAAAACCCCTGTAAGTGATTTACCATGTGTTTATTTTGTCCCGGTGACATGAAACTAACACGGCCGTTATCCTCTTGTCCTTTCTGTGTGCTAAAATGAGATGACTTTCTCTCCATAAATGCTCTGTGGCCTGCTGAGAAATGCTCACCAACCCGCTGTTTAGGAATGAAAAGCTCCTGTTTGTGGAGTTTGCCGATTCCTACGGTGCAAATACGCCCACCGCCCACTGCAGCCGACTTTGAGCTATCCATGCTGCAGCCGACTTTGAGCTATCCATGAGATGGAAGAGCCACACTACACACTACACTGCGCAGCTGTCACTCCGTGTAGGGGAGCTATTAGCATCCTGTAGTGAAATGCTAAGAAGGGTGAGTCCTCAGTACCTGTTATTACCTTATCTTAAGATCGCCCGAGTGTGAGTTTCTCTTCTTCACTCTCTAGCTGGGTTGTGTGCACACCTCTCAATTCCTGACTAGAACAGTTGCTCTGCTCACTGCCAGCACACACACACACACACACACACACACACACACACACACACTCACACACACCACACACACACACACACTCACACACAGAGACGCTCATACACACCACACATACACACACACACACACACACAGACACACACACACACCCACACACACTCTCACACACACACACCACACACACACTCACACACACACCACACACACACACACACACACACACACACACCCACCCACACCCCCCCCCCCCCCCACACACACACACCACCCACCCCACACAACACACACACACACCCTACCCACACCACACCACACACACACACTCACACACACACACACACACAGCACACACCACACACACACACATACACACACACACTCATGCACACATACTAACATACACACACATACACATAGCACACACACACACACCCACACACACACTCACTCCACACACTCACTCCACCTTCATTCCACACACACTCACTCACTCACTCACACACACACTCATTCACACGGGGGGGGGGGAATCCAAAAAGACAAAATTTACTGACACGAGTTGAGTGCCACACTGAATGCCTGTGAGTGGAATGGCGTCCTACCATGGGCTCCTGGCATTTCATAGTTTACCAGCTATGCCCTCCCCTGTGCTTTTCTGGGTGTTGTCTCCTCGTGCTTCATTTGTATAAATGTCTCCAGTCAGACCTGGGGTGATTGTGTTTCTGTGGAACACACAGTGGCTTTTTCTTCTTGTTGAAATTCCTCCCGTGATACAGCACAACTCTTTCCACAGCAGTGATGTGTGTTGGGGGCTGTGAGTGATCAAGACGTGACTGGAAGTATGCGGGAAGAGGAGCTGAGGGTGTGTGCGAACACCATGCTGTTTTGCATAAGGGACTTGGGGCATTCATGGCTTCTGATACACAGAAGATGGAGAGGTCCTGGAGGTGTCTCCTTGGGAACCATGGGAACTGCTACAACAGCTCCCAGGCTCAGGAAAGCCCTTGTTTATATTTATGGGTTTATTATTAAGGATAAGATCGGGGTGCATCTGGGTGAGAAAGATGCACAGAGCAGAGTATGGGGGCAGGTGGGTAGCCTCATACCCTCTTCAGGTATATCACTGTACCAGCACCTCCTCATGTTCCCTGACAAGAAAGTTTACAAATCCTGCCTTCTGTGGGGCTCTTTGCGGGTTCCCTTACTCAGGCAGAAGAGACTAAGTCAGTGGTCTGTGGCTATTCATTCAATCTGCTCCCCTCCAAGGTGGACCTGAAAGAACCATGGTGGACCCAATAGTCACAAGGTTACTTCTTCCTTCAGTCAGCCCTACCCTGAGGCATCTTACTCCCTCACCCCATAATCCATATCCACACACATGCACACGTATGCACACACACATGCACACGCACATACAAATGCCCATGCACACACAGGCACATATACACATATGCACATACACACATGTACACACATATACACACACACCCATACGGGTGTGCACACACACCTCTGAGGACTTCACCTTCATAACGCAGCCAGTTCTAATGACCTCATTTACAATTCTGTCCCACTAGAGGCTACATTTCAACGCATGTGGGGGGGGGTGGGCACTAACATTCAGACCCTGCTCTGTCTGTTTCTACCACAGGGCTTGTTCAACTTCTATGTCCCATGAATCGAGACCCTCTTACACAATACCTCCTTCCTCATCGCTCTCTTCCTTCCCAATTCACCCCCAGAGCCTCGCTCATGGATGAAATTGAAGGGCTAGGTCTCAGGAGGAGACATGAGCTGGGCTTTCCGAGCTCCTGAGAATGAAGACCTAACTGTCGGTTTTTGGAAACACCTGGTCACTGGGTCCTGACCAGGTGCTCCTGAGTGCGGTACATTGTGTGCTTGGGGAGACGTGAAAACTGTGCCAGGGCCACGTGCCTAGTTTTTCTTCCAGCAGCCAACCCCACCTTTTCCAGCTACATTAAAAACATGTCTGAAACACCTGACCACTCCGTGAAGCTTTCGCCGGCCCCGCCTTGGGTAAACACACAGCTGCCGCCACCCACCTCCCCCAACCTTACCCTCATTATTTCTGACTCGTGTACTCGCTGACAGTCTGGCTCCGCCACACAGGGAGGTGCCGATTGGCCTCTTTATGGAGCACTGTGGTTCTTGGATTGTGACACTCTCTCTGGTATAAAGGATCAGAAGGGACTTTGGGGTTTAGCTGCTGGCATGGGGCCTCCTGGAAGAACGTCAGGCCCCCATGGGGGTGTTTAAACAGTGCTGACAGGAAAGAACATCCACCACAGATTTATAATCCGGTGCTTCGCTAGGGGCCAAGACCAGCACAACTTACAAGGAATCGGTTGTTTAAGCTAAGCAGGAAACAGCTGTATGTGCTGCTTGTTATCAAGGTGCCTGTCAAGTATCCTGTGGTTAAGAAGGACTCTGGGAGGCTAGGAGGACTCTAGGTACCCGGCCTGCCCTCCTGTCAAACCCTACATCCCCCCACTGGGCAGCTTCCTGCTGGCATGGAAGAACGAGATATGTTTTTCCACGGGATGAGAGACTTTGGGAAGAATCCTATAGGAATGAAATTTGTTTCCAAGAGAGGTAGAAGACCCATGACAACAAGTGTTGTATGTACTTGAGTAACTTCATGTGGGAGCACTGGTAGGTATGTGTGTGCATATATATGTGTATATGTGTGTGTGCCCGTGCTTTGTGTATATAGGTGTCTGCATGTGTTTATGTGTGTATGTGTGTGCTTGTGTGTATATGTGTATGTATGTATGTGAGTGCATAAGTGTATATGTGTGTATATGTGTTTGTGTGTATTTGTGTATGTATGTGTTTGTATATATGTGTGTGTCTGTGCTTGTGTGTGTGTGTGTATACATGTGCTTGTGTATATGTGTGTATTATGTGTGCATATGTGTGTGTGTGCATGTGCATGCATGCATAGGCATGGGAAGGCATACAAAGCATTCCTTTTGAGCTGGGGTCCAACTTCCAACCAATATGGCCCCCAGCTGGAGTAGGACCACAGAGGTAATTGGACCAAGTCCAATTAAACACATGGCTTTGTTCCTCGGCTCTAGTGGCCCTCACTCCCTGCCCCTGAGTATCCCCAGGCCCACAGCGTCACTGTCCACCGGAGCGGTGGATGGGCTCACCTCTCAGCGAACACATTTTCTTGTGGTCACTGCTCACTAACCTGTTTACAAAAGAGGTCACAGTCGGCAAATCTCAGTGTCGCATGAGGATAGACACTTGTTCTCACCGTATGTTTGAAACCACCGTTGGGGGTGCTGCTCAGGACTCTCCAGAGAAACAAAACCAGAGGCGGAGACACACTTCTGAAGACCCACGCATACACGTAAATACCCTCTCCTCTGCCTGTAGTGAGGTTTAGCCCTCACAAATACATTGCAAGTTTAAAAACAAATACCAAGTTGAGAGAGAGAGAGAGAGAGAGAGAGAGAGAGAGAGAGAGAGAGAGAGAGAGAAAAGCATTCAATACATCCAGCCCACCATGCTCAGGGAACTTTCTAGTCGGCAGCCGGGCAAGGGTATCAAACATCAAGCTCACCCTACAACTATCACAGGGACCAGTCGGTACTGCACGTGAGAAGAATGGGTGTGTAGGTGGTCACCATTAAGACTTGCCACTGGAAGCACATGGGGCCTGCAGATTACGAGAAATATTACGTTCAAAGGAGATCTGAGCAACAGAAACGCTGGAAGTACTGAGTCATCGGTTCCTGACTGCAACCTGCTCACCGCGCCAAGGCGGCATCGGACTACATTGCCAGCCTAGGAATGGAAGAAAACCCAAACCTGAAGTGTGGTTTCTACCGAGTGGCTGCCTTGTGCACGGCTGTGAAGCTGGGAATGTGTAAGCTGAACCATCGCAAACCTGGGACAGCATGTCGGTGCAGTGGGGAGGTCTGCGGTGGGACAGCATGTCGGCGCAGTGGGGAGGTCTGTGGTGAGCTGTTGGGTTACGTGACTCTGAGGGCTGAGAAGGCTCCCCGTGTGCCATCTGCCATCTGGGGCAGAAAGGCTCGTGACACCGTTCAGAGGCATGAGCTGGAGAGCCAAAGGCATAAGTTCTAGTTGGGTTAAAGTCCTGAGAAGCAGAGGCCCAGAAAAGAGGAGAGACCGATGTCTTCTCACAGACGTAACTAATGTTTAGCCTGCTGTGTGGGAATTCCCAGACCCACGGTCATAACCGGTCGTGCAGCCGCCATTTCTGCTGGTTCCTCTTCCTCTTCCTCTTCAAACTTCACAATAGCTGGAGTACAGATGCTAGCCTGATGTGTCTCTGCATGGGAGGGGGTCCACATTCTCTGAGCCTAATTCAACAGTATATGCTGAGCACTTAGCCTTGGGCAGATGTCACTTAAGACACAGCTTAAGAAAAGAAGGAATACACCCTCCCCCTTTTTCCTGTTTAAGAAACATTGGAAACATGGTTTTGCATTTTGTGAAGAGGGCGTAAGTCACATTATGGCCTTAATAATCATGGAAGCTGTCGGAGGCCCAGAAGGCCTCAGCACTAAATCATACAGCTTCAGAAATGCAATCACAGATCTCCAGTCTTTCCAGGGGAAATGTCAACTACATATCGGCTGGCCTCAGACAATTCATTAATTTAATAAATTCTTTGGATTTATAAAGAGATCCAATTAATTTAAAAAATGGTTTCATTGGCATTGCTTGGATGGTTTTTCATCAAGAATAGAATATTCCATTCCTGGAACCAGGAGCTCAGATCCTTTATTTTTGCGTTTGGCCTCTCTACCCAGCTTTCTCCAGGTCAAGGGATTAACTGCCTGGGAACCACAAAGGGACTCAAGTCACCTGGACAAAGTGTTAGAAAACTGTTCCCCCAAGGGTCAGCTGTACGGGTCGGGGGGACACTCACCCACCACCCAATGCTGGCTGAGTAAAGAAAAAGAGATCCCTTCTCCCATCCAAGGCTGAAGCCTTAGGCCTGGAATCCCAGGTGCTCGGGATGTTGAGACAGAAGGATTGCAAGTTCAAGGCCAGCTTGGACAACTTACAAGACTTTGTCTCAAAATTTAAAACTTAAGAAAAGACTGGGGCCATAGCAAAATGGTCAAGTGTTTGTCTTGCACTGCAAGGTCCTATGTTCAAGTCCCAGCATTGTAAACCCATCTTGACGACACATGTACAATCCTAGCAGGATGAGAAAGGAGTTCAAGGTCAGTCTGGGCTTCATCAGACTGTGGGAGAAAGGGGAAGAAGGAGAGGAGAAGCTGAGGAAGGAGGGAGGGGAGGGAGGGGAGGGGAGGAGGAGGAGGGGAGGGAGGGAGAGAGGAGAGAGAGAGAGAGAGAGAGAGAGAGAGAGAGAGAGAGAGAGAGAATGAATGAATATGAATGAACGACAGCTCCTTTTCTGGCACACCAGAACTGGGATTGCTTCAGTCTTACAGCTGGTAACCTGGTAACCCCCTCTGGAGTTAATCAGCTCCAGTTCTTAACTTAGTGTAGCCTGGGCTACTGACTCACACGACCAGTAACATCAGTACACAGGGAGAAAGGAGAAAATAACTTAGCCTAATATATCATAGTTTTTCAAATATTCCAACACATGAAGAACTGTGTCTAATAATTTACTCTTCGCTGAAGGTGGCAGAGTCAGTCTGAAGCTCATCCGGAAGACCTTTACTTTAAAGCTGGAAGTTTCTCATGTTCCAATCTTGCATCATTATTGTTTATGTGTGTGCATTTTAACCAGGTACACCGTACACTTACGTGCGGAGGTCAAGGGGACAGCTTTCGGGAGCTGGTTTTCTCCTCCTACCACAGGCACTGGGAGACGAACTCCCCAAGCTTATGCAGCAAGCACTTTCACCCACAGATCTATCTCGCCGGGCTCATGTCTGTTTAGTTCAATTTACTTTCTGTAGCGCTATGGATCGAGGCCAAGGGCTCGTGTTAATTGTATGCTCTACCACTGAACTGAATCTCCAACCCCATGCCCCTCCTTTTATAAAAGCACTTTTTACACACACATATCCACAATCCCAGCAGGCAGGAGGATTGTCATGAGTTCAAGGCTGATTTGGGTTCCTGAGTACGTTTGAG
Organism: Rattus rattus; assembly: GCF_011064425.1. Taxonomy (NCBI): domain Eukaryota; kingdom Metazoa; phylum Chordata; class Mammalia; order Rodentia; family Muridae; genus Rattus; species Rattus rattus. The sequence goes on from NC_046157.1 coordinate 113,784,982, forward strand.
GTTAGACTGGGCTCTGGAGCAAGGCCCTGTCTATAAATTAACAAGGGAATCAGCATACCTTCTTTTCAAACATCAGACCATATAGACCATTTCTTTGTGTGAAACTAGGATTATCCCTGCTAGGAATTTGTTTTTGTTTGTTTGTCTTTTCTTAAAAAAAAAAAAAAACCACCAAAGTATAATATAATATTATATTATAATATAATAATATTATATTACATATAATATAATATAAAGTATAGTATAAAACAAACAAACACCATCACGCTGCAGCGGGCACAAGAATCAGGAACCCAGTCCTGCAGACCCAAAGCAGCAGGATCTCTATGGCACTGGCAAAAACACTGGCTGTCGGAGAGCAGCCCTGGTGAGGAGCCAGTACTGATGGCGGCAGAAGCCAGAGGCCTCGAACCAGACCAGTTACCCATTGCAATGACGTGAGGACAAACAGTGCTGTGGGACACGCTGTGACACACCACAGCCTCTACAGGAGATGGGGCTTGCTCTTTATTTTATATTTACTTTTTTTTGGGGGGGAAGATTGCAAGGGAAGAGGGAGGATATGAAGGGAGGGGGAGATGAGTGGGATTGGGGTGCATGATATGAAATTCACCAAGAATCAAGAAAAGGTTAAAATAAAAAAAAAAAAAGAATCAGAGTCCCACTCACAGTCAGGAGTTCCGTGAAAATACCAAACTGGAAGCTATTACACACACACACACACACGCACGCACGCACACACACACACAGGATCTGTGCAGACCCGGTGCAGACCTGTACAGGCCCGTGCTGCTCCAGTCTCTGTGAGTTCAGATGAGCTCTGACTCACAGAGGGCCTTGCTCTCCTGTGGCTCACTTTCCTTCTGTTCATGCGCTCTTTCTACCCCTTCTTCAGTGGAGTTCCCTGAGCTCTGAGGGGAGGGATTTAGTGGAACTGTGTGCTTCAAGGTGTCTGTCTGTCTGTCTCTGTCTCTCTCTCTCTGTGCCTCTCTGTGCCTCTCTCTCTCTCTCTCTCTCTCATCCATTGTTTAGCTGTATGCATTATCCAGTTTAAATTTTTGTCAAAGGTAGCTCACATATTCCAAATAGTGGCAGACCTTCAGTGGTTCCGAGGTAGCTGGCTAAGCTAGCTAAGACAGGGTGACCATATCCATTACCTTGTCTCCTTTCCAGAAGGCTGCTGAGAATGACGTAGGAGGGATCTAACATGGCATAATGCCATGAAAGAGAGGCAGAAGAAGGTAGCAGAGGCAGGCCAGATCTTGACAGGATTCTGGAAGACGGGAAGTAGATAGGACGTATGGATATTGTCAACTTTGCCCTGGCCCAGTAAAGAGATTTAATAGAAGACACGAATGGGGGGGGGGGAGAGAGAGAGAGAGAGAGAGAGAGAGAGAGAGATAGAGAGAGAGAGAGAGAGAGAGAGAACCAGAAACAGAGCCTTTGGCTTTTCTCCCGGGAGAGTAGCACTTGAACACAGAATATCAGTGAGGTCCCTTGAGTCCTTCCTTCAAGAATTACCACACCGGGATGGCTGCCCTCTAAAGGCAGAGCAAGGCAGGGCAGCATGGGCCGGACTAGGCAGGGCAGCATGGGCGGGGCTAAATCCCCTTTGAGCATCACTTCTCAACCTGGAGGAACATATTTATTGGATTTAAGTGGGTAGGAGAGAGAAGTTAATTCCTCCCTTTTCGAGCTGAAATGGAGACACTGGTTCACCTTCTCTGTCCATGGATTTGGTCTTCCCATTCCAGAAAAGAGGTCTACAAATACAGAGGAACCCAGCACCCAGCACACATTTTTCCAGATCAGTTGGCTTTCATCCATCCATCCATCCAACCAAGACAGCCTTGAGTGAAGCCAACAGCTTGGGGAAGAACCAAGACAAATGATGGTCCCCAAGGATAGGAGAAAGAACTCAAGCGGTGGAGGCTCAGAGTGTCCTTTGATGGATTGACAAAGAGAGGAAGAGGAATTGCGGTCAAGGCCTGTAATTCCACACAGGCATGGCCGAGGCAGAGGAACCCTTTCTTGAGGAGAGAGCAAGGAGGGGGCGTGGTCACCAATCTTGAAGGTTACTGATCCGATGAGACTGAAAGCAGAAATGGGACCTGACCATCAATGGAACCTGAGAAATATCTACCAGCATGGCTCTGAAGCCTGGAGCACCAGCTATAGAGGCAGGTTTAGTACAGGTAGATTATATTTACTTCTCTAAGCACACTGTTTGGTTGTTGTTCAATGACTAATAATTGAAATAATTGAAATAGTGTAAACTCTGCTTTTTGGTTCATGGTTTTTAGAACTAACTCTGGCACAATGCCAAAGATCTAATTAACGTACCAACAGAATACGAACATTAAAACATGGATCTTATAGAAACAAACAAACAAACAAAACAAAACAAAACCAAAAAACCCAAAGAACCATGGAGGGGCTGGAGAGATGGCTCAGCAGTTAAGAGCTCTAACTGCTCTTCTAGGGGTCCTGAGTTCAATTCCCTGAAACCACATGGTGGCTCACAACCATCTGTAATGGAATCTGATGCCCTCTTCTGTTGTGTCTGAAGACAGTGATAGTGTACTCATACATAACATAAATAAATCTAAAAATAAACAAACAAACAAAAAACAATCATGGCGGGGTGACAGGGCTTGGGCCAGACTGTGAAGGGTAGGCAACAGAGGATGATAGGGTCCCACAGTACATTGTCAGTGCAGGAAGAGACAGTCATGATATAAAGACAAACACAGGAAATCCATAAAGCAGGTGTGTTTATAAAGACAAGGGGATGGGAACGGCTCAGTCAGTAAAGAGTTGCCTTGAAAACAGAGACCTGAATTCAGATCCCCAGCACCAGTCAATACACAAAGCCAGGCACAGCTGCATTAAAGACTCCCACGGGAGGTGGACATGGGACCGCTGGGACCGGCTGGCCAGCTAGTCTTGCTCAACTGCTGAATTTCAGGTTCAGCAAGTGCCGTTACTTTTTTATGGCTCTGAAGAGATGCCATGACCAGAGCAACTCGTAGAGTTAAGTAGGACTCACAGTGCCAGGGGGCTGGAGTCCAGGCAGGCAGCAGCTCACCTCCTGCTCCAAAGGCAGGAAGCAGAAAGACATTGAGCGCTAGAAATGGCCTGGGTTTTTGAAACCTTAAAGCCCAACCCAGTGACCTCCTCCAATGAGGTCACACCCCTTCATCCTTCCAAACAGTTCACCAACTGGTGGCCAATAATTCAAATGTATGAGCTTTCTGGGGGTCATTCTCATTCAAACCAGCCCAGTGAGAGACCCTGCCTCAGAAACTCAGATGGAGAACCGTAGAGAAGTATACTGGGAATACTGACGCTGACACATGTGCATGCACACATGGATGAATGTGTAATGTGTACACACACATGCACACATATGAATGTGTGCATGCACACATATAGTGCAGAGATAAACCCTGGAGAGTTTTGGGGAAGGAATAGTTGTGTGAGTCGGGCAGTTTTCTCCTATGCAAAATTAATAAATCAAGAAGTATGGGGGACACTCAAAAGGTAGAGGCCAGAGGGTCAAGAATTCGAAGCCATCCTCAAGAGATTAGCCTGGGTTTCATGAGAAACTAAAAATGGAGGAGGGAGGATGGGAGAAAGGAAGAAAAAGAATTACAATAATATTCTATTTATGGTGTGGGAGACTTTGCTACCCCCCATACCCCCCATGTAGCCATCCCTCTCACCTCTCAAGATCTTGCTAAGTAATTTAGGCTAGCCTGAAACTCAATTCTCCTGCCTCTGCCTCCCAAGTGTCAGGATTATGGGCATCCTCCTGGTTTTAATTTTTCACCTTTTATAACTCAGGACGACTCATCAAACTGGCCCATGTGCTGGATTCCTGCTTTTGTAAATAACGTTTAACTGGGACAATCCTGATCATTTGTGTGGTATGTGGCTGATCTAACATCAAAGACACAGTTTAGCACTTCAGACAGAAACAACATGGCTACAAATTCAAAGTTTCTACTTTGCGGTTTACTGCAAAAGTTCACAGAATTCAACTGCCTTTAAAACTGTACATTCTTTATTTGTTTTTTTTTTTTAAAGAAGCTGAGACGGGAGAAAAGCCCAAACTTCCTACTTTTTATAAAGCTTGGATTTCCAAGGAGCTGTAAACTTGAAATCTAGGTTATAAAAAGCTTTCCACGGCTCTGACTTATTCTTAAACTGCATCCAACACTGACACATTTGATCTCGGGATAGGCCCTTCCCGGTGGATGAACCTTGAGAAGCTAAGCCGACAGAAATGGTCATTTTCTGTCTGCCAAATCTCTCCTCTCAAGAAAAGCCTGGTTCTCCAGAAGGTCTTTAGAAAGTATTTGTTTTATTCATCATGACACACAAAAAGTCTTTTTAACTCAAATAAAATGCAAATAAGAGAATCTTAAGAAGGCAGAGTGTTTTAATAGGAAGATACAATGTTGCTGCCTAACAACCGAGTATCAGGTAACATTCAAATACAGTTGACGGGGGAGGAGGAGACTGGTACAGACCCAGACCTGGAACCAGGAGCCCAGCTTTTCTACGGAAAATAGTTTCAGGATGAGTCAGTATGGAGCAGCTGAATTTATTGAGTAGAAATAGAGGCAGGTTGTGAATCAGGTCTACTACGTCAGCCTGTTTTTCAGTGACTCAGCGTACATCCTCTCTGACAATGCCAGGTGAGGCACACTTCCATTGTCCCTATAAACTGCTATCCCAAGTCGATTTATCTTGTTCGTTATCTCTGTCTCCTGATCTGTTTCCTGGTGCCTGTCTGTCTCCTGGTGTCTGTCTGTAGCTCTCCCCATGTCCCCACTTGGAGACAGCCTCCCCCCTCCACCAAAAAACAAAACAAAACAAAACAACAACAACAAAAAACCCCTCTTGCATTAGATCAGTTCCTTAGTGGCACACCTTAACCCTTAAACTGCCAAAGGAGCCTGTCTGCTGCCTTGGTGTTTGTCAGTCTGCGAATGTCTGCATCCCTTTTCTCTTTCTAAGTAACTATAGAATGTTGGATTGCCAGCCCAGTCCACTTTCCAGCACCTGATTGCCTGTGCTGTCCTCCAACTGTCCCACACATCCTCTCACAAAGTTAAAGGAAACTCTTCAGGTTTAGGGGCTATGGTTAAAGGGCAGAAGAAATGAAATAAATCCAGGCACAGAGTTTTGAAAATGACTCTAAAAACCATCTGTCTGCAGGCAGTAGCAGTGGAAGACGTTTCCTAGCACACAGGGGAGGGGAATGGAAGGACTGGAGGGTGCACCCTTGCAATGGCTGTGACACAGTATATCATTAACTGAACGGATGCTTAGAGTCTCTTAAGCTGCCGGATTGTAGGCTGCAGGCAGAACTCTCATTACCTCCCAGCCCACTGCCCCTTGCCGTGCATTCAACATGTTAACATATGAATGGGTAATGAAAATGTGGAACACATACACAATAGACTTTCATTCAGCCATGAATAAAACCCAAACCATGACATTTGCAAGGAAACGGAAGGCACCAGAAATTACTGTTATGTGAGGTATCTAAGACAAGTGCTGCATTAGCGCTCTGAATTACATCTTCCACTCTAATTTTTATGTACATGCCTCTGGGTATGGGGTGTATAGGTCATGAAAGGATACTCCAAGAGGAGAAAAAGAGATATTAAGGGCGTGTTTGGGGGTAGGAGAAAGGAGAGCAACAGCACCCAGGAAAGAGAAAGGGGAGCTGGTGGGGGATCCTGCAGGCACAGTGGAGGGGAGGAGTGGGGGAGGTCAACACTGGTACCTATGAGGGTCCCAAGTTGAAACCTGTTACTGTTGTTTAAAAAAATGGCAGTTTAAAGCGGAGGGAGATCTTGGTGGGCCCATGCCATGCCAAGGCGTCCCCCTAAAGAATCAAGTCATGCGACAGACCTAGAGCAACGATTTATTGGCGGGAAAAGAGACGGGGAGGCGAGGGGGGGGGGTAGGGACGAGCAGAAAAGGACAGAAGAGAGAAGGGAGAGAGAGAGAGAGAGAGAGAGAGAGAGAGAGAGAGAGAGAGAGAGAGAGAGAGAATGGCATCCAGTGGTCTCTTAAATCTGGCTCTTGGCTTGTACCTAGGGGGTGGAGCTTCAAGCTGTTGCTAGGTAGCCGTTGGGCGGAGCCTAGCAGAATTGTCTGCAAGCCAATATTTACTATGTATGATTCTAAAAATAATAATAAATGCAAACATACTGTAAACCTTAGAGGAGTTACTAAATGTTATTAAAAGATATAAACAACAAATTAATAGAAGAGACACATTCAAATAATAAAATTGGGTGCCTGGCACACATTACAGTTTGAGCTACTTGAAGCAGGGTTGCTTGAGCCCTCGAGTTCAAGAAGAGCCACAGTGAGACCCTGTTCACTCACTGAAAACCAGAGAAGGCAGTGAAAGGCAAAAAGAATAACGCACACGGGTGGAACAAACAGAAAACAACCGGCAGACTGCTTAAGTTTGAGGCCAACCATATCAACATCCATCTCAAATGTGAATAGAATAAACATATCAATGAAATGACCTACATAGAATATATATACATATATATATGTTGGAAGCTGGATATATATGTCATATATATACATATATATATACATATATATATCAGCTGCATATATATAGTGGCAGTGTTTTATACATATAAAATCTATCATAAATTCTCAGTGATATATATGATATATGGTCATATATATATCAGCTGGAGATATATATATATATATGTATATATATATATATATAGGCAGTGTATATATGTATATGTTCCATTGGGAACATAAAGAAGCAAACAGATTAAAAGTAAGAGGTTGGGGTTCAGATGTGACTCGGTGGTAAAGTACTGGCAAACATGGGGGGGGGGAGGTGGAGAATGACCAAAGACATATTGAGCAGTGTTGTTAAAATTCCTTCTCAGGAGAAGTAACAATGCTCCCATCTCCCCCTGAGGCCCCAGCAACAAACCGAGGTATGATTCAACCTAAGTTCAGTCTGGGGAGCCAAGAGCTTTTGGGCTTCCTTACCCAGCATAAGTCAGGGGTGCTTACTGGAGTGTGAGGTGCTTCTCATCAAAAAGACTGTGCTGAAAGTCTTTACCTAACAGGGACATTGGCTTTTCTGTAGCCACAGAGATGGAGTTCCTGCCCCCTAGGACCCACCCCCCTGCTGTACCCTTCAGCTCCCCCCACTAAGAGATTGCAACCAGCTGGTTGGCAGGGACAGCTGGATGCTCAGGTGAGGTCCCCGGTCCCTCCTTGCCTGTCTGCGAGAGGAGTTAAGTAGTCAGAGGCCCAGCTTCGATGATCCTTCCCAGCAGGCCCCCCCAGAACTCCTGAGAAGGCAGTAGTTTGGCTCAGAGGGCACTACTGTACAAGTGCTTCTTGTAACTAGAAGTTTGGACTTCAGATTTTGAGACCCCCCGGGAACTCAAGTCTAACCATGAAATTCATTGATGTTTCATGCATCATTTATTCTCATAGCCCAGGGGCAACTTTACAAGCTTTTAAAAGTAATTGTGAGCACAGTCAGGTGAAGGCTCACCCCGGTAATCCCAGCACTTGGTGGGCTGAGGCAGGAGAATGATTGCCATGAAGCTGAGGCTAGCAGAGCTACATAGTTCCAGGTCAGCCTGGGCTGCAATGCGAGATTGTATCTTAGAAGCAAAATAAGACAAAAATGTGTATGACCTGAAGCTTGTGGTCACAGACTCGTCAGCCGTCTAGAGTGGGACTTTCTGCTTGTGGTGTTTTAGGTGGTTTCCGAGTAGTCTGGAGTTTGGATTTGAGGGATTTCACGTTCAGGAAACCTCACTGATGCCACAGATACCAATAATGAGGAGAAAGCCATAGTTAAAACAAAGCCAAGCCTTCAAGCAAGGAGGCTTAGCAGCAGCAAAGGGAAACCACCCAGAGCGACAAATCTGAGGCCTCGACCTCTCAAGAAGGCAGGGCAGCTCTCCGTGTTCGCACGTGGTGACAGAGTTTCCACATGCACTCTGACAAACTAGATGGACCCGAAGGCAGAAACAGAGTCCTATAGTCCACTCCTCTACAGTGATAAGATAATCGGAAGGAAATCAGAGAGAGTATAAACGGCGCCACCTTTCTGAACCATTCTATCCCTGACAGCCCTGCCCATGGGGACAGGCACCATATTCTGGGCCACGAGCTGCAACTGAACAGGTTTAATATTCTCCACATTAACATTGGTGACTAGAATGTGTGGTCAGACACAACCAGAAGAGCCATCTTGGGCCTATTTCTGCCTCCTTGTTCACATTTGCCCTGCCTTGCCACCCCTGCTTAGGGACTTTGTGCTGGATTCTGACAGTCATGGGGGGAGGGGCAGAGAGAGGGAAGAGAGAGAGAGAGAGAGAGAGAGAGAGAGAGAGAGAGAGAGAGAGAGAGTTGGATGTGCATGTGGCTGACAGACAGGTTCTATAGACCAACCCTTCATGGACTGAAACTCATCTGCTTCTGCATGCCGTAGATGTTCATCGAGCACCTGTATCGGGCACTCTGCTTTGCCCACCGCAGACAGCGAACACAGCGTTGACAGCCCTGCTAGGGTCAGTGGAGCCTTCTGAAGACCAGACCGAAGCAAGCAGACAGGAACCGAAGCTATTCGAAATGGAGAGGATTAAAACCTGGAGGTTAGTCTGCTCTTCTTTAGTAGCTGGCTACCTGCCCCAAAGCTTTCCCTCAAGTGAATGAGTTTGTGGCTCTTCCCAAAGGCTCAGATGTGAGCTCTACTCCCCAGGTCTGCTAGCCCAGACGGCAGGAGCCCACGCCTGCTCTGAATACCGACACACTAGCCTTGCGTGTCAGGCTGATCTGCTGTACGTGGGACACATGACTGGGAAGTGGAGATTCAGATTCTCTTAACACTGGCGGCTGGAGATCGGAGCTCCGGTGATGTTAATTCTCTTTGGTTTGCGGATGGCATCGTCTTACGCATGTACATGTGCCCGAGTCATCTCCTCTTCTGACCTTCCAGGCATACAGGACCAGGGCCCACCTCAGCGCCTAGTTTTACTGCAGCGTGTCATTGAGGCCTTTGTCTCTGAACACAGTCACGTATGGATACACGAGAGTTAGGACTGTGGCGTGAGATTCTGATGGGGACAGGTCCAAGGTCACTCAGCGTCCACACCGGAAGAGAACATAAAGAAAAGAGAGCTCTGCGCCCCTTACAGCCAGTGCAGAGGCTCTGCGGATGCAGCCCACACTGGGAAGGTGGTAAGGACTCCATTGCATTCTAGGTCCCTGTGTGGCCTAGGATGAGTGGAGGTCCAGCCATTAGCAGAACAAGATGATTATCCTATGTAAACTCTTCCTGTACTCACAAGTTTTTCAGCCTGACCTGGGAGGCAGTGCAGGACAACCTGAGCCCCTACACGCAGCAATTTTGTGGGCATCTCTTCCTCCCACCCTGGCCTTTTAGGAGCCTGCACAGCATACCTGGTGGGGCCCCTGAGCCTCAGTGAGAGAGAGAGAGTAGGTGGGATGTCAGGGGAGAGGATTTGATTATGGAAACAACTTGATAATCTCATTCTCCGCGGTTCTAGGGAGGAAGCAGGATCTAAATTTAACGGCCTCTGCTTCTACAAGATTGGGTTTGTTTTGTTTAAAGGGCTCCCTAGTGGTTTGCTTCTAGTTTTTTCGTTGTCTCCGTAGCAATTTGAAATTGTCCCACGTCTGAGAGCAGAACCGTCATCCCCAGGGGGGGATCTTTTCGGGGGCAACGTGTTCTTCACTGGATAGCGGGCTAAAAGTAGAACTTCTGGCTTTTGCCGATGTAACAGCAACCGTGAAACTAGGTGCTCTGTACGGAAGACAAGTTGATCTTCAAGGCCTCCCTGCAAATATTCGAGAGTGCTCGGAGGAGAGGCTAATGAACAGGAGCCCTCGGCACACTCCCACAGCCAGCCAGCGAAGGTGTTGTTTTTAATAATCCTGGCATCGCAAACACAGCCTCCCCTTCATCTCCATGCTAATGAAGATAATTCCCCAGTGGGGAAGGGCGGGGCAAAGCTAAATGACAGTGCCTCTAAAACAGATGTCAGCAATCTCCTAAACACCTGTGCTAGGCTGCCAAAGCAGCCCTCGCTTTCTGTTAGTTTGGCAGCTTTTTCCCAATGTGCCTGTCACTAGAGACACCCTCCTCCCCCCCTCCCTTTCTCCCCCTCCCCTTCCCCTTCCCTCTGTCTTTCCCTTTACCCCTTCCTCGCTTCCTCCTTCTCTCCCTCCACAAGTGTGTGTGTGTGTGTGTGTGTGTGTGTGTGTGTGTGTGTGTGTGATACGTGTTATATGTGCACATATATGTGAGCACACATGCTCATGTGCTGGCTCAGAGGCCAGTGGGGAATGTCACAGACCCTGCTTTAGCATTTCTCGGCCTTTTCCCTTAAGACAGTCTCCCACCGCCTCTGGAGCTAAGCTAGCAGCCAACAGGCCCTAGCAATCCCTCTGTCTCTGCCCTCCACAGAGCCTGCGCTACAGGCATGCGCCGTGCTTCGTGTTTTGGGGGCCGTGGTGGTGTGAGGGTGGGCTAAGGATTGGAACTCAGCTCCTCGCGCTCGTTCAGCAAGGATTCTTATCTGCTAAGCCACTCTTCAGCCCTGGATTATTTTCACCTGCTAAGGAGCGTATGGTTATTCCCCTCCACACGAGAGAGACTAGAAGGCTAAGAGCTGGGTCGTAGCTACGCATACCCCTTCCTACCAAATGCACTGGTGGAAAGGAAGTCGAGGCCCATCTCAATCTGGCTGGTTCAGTAGAGTCTCTTTCTGCCTACTGCATGCTTTGAATGTGTACTGGGGACACTTCATGACCTTTTGTCTAAAAGCCTGTTTGCATTGGTTTCTGAATGATCAGCTCTTGGTAACGTGTTATAGGAAAATGTAATAAAACGACCCTGCCTTGCCATTCCGAATGTTTAGTTCTGGATATGGACTAGCTACTGGCTTGAAGACTTTCTTTCATCTTGTTACAAATACAATGGACTGTGATCATTCCCACCCTCCATCCATCTCTTCCTAGAAGCTGGTAAAGACCAACATAAAGATAGCCCCCCCCTTCCCCCGGTTCTTGCTCCCCTGGGTTCGGGGCAATGGTGCTCACTTCTGACCAGGAGTCCTGCCCCATGGTGGAAAATTCTGAGAGGTTAAACATTTCATCCTCTGTCCACTCTGGGTTTTAACTTATGGTTCTGGTTAGTCCCTGTTGCTTCTTTCTTCCTCCTTTAAACATCTGGTGCAGACGCTTCTGCTTCCTCTGACCCAGGCATCCCCACCCCGTCCCACCCCCAGGCTTCCTCTGTGAACACTTCCAAGCTTGAAGGCCTGGTTGTTCTCCCATGGGTCTTCTAGATTAGCCGTTTGTCTGAGGACACACACACCACTGGGTGCTCACTTCCTGTTAGCTAGAACTCACTAAACTGCCAAGACGGATGCATGTGCAGGCCGTGCCTAGAGCCCTAGATGTGCTTCTGAGGAGAGCCCTACACACTGCAAGGAGACCCCTTGTCTTTGATGCACCAGGCTAGCCATTTCTGTAGGCCGATTAAGGCAGATTAAAGTTTGAGAGGTATTAGTCACGTTTTCTCATGCTGTGTTCTCAACCTGAGCTAAAATATTAACTTTAAACTAAGTGGGAGCCGGACACAGTATCACATCCCCGTGATCCCAGCATTTTGGAGGCTGTGGCAGAACAGGTAATTTCAGGCCAGCCTGGGTGACCTGATAGATCAGAGCAGAAGCACACGGTGGAGAAGCCACTTTACCTCATGACCAGCCAGAAGCAAGAGAGACAGGAAGAGCTAAGGGTCTTGATGTCCCTTCAATGTCATCAATAACCTAGTTTTCTTCTGGTTCTACCACCACCTACAGTACCACAGGTTGGCAACCTCTGGTACTGTATCAATATCTATGTACCTTTGGGAAACAGTCAAAAACCAAACTGAAGCACACCCAGACAAGGGCACGGAAAGATACTCATTAGTTGTCATTACTACAGGAAACAATTAGGTGCAATGGCCGAGAGCAATGACGAACATTTATTCCACAGTTTCAGCGTCCCTGCTAGGCAGCCTGGCCTAGGAGCTCTGATGAGACTGCAGTCCCTGAATTAGCTGCCTGTGGTCACCTGAGAGCTTAGGGCTGGAGATGAAGACGGTGACGCTAACAGGCTATTCACACAAAGCCAGGCTGGTGGCAGGGGTTGACAGGAGGCATCAGATTCCAGGAACAACTTCCCGGCCCTGTAAACGAGCCATCCAGGCCTCTTCTCACCGGCCTCTCCATGGATTCTTTGTGTATTTTTGAGTTACAGGGCTGACTTCCCTCAGAGCAGACAGTCCCAACCTGTATGATATAAAAGCAATAACTGGGCTGGAGACACGGTTCAGTGTCTTGATGTTCTTCCAGAGTTCTGCTCCCAGCACCTGTGTTGGTTGGTTCACAACTGCCTGTAATGCCAACACCGTCAGGCCTCAGCAGGAGCAGCACGAACACACACACACACACACGCACGCACGCACGCACGCACGCACGCACGCACGCACGCACGCACGCACGCACGCTCGCACGCGCACGCACACGCACACGAACACGCACACGCATGCATGAACCTCTTGCACAGGTTCTCTCCGGCTTGGAAATCACGAATTCATGTAGGCCAACTGGCCAGTGAGCCCAGAGGTACATCTGTCTCCTCTTCTGGGCTGGGCTTACAATCACGTGCGACCACATCTGCTTTTCAGTGTAAGTCCAGGGGTCAGACTCAAGCCTTCTGCCTGCGCGGTCAGCACTTAGCTGGGTGGCCATCTCCCCAGCCCACTTCTGCTCCAGCCTATACTGTTTCCCCTTGCACAGTTTCACTTGCCCAAAGTCAACCTCAGGCCAGTAGCAAGCGGGAAATTCTAGAGATCTAAGTTGCATGTGGTTTTTATAAATTATTATTATTATTATTATTACTAATATTATTTGCCAACTACCTACCTCTCCACCCCCACATTCTATTTTTAAGCAGAATGAGAAGCCTCCCAGCATCCTACACAAACCGGCTCTTTCCTGCCTGAGCTATGAATGAGTCCTCGACACTTCTGCTTGTCCAAGGGCAGTCATATAACCGGGTTTGTCATCACGTTAGTTTCTGTGGTTATCAGATGCATGATGGTGGTATGACAGTGCCCTTACATTTTACCCGAGAAAAGGTACCAGAGTGCAGGGGTAGGAGGCCAGCAACTCAGGCACACTGAAGAGATGCTACAAAGCGCTTCCATCAAGTTAAATGGTCCTGGTTTATCGCAGATACACACATATCACGTACAACACACATATTGATACTAACTGTGGGCAGTATCATTTGGGGAGGGGCGCTTACAACAAATCCTCTGTGGAGAGAGGACTCTGCTGCTACTAGAAGTGAGCAGTCAGGATGATCCATGCTTTGAAGAGAGAGGATTGTTAAATTTGTGGGCATGTTTTAAATCTGTAGCCTAAAATACTTGCTTTTTATTTTAAGCCATTACCATAAAAAGCGGCCACCTTTTGTTTTCTTCCGGGCTCCAGTATAAAGAATATCTTCCATTTAGTTCCCACCCCACCACCACTCACCCACCATTTTCCATTCCAGACTGATGCAAAGCTAAAGCACAAAGTGTCAGGGAGTCCGAGCACTTGCCAGGGGTCCATCCACCCACTTGCCAGGGACCGCCCACTTGCCAGGGACCGCCCACTTGCCAGGGACCACCCACTTGCCAGGGACCGCCCACTTGCCAGGGACCGCCCACTTTCCTGGGGGTCATCCACTTGCCTAGGGGCTGTCCACTTACCAGGGGACCGCCCACTCATCAGGGGTCTCCCACTTGTCAGGGCACTCGCTTCACACATTTTCTTCTCACTGACCTCTCACCTACCACCGAACGGACCCCCATCCTTCCCCCAGCTCACACACGAGGCATTGCTTACCCTCAAGCTGGCAGCTGGCAGAGCAAGGGCAGTAGCCATAGCCCTAAGCTTACTGGAAGCTAGAGTGGGGAGCTCTGCCGGGCTGTTGACGGTCAGTCTAATACAAAGACTGTTTTGAGAAATGGGACAACTCAGATAGATGGAGTGCATGCTGGCCATGCTGGGAAACGCAGATCTTGCTGTGGGTTCTATTCAGCATTAGTCAAAGGATAGGCTTGGAGTGGGGTTGGTAAAGTTCCAATCCATCAAGACGCCTGTCAGTGAGATGAGGCCATTTGTTTGGGAGAGGCTCTCTGTTAATTACTTGGAGCAGCGATAGACTGATGCTCTTGAGACAACCAAGAGGGATTTGTCCTGCTGTGGGTGGTTGGAGCTATGGGACCAGGAAGATAAAGAAAGCAGTGTTTCCTCACACCCACAAAACTATGATGCTACCCGAGTAGTTTAATGAGCTCCACCAAGATAAAGGCTGTCAGGTGCGGGGCTGGGTGAGCACCTGTAATCCAGAGCTGGGACCAGAGACAGGAGGACCCCTGACGCTTGGTGCCCAGGCAGTCTAACCAATCAGCTCCAGTCTAAAAAGATTGACAGACAAGTGATAAAGAAACCCTATATCAGTGGAGTCCCGACTTCTGTGTGCGCACATGTGCATTTGTATGTACACACGTGTGTATACACACACACCCACACACACAGGTCATGTGTACATGGAATTCTACAGACTGCTGAAGTGGCCACCTTCTGGGTTAAGACAGCAACAGTCGTTTAAAAAAAAAAAAAAAAGCAGAGTTCCTAAGCACAGAGCAGAGCTGGAGAAGCGGAAAATACCAGAGAACTGTGGTGGAAGCATTGGGTTTTCCCAAGCATGAACTAGTGGTTGTCTTTACGGATTTACCAGCTCTTTAAGGTGAAAAGACCACAGATTGCTGTGGGCCGTTAGAGGGATGAATCTGCCTGCGTCCGTCTTAGGCTTAAGAGCCATCTCATGGTAAAGACAAACTGGCCTCATTCCTGTTTATGACCAAACATCTGTTTCTCAAGGATTGGGCTATGCCCCGGCTACAGCCTTAGCTATAAACGGCTCTCTAATGAGAGTTCCAGGAAACAGCCTTGTTCCCCTGGAAATCACGTCCTTGTTTCTGGAGGTTGCCCTGACTAACGTGTTATGCTTACGGCCTGCTTCTAAAACCCCACTCACTTGCCCACCAATTCCCCTGTCTGGAAACACCGACCTCTGAGCTTTAAAATCTTTGCCCTCCTCACGCCCGATGCTGACCTCTCCAATGTACAGGAATAAAAAGGTTTGCTCTACTCAGTGGTGCCTGAAAAGGGCTTCACCAAGGCCAGCTACGGCTTCTGTGTGCCCAGAGCCGACAGCCTCTCTTACTGTCTGTTAACATTGTCATCCAGCAGATCTCAGCCTGGACAGCCACTCCCCTCTCAACACCCTGTCCTTTCTGCTCTCAGCTCGGCCTCTTTCTCGTTCCCAAGACAGTTTGGATGCATCGGCTCTTTGCAGACCCCCAGAGTCAGAGCACCTTTAGATCCGTCCTGAGAGCCCTTTTCCTCTTTCAGACTTGAATTTCTGTGGTGTTTCAAACTGAGACCTCCCAAATCTGGAACGTGATCTGTGGACGTGGGGTGTCTACTTATCGGCTCCGTGGGAACTCCTGTTTGAAGATGCCCTCTTCTCTGCGGGTTTCCCTCTCAGGCCCCACTTCCCTAAATGATTTCTGCATGTGCCCAAGAACTCCAGCCAAAAACCCAGGTGCCAACCCTTATTTACATTCTTTGCTTCTCGAGCCACATCAAACGCAACCCACTTTCCCCGGGGCCACCAGGATTAGCCATTTAATTAATTATCTCATCAGCCACCTCCTACCCCAACCTCAAGGGTCCGTTCAGCCACAACCAACCTCCTGCTTCGGCTCATGGTTGCCCCAATGTTGCCCTGATTATTGCATAGTCAATGTCTATTCCCACTCCTTTTTTTTTTTTTTTTTTTTCAAAGCTGAGGACCGAACCCAGGGCCTTGCCCTTGCAAGGCAAGTGCTCTACCACTGAGCTAAATCCCCAACCCTGTCAACGTCTATTCATTGTATCCTTTTCCCATAAAAATGGGCGCACCATCAAGTTAGTTTTTATGGGCTTGGGCCCCATTGTAGAAGTGCTTATAGGGAACGTTCACATAAGTTAGAAACATTCCGCATTGTCCAAGTGTGTGTGCTGAGACTTTTAAAATGACAAAATTAAAGCCAACACACTCCCACCAAGGAGACAGCATGGTGCACACATATGAAGTTCCTAAGACTCACTTGTTCACAGGGTCACGTTCAGTGTGCTCCCATGATGTCTTTGAGGACAAGGTTCACTCCTGTACTTACTGTGTTTTAAAAGCAGGAACGCTAGGGTTGGGGATTCAGCTTCATGGTATGGTGTGTGCCTAGCAGCACAAGGGGTTTGGCCTCAGCTCTGAAAAACAAAGCCAGGGGTGTCACTTGTGATGGTTTGAATATGCTTGGCCCAGGGAGTGGCCCTATTAGAAGATGTGGCCTTGTTGGAGTGGGTGTGGCCTTGTTGGAGTGGGTGTGGCCTTATTGGAGTGGGTGTGGCCTTGTTGGAATAGGTGTGGGCCCTGTTAGAGTAGGTGTGTTACTGTGGGTGTGAGCTTTAAGACCCTCATCCTAGCTGCCTAGAAGCCAGTCTTCTCCTAGTGGCCCTCAGCTCTTCCTGTACCATGCCTGCCTGGATGCTGCCATGCTCCTGCCTTGATGATAATGGGCTGAACCTCTGAGCCTGTAAGCCAGCCCCAATGAAATGTTGTCCTTTGTAAGAATTGCCTTGGTCATGGTGTCTGTTCACAGCAGTAAAATCCTAACAAGACACCAATTCACAGTAGGGTTTAAAAATGAAGGCCATCAATGGCTTTAGCGTCAATGTGCCTCAGTGACCTCATCTGTGAAACAGAAACAAATACTCACCCCAAGGATGGAAGAGAGGGTTGTAACTCGGGGTTACAACTAAGGTGGCCAATGCACCCCGAGCAATGCCCATTCCTTCTTCTCAGGGGAATCAAGTCTGGGAGGAATCTCCCTTGCTTTCCCCATCATTGTTACCACTGTAGACATCTAGATCGTCACCGAGCCTTGGCTGTACGAGCTTGGCTGTCCTCCAGGACTTCTAGCAGACCCCAATCTCCATGCACAGGGCAGAGGTTATAGGACGCCATCCTACCAAATTCTCCCATTGCCCTAAAAACTTGCAGCCTGCTGTCTACCACACTCTGAAACACAGAGAACAGTCACATCTGTTTAATCAAAATTGAACAGCTCTTTGATCCTGTAGTGAAACCACTGCCTCTAAAGCGTTTCTCTGAAAGGCTCTGCTGGCCAGAGAAGTGATGGTTTGGGGTAAGTACAGACAGATTGAATTTTCTCTAGTTAAAACTCTTCAGGCCAAAGCTTTAGAGTTCTTGTGTTTATGTTCTCTAAGAGAATGTCATTAATAAATCAATTTGTCTGTGGAAAGAAACTGTCCCATACTCCTTTGACAGAGGCAGATGCAATAAAATTGGGTAGTACTAACAGCTAGAAAAAGAATTTTCCTGAGAATGGAAAAATAGACTAAAAGTAGCAACCCTTAGGACACGTAAAAATTAGATTATAACAGAACGTATCATGAGGTTGGACTGATTTTGAGTCTAGCTGAATTAACTCCCAGAAACTGGCTTGTGGGAAGGAAGAAACTGGGATTGTTTTAAAGCAACTAGTAAGGAGCCGCTGCAGCAGAAACTCGGAGATCCCAAACTTTCCTTCCAGCCCAATTTTGCTGCATTCAACATTCTTGGCTACTGTACCAGTGAACCAGTTGTCAACTGAGCTATGCAGGCTGGAAGGGCGGAATGATCTAAAGTATCAATGGTATCCTGCTTAGATTTATTTACCTATTATTTTATTTCCAGGGTCACCTGGGAAAAGGAAACCTGAACTGAGAAAAATGCCCCGCTAGCCAGCACATCATCAAGTCTATAAGGGATTCTCTGTGAGAGGGCCCAGCTCTCTTCCGGCAGTGTTATCCCTGGCTGGGCAGGTGGCCCCCTGTTGCATAAGAAAGCAGGCTGAGTTCACCACAGGAACAAGCTGGTAAGCCGCATCTCTCCGTGGCTTGTGTTTCAATTTCTGCCCTGAGTGGACTGTGACCTGGGATGTGTCACCTAAAATAAACCCTTTCCTCGCCAACCTGCTTTTAGTTACAGCGTTTACCACAGCAACGGAAAACAAACTAGGACAGACTGTCTTTAGGAATTTCATATTCTTGCAATGTTATACATAGAGCAAACGAGAAATTCTACAAATTCTTCTTTCTTCCTAAAACAAATGTCAATGTTTTGTTTAGAACAATAACAACAAACCAACCCCTTCCCCAACACACCCCAAACTCAACTCCCAACTAAGTCAGAGGTTTTTTTTTCTCAATGAGGTGTGAAGGTATTCTCCTCAACTTGGAAGATGTCCTCTGTGAACAAAAATAACATTAACCCAGGAAGCAGAAACGTGTTTGAAACTTTTTATTAAACAGGCAATGCATTTTGCAATGGTTCGGGACACAGGTGCCTAGTGGAAAAGTTTAAAAATTATTTTTGGAAACAGTCTATGAATTGACAAACCCTGCCACGTCCCTTCCTCTCCTTCTCGGGGTGGGTTTCTTCAGGAAACTGGATGGTTAGGTAGCTGCTCTTGTAAAAGGGCATCCCTGCTTTACCATAAACATCATGCTTATTAGTAAACACAAAACGGTGGTCCACGGCAAGACGGTGGCCAGAAGCACTGGCTGATGGCAAGAGGCAGCGTAGACCGGGGACTCGTAGGCTCAGGCTGACAACTCAGCTCAGGAATGGTGCCCCTGGACTTTGCAACATTCTTGCCATGGATGGCGCCCCTGGTCTTTGCAACATTCTTGCCACAGCCCCTCTGGCTCCGGCACTGAGGCTGTCTGCTGGTCTTCTTTGTTCCCCCTGGTTCCTCTCTCTTCTCCGAGCTGCTCGCAACCCGTTGACAAAAATCAATCGTAAGTTTCACAGTCTGCCTGCCATGATTTATTGGCAGTTTAAAACTAAGCGGCTCGTCGATACAGTGGACATCCTTCATCAGCAGGCTGCCAATCTATTTTATGATTTGGGGCATGTCGCTCCAGGCTTGAGATTTCTTTCTGGCGAGTTCCATCCAGGATGGCTGATCGGAACTAGCGTAGCTGGCTCTCTTCAGCTGATGAAGTTCCTTCTCTGTGGTGGCTGCAGCCTGAGCTGCTGGGAGACAAAACAAACACAAGCAAGAGACCCAGGGTGGGTTTTCAGTACATAAAGATGAGAAGACTGAAGTACGAGTGTGGAGTGTATATGATTGGAAGAGTTTCGGGGCAGGCTTAGACCGGTCTGGAGGCAAAGTGAATCTGGAAAGGCTCAGGGTCTAGCTGAGGAACACAGAGGTAGGCTGCAGGTGGGATCCAGCCTAACACCTTCACAGCCACCCACTTAAAGACAGCAAGGGAAGCAAAATCCTCCTGTCTTTTAACTACAATACAAAGTAAGTAAAAATGAAAAAATATTAGGTCCAAAATGTCATTCGATAGCAGAGTATATGATTACTGTGCAGGAGACCCCAGGTTCATTCCCAGGAAACCAGCAAATACCACCTCAGTGAGCTCAGAATTGCATTCAAAAACGGCAGAGATAGGGGCCCATGTTTTATGATTTCACGTTCCCAAAAAAAGGGAAATCTCACAGAGGCACAAAGTAGGTTAGTGGTTACCTACCCCTGGGGAAGGGAATGTGATAAACAGGTTTCATTCCAGCGTGAGGGGGATGTTCTATTCTTAGATCGACACCAGGGTGGCAGGACTCCACAAATATACATAATCTCACCGTTAGAATGAAATGCACACTGAATGTGGGTGGCTGTTATATCACGTGTAAATTCCTTCTCAAAAAGGGGGTGGGCTGCCTTTTAGAAACTCAGCTCAACGTGGCAAAATGATTCAATAATACAAACTCCAATCGGAGAAAGAACTCGGTTATGACGGTACCAAAGTATTCGGAAATACAAGCCAATCTCATACCCAAGTTCTGATGGGACAGCGAGATTCCTCTCTGCAGTCCCTCCTTGAGGCTCAGCTTTGACCCCTGCCTCTGGGTCACAGGGGGCTTTGCAGGGGTCATCAGGAAAGATTTGCTTCGGACGAAGTCACCCTGCTTCACAGACTCCTACGGAGACACAAAATGACACGTGCTGCCCAAGGACGAAGACTGAGAAGGGATAAATACTCCAAGTGACTTAGTTACAAAATGTCTCTGCCAAGATGCAGCCTGCTGCTGGCACTTTCTGGAAAGGGCTCTGTGCACCGGCACGCCCCATCGAAATGCTATGACTTGGGCCAGCTTCTCCTGGCCCACATGTGCACGGTGGCTCCTTCCTTGCCTCTACACAGCCTCAGCCCCAGAGGTATAGAGCAAGGATTCTATGTGAGAGCCACAGGAAACGGTTTCGTGACACATGCTATGGCAACAGCTGAAATGGCTAACATCTTGCTCTGTAATTTCCCTTCCTCTATGCCACATATAGGTCTTCAGCTGTGTAGATACAACTGAGGATTGCACTAGCAGGAAGGGAAGCAGGTCCTACCACAGTGCAGGCTCCCTTTCCCACACAGCAGAACCCCATTTATTGTGCTGGTTGGTGGAAGGCTACAGAAGCTGCATCGTGGCCTGCTTCTAAGCACAGTTGCTGGGGTTGGTGAGAGCTGTTTTCAGTTGAATACCACGTGCAACTCCAGGTTTTGGCTGTGCAGCCCCAGGTGAGAGAAAAGGGAAGCCAGCAGGCTGCAGCAAGAGCAGGATTCATTTATCACCGCACAATGAGCTGAGGTGCAGCTGGTGACAGTGTTGGCGTGTGTCTGAGGGGAGACATTGTTTTAACTGTCTTCAATTTTCCCAGAGGCTGAGCTGCGTTGCCTAGGAGGCCAGAGCAGACTCCGTCTTCACTGCATTTCTACAAGCCCACACAGGCAAAGAAGAGGCAGCTTGCCCCTGCCTTTGCAGCATGTCAGCAGTCATTGATGTTCATGCAGGGCCTCTGTGAGCACAGCGGTACCGGCCCCCACCACACCCTGCCAAGATTACCCCAATGCCACAGAAAGAGTGATTACCTGGACTCTCTCGGCCACCTTGGCTTGCTTTCCAGTTTCTGTCTTCTGGAGCCGTGACCCAGGCTTCTCTTCCTGGTTGACTGGCAGGTCTGGGGCTCCTCTCCGTTTCTGCCGGGCCATGGTGATCCAGGGTGGGGTGGGTTGCCCATCAGCCCCAGGACCTGTAGCCGCAGGAGGCTGACCCTTTTCTGTGATAAAGGCCAAAAGGGAGCAATCTTAGGCAGACAGTCCCACCTTCCCCTTCAGTCCTACCCACAGCGTCTCTTCCATGCAAGGTGTGTTATAATGCTTGGTTTTGGGAGCTTGAGGAGAAGTGGGATTGAAGAGTAGAGTCTCAGAAAGACCCCCAACCCCCAGCCAAAGCCTCTGTGATCATATTATTTCTCTTCCTCGGCAAACTTCAGTTTTTCTAAAGATGCCTCAAATAGAACAGCTCCTCCGGTCCGAGCCACCAAAACCACGAGACACAACTGTCACCCCAACGTGTGCATTTTGAAGCTAATTTCTACCAGGCATTCTCTCCGGGAGAGCTGGAGTGTACAGCACAGATAGGAGGGCTTTGATAACAGTCTACATGTGGGAGCAGTGGCTCGCCCCCATTCCTGATTTACCTGATGTGCTCAACACATTCCTTTTCTGGGACGGGATGCCATTTCTAAAACCATCTGTCTTCACCTGACACGGGAAGTGCTAGGGGCCTGCATGGTTAATGGACTGTAGGTCTCTTCGCCTGCTCCCCACAAAATCTTTAGAAGCTCTCCCTGTTTCGTTTGTTTGTTAAAGGGCCCTCTCATACCATTTCTTCTCCCTAGGGACCAGGAGTCCCTTCTGAACTCTTCCTGTGTGTCCTGTCCTCACCCCATCCCTATCCCAGTGAGCACTGGCCAGAGGCAGCTGCCTGCCTCACTTGGAAAGAGACGGAAATTTTTCTCTGGATTTGAACTTTATTCTCTCAGCCAATGACATATTCTGATAAGACTGAATTTACAAACCCAGGAACTTGCCTTTCCAGTTTTAAATCAGAGCAGAGAGGTAGCTTGTTGAGGGCCAGGCCAGCCTCAGCAGGTGTGGGATGTTCATGGTCTCGCACTGCCTCAACACCCAGTGTTGGGTAGCTCGCACGCTGCCACCTCTTAGCCCAAAGGCGCAAGACGTACGTAGTTCAGGTAAATTCTTGATACCCTGCACTCGGATAACTTCACCTGAGCTAAAAGATACATTTTCAAACTGAGCATAAGGAGGGCTGGGAGGATACGCAGGGAAGAGCACCGGCTGCTCTGTCTGAGGACCGGAGTTTGAGTCCCAGCACCCACATGTGGCCCACAACCATCTGTAACTCCAGCTCTGAGGGTTACGCTATCTTCTTTGGCCTCTGTAGGTACGCACACAGTGCACAGACATGTAAACAAAACACTTGTACATGTAGAGTTTAAAACCTTAAAAGAAACAAGCGGGAAGGTTATGTGGGACTGCCTGTAAGGGGGAGTTGGTGAGAAGGGGATGCGAGGGAGGGCGGGGCTTGGGGCTTGATGGAAAGAAGGGGCCACGAGGGAGGGCGGGGCTTGGGGCTTGATGGAAAGAGGGGGCCATGAAGGAAGGCGGGGCTTGGGGCTTGATGGAAAGAAGGGGCCACGAGGGAGGGCGGGGCTTGGGGCTTGATGGAAAGAAGGGGCCACGAGGGAGGGCGGGGCTTGGGGCTGGGTCACCTGGCATGTTTCCAACTGCACTGGTGTGTGTCCATGTATCAACATTCACACGCTGACCCACGGGAGTGGGTGAACCCTGCAGCTGCACTAGGCTGTGCCAGGATTTGATCTATAGGCAGCTCCACTCAGCACTGACTTGAGGGAGCGGAGGTCACTGAGCAAGGTCTCTCAGCAGCCATTTCCTTCCTGTTTGGTTCCTGTATTTCTCCAGACTTGGACACTTCCCACAAGACCAAGCCTTAGAGACGTCCCAAGTAAGTATGGGCAGGGCCAGGTGACAGCCATTTTGTCTGTGACACAGGCCTGAGTGGCCTCCATGACCTGCATTCACCTTACTTATCTTCTGTCACGTTGGAACCCAGGGCTCTGGGTCTGTGATCCACCTGGGTTGGGGAGGGCTAGAGAGAGAAATGAAGACAGGCAGTGGGCAGTCTATGGCAGCCTTCCAGGGCCAAAAAGCTTGTCAGTGACCCTTGAAAGCATTAACTCGCAGGGCTGAGGTTTGCAGCATAAAGTTTCTGTGATTAGATCTGCTCAAAAGGTCAGCTCCAGGACACTGCAGATGTGTCAGCTCAAATAAAGCCACAGGCAAACCCTCCTTTGTTTATCTTCCTGCCTCAACAGACAGACCTGAGTCTCCTGGGGATTTGGTTTAAAGAGGCTGACATCTCAGCTCCTCCTCCCCAAATAATAAGGGCTTCAGAGTTGTCAAGTGTGCCCAGGTCTGCAGCCAACACCTGCAGAGCCTAGCATTTCTCTCGGACAGCAGAAGCCACGTGCTGGAATGTACACGATCCCTTTGCGGAGGGTCTGAGAGAGGCTGACTCCCCACACAGCTGCCAGGGAAGGGGGCAATCTAATCTGCCTTAGAACAAACACAGACTAACACTTCCAGATGGCAAATGTCTCAGGTGAGGGGATCTGGAGAGCCACACGGTTTGGCCCAAACAACCCCACTGCACAAGCAGTCAGCTTCAGATCAGCGGAAAACTATCACTTCGTTATTTAAGGAGAGGAGTCCATCAAAGGAACAGTTGGTAAAATTCCTCCCTTCTTAGTAACAGAGTCTCTTCCCTCGAGTTCTATTAGGGAAAATGCTGTAAAGCGCCAGTCTTCGACACAGTCTGTAAGGCCTCAGACTAGCAGTGTGCTCTTGGACGGACTGACGCCCTTAGAGCCGGTATAAGTGTAGGTGTAAAAAAATCCCGCAAGGTGACCTGCTATCTATGCCACTTTTTGTAAAGATTCAGTGACATCATCCTCCCCCTCCCCCAAGCCTTAGCACAGTGCCTGTCCGCTTTCCCGTTTACCGTGTGTGCAGGTGGCCACTGGCTGCTGCCTCAGCTGCCACCACTGCTACTCTGTTGTTTGCTGGTAAATGAAATAAGTGTAACACAACCATCTTGGGGATTCCCGTTTTCTAATCTCTTTCAAAAGATGGGGAAACTAAGGCAGTGGGCTTATGAAGTTAGCCTGTGGGCTTATGTGACTTAGCTATATATGTATTTAGAAGACAGACTGCACTCCCCACATCCTACCCCAAGTCCTAACCACTCACCCGGTCCTGGGATGCTCGACCTACAGGTGGCAAACACTTTCCATCGCTTGGCATTACCCCTTTTGTTTGGTTTTGCTGCCTATTAAAATTCAATCGTGAGGTACTGGCTTTTGTTTGCTTGCTTGCTTGTTTTGTTTTCCCAGAAAGAATCCTAGAAGTGACCAGCCTGACTCTGGGCACAAAGGTCAGCCAGAAGCTTTGAGCTGTCCCGTTGGGGGAGGGGGCGGTGAGCAGGAGGAGGTGAACTTCAGGAGCTGAGAGATTAAAGCAGGTGCTCTGGTCTGATAGCATGCTGCTGTGTTTTCTGTCCTTCCTGAAGAAGAAAGTGTGCACCAGTGCGTGTGTGTGTGTGTGTGTGTGTGTGTGTGTGTGTGTGTGTGTGTGTGTGTTTGTACACATGTGCATATTCGTGGGGGGGCCTGCACATGCTCATGGGTACATACATGAGTTTATGGGCATGTTTTGCATATGAAGACCAGAGGTTGACACCAAGCGTCTTCCCTAATCTCTATGAATCTTTATCTTTGAGACTGGGTCACTCACCTGACCTGGAGCTCACTGGTACTGCTAGACTGGCTGGCCAATAAGCCCCAGGGGGACTCCTTTCTGCCCCACCGCCACCCCCGCACCACCGTCCCCAGTGCTGGGGTGACAGGAAACTGGGTGCTGGGGAGTCAGCTTGAGTCCTCATGGTTGTGCCTCGAATGCTTTAACTGAACCCATCTTTGTAGCCCCTGAACCATCGTCGTAAAAATGCATATCCAGAGCTCATTTCCAGAAATTAAAGCCTTCTCCGGGGAAGGAGAGGCCCAAGTCTGCTCAATAAGATGTCTGATCTAAAGAGGATGTATTAACAACCGTGTCTCTCAAGTGGCTGAAGCCAGAATAGCGCTCTGTCCTGTCTGCTTGAACTTTAGGCCTCCGGCTACAGTCCTGACACCCATGGGCAAGGCAGACAGGCGTTAAGGGAGCCTCTAGGGCAGACACGGACCTTGTATCCTGGGAATACAGAGACTCGAGTTTGCTCCAGGGTTTACGTTGGGCTTTCAGTATATAAGACTTCAGCTCTGTTCCTAAAACATTCATTAATCTGTTATCTGCCCTGGCTCAAAGCCAGCTCCTGGTCAATATCACTTGTGGGTTCCAGTGGCTTTCCACTGGTTCTGTCCAGGAGCCATGGGGCAATCTTAGAACTGGGGCTTGCCGGAGGCTTTAGTTTGAAAGTGGGCAAGGGTTTTCCATTAACGCACCAAATATAGAGCTTGGCGCTGGCTCCAACCCCAAATGAACCCGCTACCCCTTCATTTCCTCATTCAGCAAATAATCAGTGCCCAGTCCTCACTGTTCCCCACTTGGAGGATGCTCTCCCTGCCAGGACGCATCTGCAATCCCTGGTCAGGTGCTTCTGTGGTTACCTGGATATATGTGGTTGGCAGATAGGAGGTGACAGGAGGACTTTCTGCCTTCTGGTTTCAATGCCTGCACTGTACATGTGTTCTCTTTGTGGTCTATTTAGTGGCACGTGTTTGGGCTTTTTTCTTGGTGTTTTCAGTGTTTTAATTTTTGCACAGAGCCTCTCTGTGTAGCCCTGGCTGGCCCAGAACTCACTCTGCAGACCAGACTGGCCTCAAACTCACAGAGATCCACTTGCTGCCTTCCGAGTGCTGGGATTAAAGGCGCACAGCACCACGCCCCGCTGTTCTGAGGGTTTAAGATCACACCAAGAGTAGTGTTGACATGTCATTTAGAGTCCCTCAGTGCAGCATGGTTATGAAATGCCCCACACAAACCATACGTTAGAAAAGTACTTGAGTCAGTCATGAGCCATGATGCCGTTAGCAGAGAGGTCTATGCTAATAGATCAAGGATACATGTTAAATGATATTTCTTTTTGGAAGGGAAACACATAGAGCACACGACAATATCATGGACTGACAAGTTGATTCTGAGACAGCATAGACACAGGGGCTTTGCCTTGTATTTCCCCTAACTTTGAAATTCACTGCTCTGGTCAAATATCACATATGGGTTTTTCCATACCTATATTCTTAAGAAGTACATACAAGTGAGGGGACTGGAGGGGCGACCCAGGAGGTAAGGAAGCTGCCCACTGAGTTCAAACCCCCATTGCCCAAAGCCAGACATGGTGACATGAGCTTTTAACCCTAGTGCTGGACGGGCAGGGAGAGGATGATCCCTGGAGCGTGCTGAACAGCCAGACTTGGCCAACTGGTCAGTTTCAAGTTCAGCGACAGACGCGCGCTCAGAGCAACCGAGGAGACACCCAACATCTACCTCTGGCCTTCGCATGACATGCACACGCGTGCACATACACAGTGATGCAAACACATGCATATGACACAGGAGCACACACAAGGAAATACAAACTAGAACACACGGCTGGATTCAATAGCTGCTGGACACTGGTCAGGAAGAGATGTCTAATGCCCCTGCCCACTCAGGCGCAAAGGCAGGCCTTCAGCTGGGAGCTGTTTCCACAATTCAAGAAGGGCATCACAGGACTCTGGAGGAAGTCTTGGCCTTCACGGGCAGCTCCTTCCCGTTCTCTTTACCCCTCAGCCTCCAAGGTCCCTTGTGGTCTCCTTCCACTTGCCTTTCTGATGGTGCCTCTCCCCACTCCCTAGCTCCCAGGAACACATCCACCACTCCCCAAATTTCTTTCCCAGCCGCATGCAAGGCCAAAAGGACTTCACCCCATGACTTCCTTTCAGGTCAAGCACAGCCAGGGTACGCTCAGCTCAACTCTACTTCTGCCTCAGGCTTCTTGTGGTTTTAATTTCCACCCTCAACCCAGAAACTCACCTCTGCCTGACCTACAGTCTGACCTCTCCCTGACCTCTGCCAAACCCACAAGAAGGGAAGAAGAAAAGATTGTCAAGCCAGCGAGACTGCTCAGTAGGTGAAGGATTGCTGCCAATCTTGAAGACCTTACTTGGGACGTCCCCACCCCCTCCCCCACCCCCAGGACCTAGATCCTGGAAAGGGAGATCTTCCAAAAGTTGTCCTCTGACCCGTACACACGCAGCGGGAGACATCTGCCTGTAAGTGCACACGTCAAACAACTAAAAGGTGATTATCTCTAAAGGGACTGCCACTCCTGTTTAAATTCAGGGATGGTGAGAGCTGTGGGGATCCAGCTGGTTCTCCACGGTTTGCGTCCCGTTGGCAGCTGTAAAGTACTTCGGTACCTCGCGCTTCCTTGTTTGCACAGGGGCACACACCGGTCAGTCAAGCTGCGGGACACTGAAGGACTTTCTGTCTTCAGAGTGGAAGGTCTAAGTTTATGGCTCATTCCTGCCCAGAAGTGGTTACAAAATAAGACATGACTCACATCTGGGTAAGATAGGCGGAGTCAGGCTGGTCACCGGTGTGTAAGCACATCTACTGGGGGCATCCTAAGGGACAGATGTCGCCTCGGGCTCTCTTCCTCAAGCAAGCAGAGCTCGATGCTAAATGCTTGGGCAGGCAAGGTGGGCAGACCCCCCAGACTGGCCTGGCCCAACATCTGTACCTCACGGTGGGAGCCTGGGAGCTAAAGTGTGTGGTCAGTGGGGGGTGCTAGACCCAAAGGACATTACTTTTTTTCTTTATTTTTCATTATTTTTGCCACCGACTATGCAATTAAAACTAGTCTCTCTTGGCAGACAGCAGTGACCCAAGTCTAGCCCTCAGCCTGGAGGCGGCGAGACTATCACCTGCTCAGATGGGACAGTGATCCTGCAGGAACACAGGCTGTGGGGACAGCTATTTGAAAATAATTTCGAGCTGTAGCAGAATAACAGTAAGAAAACTGTCGGGTTGTATGACACCCACTCCACACAACCCACAAGACCCACAAACACCCCTCCACAAAAGTCCTTACATCTGCCCTCAGAGAAGAGCCAGTTAAAGCTGGAAGCCCATGAGAACCGCCTCCAGTGACCGAGGAGTAAGTAGCCACCTGCAGAGATGGATGGCCCTTTTCTGCAGAGTGAAGATCTCCCTTCTATTACACAGCTGGGGCCTCCCTCACCCCGCCTTAGCACGTGGGTAAAGCCTCTCCGCCAGATGTAAGAACCGAATTCCACTCGGTGTTGCTTCTCAGTGCGGCACTCCTAGCCCTGTCACTACAGCAAAGCCCTAGACAGAACCAACTTAAACAGAGGGGGTACTAACTTTGGCTTAAAGTGGCAGGGAGGGTCTCAAAGGCCACGTGGCCCTGTTTCTTTGGGCCAGCAATGGCGAAAGACATGCTAGCAGAAGCAGGTGACAGCCTGTTCACTTCACGGGATCCAGGAAGCAACACGAGGACAGGAAGACTGTGGTCTCAATATTCAGTTCAGAGGCTTACCTAATCTCTTTCCTGGATGCCTGCCTACCACAGGCTCCTTGGTCCCTCTAGGACCAAGTCTTCAACACATGACACATGGGGCTTTGAGGGACATTCAATACCCAAAACTCTAGAAGACATGGCATTCACAAGGACCTTCATTACTCTCCTCAGAGTTTACATTTCAGACCCTCACCAGAGGTTCACAGATCAAAGTCACTTGCCCAGGACAGATGGCTTTAAATGTCAACATGGCATGAGTTAGAATCATCTGAGGGGCCATCCTCAGTTGAGTGATTGTCTATTATCAGGTTGGCCTGTGGGCGAGTTGGTGTGGGATTGTCTTACCGGCCTAAATGGATGTGGGAAGGCCCACCCCAAGTATGGATGGTACCTTCTGGTAGCAGCCCAGACCAGAAGGACACAGAAGTAGGATTATTCCATATACTCCCTGGCCTTACTACCAGGCCCTTCAGATAGGCAGTGCTGAGGTACCTAACCTTGTAGATGGACCAACTGCTGGGTTCATGGCCTCTCTGCGGCGAGACAGCCATGGCTGGGCTACTTTCACTGTGGATGCACCCAGCCTCAGGCGTAAGCAATCCCTAGGTTCCTAGCCTTCCAAGTGTGCTATTCGGACTGGATTGTGTTCACCAACTTAGTATACCCTTGATTCCTTTAGAAAGTCTTAATACCCATGGCCACAGTGAAACGAGGCTAAGCTATGAACGCACCCATTCTCACTGCTGATCTTCACTTATGGAGTAATGAGCACCCCATATTATGGGGTATGTTCCCATGAGTTTCTGATACGCCCACTTCCTCCCCACTGAACTTTCCCTCTGAGTGGCCAAGATAGAGTTACTCAACCTGGGCTTTGTACTGTCTTTGGTGCTGGTAATTCTATACCACGGAGGGACTGACTGTCCTGTGCATTGGAGAACGCTTGCCACCTTCCTCCTCTCACTCTACTTGCTCTGTGACAATCATATTTGTGTCTAGAGAACGGGCAAATGTCCATGGGAAGACAAAGCCACCTTAGGTGGGAACCAGAACACACGGTCCCTGGCTAAGTCAGGCTGAGTCTCCTGTTTCCCTGAAGGTAAGAGTCAGGTTTCCTTCTCCTCAAATGGCTGTGGGTCCAGAAGGAAGGGTGGGTGGTAGAAAAAGAGGGTTCTTCTTTGATTGACACCTGCCACTCTCTTACTGGGCCTGCCCTATGATTGGCAGATGTCCAGAAGGACTCTGGAAAATTCCAGTTAACTTTTAGGTTTCCTGGGTTCCAGTTGCTCCCCGGAGGTTCTCTTGTCCTCTTGGTAGCATTGGGACCACAGGAGGTCTCAGAGAAGCCTTATCTCCAATATCCATAAGTGGCTGGAATTAACCACCAATCCTCCAAGATGCTCAACTGCAGAGAACACACACCCAGCCTGCCAAGAAGTTTCACAGTATCTTCTAGAGACTCAAGAGTATGGGAGCTGTGCATTCCTGGCCTGGTCCCTGCACTGGGGGATTGCGAGCTGTGGCTCTGCTTGTCACAGAAATCCCACAGAGTTAGGCCATCCCTAATTCAAGGTAGGCTGGTAAATGGGCCCTGAACTGCTAACACAGTCTGTGGACTGGCACCTCTGTCTGAGCTAGGAAGAAGTATCCTAGCCACAGTGTGCTCTTTGCCACTGAGACGAAGAAACTGGTACTTCCTTGAGAAAATAGTTCTGTGCTATGAAATGGTGTCATGTGTCCCAGGTAAAATGCGTTTGCTGTTCTGTGTTCCCATAACTCATATTGGCAACAACCTCATTTTACACGCAAAGAAATAACACTCAGAGTGTGAGAAACTCAAGTGACTCTGGTGAGCAAACCCTTCCAATCCATGCTGCTCAGGTCAGGGTAGTGTGTCCTTTCCACAGCAGAGGGGGGTGAGGCTGCGGATGAGGTGGGACCTGGGGAGGCAGAGAGATTGAGAATGCAGCATTGACGACTCTGGCCCTAGTCTAAAAAGCCTTGAGCGCCTCGCCCAGGAACTACAACTCCCCTACGTGTGTTGGGAGGCATGGGGAATTTCTAAAGAGGACTGCTCCATGGTTAGATATGAGACGAGAACTGGAGGAAAGACAGGTTAAAGACAGGGAGTTCTGTGCTAGAAGGCGGTACGAATACCTGCCTACTATTCACTAAGCCCTAAGTTCAGTTCCCTGTGCTAAAAGAACAAGGTATTGGCAGGGGGACAAGGGAAAGTAACACCCTTGCTGCTGAGATGGCAGAAACTCACTGACCAAGTTGTACAATGTGACTGACATTTTTCCTTCCTTCATACCAGGCTGGGGTGGGGCACAGCCTCACCAGCCTCACCTAATACCCAGGAGGTGTGGGGTATGGGGAACGGTTTCCACTGTGCTGGAAGGCCATCAGCGTGATCTCTGTGGGGGACAATCTAGAGTCAACCCAGTGAACAGTGCACAGGAGTCCACTTTTGGGAATCTGCCCCAGAGAGCCCACGGTGTCAGTCAGAAGTGAAATTGGCCAGATTGGTGACCGTGCTAAAGTGACTGTCTTAGGGTTTCTACTGCTGTGCTAAAACACGACTCAAACCATCTTGGGAAGGAAAGCATTCATTTCTTTCCCTTTTCTTTTTTTTCCGGAGCTGGGGACCGAACCCAGGGCCTTGTGCTTGCTAGGCAAGCGCTCTACCACTGAGCCAAATCCCCAACCCCGGAAAGCATTCATTTCTGCTTACACTTCCATATCACAGCCCATCATCAAAGGAAGCCAGGGCAGAAACTCAAGACAGGACCCTGGAGGCAGGGGCCGATGCAGAGGAATGCTTCGTCATATCTTGCTCCTTGTGATTTGCTCAGCCTGCTCGATTAAATCACCCAGGACCGCCAGCCCAGGGCTGGCACCAGCTACAGTCAGTTAGGCCGCACCAATCATTAATCAAGAAAACACACCTCGGGCTTCTTCATAGGCCAGTCTGGTGGGAGTTATTTTTTCACTTGAGGCTCCTTCTTCTACAATGACTTTATCTTGTGTCAAGATGACATCAAAAGTAGCCAGGACAGTGACTGAGAGGGGGAAAAGGATCAAAACAAGCACAATGTCCTTCGTCAGGAGGTACACATAGTAGACAGCACTTAAAATGATGGGTCGAGCCACTCAAGCTGAACGTGAAAGACGTCCCTGCTTTACAGTAGGCTCCATATGTCAGATGGCAGGCCGGTATGGATAGCAAGTTGTGATGGAATAAATCATCCATGTGAGTGTCCTCATACGTCAGAGCCATGACTGCAACGTGCATGGGGAGGAATTGGGTCTCTTTATATAGGGCGGGATTAGACAACATTCAGATGGGATACGGGCATTCAGTAGGAGAGGAGGCTTCGGTGTCTAAATGTTTAAATATTTTAACATTTACACACAGTAAGAGTCTTCCTTTTTGTTGTGAAGCTCTGATCTTTGACTCGTGCTCAGATTCTTAGAATGGTCACAGGACAGACTCGAGTTAACGTTCTAAAGAATTCACTTGTTTTCTGTGTCAGGAAAGTCCCTCAGGCTCCCTTGGGGAACTCCTCCTCAGTCTTCCCCTAGATATCATGGTGCAATGAGCTCTCCAAAAGGAACTTAGGATACTGTGTTGGGCGGTTTTCATGGATAAGGAGATTGGGGAGCCTCTGATCTGAACTCTTCCTCCACAGTGAAAGGTCTCCATTTCTGAGAGTGTTACAGACATTGAAGAGCACAGGGAAGCCTGGGGGTCAGAGGCCTGAAGGCTAACAAGGCTCTCTAAAGGAAGGATTGAGAAGGGAAGAGTAAGGCTGAAAGAAAATGTAAAATGTAAGCAGAGATGGGTTTCCAAAAACAAAGCAAAACAAAATAAAAAAAAAACGTAAAAACTGCTCAAGGTACATGTTGGTATACCTCCAAAAGATTCAAAGTAGGCCCAGGAGATTGAAGCCAGTTTTGTGTGTGCGAGGTGAGGTGTGTGGTTAGTTTTTGGTTAACCTGACAGAGAAGCTAGAATCATCCGGGAAGGGAGAGCCTTCAGTTGGGAAAATGCCTCCATCAGATTGGCCTGTAGGCATGTCTGGGGCACTGATAGGAGGGTCCAGCTCACTCTAGGGAGTGCCACCCCTGGGTAGGTGGTCCTAGGAGCCACAAGAAAGGTAGCTTAATATGCCTTGAAGTGAGCCATGAACAGCTTTTCTGCCATGGTCTCTGCTTCAGTTCCTACTCCCAGTTGCTGCCCTGCTTGAGTTCCTATCTTGTTATCCTTAATGATGTGCTATGACTCGGACGTGTAAACCTAATAAGCCCTTTCCTCTCCAGGTTGTCCTCGGTCATGGTGTTTTATCACAGTGAGACGAAGCAAATCGAACCATGAGATAACCTCTCTACCCCTTACAAACATTACTTTGAGACAGAATATTGCCAGGTTGCAGTGGCTGGCCTCAGACCTGCCATTGGCCTGCCTGGCTCCCAAGTAGCTAGAACTACAGGCGTGCACCAATCCACCTGGCTCACAGCAAACTTTTCCTGTGTGTGTGTGTGTGTGTGTGTGTGTGTGTGTGTTAGATGTTTTTAAAACATGCACTATATCCTTCTAAATAAGGCCTAATAATGTGTGTGGAAAGTTGTTTCCGACCTGTACTTTAGACTCTGAGATGCACTGGACCAACAGGAGGAAGGATAGTGTCTTGGAAATTGAACAAGCTGGCTAACCACAGGCCATTTCCCTCTCATGGCAGATCAGCAAATGGTGGCCCAGGTCTACAAATAGGCCTATTTTGTGCTGAAAAGCACACAGACACACACACACACACACACACACACACATATACACACACATACATACAGAGACACAGACACATACATACACACACATACATACACATATACACACATACATATACACATATACACACATATACACACATACACATATACATACATACACACAGAGACAGACACACACAGACACACACACATATACACACATACATACACACATACACACACATATACATATACATACATACACACATATACACATACTTACATATACACAGACACACACACACACACACACACACACACAGTACTGGGCTTGTGTAACCACTTTATTGTAGCCCCATGGGCAAACTGGGCTCCTGTGTATGCTACAATAATCCCTACATCTCCTGCCCTCATCACTGAGGGAAGGTTCCTCCTTTCCTTCAAAGGGAACATAGGGTGTGGAAGGACAAGAAAAACATCAGTGCAGGGGACGATGCAGCTGGAGTCACTGGGGCAGAGTTTAGAGCTGGGCACCCCCAGGGACAACTGATGCTCTTACTTTATGATCTGTGACCCTGGGTAAAGTCTCTGCCACCACGAGGTAACACACAGCAGAAATTAATTATCTGTAGGAAACAGATGAACACGGTCATGAAATCTTTCATTGTCTATATGTTTGGTATGAATTATGTGGCCTCCAGCTGCCACACTTTGGGAGTAGCGAGGATGAAGGCAGAAGCCACATCAGTGACCTGAGTGTGGGGACTGTTGCCCAGGCTCGGCTCGGCCACACAGACCTGGTCCTGCTCCGGTCTGTCTGAGGCAGCCTGCAGACTCCTTGGGAGAATGGAGGAGGCAGGGACAGGCAGCACTCACTGTCCTGGAGCTCGGCTCTCATAGTACAGCCTCTGAGAGGATGGGTTCCTAACAGATGGAGGGCAGCTCCTCCTCTTTTCCCTTCTCAGGAAAATCTAAACCAATGCCTGTGCCCAGCAGAGGAGCCCAGATGCATTCGCTTTGGAGATCAGTTGTTATTTCTGTGGACTAGAAAATATCAATGCAGAGAGATGGACAAGATAACTCTCTACTGCTTAAGCAAGATCTGTCTGTCTGTCTGTCATCTATCTATCTATCTATCATCTATCTATTTACTATCTATCTGTCAGTCTATCTACCATCTATCTATCATCTAACAATCATCTATCTATCATCCATCCATCCATTGATCTGTCTGTCTGTCTGTCATCTATCTATCCTCTATCTATTTACTATCTATCTGTCGATCTATCTACCATCTAACAATCATCTATCTATCATCCATCCATCCATTGATCATCTATCTGTCTGTCTGTCTATCAATCAATCATCTATCTATTATCTATCTGTTTATGAGCCAGGGTCTCATTACTTAGGGCAACCTTGCCTCCAACTCATAATCCTCCTTCCTCTGCCAATCCTGAACATTTTTTTAATTGGATAGTTTATTTATTTACATTTCAAATATTACTATCCTGGACATTTAATAGTGTCAAAGAGGCCATACATAAATAAGAGGCCAAACACCATGCCCAAGGTTTCTTCCTTTCTAGCTCTAACTATGACCCTGAGTTCTGCTCAGTAGGCCTCTGAGAGACATTTCCAGTCCTGGACCATGAGGGCAGATGGAACTGACATCAAACTTTCACCTACAAAGCAATTCTCCTTGCTGTTAAAACAGCTTTCTAAATCACTCTACAGCTGCCTCTGGAACACTGAAACTGTACAGAGCAGATCATCATCTCGGACTTGACCCTCTCCTCAGACTCCCTTGTTGATGTAGTGGCTATCTAGGTACCAAAAATTCCTGACTGAGCCAAGGGCCCAGGGACCAGGAAAGCCACCCTCCAAAGTGCTGGAAGCCTTCTGCATGCGTCCCTTAGGGACTTGAAAGGCTGCATCCACACCACGCTTTTTCTTATGTGGACGCAGAGAACATCCGCTTATCTCTGAACCTGTGTTGGCGATGTTGCC
Organism: Rattus rattus; assembly: GCF_011064425.1. Lineage (NCBI taxonomy): Eukaryota > Metazoa > Chordata > Mammalia > Rodentia > Muridae > Rattus > Rattus rattus. Next base: position 113,820,562 of record NC_046157.1, read on the forward strand.
TTGAGCACATTTTTCCTTTGTCCGAAGCTGCCTTTCAGGGTTCCGGGTTTCTCAAGTGAGCCACCAAGCTTGGATTCTTCTCTGTCCCCACAGTGCAGTGCTTAAGTGGACTCCTGGTCTTACAAGAGCTACTTAAAAATAGCCTGGAACATTTTAAAATAAATTCTGCCGTGGAAAAACTATTGCTAAGGCCCCGATCTCTCTGTTACAGGCACAAACGCGTGTGTTGTGTGCATATGTACATGTGGGTGCACACATACACAGCACCCAACAGTTGTATAGTCTTATTTCCCATTAATAACATAAGCTGGCAATAAGTGGCCTCTTTAACTGAGGTGCAGATACCCAGTTCCAACAGATTCCTTTCGATCTGGAACATCATAGAGGGATACAACTCACTTTATGTTGTTCCTGTTCATCTTAAAGATGGTTTCTTTTAAAGGTTATTAAGCGGTGTCCTGAACCTAACATCATCTCCGGAGGGGGACAGGAAGTAAAGGCTGACCTTCCTACGACTCCAGTCATACGATACCCAGTATGATTCCCACGTGAGGCCATGCAGAGGCCTGATTAGGGACAGAGGAAGACAGTTTTCCTTGTGGGAATAAGGTCAGACGAACTCTCACAACCCAGGGAAAGAATAGGCCCAGGGAAAACGCGCGTCAAAATTAACATACGAATTGTTGACTTTCTGAGACATAAAGTAGACGCATTTGTATCCCCCATTTAGAAACCCGGAATAGTCCACCAATTAGATTTTGGATTGCCCTAGTATGTCAACATAGACGATTTTCCTGCATTCACACAAAAGCCACTGTTTGCGTAACATTTCCTAATTCCTTTAAAATATTTTTATCTATGTGTATAGGTATATCTGCTTGTAGTGTGTGCCTGTGTGAGCCCGGGTGCTTGCAGAGGCCAGAGGCGATGCCAGGACCCCTGGAGCTGGAGTTCGGGGCAGTTAGCCCAGTGAGCTGGAAGCCAAATTCTAGTCCTCTTCAGGGGCAGGGAGAGCAGTTAATCAATCCATCGCCCCAACTCCTAAGTCTCTATCATTTTGTTTTCCTACGCTGGTGACTGAACCCCTGTTGCAAGAGCGGCAGCCTCAGCTCCCCAACTTTCAAAATGTCAGCAGTACTGAGAAATTTTGACCTTTCCCTCCAATTCTCTTTGTGCTAAGGTCTGAACCTGTTTTGGGACCATCCCGGCAACATGGTTTTCCCTGTGACCCATCTATTCCCAACCACAAACATCTTGGAAGGCTCTTACCAGCTCCCTGATGGGGCGACTTCTCCTTCCTGGGCTCGGGAGGCTGGTTGACCGGTATGAGTCTCTCGGACTCCCCAGGGCTGGTATCCGGGCCTGCGGCTGGGTACGGCAAAGTAAGGCTCTGCAGAAGCGGCTTCCTGGGCAGGGGTGGCTTGGTACCGGGCTGCTCAGGAGACCTGGTCTTTCCTTTCCCTTGCCCATTGGGGGACCTAGAGCCTCGCAGTGCAGGGGTAGCCCCGACATGGCTCTGTTCATCCTTGGGGAGCAGAGCCAGGCCACCTTTCTCCAACCTGACTTCGGCGCTGTACCTCTTGATGGCTTTGGCCTCATGGGCAGAGCTGTCTCTGTATTTGAGTGAGAGTGAGGTGGAGCGCAGCTTGACTGGGAAGGGGCTCTGGTCCTCCCCAGCGGCTGGCTCCTGCAAGGTAGCAGCACAAGGCTCAGCATCCTGGAGGCTCTTGCCCGGTCCTGCCTGGCCGGCCCCCACATCCCCTGAGTTTTGAGGGTCACCACCCGTTGTCTTCCGGTCCGGTGGTTTTGGCGGCACCTGGAGGTCATCAAGTGCTGCCTCACTCCTCCAGGCAAGGCCACTCCGCAGCAAGGGTGCCCGTCCCCCTGCAGGCACATGCGCAGAATATTCGGGAAGGCGGGAGCTGCTGGCACGGGCACGTGCCCTGCTCGAGGTCACAGAGAACCTCTTAACGCTGCTGCGCTGTGGCTCCGCACTGCGCTCGCTCTTTCTTCCCGGGGCTGCCCTCTCTGGACCTCCTGAGGTTGCAGCCTGTGTTGGCCTGTGGCGGGCCGGAGGCACAGCTGCTTTGTCCTGGACTGATAGGCTGGGCTCTTTCAGAGGAGACTCTGCGGCGGACCCACTGGGAACCAAGGTTTTGTGCTTTAGGCAGCTCTTGGGTACCGGAGGGCTTGGGGCAGGAATTGTGGAAGATTCTGTCCCTGTTGCTCTCTCAGGCCTGGGTACCACCAGGGTCAACTCCTCCTCCTTCTGGACACTTTGGTCTTGTCTCTCTGTATCTGAAGGCCTCTCCAAGTTGGTATCAGTGATCGTCTTAGCAGGTGGTGTGTCTCCCTTTGGAAGTAACATGTCCCTCTCAGGAGGCTCCATGATCCCTTTAGGTGGTGCCACATCTCCCTCAGAAGGTGACTTGTCTCTCTCTGGGGGTGCCATGATCCCTTTAGGTGGTGCCACATCTCCCTCAGAAGGTGACTTGTCTCTCTCTGGGGGTGCCATGATCCTCTTGGGAGGTGCCACATCTCCCTCAGAAGGTGCCACATCTTCCTCAGAAGGTGATGTGTCTCTCTCTGGGGGTGCCATGATCCTCTTGGGAGGTGCCACATCTCCCTCAGAAGGTGACTTGTCTCTCTCTGGGGGTGCCATGATCCTCTTGGGAGGTGCCACATCTCCCTCAGAAGGTGACTTGTCTCTCTCTGGGGGTGCCATGATCCTCTTGGGAGGTGCCACATCTCCCTCAGAAGGTGACTTGTCTCTCTCTGGGGGTGCCATGATCCTCTTGGGAGGTGTCACATCTCCCTCAGAAGGTGACTTGTCTATCTCTGGGGGTGTCATGATCCTCTTGGGAGGTGCCACATCTCCCTCAGAAGGTGACTTGTCTATCTCTGGGGGTGCCATGATCCTCTTGGGAGGTGCCACATCTCCCTCAGAAGGTGACTTGTCTCTCTCAGGAGGTGCCATGACACCCTTGGGAGGTGTTGTGTTTCCCTCAGGAGGTAGAGTATCCCCTCCTGGGAGTGTTGTGTCTCCTTCAGGAAATGCTTGGTCTCCCTCTGGAGGGGCACAGCCCTCCTTGGAAGGTACCACATCCCTCTCAGGGATATCAGTAGATAGTGGGGTTTCCGCATCTCCAGAACCACAAGGAGCCTCCTTTGATGTACTCTCCACTAGGGGACACAGGCCTCCAGTGGACAGCTCTTCCTTCTTGATTTCAACACGAGGAATATGGTATGGAGAACTTTCTAGGGACTCTAAGCCTGGAACTGAGACCGCCATGGGCTCGCTGACCTCTGGCGTAGCCGGGAGGCTTGAGGGTTCATTTCCAAGAGAGCCTCCCTCCTCCATGCTGGCACTGACTGCCGTGCTGTGCTGTAGGCGAGCACGCCTGGCACAGGCCCCTCCAGGTGACAGCAGGGTCGCAGGTCCTCCAAACTCGGGCCTTCTGCCTGGCATCAAATCCCGCTGTCTAGCATCTGGGCTCTCTTCCATGCTGACATGGAACAATGACTTCTCTTCATAGTCTTCCTCCTCTAAGGTCCATGACAGATCACTCAGGCATTCAGACTGTGCCCTCTAGGAGAAACAGAGGTGAGAAGATGTCGTCACAGTAGCTAATATTTATCAGACAGCCTATCTCACCCTCGCCTCCTTCAGGACTAATATGATTTAGGCAACACGGTGGCTCTCAGAGGCTGGTGCTGAAGTAGAGGTCCGCACGCTCTTCAGCTGCCCTTATGGGTTCACATGGAACCTTGTTCCTAAGTTCAGCTGATCCGTGGCAGTTAACCCCTCAATCTAAATGCAGCTCATGCAGCCAGTTACGTGACTGCACACTTAATCCCAGCCCTAAGCAGGAAGACAGAAGACAGATGGACAGATCTCTATGAGTCTGAGGTCAGAAAGCATGATATAATATATTATATATATTTAATTAATATATATAAATAATATATATCATGTACTTTATATATATAAATAATATATATATATAAAATATATATGATATATTATATTTTTTTCAAGTTCTAGGCCAGCTAGAACTATATGTATTGAGATTCTGTCAAAAGAAAAAAACAAAAACCCCAGTAGTTCATGTGTCCAAATGGGTACCTGTCTAGAGCCAAACAGAAGGACAAGGACCCAAAAGAAGTAACTATCTGTCCTGTGTTATGGTCTCCGTTAATTTTGTTTCACCCTAGACATATCTGGTTGAGGGAAGACTTGTCATTATCTCCTTGTACTTAGAGAGCCTGGAAATTTTGGTCAAGGCTGAGCTAACTTATGGTAACAGGTATTCCAAGGTGAACAGGTACTCTCTGGTCTTGGGCTCAGTACCAAGACACATGACACCCCTTCTCCAGAGGTCTGCCCTTGTTGAGAAAAAAGATACAGTTTCCTTAAAAACTTTTTTGTATCAGCTCAAGCAGCGTGAATTGGGAACCACAGAAGAAAATCCAAACATTTCAGTCTTAAGTTCTCTGGTCTTAGACTCATGTGACGCCAGGGCTCTACCACTGTGCCAGAGGCTGCCTCTGGATCTGCATCTCCAGGGCGGTCTGCCAGCAGCTGCGGAGCCCTCCAGCCTTATCTCCTGTAGAGATATCTCCTGTCCAGGCTCACGATGCTTCCTGCTCTGGCCTCTAGCACACCCGGCACCCTACACTGCTTTGTGCCATTCTTTCTTCTGAGAGATCGCTGGAGTCTGGACCTGGGTTCCTTTTGGTTACCATGCACTCAATCCGTCCTCTCGGGAAGAAAATGAAAATCAAGACAGACTCCGGGCCCACAAAGGCAGTAAGTATGTAAAAACGATTCCAGGTCAACGGTCCTTCGGTTGACGATTTTAAACTGCTCAGGACCTCGAACCTCGGGAATCGCTCGCGGTGTTGCACTAAAGACTGCAATTCTGTGTTTGAAGGCAGGAGAGGGAACCTCGGGTTTGTTAGACTTGGTTCTTGTGGCCGGTGTTTTATTTTTACCTTTGTGATGCTGGGGACGAATCCAGGGCCTTGGACAGTGAGGCAAGAACTCGAACTCAGAGCAACTCCCCGGCTGTTTAATACTTTGCAGCTGCCTAAAGTCTATTCCTAAGCTAAGTTTTGCCAAAATTCACAATTCCCGTCTCTTTCAAAAGAAGTTGAAGGAAGAAAACTATACAAGGTTTCATTTTGTTTCCCTGAAAGTTCTAGGTTCTTGTTGCTGTTCTTTTGCTACTGTAGGAAATCACTGATGTGGAAGGCGTGGGGTCATGATTTGAAAGCATCAGTCACAGAACCCAGACAGCTGGCAGTCTGGTATGGGGAGAGCACCTTCCTGCTGGGATACCAGCAGCCGCAGGAGGTGATAAAGCAGGGTGACGGCTGGCATGGGGGTGTGCTCTCCAGAGGAAGTAATCGGATGCTGAGTTGAATCCAAAGGATAGAAAAGCAGCTTCTGCATGGTCTAAGGCCTCTGGCTCGCTGCAGCAGGAAGGGGTTCAACCTTTCCACCGCTGCCAGGGTACACCGTGTCCACTTCATCTAGGTAATCCCCTTGGCATTTCCTCCTGGGGGTATCAAAGTGGTTTGGCATCTGGAACCTGAAATGCTCAGCCTGTACCAAGATGTAGACTCAGTGGAGGCTCTAACATTATACCTGCGTCACCAGGGAGCACACAGCACACCATACAGTAATCCCCTGGAAGATGATACTGCCGTCCTACGAACAGTACAGCAGGGCTGAGAGGAGGCAGTCTCTATCCGAGCTCTGGGTTATAACCTCTGGCAGCTCTTCCAGTCAGCAGACCAGGGCTAGTCATTCAACATCAATGCCTCTTTTAAAATGGATTGACGATATTCCCTACTCTGAGAATGGCATGGCTGGGCCTGAGAACCAAGTGATGTAAGAAACTGAAGGTGTGAGCCTTTACACGCATTCTGTTCCAACTCTGTGCTGTGCTGGGGGCTGAGAGGCTCAGCCAGATGCACTCAAGTGTGTTTCAACTTTGTAATAAAGACCAGTCTTGGGCTGGAGAGATGGCTCAGTGGTTAAGAGCACTGACTGCTCTTCCAGAGGTCCTGAGTTCAAATCCCAGCAACTGCATGGTGGCTCACGACCAACTGTAATGAGATCTGATGCCCTCTTCTGGTGTGTCTGAAGACAGCTATAGGGTACTTATATAATAAGTAAATAAATCTTTTTTTAAACAAAAATCATTCTTGCAATCCAGCATTTTGCTGTGTAAGACAAAAGCTTCTTCCTCTAATAAGAATACCTTTTATTCCTTTTTTCCCCCTTGTCTTCTTTTTCTGTCTCTGTGTGTGAGAGAGAGCTTGCTCGTGTGCAAGCTTGTGTGTGGGTGTCCGTGTGAATGTACGTACGCTTCTGCATACACTGTGTGGCTGCATACGTACATAGGTGCCTGTGTATGTGGTGTCTGCAATCATCCTCAACCCATCTTCCATCTCATTTATTGAGGCAGGGCTTCTCAATCAAACCTAGAGCTCACTGATGTGGTTAGTTTCATAAGTCAGCTTGCTCTGGGGACCGTTGAGGTTAAACTTACAGGGGGACTGCCACGTACACACATCTACTTAAGTTCTGGGGCTCTGAACTCTTGCATGGCAACTACTGAGCCATCCCTCCACCCTTATTCTCCCCCCGACCGTAGCGTTTTGCTCTAGCCCAGTGGTTCTCAACCTTCCTAAGGCTGTGATCCTTTAGTACAGTTCTTCGTGTGGTGACCCCTAACTTTGCTACTTCATAACTGTAATTTTGCTAGTTATGAATTGCAATATAAGTCTCTGACCTGCAGGATATCTGATAATGTGACCCCTGTAAAAGGGTCATTTGACTCCCCTCACAGAGAATGGAGTGGAGAGTTTACACCCTGGCGACACAGCTGAGACGTACCCTAGCAAGGAAAGCAGCATTCCTGTGGGATCTCTAAGCAAGCCTGTTTGTCTGGGTTTGGGGGAGATAGAGAAAGAGGTGCCATGTGCTATGGGGGAATCAAAAGAGAGAGGAAAGTAGGACCTCCCTGTCCACTGGAGCCCAAAGAATCGGGTCTCTGTGGAAGTGCCCTGTGGTTGCATGGCAACTGAAGGGACAGTGTGGGGCTCTTTCCCATCACTGCAGTCAATAAGGGAGCATATGAAAGCCAGTCAGGGCATGAGAGGCCTCTGTGGAAGAGGAATTTCAGGACCCCAGCAGAGGTGGCTGTGTGTACTGATGGGCACACGCCTCCAGCATGACTCCAGAAGCAAACAGGGACGGCGGCAGCCACTAGGAAAATACCTCTGAGAACCTGAGTCACGCCTGCTCTCTGTCAACCATTGAAGAGGAAAAGGGAGGGAGAGAAGGAGTTCAAATGAAGGACCAACTGTGCTTCCGTGTTTTCCAAGGCTGACTTACAACCGAGTTTTGTAGTTTTTTTTTTTTGTTTTACAAGCCAGGATTTCAGGATGAAATCAAGTTCAAAGCTAAAATAGAGTCTCAGCAATGTTGGGGGTGGGGAGCAAGAAGGGACGATACTTAGCTCCATTCGATATGAGTTCGGGCATGTCTGGAGTTCATCAGGTTCCCATAGCATGTGGTCTCCCCACACACTGGACACACAGAATGGATACAAGTGCCCTGGTTTGTAGGTGACACATAATCTGAAGTTATGCCCGCCCCTCCCGTATCTCCCTCCTGCACTGATTCTTGAGAAGTTAACCCTGTCAGCTTGAGTTTGTAAAGTACCTCCCATTCGCCAAACAGAAAACTCACTCTCTTCAGGAAGTCCCTGAAACCCATGTTGGCCCTGCCCAGCTTGTCATGAAATCATCAACACTTGCAGTTGTGTCTTGAGGAGAGGACAGGTAAGGTTGTTACTCTGTAAGTCCTTCTCAGTGTGAGTCATTGTCCTTGACCATGCTTGTCCTGACCCCTACCCCTCCCCTTCTCTAGAGCTGAGGCATCTAAGCCCTGTCAGGGTAAGAGGAATCCAAGAATGGAAGGTGTCAGGCTTGGCACATGACACATGGATTCTTGGGTTTGTGGAGTGAACATATCCATGTAAGTATTAATGTCGCAGAAGGGTATTTCTGCAAGGGAGACTGCAGTGTGATCTTACCCACCATGGGGAGCTCAGAAGAGCTATGAGGCTGGGCAGAGGGTAGGACTGTCATGTCTGCCCACCCTATCCCTACACAGAGGAGGAAGGCCAATTACCGAAGACAGCCGCCTCAATTTACTTGATCGCTGGTTGCGGGGCTTCACCAGCAGCTTGTGTTTAGCTGCAGAGTTGTCCAGGCAGGAGGAGAATTCAGGAGGGTGGCTGAAGTCAACCACAGGTGCCAGGCTGCCATCCAAGGTCCGAGACGAGACGGAGGCATCGCTCATGTGGTCAGGAGACTGCGGCCGGGATGAGGACACCAGGATCTTCATGGTACAAGGAACAAACACACCAAGTATTAATTTAGCAACGAGGGGGTGGAGCCTGCTCCCCTTTGGTGTGCACTTCTACCTTCTTTAGACTGTACCCGAGACAGAGTATTTTCAATTGGCTCTCCACCGGGAATGTTTTAGAATGTCCCTTTAAAGCAAATGACGGGAGTTCAAAGGGTGGGGACAGCCCTAAGGCCATCCACAGGAAGACTTTTCCATAGCCACTTTCACTAACAAAACTGCCTAGCCCAGTGTCTCCAGGGGTGGAGGAACCTGCTGTTTTTGTCTAGCTGGACATGTGGCCCATCAGGGGTGACATCACGGTGAAGGTCACAGGAAGCATAGAGCCCCCTGTCAGCCTTGCATCTGGCAAGCTTTCTTTGTTCATTCAAAAGGGTCTTTACCACCTCACAGGGAGTCTGGCTCTCTGGCTACCATATGGTGAGCTACAGACATGTTACTAGTTTACACCTCAGCGGGGAGGAACTAGCAGTCAGCAATGAGTAAATGTGTTGCCAGGGGACAAGAGGCCCTAGAATGAGAGACTACCCTAAGACGCCTGCCCCACTGAATACAGCAAGCCTCCACTTGGAGTGAGTATCAGCAGGTCCCCTTGCAAAGTTGGGCTTCACAACAAATCACAGATGCTGGCGTGCATGCAGCTCGGATGTGTGATGACTTTGTCAGGGTTTCTATGGTGGCAATGAAACGCCACGACCAAAAGCAAGTTGGGAAGGAAAGGGTTTATTTGGCTTATACTTCCATAGCTAATCATCCCAGGAAGTCAGGACAGGCACTCAAATGGGGCAGCAACCTGGCGGCAGGAGCTGATGCAGAGGCCATGGAGGGGTGCCGCTCACTGGCTTGCTCCTCACAGCTTGGTCATCTTGCTTTCTTACAGAACACAGGACCACCAGCCCAGGGGTGGCACCACCCACAATGGGCTGGCCCCTCTACCACTGATCACTAATTGAGAAAATGCCTTACTGCTGTATCTCATGGAGGCATCTCCTCAACGGACGCTCCTTCCTCTCTGACGACTCTAGCTTGTGACAAGTTGACACAAAACCAGCCAGTACAAGGGGCAAGACAGAGAATCTGGGATCCAGCCTCTAGGTTCCAAGAATAACCCCACAATAATAATAATAATAATAATAATAATAATAATAATAATAATAATAACAACAACAACAACAACAACTTGCATGTTTCTATTGGCGCACAGACAATATTACTGTCAGGTTAACATTTGTTTGTTTTTTTGAGATAAAGTCTCTCTATGTAGCCGTGGTTGTCCTAGAACTCAGTCTAGAGTATAGACCAGGCTGGCCTTGAACTCACAGAGCTCCATCTGCCTTTGCCTGGAATTAAACTGTGCAATCACTGCTCCCAAACTTTGGTTTCCTATGGTGAAATCGGGCTGGGTGTACTACCTAATAACTGGTAAAACCTCAAGAGTTTACTTTAAAATAAAAAGTCAGAACCATAGGAATAAAAAAAAAATTAGGGGAGTGCGGACCCAGCACAACTGACCCCCATTTGGCTAATTAAAATTTGTGCACTGCAGTGGCAATCAGGTGTGGAGCTGAGCTGTCTTCAACTAATGAAGCTTTTCCCTGCAACCCCACCACTCCACCGGATGCAGCCAATTGCAGATTAAACCGGCCACTGTGAGTCACAGACTCAAGTCAGAGACTGAGGAGATAGAGGAAGGAGGGTGAAGTCAGAAAAGAGTCAGCAGGTAGCTCCCCACAACAGAGCCTGACACACAACACAACCATATCTAATTCTGAAAAGGGACGATGCAAACTGTTCGCAGGAATGGTTCACACTGCTAACAGGTGCAGTTTTACTCCACTGGGTAAGGCAACCTTTCCCATCATCCAGCCCTTCTTGAAGTCGGAAAGCAGGTGTGGGTCGGTAAGCCACTGGCCCCAGACCCCATTCTGACTGTGAGCAGGGAAAGGCTCTCCCTGAAGCCAAATTCTGGGACTAATACTCTAGGCGGCTCCCTGGGAGTTCCCAACGCCTAGAGCTGACTTAAAGTCAGCCACACTATAGTCCGGACTTTTCCTTACTAATATTCTGGGGACTCACAACTACAAAAAAAAAAAAAAAAAAAAAAAAAAAAAAAAAAAGAACTAGCTTGTGTCGGGGAAGAGGGAACTCTGTGTACCAAAGTTGAGTGGTTACTGAATACAATTCCAAACAACCTAGAAGTGGTAACGCCATAGTTACATTGTAAGCAATGCCCTGTGAATGCTAGGGGTGAATGTGGTCCAAGGAAGCCCAAGTCAGGTATGCTGCACAGCCATCAAACACAGGCTCTGTTCTAGTTTGGTTTTCAAGGTTAAATATAATATGGGTCATTCCCATTACGTTTGCCCTCAGCAGGGCTTACTGATATGGAGAAAACGGCCGTCCGTTTTACCTTCTATGTTTGTATACATTAAGTGGCTATTAATGTTCTTGCCACAGACAGAAATGGCCTCGTGAGCATGCTGGGGTGTTTATTCACGAGATGGACTCTATGGGCATACAACAGTTAGGATCACTTCCTGCTGTGGCTGAGGTCAGACCCTGCTGGTCAAACTCCCTGGGCTGCCTTTTCCTCAGAGGGCTTCATGTGACTCGCCCAAACCAGCTCAGGAACAGAGCTGAATGCTATTTATTCAGTGTTTACTGTTCTCTTTGTCCTCTGGCCAGTGTCATGGGAGGGGACAGGCAGAGACGAGGTGGCCACTTTCCTTCTTTTCTGGGTCTGGACATCGGCTCAGACAAGAAAGACAAGGCAAAGGGCAGAAGGTATCAGACTGACCACACAGCCACACAGAACAGCAGCGCAGTCCCCCTTACTCACGGAGACCTTGCCGGGAGACATGGTGGGCCTCTAGAGTTCTAGCAAGGCTTAGCAGCAGGTGTGGATGGAAACATTCAAGAGCACAGACTGCACTCGCCTTTATAGCTGGGCCTGGACCCACGTCGTGCAGCAGAGACATCTCTGGTGGACTCCGGGGCAGTCCGTCGTCCTCAGAACTCATGCCGGTTTCCTCTGCCCGCTTGATAGGAAGGCCTCCTGGAGGCGGTGGCCCCAACTTCACATTACATTGTATCTTTAACTAGATCAAGGGAATCGTAACCCATTCTTAGTATTTTCATCAATAGTCCCTAGCAACAAATCTCTTCCTGCTCTGATTCACTCTTTCAGGAAGTAACTTCAGCACCCTTACACAGTGCCCTGACCTGAATGTCTGTCCCCAGCTCCCTCACCACTGTCCTTAATTCATTAGGCAGTCACCAACAGTGAGTCAGAACGTGACTAACTTGCATGCCTGAGACCTGTAAAGAACCTGTGACCCTACTTTCAACTGTATAAAATGCTAAACTGAGATCACGTAGAAACTTCTGGATTAACACTGGACAGACACCCGGTGAGAGTGCCAAGCAAGCCCTTACCTGCAAAGCCTTGATCCTGTCACACACATTTTCTTGGGAGAACACCCGCACAGGCCGAGCAGGGTCCTGTCCCGATTCAGGAAAGAAAATACTGTCGTGGGAGAGGGCTCGGCTGCCCATAGTGCCCCTGGACTCCCTAGGATAAAGAGAGTCACTGTGAGCTTCCGACACCTCCATCTGTCCCTGATCCTAGGGACTCAGAGTGAGAAAGAGAATGAATAAACACATATTACCCCCCCAAAGTCCTCTGTCACATATAGTTAGCAGTTGCTCCTTTGTCTCTGTCCCTGTCAAACACCAGTCAGAACCTACAGAAGGGCATTTTCCTAAGAGGTTTGAAGGTTGTAGATTTTTTTGATGAGTGGAAAAATGAAAGTTTGGAGGCGTGGGGTCCAAGTCTCAGGCCTGTAGAGAGAGAAGTCTGGCGCTGCCTGGGTCCTCTGGGAATCTGTCTCAGGTGCCCAGGGAATGTGGGGCTGTGGACTGTGGGCTAAGTTAACGTGCTGTCCACAAGCTGGAGGCTGTCAGCACAGCAGCATCTCCCCAAGATGCTCCAGACCCCAGAAACAAGAACCGCAAGTCTGAAGAGGTGCTCCCTGCACTGGTGATCTGGCATGGTTTGTAAATCCTACCACTGTGCTTGTGACCCGAAGCGTGGAAGTCCGGCTCCAAGGCCAAGGACGGACTCAAAACAACTCCCAGGACATTCATAAAACACTCTCAGAGGATGTGGGAATTAGCTGTCAGACTTTCCTAGCCTGCTGAATAATAGGTGGAAGGAGGTGTCCGAGACCGTCAGTTAAGGAAGGAAAGTGGCCTCTGTAGGCATGGGACATCTTGTGCGCACCAGCCCCATCCTGTCCTCCTTGGGCATCCTGTCTTCTATGGGGCACTGGGGACTTGGAGGTGTGGCCCGTCCTACTGCATATCCAACTGTGTTAGTAATGCTGTGTGTGTGTATGTGTGTGTGTGTGTGTGTACAGTGGAAATCCAGAATGCTCAGAAGGGTGTATCTTCACAGGCACTCAGGACAGCCCAGAGAGCACACTCTCTAAACGCCAAGGTCATGCATACGCCTAGATTTTCCTTCTATGGTCAACAGCCTGGGTCTTCCCTCTAGAAACTCTAACTACTGGCTAAACATCTCCAGTCCAGGTGTGACTTGGAGTAGAGGTAGCAGGAAGAGGCCTCAGAAAAGCCAGGGAGAAACTCCATGAGGGGCCATGGGTTAGGTCATTCATCATTGTATCTATACAATGGCAGTCAGTATCCCTCAGCGGCTGACAAATCAAATGAGTTTCAGGTGTCCCATGGAGGGCAGGGCAGGTGATGGAGGGGGTGGGGACTCAGCACTGGCCTGAGCTTACCAAAGAACACCAAGAAAAACCAGAACACCCAGGACAGGAGAGTGCGGCAGTCAGCTGCATTTGAGCAGAGAGGTGGCTATACATGCAACGGTGCTGAGCATGGGCAAGTCCCTGCTAATGGCTTTAAAAATAAAAATGGATACAGTGGCAGATACACAAGTGTGGCTTCTTTAAATGGGAAGGAAGGAACTGGATGAGGAGGCAGGGTCAAAGGTAACAACAGTTACAATTTCGTCTTTGGAAATATACAATGTTTTACACAAGACACAAAGTCAATCCAAAAGAAAAATCTTTAAGATGGGGTAGGGGTGGGGGTGGGGTAATTTTATGGCAAACACGGTGGTACGTCGTGGCACAGTACTGGGGAGTCAGAGGCAGGAGGATCACTATAGAAACAGGGAAAGAGAAGTCACCACTATAGGAGGAAAACGGAAAGCAATTTCATCACAAGCCAAGCTTTTCAGAGTAACAGAAAATGGATACAGAGACATAAAGCAAGAAGCTTCATCTTTCCTGGAACTGCAAGTGTCAGTGAATGAAGTGCTCAGAATTCTCCCAGAAATAAACCTATTTCCTAGTTCGACCCCGTAGCGGTCCAGAAGAGACAACAGCTGAGTAGTTGTCGTGGCCACCACACCCACGCTGTGATCTCTAAGACAACTTCTCTCTGACAGGAAGGAAACATGACTTGTGAAAAAGATCCAAGCCAGGAAGCACAGAGCACTGAACGAGGACTTCTCCCGTGCAGGAAAGCAAGGGGCCTCTCAGAGATGGCTGAGCTCATGACCAAAGACCAACATCGAATCGAGTCTTCACAGTGCAAGATGAGACAATGAGTAAAGACTGTTATGGATTAAGGGACAACAAACGTATTCGGAATCAGTGTTTTTGTGGTTGATATGTATGTAGCTCCGTTGGTAGCATGCCTGCCTAGCGTGCACAAAGCCCTGGGCTCATTCTGGAATACCACGGAAGATCATGTGTGGCGGCTTACACCTGTAATCCCAGCAGCACTCTGAAGTGAATTTAAAGCCAGTCTAGATTACACAGAATTCTGTGTAAAGAAAATAAAAATTTAAAATGTTTAAAAATACAATGTTCACAATGATATTTTAGGGGAAAAAAGAAAACTAATTTTTTGGTCACAGTTAAGGGACTCCTCTAGGAATGGACACCAATTAAACACTAACTGAGCATTTTGCTTTTTTCCTGAACAGATTGTACTTTAGAAGGAAAGCTTTTAAACATTTTTTTAGATTTATTTAATTTACACACATGTGAAGGTTTGCCTACATATATGTATAGTACATATATGTATAGTGCCTATGGAGATCAGAGGAAGTCAGATCTGGACCTGAAGTTACAGATAGTCATGAAACACCATGAACTTGCTGGGAACTGAACCCAGATCTTCTCCAAGAGTAACAAGTGCTCTTAGCTGCTGAGCCATCTCTCCTGCTCCTGATAAAGGAAAGTTCTTCATTGAGGAAACTCGGCAATGTGTAAAATGAACGAGAGAATCAGAAACCCACAGTTATGCACTGAAGAAATGGACCATTTAAGAGCATCAGGTACAAACGGTGGGGTATTGACAGCGACCACTCAGGATTAAGACTGGTGGAGTAGGGCTGGAGAGATGGCTCAGAGGTTAAGAGGACTGTCTGCTCTTCCAGGGATCCTGAATTCAATTCCCAGCAACCACATGGTGGCTCACAACCTCTGTAATGAGATCTGGTGCCCTCTTCTGGAGTGCGGGCATACATGCAGGCAGAACACTGTGTACAGAATAAGTAAATAAACCTTAAAAAAAAAAAAAAAAAAAAAAAAAGATTGGCGGAGTATTTGACACTGACCTCTCAAGATTCAGGGCTGAGCTGTAGCATCAGTGGAGCTGAGGTACCCAGGGAGTGCAGGCCTCTTGGTACAGGGGCAGGCCACACATCTCTCCAAGCCTCTAGGGCAGAGTTCTCAACCTTCCTAACCCCAAGACACCTCATGTTGTGGTGATTCCCCAATCATAAAATTATTTTTGTTGCTACTTCATAACTAATTTTGCTACTGTTATGAGGCACAACGTGAATATCTGCTACACAGGATGTCTGATATGTGGCCCCCAAAGGGGTGGTGACGCACAGGCTGAGAGCCTATGACCCAGCTCACTACGAGACAATACAGAATGGGGAGAACAAAGGCTGTAGCTCAGGTGTGCTGAGGGAGGACTCAGAGAGGCAAAGGGACCCCGGGGGCTGTCACCGATGAAGCCAGCACCAGGCCACCCCAGCACAGGTCATCTTGTCTGCCTGTGAGTTTGTCTGCAGAGTTTGATGGCAGATTCTCATAGAGACTAAAGAAAGGGTCACTTATTCATTGTTGATCTTGAAAAATGTCACCGTTCCTTCTAGGACCTCACCTTAAAGGTGATCTCAAATATCTTTAAATTTTCCTTTTTCTTTTCGTTTTTATCCTGAATTTTACACACACACACACACACACACACACACACACACACACACACACACACACACACACGGGGGGGGGGGAGTGTTGCATGAGCGCAGGTTCCTGTAATTACAAACAAGTGCCCATGGAAGCCCGGGGGTCTGATCTCCTGGAGCTGGAGTTAGGCAGATTTGAGTCACCTCATGTAGGTGCTGAGAACCAAACTCAGGTCCCTGTAGAAGGGTATGTAATCTTAACTGCTGCGCTGCCTCTCCACTGGCACCCCACCATGTTCCTCTCATGAACTAATGCCAATCATGTTCCTACTGTGTGTAGTCGTGGGCCGATATCAAGGGCTCTCTGCCCCCCTTTCCCTGGGTTCCTGTGAAAGGAACATGACCCACGTGCGGGTGGTTTTCCCAGAGCCTGGCCCTCTAGCTACGCTCCCCTTTGTGGCTGGATAGATCCCTCACAGGCTTGTTTTTTAAACACCGGGAGATAGGGTGGGATTAGAGTTTTCCGGGGCTAGCCAGGACGACCCTTTCCCCAACGACTTTGCAGTCTTACAAGGTACCCACATGCCCACTCTGCTAGCTCTGGCACAGAGCAGGGGCAGGGGCGGGGGTGGGGTTTCTGGTTCTCCATCTTCAGTCTTACAGCGCCACCAAGTGGCCAGTGTAACTTCTCTGCCTCCAGACACAGACTGCCCTGTTCCTGTCTCTGGAGCCATAGCCTTCTGACTGGCATTTAACCCGAAAAGAGAGTTGATGTTGAAAAGGTATTACAAGCTTACTCCTCTCCTCTTCGGTCCAGAATACGACCGTGGGGGGTTGGGGGCTAACTGGGGGAGACACAGGACTGTATTGTTATGAGTTACAAGTTACGCGTTTGTCCCCAGTGTGTCTAATTTGTTAGGTCCAAACAAGAAGCCATGGCCTCTCTATCTGCAGACCTTGCTCTAGCGAAAGAGCCCTTCCTCCATCAGCGTTCAAGTTCAGACATGTGTGTTCCTGGTACTGTGTTCCAGGTCCTTGAGCATTTTTTGGTTAATTAAACCAAGGTCTGGACCCCAATCCTTCCCTTCCTGCTGTGCGATTCAGGGCAGGCTCCCAGGTCACTAATTTCTGTTATGGTTTTAGTATAATCTTTTGCAGCTACCATGCTCTTAAAAAAACATATCTCTGGGTATGTGTGCGGGTGGGGACAGGTATGCATGAGAGGCAAACTCAAATGGCAGACTTTGCCTTCCAACCTGTTTGGGATGGACCTTTGTTATTTACCACGGCCCCTAGCCCAGCTCACCCATGAGCTTCTGGAGCGAGTCCTGTCTCTGCCTCCTATGTTGCTACAGGAGCTCTGGAATTACATAGACCCATGTGGAACCATCTTCCCAGGCCTTACTGAGAACTTATTTTTTAAAAAGGGTTTATAAAACTTTATTTTATGCTCTTGAGTGATTCACCTTGCATGTGCATACGTGCATCACACAGGTACATTCTCAGAGGCATTAGAGCTCAGATTTGGGAGTTACAGACAGTTGTGAGCCATCGTGTGTGGGCTGGGAACCAAATCCAGTTCTCTGCAAGAGCAACAAGTGCTCTTAACCACTGAGCCATCTCTCCAGCCCCAGGTACTGCGACCTTTTAAAATACAACACCCAGCAGGTAGCACCTACACAATCAGGTTTCCCCCACCCTTCTCCATCGCTGTGTCTGAAAAAGTTAATAGACACACCATGCACTGAGGAACTCCTAAGGGTGTCCCATCACCCAGGACAGGAAGAGGCTCAGGAAGCTGACAAGATACTAAGGCGCTGAAGTAAGAGTTCTGGACACTCCTGTGCCCGATGTCCCCTCCTCTCGAGGCTCACAAGCCAGATGCACATGAAAGCAACTTACTCCAGTTCATCTTCAGAGTCATACACGGGGCCCGACTCCTCGATAGTGATAACCTCGCTCTTGGCCGGATTTTGCTTCCAGGTGCTGTTTCCTGTGGGCGCTGTTTCCTTTCTCTTCTTCTTCCCAAACAGCTTCTTAAATGTTTTAAATTTGGACTTTTTCTTTCCTATTCAGATGAAAAGAAAAAAGGTGTGTGAGGAGAACAGGTGTCCAGCAGTACAGGTGTGTGAGGGACACAGCCAGCAGTTTAGGGGCACAGGTGACCAGTCATACAGGTGTGTGAGGGACACAGGTGATCAGCAGTGCAGGTGTGTGAGGGGCACAGGTGACTAGCAGTACAGGTGTGTGAGGGGCACATGTGACCAGCAGTACAGGTGTGTGAGGGGCATAGGTGACCAGCAGTGTAGGTGTGTGAAGGGCACAGGTGACCAGCAGTGCAGGTGTGTGAGGGGCACAGGTGACCAGTCATACAGGTGTCTGAGGGGCACAGGTGGCCAGCAGTACAGGTGTGTGAGGGGCACAGGTGACCAGCAGTAAGGTGTGTGAGGGGCACAGGTGACGCAGCAGTACAGGTGACCAGCAGTGTGAGGGGCACAGGTGGCCAACAGTACAGGTGTCTGAGGGGCACAGGTGGCCAGCAGTACAGGTGTGTGAGGATCAAGTGACCAGCAGTACAGGTGTGTGAGGGGCACAGGTGGCCAACAGTACAGGTGTGTGAGGGGCACAAGTGACCAGAAACCAGGGACTCAGCATACTACAGACAGATATGACATATAAGGCCTGCACCCCTGAAACAGATATTGGTTTCTATGTGTATAGATGTGTGTACTTTGTGCATGCACAGCCCAAATAGATGCAAAGAGAGCCTCAGATCTTAGGAATTGGAGTTACAAGATGGATGTGAGCTGCCATGTGGGTGCTTGGAATCCAGTGTGGGTCCTTTGGAAGAGTGGTCAGTGCTCTGAGCCGTCTCTCCTTCCTCTCACCAGATACTGTGTTCTTTAAACCTCTGGAATACGCACAATAACTATTTCATACCTAATGCATACATAACGTCAGATGAGGTAAAGGCTGTGCGATAATCCAGGTTGGTTTTTTAATATAATATTTTTAAGAATTTATTTTATTTTTAAAATTGTGTGCTGGGGTGGGCTTGTAAGAAAAGTGAGCAGATTGTGGCTATTGTGTGCTCCTCGGACGTCACCTTCATTCCTTCCCACAGGGCCTCTCAGACCCAGAAACCCACCCAGGGCAGCTCAGCCACGTCCCATCCTTCTCTGAGTGTCTGTAAGAGGGAACAAAATCAGAGCATACAAACAGGCTGTGTGAGCCCGCGGAAATTTGCTACCAGCATCTAAGACAGCTTTGCTAAGTAAATTCCAAACAGAACAGATTTAAAATGTAAGAGAGGGTCTTTCTAATCATCTTTGTGTTAAAGTCCCCATGGGAACTTCAAATGACCACACCTTCATCTGAGGGGGATAACCTGAGATTCTGCCAGCAAACGTCGGGCAAACATCGTTGCTCCAGAGGGGACAAGCATTCTAGGGCCATTTTCTCAACACCCGATGGAAACTTCCTTTTGCATCACGGAATGTTTATCTTGCGTGCAGATGGTTCTCCATCCAGAGCTTGTGCTGAAAGTCTCTCAGGAGCTCTTAGCATTTGACAGGGACACCACCTGGCCTTCAAGTAGTCAACAGATTATTAGGTGTCCCTGGAGACCCTCACAAGTAAACAGGCTTCCTGTCTTGACACCCAGGTGCTGCTCAGGGCGTGAAGAGTCAGGGTGGGAGCGTGGCTACGCAGAGCAGAATGTGACAGCTGTGCACTTTATGCCGATGAAACCCAGTTTCAGGCGCCCCGGTGCCCTCTTCTGGCCTCTGCAGGTACTGCATGGATATAGACACCTAACTCCGTGTATTCATAAATGCCTCAAGCATCTCCTTTGTTTTAATTTCTTCCTCTCCTAGGTTTTGTGATCCAGCTTCTTAGACAGCTACAGGACCAATCCACGTTCCTAATTCTTCGGTCTGTTCTGTTGTCTCACATAAGTATGGATTTATCTTCATCTTAACATTTCAAATTTACTGCAAAAGTTACCACTGAGACACACTTGTTTCTTAAAGATTTATTCATTTATTATAGATGAGTACACTGTAGCTATCTTCAGACACACCAGAAGAGGGCATCAGATTCCATTACAGATGGCTGTGAGCCACCATGTGGTTGCTGGGATTTGAACTCAGGACCTCTGGAAGAGCAGTCAGTGCTCTTAACTTTTGCTGAGCCATCTCTCCAGCCCCCGACGCTCTTGTTTCTTGAGCGTCCACAGCACCTTGTGCTTGCCCGGTGTTAATGATTTGTGCCTCCTTCTTTTCCCTTGGTCAACTATGCCAACGGCTTGTGAAGAGTTAGATTCTTCTGGGGCTCCGGAAGCTAGGTGCGAGCTCTACCCCTGAGCCACACCCCCAGGCCCAGATTTGAGATTTTTTTTAAAGTGGTTCTTTTGAGAAAAACATACAATGTTTAAACCTTCTCTGATTTGCTAATAAATACATTTCAGGATAGGCAGTTCCTTCTAGATCCCTTAAGTTCTACACATCATAAAAGTTTGTGTTTTCATTATTATTCGGTTCGAAGTAGTTTCTGACTTCCACGATCACACCTTTTTAGTTAGATCCGCATGTTGTACAGAAAGGCCTGTCGTCATTTCCAAACACTTGGCAAACTTCTATCTCTTCGTTATTAATTTAATTGGAGTGCGATAATGCGCTCTGAATTTTGTTCTATTCAAATCCGCTGAGACTTACTTTATGGTCTCACACATTGACAGTTTCCACTAACGTCCCACAATGCTCTGGAAACACCGTATTTTCTTCTCTGAGAGATGGCAATTTGGGCTCTGCCATTTTTTACTTTCAATTTATATTTTATATCTGTACTGATTTTTAAAATAAACCTGTCCTGACAATTTGAGAGAGAGAGAGAGAGAGAGAGAGAGAGAGAGAGAGAGAGAGAGAGAGAGAGAGAGACCAAGGTTTTATCTACCTTTCTTTAATTGTCAATTTCTACTTCACACTTCTTAAGGAGCCAACCAGTGACAGCGTGGGCCTTTAAGCACCTCTGTTTCCCTTTCGGGCCTGACAGACGTCCTCCTCAGGCTTGGCCTTCCAGGTTGGTAGTTATTTTTCTAATGGCTCGCAGCTTTGCAGGTCCTACCACACTGTTGAGAATCAGCCGAGACTCTGGCTCATCTCCTTGGACCTAAGACTCTTAATCTTTGGCTTTCTATGGCTTTCCCACCATGTTTCCTTAGCCTTTTACTTACTCCTCTTAGGAGTCATTGGATTTATTTATTTATTCCTTTTTATCGGTTTATTTCTCCCTTTATTCCTCTGAGGAACCCTTGGATTTCTTTCTTTAATAGATTTTTATTTAGGTATGTATGTCCGTACACATGAGGATCCTGCAGAGGCCAGAAGAGGGTGCCAGCCAGCCTGAAGCTGGAGTTCCAGGTGGCTTTTCTGGGACCTGAACGCAGGTCCCACGCTAGAGTAGCAAGCGCTCCTAAACACTGAGCCATCTCTCCAGCCCTCACTGGGCATCTTAAATCTTCGGACTGGGCTGTTGTTTGTTTTTATTTCTTAACAATTCTAGAATTTTCCAGGGATCCTCTCCTCCCCAGCCCATGTGAGTGCATGGTACAGGCTGTTTCTCAGCTCTCTGTCTTCTTTGACGTTTCCCGTTTTCTCCACATTCCTCTCTGCCTTCTGTACAGTCCCCTGTGATCTTGAGCTTGTGTAGTCTGCTCTTAAACACAACGCTGAAGTTTCACTAATTATATTTATTCTTAACAAATCCACTTGTTTTCAAAATTGGCACTATCATTTAAAATATTTAAATCATGGTAAACATCTCTCTGGTATTTAAAGATCAGCACAATGACTTCCTCAACCAAGATGCAGGACAAGTCTGTCCCATCTCCTCACGCTTCCCCACCCTTACCAAGCAGCCGTCCGTGGATCTGCTCTTTCTACGTCAAGTCATGGTGTGCAGATCGGGTCACATTTTCTCACTTTAAAAAGCAATAATTTAGTTTCCCATGAGATGATACAGATGAATGACCATTTTCCCCACTCAGGGTTAATCTTAAAATACCCCCGCTTCATACTTGAATTTACTGGGCAGCTACTGAAGTACAACAGGAAACTGGTCCTAATGTAACCTGAATGATCCATCTTCATACAAAATAGAATGTCCACTCAGATACCTGTCTGAAGGCAGCAACTGGTCATGGGAAGTTATCCTTCATGGATTCATCATCATGGGAAGTTATCCTTCATGGGTTCAACGTCATGAGAAGTTATCCTTCATGGTTCATGGTCATGGGAAGTTATCCTTCATGGGTTCATTTGTCATGGGAGTTATCCTTTATAGTTCATTCTCATGGGAGTTATCCTTCATGGTTCACTGTGATGGGAAGTTATCCTTTATGGGTTCATTTGTCATGGGAAGTTATCCTTCATGGGTTCATTTGTCATGGGAGTTATGCTTCATAGTTCATTTTCATGGGAGTTATCCTTCATGGTTCATGGTCATGGGAAGTTATCCTTCATGGTTCACTGTTATGGGAAGTTATCCTTCATGGGTTCATGGTCATGGGAAGTTATCCTTCATGGTTCACTGTGATGGGAAGTTATTCTTCATGGGTTCATCGTCATGGGAAGTTATCCTTCATGGTTCATGGTTTCCTAACTAAAAGAAAACTACTCCTGGGACTTTGAATTTGAACGAGAGGGTTGGAGACCTTTGTTAACAGATCAAGGTGAGTGAAAGGGCTGGGACCAATGAGGACCGGCATGGAGGGAGACCAGTGTCTTTCCATATCAACTTCACAACTGTATCGAGGCATAAACACCAGTCCTATGACGAGGCGTTCTCAGAATGTGTTCTGAAGTAACCACTCAGGAGCCTGGAAGCTGGCTCAGTAGAGGCTGAGATAAAGGCCTTGGAAAAGTTGTAGGAGAAGGGTCAAAGGCTCTTTTTGATGGAATTGTTTTCTCTGGAGGATCAGCTCATCCTGTACTTGACAAAACCTCCTGTGCATACCTTTGGGTGATAAATGGAGCTATTTAGCCTCTATGTGTAGCCCAACCTGGCCTTGAATGTGTCCCCCTCACCCCAAGAAGTACAGGTGCTCCAGCTTCACCCCCTGCTTTTTCTCTCAAGTCAAATACAGGACCATATGTGCCTCCATGAGGAGGGAAAAGACTAGTCAAAGACCCCACTCTTTGACAGAGCAGCAAGAGAGCAATGCTGCCAGATGGCATGAAATGGTGAGGCCGCTGTCTCCCCAGAGACAGCATGGAGATGTGGATATCTGAGCAGACCAAGTATGGAGGCTGGACATTCCCCTCCAGGAAGAAAGCCACACAGCACAGCTCCCTGCAACCAAAGCCCTCCCCCCAAAGCGGGGCAAGCTGGACTCTCACCTGTGCTGTCTTCCCCAAGGCCTTCAGCAGCCTCCCGAAGTTTAATGTCCATCACCCTTGTGGAAATCATGTCCAGGTCACTAAAAGCAGACGGAAACCCATGTTAGAGGAACATGTCAAACAGAGCAACCAATGTGTGCCCATGTCATGGTGGTGGGGACCGCTGCCTGTCACCTCACCTGCATGCACCTCTGAGAAGCCAGAGTCCAGGCCAGAGAGGACAGCAAAGACCACGTCCACAGCCACATGGGCAGCAACCACAGAAGTGGCTTTCTAATGGCCGACGTCAGCAATGTCGCAGAAAACGTAATGGCATCATTGAACACAATGGTGGGTCAGAGATTTCCAAAGTTCCCCTCAAATTAAAACAACGAAACAAAAACACCCGTAATTCTGCCGACCAGGGACACTCATGTTTTAGTCTCTCGAGCCACCTTTAAACTTTAAATTTGTTATTTGTTAGCCAGAACACACATTAGGAAGCTTGGCTTCGGATTTTGTGGCATACTGCTGCGTTAAAGTTCTTCCCTCAGTGTCACCCGAACTGCGGGGCGATATTTTAACGTTATTATTTACATGGAATCTTCTGGTTTTGAACTTGGGAAAAATTCCGAGCAAATACAGAAGTAAGGCGGACGTCTGGTGAAACCCACTATAAAATTACCCTCCTTCACCGTACCCCACGCGCATTCTCGTCAGGTTGTTTCCAAGTAAACCAGCCCGGGTATTACAACCATTTCGTCCATTTTGGATTTACCTTCTTCCTAAACAAAAGTGCACGACTGACTCATCTATAATCCTGCTACAGAAACAGGCCCGACTTGTGTTCCTGCCTCTCACACCCAACTGGAGACTCTGGGTACAGCAGAGTCTATCTGGAAAGCTGTTTTTTCCTGGGAGTGACTGAATCCTCATTCCGAAAGAGAATGCTTTGAATGTTTGATTAGCCGGTTCACAGTTTGGCTTTTACAGAAGGTAAAAATGGTTTTATTTTTAAATCTTTTAATCACTATCACATCCCCATCATCCTTATCACCAGTATCATCATCATCCCCATCTCCCCATCATCCCCATCACCACTATCATTCCCATCCCCATCATCAACATCACCATTACTTGAGAGAGGGTCTCACTGCATAGCCCTGGCTGGCCTGGAGGTTGCTTTCTAGACCAGGCTGGCTTCCAACTCACAGAGATCTGCCTGCTTCCTCCTCCCTGTCTTGATTCGAGTTTCTATTGCTGCGATAAAGCACTGTGGCCAAAAGCACCTTGGGGAGGGAAGCCTTCATTTCAGTTTACACTTCTACATCACAGCCCATCACTGACAGAAGTCAGGACAGGAACCCAAGTGGGGCAGGAACCTGGAGGCAGGAGCTGATGCAGAGGCCATGGAGGAGTGCTGCTTACTGGCTTGTTCCTCATGGCTTGCTCAGCCTGTTCTCTTATAGCACGCAGGACCACCAGCCCAGGGTAGCCCAGGGTAGCCTAGGGTAGCCCAGGGTAGCCCAGGGTAACATAACTGAGTTGAGCCCTCCCACACCAATCATCAAGCAAGAAAATGCCACAGGCTTGCCCACAGGCCTATCTGGTAGACTTGTTTTCTCACCTGAGGTTCCCTCTTCTAGAATGACTAGTCTGTGTCAAGTTTACATAAAACAAGCCAGCACACTCCTGATTAAAGGCACGTAGCCCCACACCTATCCTTAGTTATGTTTTTTTTTTAAGGATTTTATTTATATGAGTACACTGTAGCTGCCTTCAGACACCAGAAGAGGACATCAGATCCCATTACAGATGGTTGTGAGCCACCATGTGGTTGCTGGGAATTGAACTCAGGACCTCTGGAAGAGCAGTCAGTGACTTAACCACTGAGTCATCTCTCCAGCTCAGTTATGTTTTTTAAGTGTGTGTGTGTGTGTGTGTGTGTGTGTGAGAGAGAGAGAGAGAGAGAGAGAGAGAGAGAGAGAGAGAGAGAGAGAGGAGGGGAGGGAGGTGTGTGTGCAGGTGCCTGCAGAGGCCGGGAGAGAGTGCTGGAACAGAGCCTGGGTCCTTTGCAAGAACGGTATGAACTCTTAGTTAATTTCATCACTCTGGCTCCTGGATGATTTCTTAAAGGCTGAAAGAAAGTGCCCCTCCCTCACCCCCACACAATTTGGCTTCACGGACACGTCTGGCCTCACATCAGTTCAGGCAAAATCCTCTGACAGAACACATGCTCCTGCCCCCATCGGACCTAAAGCGAAGGTGGGGTAGAAGCGGCCCTTGTTCACTGCTGACCCCTCTACTTGTCCCTCTTTGGCCAATGTAACAGATGACACAATCAAGGAAGTGAAAGCCTGTGGCTCACCTCCTGCCACCCAAAGGCCTTCAAGACATTGGTTGGCACCATTGTCCACCTCTGCTGCCTGTGTGACTTGCTCAGTGACAGTACTGGAGGCTGAGGAGCCACCAGAGGCCTTGGGATAAGAGGCTATGGAGCAAGGACAAAGGCAGGGAGAATGAGCCTGGTGAGGGTGGATGGAGCGTCACCAACTGTTAATTAACCTGGTAATTACCTGCCCGGCTGTCGCTGGAGTAGAGAGGTGGAGTGCAGGGGTTTTCCATCCCTTGGACTTGGCATTAGTCACAGTGACTGCACATGACCCACGGAGAGCAGCATGGCACCAACTGTCTCACGGAACCCTGGAGAGCTCCGTCTTACCAGACTGGAGGTGAGAGTGCATATCATGGGAGCTGCCTTACTGGTTTCCCTGAGGTAGGGAAGCAGAGCTCATTCTGAATGCTCACACTGCCTCCACTTGGGAACCCAGGTGCTTCTGAGCCACTGGGATACAGCAACAGACAAGATCTACACGGTCCCTGCCTCTTTCAGGTGTTGCCCTGGTGAAGGGGCCCTGGGGAGCTCCATTTGTGTCCTCAATGGAGCTGAGGGAAGCCAGGGAGTTCAAAGCACAGAGTCTCCCACTTAAATGGCTCTGCCCACCTAGCAACCCTGCCTTAGACCAGGCCAGGATTCCAGTACTGAGGCTGACGGGATTCTCGGGCCGAGGGAAAGAGTTTGAGGTGGACGGCATATGTAGCTGAGAAGGCAGACTCTACAGAAACAGTGAGGTCATTTCCGGCACAAGGAAAAGTGTCGAGGACAGGAAGTGCTGGTGTGTGTGTGTGTGAGCCCCCGTGGGCAGCTGTGTAGTGGGGGTGGGGTTCTCTCTATCCTATGATCTTGGAGCAGCTCGAAGGCTTAGACCTGCTTCTCCCAGGCTGAACAATGTCTCTGCGATAAAGCTACAAAGGGCAGAGGGTTCGGGAGCGAGAAGGGACCTGGTCACACCTGTGTGACTGCTTCTATCCTCTCTAAAGGTCGACATGGAGTACCATGAGATGCCACAACATCCGTCGGACTTAAGAACACAAGCTGTTCTCCCTGAGGAAGGAGTCACACGCAGCAGCACTCTGCTCATGTCTCATGTTCCAACTGCCTTGCTACAGATGCATGCGTGTGCAATGCAGTGAAACGGGAAAGGCTTAGACACTGGGATGTCTCTGGCTTGCACCTTAACTCTGAAACCCACCAGCACTGGGCTCATAAACAGGCTCCCCCTTTATAAAAGACAGACAGTAATACTTTTAACCCAATAAGACCCGAGCTAATTACCCCTTTTCACCACTGTGATCAGATACCTGGCAAAGGCAACTTAAGGAAGGGCTAGGTTTAGTTCATGATTTGAGAGTACAGTCCGGGGGTTGGGGATTTAGCTCAGTGGTTGAGCGCTTGCCTAGGAAGCGCAAGGCCCTGGGTTCGGTTCCCAGCTCCGGAAAAAAAAAAAAAAAAGGACCAAAAAAAAGAGAGTACAGTCCGCCATGGTGGAGGATCCACGGTAACCAGAAGTGCGAGGGAGTAGGTCACTGCTGGGCTCACCGTCCGGAGGGAGACGAAGATGAATGCCGGTACTTAGTCCACTTTCTTCTTTCTGTTAGCCTGGGACCCCAGGAATTGTCAGCCATGGGATTGAAGACCCTCACATTCAGGGTAGACCTTCCCCGTTCTGTTAAAACCTCCTTTGAAAACACACTCACAGACACACTCAGAGGTGTGTTTCCACCATGACTCAAAACCCCATCAGGATGACCGTGGGTGATCCTGTGACCGTGATCAGCAGACATCACAGGGCCAGAGCCAGCGTGTAGCAAGAGCTTGCTGAGCACTGCTGTGGGGTACCTGGTGCTTCACCAGGTACTCCGTGCTGTCTGTGTCCCATCATGCCCCCAGCACACGGTTGCTGTCCTCAGTGCAGGTGTCAGATTTATCTCCTGAAAACCAAGCAAATGGCTCTCTTGGGAGTCACCTCTATTTGTCTCGGGACAGCGGCAGGCTAACTGATGACCCACACCCACCGTCCCAGAGGAGTGGCTGCCTGAGAGTCCACCACAGACTACGCAAATGGAGAGAAGTGGCTCTACCACGTGGGCATCCTACAGGGGAAACCTCACGGCTCTAACAACTGACCGCCTCGTTGGGCCCTTGTGAGGATTGTGCCTCTGCCTCTGTGTAGCAGTGGGATGCCACAGTAAGTAAGCACCTCCTAGTTTCTCACAGGAAGACACACTTGCTCCGGAACTCACAGTTCAAGTCTATGCAGGCACCTGTGCTCCCCACAGATTTTCTGACAGCTGTTAAGTCCTTATTGAGGAAAACCTATTCTTAGGCTAAATTTGGACTTCGAGGGCCTCGTCGGGGTCTGCTTAACTCACAAGGGTGCTGCACTCCCCCAGCCCCTCTGCAGTGTGCAGTACTTAGTGTGTTTGTGGGTACCTACAGAGTCCAGGGGAGTCCTGTTTCCAAAAGAAGCTTCAGTGTGTGTGTGTGTGTGTGTGTGTGTGTGTGTGTGTGTGTGTGTGTGTGTGTGTGTGTGTGTGTGTGAGCTGGTCAACTCCTCCTCCATTCTAACTGCACCACAGGCTCCTTCTTAGCACACAGCTCAGCTCTACCAGTAGCTGCAACCTCTACCAACGCCCCCTTAAATGTGTGCACAGGAAGCACGGGTTTTAAGAGGTCATCTTATGTGTTCCAGTCGACTCCATCTACCTACACAATGCACTCAGTACATACATCTAAGCCTGCGATTACAGACGAAAGTCCTGGTGTTCTCCCTGCAGATCAGCTCTGACCCCGTGGACTCTTTCAGTCCCCTGGACCTCTTACAAATGCACCCTGAGGCTGGCAACACCTGAGGAGAGCCTAGGTTAAAACAAAGCCGTAAAACAGCTTCACATGCTCTCCTTCCACTCCATTTCCGACATGTCCTCTCTTTCCTCCTCTCGCACCATGGCAGGTTTCCGTGTTTACCAGGGTCTCTGCACCCACCAAGCTTCACCCCATTATCCGAAAAGGTATTATTCTCTGAGAAGCAACAGCGTTATAGGCAGAGAGCTTCCTGGGCCAAAGGTAACCACCAACATAGATCTTAACTGTGAAAAAAAATGTCCGTCATCCTTAAAGGTGGTGAGGCCTGTGCTAAGTCAGCCTGGCACAGATGATAAAAACTGACTGAGTGTGTACGTGTGTGTGTGTGTGTGTGTGTGTGTTGAATATCTCGAAGGCAGTATTGAGCAACCTAAAGTAGGCAGATGCTAGGCAAGCACTGATCTTGAATGAAGGAAATGGTCATAAAGGATTAGGATGCATAAAGGATTAGGACCCTCAGATCTGTGTGGCAAGGTGGCTAACGAACTGCCTGACTCAGAGAACAGAAGTTAGGGCTGTCTGAGCAGGGGGCGATATGGAGCTGTCTTGGGAAGGCTAGAACTCAGAAAGAAGAAAGGACATCTAAGTACAATCTTCCATAGTCCTTGGTGCCTGTGAATCACACATAAATTGAGGCTATGTCGAGAAACCTGGCAGAAGACATCTGCTGAGGAAAGAGAGTGGTGATTTTTTTTTCTTCTTCTGCCCATTTAGAGAAGAGACGGGGCTCATGGACTGGGTGTAGCCAAGATAACAGCCAGCAAAGCCAACAGTCTTTAGAGAACACAGCTGGTTCCTGAGTTCCCACAACATTTCTCTCAGTGTCTACCACAGAATCCAAATGTGCTGACCATGCATGGAAGATGTGAACAGCAGTCAGACGAAGACTACTACTCACAGAGAGTGAGCCCAAGTGACCAATTGCTTAGGGAATAGACAAAGATTTGAAAGAAGTTGCTTTGAGGACTGTGGGGAAGCTCGTGGTTGCAAGGAGTAAATAGATGTTTGAACTGAAAGAAAAACATGAGAATATAAGAAACGCAGACCTTAAGGTTGAAAGTGCCATTTCCTAAGTAAAACATTCACCAAGTGGTCTCGACAGGCATCAGATAAACCAACAGACACTACCTTCCTAAAAACGAGAGGAAGGTCGTAAGCACGGACCGAGCAGGTGATCTAATCCAGAAAAACAATCTGTCAGCAATGAAGCGTTTATAAATAAATATATGCGTAGATGTAAATATTTAGGTAAGTGGACGCTTAGGAATATGTTCACTGGGGATATGTGAGAGAAGGTCAAAGAAGTTCTTAGCACAGAGGAGGAAAAGCAGTACAAGATACAGTGGGCACGATACCTCCGTGAGAAAACCCAGAGTCCAATTTCTTTCTTTAAATTGATTTAAAGGAACGCAACAATCTAAGAAAGTAAGCGCTGCTGAGTGAACAGTGTGTGTGGATAAGAGACTGACACTCACGTGCGGCCATGGGCAAGGCTAAACTGTCAAGAGGCTCTCGAAGTTCACACGAAGGGGCTCAGTCTTAACTCTCTATAGACAATGATCTATTAACAACCCCATAGGAAGAACAACAATATCAACCAACCAGACCCCCAGAGCTCCCAGGGACTAAACCACCAACCAAAGAGTACACATGGAGGGACCCATGGCTCCAGCCACACATGTAGCAGAGGATGGACCTTATCTAGCATCAATGGGAGGAAAGGCACTTGGTCCTTTGAAATCTCCACGTCCCAGTGTAGGGGAATGCCAGGGTGGGGAGGTGGGAGGAAGTGGGTGGGTGGGTGGTTGGGTAGGTGAGGGAGCATCCTCATAGAAGCAGGGGGATGGGGGATGGGATAGGAGGTTTCCAGAGGGGAAACAGGAAAAGGGGATGACATTTGAAATGTAAATAAATAAAATATCCAATAAAAAATATCCAAAAAATATTAGCAAAGGGGCTGGAGGGATGGCTCACTGGTTAAGAGCACAGGGTGCCCTTCCAGGGGACCAGGGCTGGCCCCTTATGATCCACATGCCAGCTCACTGTGGTCTGTAACTGCAGTTCTAGGAGATATGACGTCCGCCTCTGGCCTCTGTGAGCATTGCATGCACTTGGTGCAACGATCTGAATAAAAATCTGAAAAGGTTAATCTTAAAAATCAAAATAAAGGCATTCAAGTAAAACCCTGATTACTTCTTGCTAGTGTTCCTCCCTTACAGTCGCTACTCAGTGCTTCAAGCTTAAAGAAACACCAGACAGTAACATGAATCCATACACACAGAACCACAGAACATAAATAACAACAGGAATTCTGTGGGGAATTCCAACAGTAGACAAATGCCTGGATACATCTTCTCCCTCTTCCTTCCAACTGATTTAAACAGCAGCTGTGCAGAATGATATTTCAAATGTTATTATCAGGGATACCCCCATTGAAATGTGACACATTTGACAATTACAGAATAAAGGAGGAATATAAGGTAAAATGTAAACTTTTAAAACTTCAGAGGTTGGAAAGACTGTTTAACGGCTAAGAGCACATACAACTCTTAGAGAGGATCTGAGTTTGGTTCTCATGGCAGTAGGCTCACAACTGCCTGTAACTCCAGCTCCATGAGTTGTGACACCCTGCTCTGGACTGTGTGGGCATATGTGAGCTTACACACACACACACACACACACACACACACACACACACACACACCACACAGGCACTCACACACACAGCACACATAACACACATATAACACACAACCACAGACACACAGACACACAGACACACACAGACTGACACAGACAGACACACACACATACACACACAGACACACACACATACACACACACACACACACACACACACACACACACACACACACACACACACACACACACACACACACACACACACACAAACACACACACAAACACACACAACACACACAAACACAGAACACACATACACACACAGACACACACACACACACACACACACATACACACACAGACACACACACAAACACACACAGACACACACACACACACAAACACAGACACACACACAGACACACACACACAAACAGACACACAGACACACACACACACACAGACACACACACACACATACACACACACACACAGACACACACACAGACACACACACAAACACACAGACACACACAGACACACAGACACACACACAGACATACAGACACACACAGACACACATACACACAGACACACACACACCTTGAAAACATTATAAAAACAAATCTTTGAAAACCATCATTTCCCTGACCCCTCACTGGCAAATGATCTGCAAACACTAAGCCTGAGACTGGTGTGGACCTGCGTGATAAGGCTGGGTCCTGTGATATACTCCCCTTCTTGGCACCCCCTGACCTAGTGAGACCCCAGTGGACGAGTCAAGTTCCCTCATGCCTCTGTGTGAAGCCTGACCCCTCCGATGCAGGTCCACACGCACTCACTTCCTCACCTGCAGTGGGCTGGCCTAATGCTATTTCTATTTTAATGTTAATTTGGGGGCCCTTCCGGCTGGTTGTTCTAAAGACAAGAGAGTCCGTTTGTAAGACACTGAGTGACCCTGTCCCCAGTTGATTGTGATTGGTACATAAAGATGTCACTAGCCAATAGCTGAGTAGAAGAGACGTAGGTCGAGTTGAGTTTTGGTGGGCTGAGAAGAAGGAGAGGAGAGGGAGGAAGAGGTGCCATGGGATAGAAGAATGCATAGGAGTGGAGAAAGGCGAGGCGCTATAGGTTAGTAGAGCCATAAAAGTATGGTTGCCATATAGGTTGTCCAGTTAGTGCTAAGAGCAGCCTCGATAAAACATAATGAATAATAACTTGGGTTAACGATAGATTTTAATAGCATGGAGGGTAGGCAGCTGTCCAGTTATTGTGTTGCCTCAGGCATATTAAACACAAAGGCTGTGGGTGTGTCTTTCACCTGAGACCGCATGCTGGGATGTTTAGTATATATATTATTTTAAAAAATATATAATATATATTTTTTTAACTACACTTGCCTATTTGGCTGAGCCTGTTTCCCATAAGCTGCCCCCGTATGACCACACATGGAGCATGCCATACCCTGAGATATGATAAATCTTTCTGCATTTCCATAGCAATGTTTGAACAATCCTTAGTCTGCCCTCAGCAAGGGAGGCGACCTACTCCACCCGCCATATGGTTGTGAGCGGGGAGACAGAATCTTGACTCACAGGACAACAGGAAACCGAAACTGGTAAGAGACAGTAGATAGCTCTTTTTTCTTTTTCTCCATAGATTAGTTTTATTCTTTCCCCCCTTAGCTCCTTTAAGAGACACAGGATTCGCTACCATGTTGCAATTGCTAGGCTTGCGGTAAACACAGACGCAATATACACAGCAGAAATAGAAGAGTGGGGGTGGGGGGCTGAACTGTAAAGAATGAAACTGGGGGAGGGGGGCTGCAGAGACGGCTCGATGAAGAGATCAATCTACCCGTGAGAGCCCATGTAAACACTCAATGTGCACGGAGACTGTCTGTAACCCAGTGCTCTGAAGGCAGAGGCAGAGAATCTCTGGAACAAACTATCTGGGTAGACTAGAGGTATACAGGAACTCAGGGTTTAACTAGGACCCTGTGTAAATGAGTAAGGTCAAGAGTGACAGAGGAAGACTTCCGGTGACACTTGTGGGCCTTTATATGCACATTGTACATATGTGCTGTCCCCTCACCCACCCACCCACACCCACACACATGAGTGCACACATCACACACAGACAGATGTGAAATATAAGAATGAAGCTGGTTTTGTGTGTCAACTTGACACAAGCTGATGATATCACAGAGAAAGCAGCCTCCCTTGAGGAAATGCCTCCATGAGATCCAGCTGTAAGGCATTTTTCTCAATTAATGATCAAGCGGGGAAGAACCCAGTCCATTGTGGGTGGTGCCATCCCTGGGCTGGTAGTCTTGGGTTCTATAAAGCAAGCTGAGCAAGCCAGGAAAGCAAGCCAATAAGAAACATCCTCCATGGCCTCTGCATCAGCTTCTGATTCCTGACCTGCTTGAGTTCCAGTCCTGACTTCCTTTGGTGATGAACAGCAACATGGAAGTGTAAGCTGAATAAACCCTTTCCTCCTCAACTTGCTTCTTGGTCATGATGTTTGGTGCAGGAATAGGAACCCTGACTAAGACGATATGTTAGGATATGCGTTTTTAAGGCCTAGATCAACCACTATAAATAATGGAAGAAAATGTAGGTAGAAATCAATACAGTAGTCAGAGGCGAGCTAGACCTCAGAGAGAAGGGGAAGTGAAGTATCACAGAGGGACAAAGCACTCACTAAAGAAACGAGGAAAGGAGAGGTGAATGGTGTGGCTAACCATGTCAGTGAGGCAAGTGGATTTAGTCACTTGAAGGGGAGAAACTGTAGACTTCATAAGACAAATGAACAACCAACCAACCATGTTTAGGGGCTGGAGAGATGGCTCAGTGGTTAAGAGCACTGGCTGCTCTTCCAGAGGTCCTGAGTTCAATCCCCGGCAACCACATGGTGGCTCACAACCATTTGTATAGAACTCCAGTTCCAGAAGATCTGATGCCTTTTTCAGGCTTCCATAGTGACCAGATACCTACCTAAGTGCTACACAGACATCGATGCAGACAAGATACTGGTACACATAGAATAAAAATTACATCAAAATGAAAAACAAATTTAGTCTCACAAGTATAGAGGGGTTGAAAATAAAATGTCATATCCTACAATCTGCGGAGTGGCTCTACTAAAAAGAGACAAAATAAATCCGAAAGCAAGAACATTTTTTTTTCCCCTGGAGCTGGGGACTGAACCCAGGGCCTTGTGCTTGCTAGGCAGGTGCTCTACCATTGAGCTAAATCCCCAACCCTGAGCAAGAACATTCTTAAAGAGAGACAATTTATAAGAATGGAATTGTTATACTATCAGGAAAACATAGTAAATACATGGTGATCTCTTTGATCACTTTCATTAGTATATATTCACTGTAGAAACTACCGGGTTTCATTAGGACACTTCATGTGTGGACATAAGATACTGTGATCAACATTCCCTGCCACCAGCCATGGGTTCTTACTCTAACCATCCACGGAACCTCGTTCCAGTCTCATGCTTTGTGTAGTCCTGGCTGTCCTGGAACTCCCTCTGTAGACCAGCCTGGCCTTGAACTCACACTGAGATTAAAGGTGTGCACTACCACACCTGTCTAGTCTTATGTCTTTTAAAAAGATCTATACATAAGAGAAAACATATATTTGTGCATTTGTGCACCGTGTGAGTGTGTGCATGCATGTGTGGGTGTGTTGGGAGTAAGGGTGGGGTCTCTAGTAGCCTAAGCTATCGTCAAATCTGTCCATAACTTAAGTTGGCCTTGAATGCCTGGTCTTTCTGTCTCCACTGACCAAGTGTTGGGAATACAGACATGCATCACCATGCTTTCATGTTATTTCATGCAGCACAAGTCAACATGACTTTGTTCTTCTAAGGGTGTGTTACACACATCACTAAAATATAAATACATGTCACACATACGCACATACATGCAAACATATGCACATATACATGCACATATGAACACATGTGCACACGTGCACACAGTCATGCACACACACATACACGCACACACTCAAGCACACTCACACATGAACAGACAAGCAAACACATACACACACATGAACACATTTATACACACATAAACACACATGTATACACGTGAACATTTATACACACATGCACACACCCCTCAATGCAGCTGTTGATTGGCACCTACATTGACTCAGTGACTTATAAATGTGGATGTGCAGGCCAGCACCTGATTTTTAATAACTGTTAGAACAAACGGGCGGTCTGTCAACAGGATATAAAAGACTTGAAGAACAACATGAACTAGACTGAACAGGAATCAATAGATCACCCCACCTGGTAACAAAAAACATAGCAACAGAATACAGAGCCTCCTGGAGATCACAGAAAGACTCTAGGACTCACCACACTTTGACCTAACAAGGCTACACACACTTAAAAGGGTTAAAGTGGAATGAATTATGTTTTCTAACAAAAATTAAGGAAGTCAGATATAAAAATACAATCACATGTGAATTAAATAATATTCTAAACTGGCCAAGATAATGTCTCTATCACTCTATCAAGAAAATACATCTATCATAAACATGAAGGCTAAGTCATATAGAAAGAGAACCCATATGTTCTTGAAGCAAAAACTGATAAAATGGAGAGATGATTCAATTATGACAGTAACCAGTAGTCTCTATAATTGGTAGAAAGTTTGAAAATTCACTATATACAACCATTATTTTTCAATGATCTTACTCAATTAAAAATGTTTCAAGCCTAGAATATTAAAAACTATCTTGAAAAATAAGAATAAAACACCCTCTGCTCTCAATCTTATCAAAGGGGTTGTAAAGATGGCCAGAGACTGACAGCCCTTGCAGCACAATCATAAAGACCAGTGTTCAAATCCCAGCTCCCACCACAAATGCCTGTAACTCCAGCTCTGGTCTCCACGTGCAAAGGCATGGGCAGCATAAACACCGTACACATGTGTACACAGACTCACAGACATGCACTCAAGTCTTAAAAAAAAACCACTTGCAAAGCTACTGTAATGAGGTTGCACTGAACTGACAGACATAGACGCAGAGATTAGACACTGGAGTCAGATGCAAATGCATGCTATGAGAGTCAACTATTTTTAACAAGGATGCAAGGTGAATCAATGTGGAAAGGACAATCTTTCAACAACTTGCACTGGGACATCTGCATGCAAACTCTGACCTCACAGCATACGTGTTACATAGAGGGGCTCATAGATCTGCATCTAAATGCCAAAGGTGCATCTGATAAGGGAATACACAGGATATAAAGGCAATTCTTACGCCAGTGCATTCAAACCACTACATTTAAAAACCAAGGGTTTGAATGGGAACTTGGAGAGGAGGTTCATGGAAGTATCCTTAACGACGGTATTCACTGGTCACAGCACAAGTCAGGACCACAGCGAGCCACCACCTTCTCACTGGAACAGCTGCCATCAAAGACAAGGACAATACATGTGTGGACACAGGTGAAGAAACAAAAGCACGCAGTCGCCGCTTTCGGAAAAGTTTGTCAGACAAAAATCACCATATGGTGGCAACACCAATCCCAGGCACCAAGGAAAAGGGAAAGGAACCATTATAGCCATAGAGGGTTCTGGGAATATGGAGGAGGAGGAAGGGAGCGATTACAAAAGGCAGGATCTGTTGGGTGAAACTATTTGGGCTTTGTACTCTAATAAAGGCTTATGGATTCCAAGAGGAAATAGTTAATTTCAATCACGGTCTGCTCTTAGCAATGGAGCAACCACTCGTGTGCCAGGTCCCCAGGCCCACGGCAAGCATGGATTACCTGGTCTATCCTTTCCCACTCATTTACTTTGAAAACTCTTGGTCCCGAGTGCGAGATCAACATTAAAGACTAGGTCCTTCAAAACTATGCACACGTCACAGACGTTCATCACTGTGCGTGCCCAGGGGGAGATGCGGACACATGCCACACAATGCTCATCAATACAGACGGCCTCCGGAAACCAATCAAACGACAAGAGTAGCCAACAGACAAAAGAAAACAAACAAAAAAGACAGAAACCCAGCAACAGAACAGACCTCTAAGTTCTAGAATTACTTACTATACCGTGGGACCAAAATGTCTGATGGTCAGTATTAGCAACAAGATTACACAGGATGCAAAGGAACAGAAAACACGGCTCAGAGAATAAAAACAAGCCAACCGAAAGGCCTCTGAAGAGGACCTGGTGTTGGCTACGCCAGACAAAGGTTTTACACAACCATCTGGATGGGGTTCGAAAGCTAACGAGAGGCGTGGAGCACGAGAACACCACAAGAGTAGCACCAAAATAACAACTAAAAAGGATGATGAAGAGAAATTCTGGAAATGAAGCATAAGGAGGCCGAAGGAAAGACTGACTAGAAGGCTTGAAATGCAGAATGGAGCGGGCAGAAGAATCAATGAGATCAAAATCAGGACGATGCAAAACTAAAGAAAAAAAAAAAGAAAAATGATGGAATAACAGGGCTATTAAGACACTGTTACATTCTGTCCGAGTTCATCGTAAGCCTTTATCACAAGCGTTCTTTTGAGTGTTGTAAAAGATCACACAGACACAAAATAGATAAAGGGTTGGGGAGAGGAGCACTGTGGGAAGACGGGGCAATGACAGATCACTGTCAATGGATACAAAGTGTTTTCTGGGGAGCTTAAAATGTTCTAAGATGGCATTGTGTTCACACAAGCTCGACTGTTCAAACCCATTTACCGTACTGTGTTGAAAGGCTAGTGCTGCAGTGTATCAATTATGTCCACGAAGTTGTTGTCAGGGGGGCAGAAGGATGTGGGAAAGGCATTTTTAGGAAAGAGAACCTGAGGGGCTGGAGAGACGGCTCAGTGGTTAAGAGCACTGACTACTCTTTCAGAGATCCTGAGTTCACCTGAGTTCAATTCCCAGCAACCACATGGTGGCTGGCAACCATCTGTAATGGGATCTGATGCCCTCTTCTGGTGAGTCTGAAGACAGTGACAGTCAGTGTACTCACATAAAATAAAGAAAGGAATCTTTAGAATGTCTCCAACAAGCTCATGTCAAAACAAGGACTAGATGGGGCTGGAGGCATGGCTCAGCGGTTAAGAACACTCCCAGCTCTGTAAGTTAGGTCCCCTGTACCCAATATCAGGCAGCTTAGAACTGCCTGTAACTCCAGCCCAGGAATTTAACACATCTGTCCAGCCGGAATCTTTGCAGATGTTACTCCTCCTGGGTACCAGGTTCCCTGCTTCCAGCGCCAGGGTGGTCTCCTGGCCCTCCTCATCCTTCTGCCTTCAGCTTAGTCCCTCGGAAGGTTGGCAGGCTCCTCGGGTGAGCCAGCATCTCCCCTGACAGACTGCAAGCACCCCTGCTTTGCATCACAAAGAAGACCTGTTGGTTGCGTGTGTGCTTGTGTGATTATCTGACCCGCTGCCTGCTTGCAGAAGTGCACCTGATCCCTAGCCAGAACCCTTAATCAATCTCTCCTTCTCTTGGGGGAAGAAAAGGACAAAAATAAATTATGACTTAAACTATTGTTCTCTAGTGAGTCATGCGCGAGGATCTGCCTGCTCCTTTTTATAGAAAAATAAGTTTCACATTATCGAGGCAAGTGGAATGTGCAAACCTCACAGAGTTCTTGTGAGAAGTCTCTGCCGAGAAACAGTGCCAGCTTGCTGCTTAATGATATTATTATCCTCGGGGATAGAGAGACTGGATGGCTGTACCCACGGCACAGAGGCGATGACATTGACAATGGGTATCACCCCAGCCTACCTCTCTCTAACAAGAGGCCTGCCTGTTCTGAAGCGGACACCTGGCTGTTTGCAACCCTTCCCTACCTGTCTGTCAGGAAGAGGAAGAGGCCATGATAGACCTACACCAACGGGGGGTCCTAAGCAAGGGTCTGAAGTGACAGGACACCCAGCCTGCTGCTGCTGCTGAGGCTTGCAGAGAAGGAAAAGGAACTGGGTTGCCAGTCAGTGTTGGGGTTTCTTAGTATCTTTTAATTCATGCTTGTCTCAAAAAATAGTAACAATAAAGCTTGCCCTGGAGATACAAGCCAAACCTCTCTTGCTAAGTATGTACACTTGAAGGTAGGTCTATGGGGGAAAAGGGATTAGATTAGGTACTAGAAGGGTACTGCCACAATGCAGGGGCTCTAGGAACACAGCTGAATGAATGAATGAATGAATGAATGAATGAACGAACAAATGAGCCACTTCTTAGCAACATCCACTAGAGGAAAGACACTTTCCTATTAAAAATGAGATGGCATACACAGTTCTACCGCCGAGGCCACTTAGCATCCCTGGGTGTGAGGGCAGACTTTAAAATCTGTGCCTCTGTGCTTGCCCATGTCATGCCACAGTTAGTTCATTAGCCTGAGAGGTACGCCTGCTTTCCCTCACACCCTGATGGGCTCTGACGGCCTGCTGCGTGAGAGTGAAGGAATGTGGGGGCACAGGAGAGCCTGGTCTAGAGGCTTTGGCTGTCCCTAGACTTCCCTTCAGCTATGGGCAGGGTGGGGATGGCAAAGGCACAGAGGGAAAATGAGGCATCGAACCACCACTCCTGGGAGTGTTTCTGTGCAAAGAAAACACAGGACAGCTCAGCCATCCACAAGATAAATAGCATCGTTTATGAGCACACAAATAGGACCTTATGTAAGACAGACTACTGTGTTCTGAAAATTGCGTAACCACTGACTTGGTGGTGTTCGGAGACCCTATAAATGGGTGAATTAAGTTCAGTGGTGGAATACGCATGACAATGGATCCGGTCCAGCACACGGTCATAGACACAGGGATCGTGTTTACTAGCGACCTTTACCATACAAACACACCTGAGAGAAATTCAGTTCTCAGATGACATTGCATGGCAGCTTCCACAAGGCCAGGGGTAGAAACATTAGACACTTTCAGGTTATTAGCATAGAACACACACACATACACACATTCACACACACATATAATAAATATTATATATAGCATAGGATATATATATAATATTATATATATTCATAGTTACCTTAAAATTTACAAGAAATTTGTACACAGACACATACCAACAGACAAACACACAGACACAGACACACACACAGACACACACACAGACACACACACGATTTATGACCAAACCATTACTTCCAAAATAGCTAAGCACAGGAGCTCCAAACTTTACAATTCTATTTGCATAATTCTTGGGGAAATACAATATAAACCATGCTAACACTGGGGTGTGCCCTGCAAAGATGCCTTTGACATGAGAACTTCTACTCTCTAGTTGAGCCTTACCACTGCAGATGTGGGCCTAGAGCGGTCACGGGCTGACTGCTGAACACCTGTTCGATGGACAGGACCCTGGAATCCAGGCACAAGGGACGTCTTGACAAGTCAGCTAAGTTTTAACTTTCTGTACACTGAGGCAATACAACCCTTACGATACATTCACACTTGCTGAAGTTAACACTTGAGATTTCCAGAATATTACATATGTATGGCTGGCATTCCTGCAGTTTAGCAGACGTGTGAGGAGAATTATAAATAGGAAGGCATGACCCAACGCCTGTTCACAAGACAGGCCACCACGCTGTCCCTGACTACTTAAAATTGGCAGAATCTGACATAAAGGTCAAGCAACTACCAGTAAACTCCTTCTAAAGCAGGGGCAAAGGTGAAGGCCCACGTGCACGCGGCTTTCTGCGGCAGAAGACGGTATTCACAGGGATGGGGGCTGACACACCAGGAATTTTCCAACTGGGGTACGAGACATGCAGTGTATTTACTTATGCTGAGCAAATGAATTTAAATCAGCCACGGCCACACTTCCCTCTGCACACAATTACAACGCCCTGAGAGCCAAACGCCCTTCGGGGATAAGGTCAGTGGGCTGGGGGAGTTGCTATTTGCACAGGAGTTCAGGGCTTCCATAGCCGTGGCTGTCAGCCGGGAGCCAGCCCGTTAACGCTGAGCTTCAAGAGGTAACCACAGTGTCTTTTCATCTCGACCTCTGGTTTCCCATCTCTCCACTCCAAGGGTTTATCAATTATGCCTTGTAGATCCAAGGCACAAGCAAGAGGCGCTAAGAACGAGCGCTCTGTTTACCTAGCCGCCCGTGTCTCCCTCTCTCCTTCCCCTATCTCTGGTGTCTGAGTGTGTGTTAAAAGGAAACGCAGAAAATTATTATTTTGGTCCAGAATCCACACAACTGGAGAAGACAGGATAAAAGCCTTAAGACAGGAGGTCACCCGAATTCTAGAACATAAGACACTAGGTGCTGAAGGGCTGGCGTCAGTACCCAGACCCTGGCAAGGACCAAGTGGCCTGCCTCCCTGGACTCCCCCCACCTCACCACCTTGCTCTCAGGGGCCCACCTGGGATCGGGCCTGACGCACTGGTAGAAGGCAGACATCTTCCTGAGCGTACAGCAAGCCTCGGCTTCTCTCATCCTTCTGGGGACTAGCAGCAGGAAGAAGAGTGGGCCACCCTGTCCACTCTTGAGGGGCAAGGGGCTCTTGGGACACCACTAGGCACTGGGCACGAGTTCTTGCCCCTGTTCCCCCAGCAACTCTTCTGAGCCATGAGGAAGTGGGGTTTCTGCCAACCACGGAGCCCCGGGGCTTCTTGGGCAGGTGTGCAGGCACCGGGCAGTTACTGCTCTCTGAGAGGCACACGCACTTCCTTCTCCTGTGGGCAAGGAGTGGGGGTGGCCTGACTCCTTGGGGAGTTGGTCTGGAGTGGTTGTCACCTGCCTCACGGTGACTGGAATCGCTGCTACACCACAGAGAACAAAACACAACAAACTCCAGCTCACCGTCCTCACCGGGGAGGTGGCAAAGGCTGAGGGGCAGGACTGTGTCCTCTTACAGGAAGAACAGGACCTAAACAGACATGCAGCCCCTCCCTTTGGCTATCGGACTATTGGAATAATACTCCCCAGAACACCAGAATTCCTCCGGGAGCCTCACCTGCAACCTGTGCCACCCAGAGGAGGAATTTGTCTCCCAGGAAGAGATTCCAGTTCTGACAATTCAGTTACCTTGCAGGAGAGACTGAAGCCGAGACAATGGCGGACTCGGAGATGGGTAACAACACATCCCGGCCAGGACTGCTTTGGTTATGCATGCCCCCAGGCCTCTATTTAAGCCTAAATCGCCTATCAGGACCCCGAAGGTCCTGATAGGGAGGGATAGGTCATTGGATCTCTGTGTTCTTCTTCCCAGCGAGGCCACAATAAACAAATCTCCTCTCCCCTTTTTTCTTCATTAATTTATCTTGGCTGACTGAGGACAGGGTGTTCCCAGCCTAGCTTGTCAGGGCTAATGGCCCAGGCTCTGACCCTAAAGCAATTCTCTATCTGAAGAAGGCCAGAACCTGGGAAGAAAAGATCTCAGAAAATCTAAACAAACAAACAAACAAACAAACAAACAAAAAACATA
The DNA here is from genome assembly GCF_011064425.1 of Rattus rattus. NCBI lineage: Eukaryota > Metazoa > Chordata > Mammalia > Rodentia > Muridae > Rattus > Rattus rattus. The sequence continues at coordinate 113,862,971 of NC_046157.1, forward strand.
TCACAACCCAATCCTATTCTTGCACCCGAGCCACACAGCCCCTCCTGTTCCCAGGACCACTCTGAAGAGCAAGGGGCTTTAAAGCCTGTCATGATTCCTTGGGCTCCATACATTTTCAAACTGCTCTTTCCCGGCTGTCTAAATACTGCTTGTAGCTAGGGACAGGCTCACTATGCTTTGTGTGTCCCTGAACACCCCCCCAACCCCCGCCACCCGGCGCTGCCCCCCTGCGTGCCCTGCTAGAAACCACACCTGGCAGGTGTAAAGACCACGCCCACCCAAGAAGTCACCAGCACAGCCTCTTTGGCTGGGATCTCTGCTTCACCCAGTGACAAAGCCAAGGGCTTAGTGACATCCTCTCTGCCCTCCTACAACTGACACTTCAAAATAGTAGACTCCAGCAACTCCTGGCAAGGCCACTTGACTCAAGTTCAGCAAAGCCCGGCTGCCTGCCTCGGGGCAGCTACAGCCAGCGGTTTCTAAGCAACCTTTTAAGTGTTGACAGACAAGGATAGGCAGCAAATGAAAGAGTGTGGGGTGTGACTCCGTATTATTAAAATCTAGGCAGACTACGACTTCTGAGAGTGGTTCTAAAAAACTTTTTCCCCTGTTTCCCCAAACTGCTTTATACAGACCCCTAGCCCAGGAGTTTACAATCTAAAGAGAAAAGCATGACAAAAGTGGCCAGTGATGACAGAAACAGAGGACACCAAGGGCTGTGGAGGTTGTCTATACCCTCTTCTCTTCATGTAGGGTTAGAGTCTGCAGGCCCAGTTGCTACCTATCCTGTCTTCTCTTAGGGAGAGGGACAATGAGCTGACAGACAGACCCCTGTCTCCTCCTCAGGAGCCTGTGTAGCAGTGTGAAATACTGAAGCAACGCGGCCAATACCTCAGGGCTGCGTAAGCTAGCTGGGCTCTGGCCCAGTGGCGTAAAGATGCCACACCACGTGACACCCACCACACCACGTGACACCTACCATGTCACGTGACACCACGCTGTAGGACACCTACTGCATCACGTGACACCTGCCGCACCACGTGACACCTACCGTGGCAATTCCAATCTGTGGAACCCAACAGATTAGGGCCCACTGTGCCACCTGCCTGCTCTCAGGTGCCACTTGCCCTCTCCCAGCAGCTCAACAGTCTCTTGTGTTGTGCTGTGCTGGCTCAGCATCACGGTGCCCAGCACAGAATGGCCCAGGAAGCGATGCGTGGCAGCTTGTGTTTGCACCTCTGTATGTCCAGGGACCAAGATTTCCTCGGAGAGCAGGGAGGGAGAGGAGAGGTCAGTCCTGACGCAGCCCTCACAAACTTCCGCGTGCATCTCCCCCTCCCAGCATGCTCTCTGTGGCTGCTCGTTCTCACCCTAGCCTTCAGGAACTATGCTTGTTGTTCCAGTGTCTGAAACCATGTATTCTGGGTGGTAGACTGGTAATACCTACGTGTACCATTGGAGCGCCACTTATAAACTGCGACAGAAAGTCTTCTATGGAAAAATACCTAATGTTTTCCTAGTAAGACCTCTGTCTTGGTCCATTTTTTCTTTCTATAACTGAATAGTATGACGTATTGGATAGTTTATAAGGGATAAAAGTGTATTTGGCTCATAGCTCTACGGAGAGATCTGACATTGAGGGGTTGCATCTAGTAGGGGGCCTTGCTGTCAGTGGGGACTTTGATGAGTCTTGACACAGCCTCGGACACCACCCTGAGAGGAGCAGACATGAGACAGAGGCAAAGTGGCTTTATGACAGACCCACTGGTGGTAACCCATGAATCCATGGTTAGCTCAACTCATTCTTTTTTCTTTTTCTTTTTTCTTTTTTCTTTTTTTCGGAACTGGGGACCGAACCCAGGGCCTTGCGCTTGCTAGGCAACCACTCTACCACTGAGCTAAATCCCCAACCCCAGCTCAACTCATTCTTAAAGACTTTGCTTGCCTGTCTCTTTCTCCACATCTTTCATTTTGCAAGTTTCTCTACCTCTCCCTCTCTCTGTGTGTGTACATGTTCGTGTGTTTGTGTGTATATGTGTACATGTTCGTGCATGTATGTATGTATGTGTATGCACATGCATGCGTATGTATGTTTGTGTGTGCACTCGTGTGTAGGCCAGAAGTTGAAATCTGGTGTCTTCTTCAATTGTGTATATTGAGGCAGGCCCTCTCATTCGAACCCATTGCAGATTCAGCCTGTTTACCTATCCAGCTTGTCTGTCTCAAGGATCCTCTTCCTCTGTCTCCACAGTGATGGGATTGCAGGCACGCTGCCACACACACCTGGCACTTCTGTGGGTTTCCAAGCATCTAAATTCCAATCCTCGTGGTTTTTGAGGCAAGTGCTTTACCTGTTAGGCCGAGTCCCCAGCCTGCTTGTCTCTTAAGGCCTCCTGATGGAGATTAAATTTCAATTTGCTCTTTGGTGAGGACATTCAAGCCATAACAGCACCCTACGTTTCCCAGGATCACATTTTTTCAGAAGGATTAGCAGAAGGTCCTGGAGAATTTCTATCCCCACTCTTGTCTAATGCTCATACCCACCAGGGATTTGATGCTATAGTCCAGTTTTACAAGAGAAGGACACAGGATCTTCGAGGTTGAACAGCTCGTAGAAGATCATTGAGCTAGTAACTGAAAATCTGATGCTCAAATCAAAGCTTGTACATTGTGTCTGTCTATCCTAAGAGGGCAGGAAATGCTAAGAAACACTGGCCAAGAGCTTGAGGGACCAGTCTACCTTTATCCCTTTGGGGCAGGCAATCTGATAGTCTATATCAAAAGCCTTGTAGGGCCTCATCCTGCTGGGTCAGTCATTTCTGTTCTGGGGAATCTGTCCTAAAGAGATAAATCAAGGGCCCCTTGTAACACCTTTGGGAACATATTGGCTCTGTCACAGAGCTGAAGGGGAAGCGATCCTGGGAGAGGCTTAGAGAGCCATGCTGCAAAGGAGGCAACCAGCTTGCCCTCAGCAGCCAGCAACCTTGGATTTGGGGCTTGCCCAGGACTTCGTTTTGCCTCCATTTCCCACAGCCCGTTTTTGCATACCCTCATGCAGTGGCCATGCTCTGACCTGAGGGTGGAAACAGGAACGCAGCCCCGGGGTCCAGCCACCAAGAAACAGGCTGAAGGAGCCTCACATCATGTACCACTAAGCACACTTACCCCTCTGAGTATTGTTCTTTCCAGGGTGTATAACTTGGGTGGAGAAACCCGAGGGGAAAGCCAGAGAAGTGGAGCAGAGGTTGTTGCTCTTGCAGAGCACCTGGATTCAGTTCCTAGCAGCCAGGGGGCGGTTCACAACCTCCTGCTCTTTTCTGACCTCCCTGAATACCAAGGTACCCATGGAGGGCGCACACATACATGAAGGTTCAAAAATAAACATAAGGCCCAAAGAATGACATATACTCAAAAAGTAAAATAAAAAAAAATGAGGGAGAAAAAAAAGTAAGGAAAGGATGAAGGAGGAAGAAAGATGAGGAGAAAAAAAAGAGAAAGAAGGAGAAGGAAGGGAAAGGAGGAAGAGAAGAAAAAGGAAGGAAAGAAGAGGAAGGAAGAGGAGGAGAGATAGGGTGGTGGTGGTGGAGGAGGAAGAGAAAGAGGATGAGGAAGGAAAGGAGGAAGAGGGGAGGAAGAGAGGAGGAAGAGGAAAGGAGGAGGAGGAGGAGGAGGAGGAAGGATAAGAGGAGGAGGAGGAGGAAGAAGAGGAGGAAGAGGAGGAAGAGGAAGAGGAGGAAGAAGAGGAGGAGGAAGAGAAAGCTCCATAGTAGTTCCCTCCTGGAAAAAAGCAGACAGCAGAAGTTGCTTCTTCTCAGGCAACATGGAGCCAGTCACCCTCAACATGAGAAGTGCACTCTACGCTCTCCCAGAATGCAAAGGAAAATATTTGAGAACTTCTTAGAAGACAGGACTGAGTGCTGTGGCCTCCTCTCAGGCCCTTGAGAAATTCCCACTGCAGAAATGAGGGGGTTTGGGGGCTCCCTGGAAGATCTGTAGGCAAGAGCAGATGCAACCGGTAGAGTCTTGTGTTTGGCCTGAAGCCAGCTTCCCACTGTCCTGGGACATTACCACCACTCCATCGTTAGAGGCAGCCCAAGCACAGGTGACAGACATGGTTATTCTTGCTGTTGTTGTTGTTTTGTTTTGCTTTTTACAAAGCAAGGCTCATCCTCTCTGACTGCCACGGTGCTGCTCCCAGGTAGAGCCACAGATAGACTGAAGAACCACTATCACCCTAACTCCATCCCTCAGATCACAAGGGGAAGGCAAATCATTCTCCCGACACCCCCGACTCCTGGGAACCCATCATGGGCTTGGCTACCCTCCATTTCACCCTCCCTGGGCACATGTAACACAGGGCAATTCCAGCTGTGTAGTCACACACACACACACACACACACACACACACACACACACACACACACACACACAGCAAAGCCAGAGCAATGTCCTTTCCCACACTGCAATGTCCCTCTACACAGCTGCCATAACTTAAGCCCCGTGAGGCTGGGGCCGTGGACAGAGTGTGACTCAGTCCCTCATCCAGCAGACGAAGGCGCCGGCCAAGTAGATGCCTGGGTGCCTAATTCCCAGCTCTCTGTGCTTCTTCCTGATGCCCGTGGCTTGCTCTGAAACTCAGCAGATCAAAAACCTCAGCTTATCCTCCCAGACGCTGCATTCTCAGGCGACAGCTGTCAGGTCTGTCAGTCACCCTGTGGGGAGGCAGGTCCAATCTCTGACAGGGAAAAAGGAAAGTCCCAGCTGACAGAGTCAGAGAGAACAGTGCAGAGGCCCGGGACAGCGGGACTGTTATCCAGGGTTCTGTCATCTGCAGGAACTACCCTGAGGGTGAGATGCATGAGCACAGGGCTCAGACAGGAGCATCGTGAATCTCTGGAAATAATGTGTAGCAAGAGACTGAAGAAATGGGCTTCAGCCCTAAGGACAGAAACAAAGGTGACTATGAGAACCAGCTGGCTAGGGGGTTCTACGTTCACCACAGTGGGGTGGGTGGCCAGGTTGGTAGGCTGCCGATTAGAGCATGGTCCCTAACACCAACGATTCACTCTCAGACATACTGAGCACTGTGCCAATAAATGTGACCTGTCCATCTGTTGCCCTGCCTTAGTCAACTCCCAAGTTTTCTCCCAACCAGCTTGATCCCGGGATAAGACACACATGTGCAAACTGGTTTGTCCCACATAGGAGCAAAGCCTTCCAGGGACCATCTCGGAAGGACATTTGAATCTGGAGCTGACGTGAAGACTTTAAGAAATAATGAAATTATCATACCCCACCCCCCGCCAACTTACAGCTTCATTTGCCTGTATTTTTAAACTCAGCAAAAAAAATTTGAGGTAGTATTTTAATGCCTTTATAAGTCTGAAATCACCTTGGTATGTTAGCAACTAAAAAGGTATTAAATTAGCTTCTATTTTAACTTAATCTTAAAATAGCTCAGGCAGCCTGAAAAATGCACCACACAGCTTAACTGCACTCACGTTTCCCATCCCATTACAAGCTTCTGGTGTTTAAGGTAGGTTCATTTCCTCACTGATGGTGTTTTTCCTCCAAGAACTGGAACTCAGTGAGGGCCAGCTTTGTGTTCACAGCGTGGAATGCCTGTGTTAGACTATACAGTAAATGGCTATAAATTTAAATGAATGTGTTGGGCGTTTCATTTTAAAGTCATCACCAACCCACAACTTCTGCTTTAGAAGACACCTCATTTTTTCCACAAGGAAAGATGAGGCAAAAGGGCACTACCTGGCACCACCCTCTCATTGTCTGTCCTTGGCAGACATCAAAAATCAATCACAGCATCATTCTCAGGGCTGCTGGCAGCACAATACTCCAGATATCTACTTACTGCCAGCTGCTCAGATCGACGCATGGCTGCAGATGTGTGACCATGCTACCATTAGGAAGGATTAACTCTGTAGAACTGGATTCTAGCCTTCTTATCTCACAAGCTGAGTGACAGACACAAACGTCTTGCCTCTGTGCACATGGTGTACGGTGCGTGGACTCTGTTACATTGCTTTTAAAAAATTGAAGGACTGTGAAACTGGCACAGATTTCTTTGTGTGTGTGTGTGCCCACACATGTGCACAAGCGTATTTGTGAACACACATAGGTGTGTGTGTGTGTGTGTGTGTGTGTGTGTGTTGGGAGGTTGCACATATGTGTGTGTGCATGTGCATGTGGATCCCGGAAGATAATCTCAGGTGTGGTCCCTCGGGTGCCTCTCTTTCTTCCTTCCTTCTCTCTCTCTCTCTCTCTCTCTCTCTCTCTCTCTCTCTCTCTCTCTTTCTTTTTTATTTACTAATGACAGAGTCTCTCACTAGCCCAGAGTGTACCCAGGAGGCTAGGGTGTCTGGCCAGCAATCAGTGGAGGTCCCCCTGTCTCTACGTCTTCAGCTCTGTTACTACAAGCACATCATAATGGCTCCCTCAATGTGGCTTCTGGGGACCAAACTTAACTCTTCATACTCGTTTTACTGACTGAGTTATCTCTCCAGCCCAGCATAGACTTCTTTTTTCGTTAAGATGTTTTTAATTAGACGACACATGGCACATGTTTGAGATGAGACCAACGTATACTTTTTCTTAAAAAAAAAAAGTTTGTTGTCCAGAAAAGTGAACATTCATGGCAGTACTACAAATCCCCTCCTACCATCCTTGCTGTGTGTCCCCGACTGCCACACCTAATGTTCTGCATGGTCTCCAGGGGAAACATGAGCTCTCTGCCTTGCCCACACACACCAGCCCCCTTTCCCAGCACCTTGGTCCTAGGAAATGCTTCCTCTCCCTGGGTAACCAGCAAGCTTCCCTACCTACTGACAATTTGGGTTGTACACATCACTCTGCTGGACTTGGAGTTCACTGGGGGCAGCTCGTTCTTTTATCTTTGATGTCCTAATTTCTACACCCAGCAGAGGCTTGGTAAACACTCTATGATTCAGTAAGCCTCAACAGAGAGCGTTCACCAGAGAGCAAAACCTGCTCCCATTAACAAACAAACTGTATTCTTGGGAAATTTCACACACGCAACAATGTATCTTGACCATACCTACCCTATGCTCTGATCTAAATTTTCCCCCAGACTCCCACGTCTTGTCTCCCTCCCAACTTCATGCCTTCCCTAAATAATTGTTTTTAGCCCGCTGAGTCTAATCGCTGCTGCCCATGGATATGCACGTGGGCATGGGTCTACCCACTGGGCCGTGGAGAACCCACCAGTGGTCACCCTCGCTCACAGCAGCCTCTGCCTATAACTTGCCAGCTAGGGGTGGGGCCCAGGGAGCCCCTCCCTGCTCCGTGCTGGGAATTTTAACTGACTCGGTCCTGGGCTGGCAGCCCCTGCTGTTGTGAGTTCTTGCATGCAAAAGTCATGTCCAGGAGACTGCATGGTAGTCTTTTACATTTTTCTGCTCTGTCTTCCGGGATGGTCCCTGGCCTTTTGGGGGTTGTGGGAGTACGAGATAGCCGTTCCATCTGTGGCTAGGTATTCCAAGTCAGTTATCTTCAGCTCTTTGAACAGTAAAGGGTTTCTGGGTGAGCTACAACTCCCTGCGATAAGATGTTTCTCTGACCAAGGAGGGGGGCAGCTCAGATATATGGATATAAACATACATATTTAGAATGCAGTCTGACAAAGTGACCATTTAGAAAGAGCAACATCAACAGTTGTCTGCCAAGGCCAACGACTTCTCTTCTTCTCATGTCATCAGGCATGAGATGCTCCCTATGGAAGAAGCCTCAAATCCAATTATGACAACACTTGGCTAACACCACTAACGATCCTACCACCACTAAACTGGTGGGCACGGCTGGGTCTATATTGTAGCATGCGGGGTCAACGTTGGATAAGACACTGATGTCTGTTGTGTCTTAGCAGCCTGCATGGCACTTTTTGGGACTATGAAAGCTGGCCGGCCGGTGTGGAGTGTCTTGGTCAGTTTGAGGTTGATTTCTCTATGTCCTATAACCAAAGTATGTGGTGTATCTCACCATCCAGTTGCAGTGGGCAGCCAAGAGCCACAGCGGTGTTGTTTTGTGTGTCTCTGGAGCCTCTCTGACCAGTAACTTGTAAGGGAGTTGCCTGGCACTGAGACTTTCATTTAATGGCCCATGTCTTGAGAGAAGCATCATTTACTAATATGGGGCGCTTTTGTTCAAACTTTGTCAAAAACGCGTTCAATGGGCTTTCAAACTAGCGGTGTTCCGTATGGCTCCTTCACAATCCTTACTTTGGATTAACCATACCCCTCTCTTCCTCCCACCCCTGTCCCTATCGCAGCGTTAGTACATAGCGCTCAGTTTTAGAAGCCTCTACTAAGATAAAAATTATTCCCAAAGAGTTCATTTTGTTTGAGCCATTTGGTAAGATCCTCTGACAAAGTGCCCCTGTGTGATTCAGATGCGGGGGCTGGTTTGGTTTGACAGAAATATCTCCCTCTTCTGTAATTCCAAAGCATCACATTTGGAGAGCGGGGACATGGAGCAATATGGAGACACATTGGCTCATTATGTGCAAACACCTAATATTCTAAGTCACTCCAGTCTTTGTATTTCAAAGACCTAAAAAAAGGCAGCAACCCTCCCCCTTCCCTAACTGTTCCAGCGGGGGTGGGCACAGTATCTCGATGGCCCACGCCACTCCGCACTGAATGTCTCTTGGGTCCAGCTGGCTCCTCAGTTAGACTGGAAGTCTCCAAAGACGGCTTCTGCACACGCCCTGCCGCCAGGTTAAAAGCAGTTACTAATATTGAACATACAGTGCTTAACTCTGCTGGCAAGGGTCACTTGTGTCCCTGCAGTGGGCACGATGTTCCCCAGGGAGAACTACTATATCCCTTCCTTGGCTCACGCACAGGAAAGTGACCAAGGAGGGCAGGCAGGATCCCATAAACAAACAAGGACACTGGGGACTTCTCCAACTTTCCCCTTCCAGAAGGCAAAGTGCGATGGTCACGCAGTTTACCACATACTGCAGCTCTTCTAAACAATGCGTTCTCTCCTTAAATGGAAACTGGATTGAACATTAGGAACATCTCACCCGAGCCAGGTGACAGAGTCCTTCGGACTAAGGGTAGGGATGTGTCTCAGGAGTTGAGCACTTGTGAAGAGCAGAGCTTGCAGGGATACCTAGGGCCTGCACTCTAAGAAGCAACTCTCAGAATGGACTGGGTGGATTCCGAGGGCCTCCTACCTCTTCTCCAGAGATAGTGCTCCCCGATTCCCACCAGACAGATTCCTGCATGCACACACACACACACACACACACACACACACACACATACATGCACACACACACAAATACATATATGCACATGCACACACACATACAAATACACATATGCACTCACACACAGGCATGCATATACATCATGCACACACGAGTACACACATGCACACACATGCGCGCGCGCACACACACACACACACACATGCACATGCGCGCATGCACCACAGCTGGCCAGTAGGACTGACAGGAGGCATCAGTACGCAAGAGTACCAAGCCCCATTAGCAATGGGATTCCTATTTCTATTTGGTGGTGCCTGATCCTGAAGCCTAGCAGGGTTTCCAGCCTCCTGGCAAGAGCTCATTAGAGAAGAAGTACACTAAAGGTTCTTCCTCCATTTTACCAGATTTCCAGCCAGGGGCAAGACACTGCCATAGCAAACAGCTGTCCAAGGGGAGAGGGAGAGACAGGGGCGCCAGGAGAGCCCCAGGTGGAGCACTGCGGGGACGTTATGAACAGGTACCCTTTAGACCACTTTAACACATCACCTGCCTTCAGAGGAGGAGGCTCCTCCCAAGGACTCCGCCCCCTAGGGGGTGCTAAGGAGACTTGAGAGTTCCTTTTCTGAGTGTCAGGCTCTGAGGAGGAGACAACCCAGCCTGGGGCATTTCCTCTGTAGACAACCTGCCCCCTGAATGCCCTCTGATCTCTTGAGTGTTCCAGTGGCTTCCTGACTGACAGGTTAGATGGGGTACACTAGGTACCTGCTTGTAACCAAGTAAAGAACCCCAGAAACGGGAAATCATGGGTCCAGTTTCAGATTCTACCCACAGGCAGTCCCATGGATGGGCTGGAGTCCATGATGGAAGGTCCTGGCACTGGGTGATGTACACACCCACCAGGGGAGATCTGGAGGCCTCTAAAGGGGGACCCCAGTGTCCCTGACACTCACAGAGGAGCCTGGAGAAGTCCAATGGGAACTGGCCACTGCCTCACATAATCAGCGTCCAAACCCTAGCAGGACCCTCTCGAGATCCAAACGTGAGAGCCTTGGCTTTAAACCACTGGGCTCACACTGGGATGTGGGTGTTGGGTCATTTTTAAAGCTCCCAGGTGATTTCTGGTGGCAGCCATGGTAGAATGACTATTCCAGAGGTGTGTCGAGAGCACTCAGAGGGTGTGGCCTTCGCTGCATGAGGTAAGCCTGTGCTGAGGTGCCATGGGATACACCCCCAGTGTAAGCATGAAGTGCTCACATGAGACAAGCAACTGCTGCAAATTCAGTGCCCGCCTCATGCAGGCACGGAAGCCAGTCGTGCCCAGCAGGAATCTGGGAATCTGTCTGGTGGGAATCAGGGAGCACTTCTCTGGAGAAGAGGTAGGAGGCCCTCAGAATTGACCCAGTCCATTCTGAGAGGAGCTGCTGCTTCCTCCTCCTCCCCTTCCTCTTCTTCCTCCTCCTCCTCTTCCTCCTCCTCCTGCTCCTCCTCCTTCCCCTCCCTCCTTCCCCTTCCCCTCCTCTTCCTCCTCCTCCTCTTCTTCAAGATTTATTTATTTTATGTATGTGAATACACTGTTACTATCTTCAGACATACCAGAAGAGGGCATTGGATTCCATTACAGATGGTTGTGAGCCACTATGTGGTTACTGGGAACTGAACTCAGGACCTCTGGAAGAGCAGCCAGTGCTCTTAACCGCAGAGCCATCTCTCCAGCCCCTGAGAGTTGCTTCATACAGTGCAGGCTCCGGGAATCCCTGAGCTCTGCTCTTCTCACAGAACCTAGAGGATGTTTTCCAAACCCGAAAGGGAACAGTAAGAACGATGGGTCTAGGATTCAAGTGGACCAGGTTGAGGAGGGCTCAGTTCTGTGTCCAAGGCTCCCACACACAAGGCTTTCCTTGTGAGCCACTGGAGGTCAAGTAAGGCCAGCTGAGGTGGAATTTCAGTCCCTACTCAGCAGCACACAGTAGGCAACACCTAGAAACAAGGACCCGTGGGTGATGGATTTAATGGTCATTTTATTTTCCCTCCATTCAAACTTTGTTCTACTCTTAGGCACCGCTGGGCAGAGGGGACCATGCTTTGAGCAGAACTGGAAGCTAAGTTGAGAGCCCGGATTCCGTAAGAATCTAATGAGACCACACTCTTAATACACGGTGTAGCCTGAGATGGGAGCCGATGGCTCAGGCTTGAGCTGATCAACCCAATGGATGCTGTTGCATCCCCTGGACTGGTTTCAGACCAAGGAGAGTGAGGCTGAGAGCCTTCCAGAATCCCGTTAGTATTTTTCTCTTGGGCCTGGCAGGATGTCTGCAGAGAAAAGAAGCCAGCACACCACAGCGGCTCTGTGGGCAGCTCCAGCTTTTCCTGAAGTCAGTTTACCTGAGGCCACAAAAAAATCGATTTTTAAATGTGAACAACCAGTGGCAAGGTTTATTTGCGGGAGAGGAAAAAAAATGTCCCCACTAATTCCATCAGCATTCAGCGTAAGTGACTGAGTGATATCAAGAGCATGTGAAGCCCCGGGGCTGTCTGGGCATACGTTCCCTGGTCCAATGTTTGGATCTATGTGACAAACAGGGCTGGCACACTTCCCGCACAGCTGCATCCAGGGCGGATGGTGGTGAGCTCTAAGGTGGGGACCAATCAATGAAGAGGCTATGTGTTGTAGAGCTGCACGCGGCACAGGCACCAGTCCTTTAAGCCCCATCTAACAAGGCCGGGAAGATGGGCCCAGGACCTCACGTTCTCCACCAACAAAGGAAAACTCAGTCTCACAGCTCTGAGGGAGACAGACATGGGAAGACAGACTCGGTGGCAGCTAGAACAACAGAGAGCTGTGAAGGGTGTTCGGGCCAGTGAGCCTTTAATGCATCATGTGGGGAGGATGAGAGACTCAGAGTGAACCTTAGGAATCACCCGTGGTCCAGAGTGTGGTAAGTCACCAGAGGGACCAAAACAAGGGAAGACTCGATGCTAGCCTATGGAGAGTGCGAAGAGGCAGGGGGATTAGGTTTTGATGGATTGGACCAGTGGTACACAGGCCCATCAGTATTCCTTTTGTCTACTTCCCAGGACTCAGATGCTACCCACCATGAGCCCAACACTGGCCAAAATTACCCCTGGAAGGCAGTCACTGCTGGGCCTCATACTGAAGGTTGTGAGGTGTCTTCCCTGGCACCTGCTGGTCCCAGCCAGGGCCTCTGCACATCACAGAGGCAACAAGACACAGCAGCGGGTTTCTCCCAGCAGCTCCAGGAAGAAGGTCTCTGCACAAAACTAATACAAAGTGCCACCGGCACAATCAGCCAGAGGCGGTAAGTTTCCACCAGGCACACGGAACGGGACACTCGGGTCTGAATAGCATCAAAGGAATTCCACCGTGCTGTCTTCCCTGTGGTCTTGGGGTCCCTCCCTGGTAAGCCCCTCAACTGTCACAAGAGGGGGACAAGGTCTGCCACACAGACTGTTGTTCCAGACCCAAAGGGATGATGTCATGCATAAAGGGGGTGTGGAGCTAATGGAAGGGATTATTGCTCACTGGTATTTTTGGCAGCTTTCAAAATGCAGCACATGGAGACCCACCCACACCACCTCCAGGCAAGCCTGCTCTGGCTGTCCGTCTTCACTCGCTGGGATTCAGAAATAGTGCCACCCACATGAGATGGTTTGAGCCTGGGGAAGAGACAGAACTTCAGGTGTCCCGGCGACCGGCATGGCCAGCAGAGGGCAGCAGGGGGAGGGCGGGCTAGAGACTCCAACCAGGGATAAATGGTTCTGGGTTCCAGAGACAGCCAGGATGGCACTAAAGTCCCCATCATCAAACATCACCCAAATGGTTCAGAAGTCAAGATGACTCACAGAGCTGGGGATGGCTCATCACTGGGGACATGCACGACACATGTCAAACGGAGCCAGAGCCCTGGCACAATGTCAAACAGAGACAAAGAGAGACATGTAGGGTTGGGGATACCTGGAAAAGGAGTTCAGATTCTGGTGGCTAGGCCTGAACTCTCCTCTCTCCCACAGTGAAGTACAGCATGCCTGCCTGGCCACACTGCAAGGACACCTCACCCTCCCTGCCATCCAGTACAACTCCAGTGGACACAGGGCACAGGGCCGATGGTGCGATCCTCTCATGCTCAAAGTGTGCAAATCGAGCGTGTCTTCCAGGTGAACATGCTGAAGTTCCGACCCACAAGGTGTTGACACCAGGTGGTGGGGCCACTGGGAGGGGACTAGAGTATGACTGGGGAGCTGTCATGAAAGGAACCAATGCATATATAAAAGATGTCCCAGTGTACTCTCTTGCCCCTTCCTCCATGCAAGCACATGGTAAAGAAGGTACCTCCCAGTGGCCGGGGACTGGATCCTTCCCCAGACTCTGAAGCCAGAGTGGTGTTCATATACTTCCTGTCTCCAGAACAGTGAGGAATGAGTTTCTATTGTTTTTAAGTTACCCGATCCCTGATACTTTGTTACAGAAGCTCCTGCTAACCAACACGGAAGCCTTCAGGAGCACAGACTATGATTCTAGGCTTCCTGCTGCAAACCTTGAAACAAGTAACCGCTGAGTTAGTGTGGATAGTGGCAGGGCACAGGCAGACAGGAGTGTGTCTGTGGCAACTGGGTATCTAGAGGGGTGCTGGGTATCCAAAGGGCATCCAAGTACACAAGCTACAATTTACACAGACATCCTGTCAAGACAATGACAGAAACCCATGGCTGAAGTCTCTACCAGTGAAGGGTGCAGCCGGCACACGGCTTGGATAGCAAATATGACCTTTGAACTCCAGGCTTAAGATTAACACCCTAAATGAAGACAAACTCAGAAGTCACTCCTCGGATTTCATGCCAAGGAGCTGCTAAACCAGGAGGAAGGAGGCTGGTGGGAAAAGCAACTGCATTTCCCCCCTTTTCCTTTTTCTTTTTTAATGGAGGTTACTACACAGTAACTACTATTTGACATTCTTGGCAGGAATAAATCATACCTAAGAAGCATAATGGTGCTCTCAATAGCCAGAATGTTTACAATATGGAATGACGTAATGATTGTAAAGATATGCCCGGTAAAGTATGATAAAAAAAATTAGATGGAGAAGCTCAACAAAAAGCAGATGACACGGACAAGCGAGAGGAACATTAGAGGCTGAGAATGGCAAGATGGCAGAGCTGGGCTCTCACCTGGGAGTTAGCCTCGACTTGTTGAAGCAACAGAGCTCACTCTGACAGGATGTGTAACTCACCTCGGGACAGCGTGAACATGTGGCTAAACTGAGCTGGCTTAGTGAACGGTCCTTGGGTGGGAGTCGAGACACTGCTGGTGATCAAGGTGATCAATCAACATTCAGAAAACGTTGGAATAAGAAACTACCCTGCCCCCTGGCAAGTCCACTCCTCCATAGATGCCATCAGAGAACCAGCCAAAAGCGATCAATTAACTTGCCAAAATCCTGGAAACTGAAGCAAGAGTTCAAGGGGTGCTTATTCAAGAGGACCAGGCAACTCTCAGTGAAACGGCAAGCTCTGTGGCTTTTCTCTTGCTGCAGTACACCCCAGGCACTCCCTCCACCCTCTAGCTCCAGGAGAGCCTTGAAAACCAGCCATGTCACAACTCCTGCATGAATTGGCAGCCTGGAAGCTAATGCCAAGGGGGGAGTGAGGTTGAGGCTTCTTTAAAACTCCACTCCACGATGAGGCTGCTGCTGCTGCTGGTGGTGGTAGTGGTGGTGGTGACGGTGACAGGGATGATGCTGAAGATTATCTATGTGGTAATTCCCTCACTTTAGAAAGGGGAAACCTACTGTAACTAGGATGGTGCTCATCCAATGTGAAAAGTACCTCACCTCCCAAATAAGGTGTGTGTTAGAGTTAGAGGTAAGTATTACAACCAAATACTTACTTCACGGAGGCCTAAGGCAGTTGGTAGCTGTTGAGGGAGTAGCAGACTAACTGCAAAGCTTTGTTAAAGGGACATTTGGCATATTTCTAGGAGCCCAGCAGGCCCCATGTAGGTCTGAGCACACAGTCAGACCTGAGACAACCGGATCCCTCATCTCTGATTAACGTCAATGCTTTGCAGAAACAGGAAGTGAGGATTCACAGGTGTGGACAGCCTGGCTGAAGGCTGAAAGGAACGTTCTAATGGGTACACACGGAGGCGCTCACCAAACGCTGGTCCTGAATGTTTTCAAAATGTCCATCTAATCATTACCTGATTGGCCACTAAGGTTCTGCTCATTTACACCGTTAAGTATCCAATGTGTGCACAAGCTCAAGAGGGGGCTGGAGAGTGGTTAAGAGCACTGACTGTTCTTCCTAGAGGTCCTGAGTTCAAATCCCAGCAACCACATGGTGGCTCACAACATCTATAATGAGATCTGATGCCCTCTCCTGGTGTGTCTGAAGATAGCTAGAGTGTACTCACCTACATAAAATAAATCTTTAAAAAAGAAGAAGGAGAAGAGGAAGAGGAAGAAGAGGAGGAAGAGGAGGAGGAGGAGGAGGAGGAGGAGGAGGAGGAGGAGGAGCAGCAGCAGCAGCAGCTCAAGAGGAGATCCAAAGGTGCAGAAAGAATAGCTGAAGAATTTAGAACTAAATACTTCCAATGTCTAAGGCAAATGAGCTACACTCCGGAGAAAGCCAATGAGCGCCAGTAGGCGAACACTGACACACATACCTAGACCCACCAGACTGTCGAAAGGAGAGATGAAGAGGGAGCAGCCGGGGAGAGGAAACACACCACAGCAAAGTCACGGAGGACAGGAGGCATGAAATGTACACAGGCTGAAAGAACACTAAACCCACCCAAATGAGTTTCTGAGACTGAGCTGCTCAGATGTTTCCTTGTGGGTGGGTGGTGCTCTGGAGCTAGATAAGAGGTCCGCACTGCACGGCGCTCTAAATGTACCCTGTGCTTCTGAACTGGTCACTGGAAATAGCTAATTTGTTATATGATTTTTTTTTATAATTTAAAAAGGAAAGGAAAATTAAGTTTCCAGATAAACACAAACTGTAGACGGATTATTGGTAGATCATCAGGTTAATTAGGAAGCAATGGGCATTGGTTATTCAAATCCACATGGGGAAGAATAGTGCTAAGAAAGGTAATTACACAGGTAACTAAAGAGGAAATACAATTGCATTTTCATTTGCGATCTTTTTCTCCTTGACTTGTACCAGTGCACACATAGTATATAGCGACATGGTCTGTTTACCAATAGTGCAGAAAGTGAAGAGAGAACAAGACTATACAGGAGCAGAGACCTTCGCACGCTTTAGAAATTATATATTATTAATCCGAACCAGCCTGTTAAAAACTAAATATGTCCACTGAACCACCGCTCCCCAAGGGAAACTGCTTAGAAAATACACTAAAAACCATAGAAGAAATGACAAAGGAAGAAAGGGGTCCACTAGAAAACACCTATTTAACATGACAGGAGGCAGCAGCATGGTAAGATACACAGAACCCAAAAGATAAAAATGGCATTCTGTAAATGCTATCTTCATAATCACGATGAAATCATAAAGACTCTGATTAAAAGATAGAAGTTGACAGAAAACACAGCACAAATTGATCTAACAACACTATGTATGAAGAGACATGAGTTATGGTCAAAGACATTAAAACTAAAATAAAAAGGAAGACTAAAACCATGAAACTGTCAACCAAACCACCATTACAGCAGCCACACTACAACAGTATGAAATATTGTCCAAGACAAAAGTTACCAGAAATAAAGGGAGAAACTGCGTCTGGATGAGGGGCCGATCAAGATCTAACAATTGTGTGGGACAGACTAATAATAGACACCACTCAAAATGCATGAAACAAACGTGAAAGAAGTGAAGAGACAAATCGATGATCTAGCAGCCATAGCTGAAAGTGCTAATATCTCACTTCCATAATCAGTAGGAAAAAAAATAAAACATAAGAAGCACAAGAAACAGAACACTTGCTGATTTAATGGGACCTGGAATCAAGGACCCAAGAACCCAACTAACACAGAATGCAGGTCCTGCTCCAGAGTCCAAGAACACTGGGCAGACCATCTGTTAGACCATGAAAGAACCAATACTTGAAAAAATATTTAAGTCACAAAGATTTCTCCAACCACAACAGAAGTACATTAGAAAAGGAACAGAAGGGAATTGTGAAGACTAAACCGTATCTTAACCAAAAAAATCAACAGGTCAAAGAAAAAGGCCTAAATGAAATTAGAAAACACTTTGAGATTAATCAAAACAAAAGCCTCAACATACCAAAACATGAGATGTAGCTAAAACCATCCTTAGGAAGAGGTTTGTGGCTGTAAATGCTTAAAGAAAAAGAATCCTGGATCAGCAGCTTTCTACCCTAAAAATAGAAAGAAAAACATAGATGCAGAACAAGCTATGCTGCAAGCATGCAGGAGGAAAATTCTGAAGCACAGAAAAGAAATTAGTGAGATTTAAAATAGAAAAGGAGTAGAAAAAAATGACACAACAATTTAGAAGGAAGTTCTTAGAAAAAAGTTAACAAATCTATAACTAAACGTGCCACGAAATATAGGAAATTCAAAATGTTAAAAAATCAAGAACGAAAAAGAAGTCATCACTACCAACACAACAGAAATTAGTATGATTAGGTCAAGAAAACTAGACAACAATGAAACAGACACAAACTACGAAAAATGACTCAAGAAGAAATAGAAACTATGAGTAGACCATTTGGAAATTTTAACTTTCCATGATGAGATGCTCATCCCTTACAGCTTCACGGGTAAATTCTAAAAAATGCTTACAGAAGACTAGTAATGGATACATGACTTCTTTGATGGGCCATGAAAATATCCTGGAATTAGATACTGGTGATCATCCACAACCTTGTTCTGGGATATGCAAATTATATGTCAACTATCTTTAAACTGTTGGAATAAATAGCACATGTAATCTGGTACAGTTGTAGCAGTGGAATTCCTACTTCTTTCTCCCATATTTTATCTGGTCAAACTGAACAGAATTTGAAGGTTATCAGTCATGAACTGTCTCTCTCTTTCTGTATAGGTGTATGCTGTAATATGTGTGTATGTGTGTATATGTGTATATGTGTGTAATATGTATGTATGTGTGTATATGTGTATATGTGTGTAATATGTGTGTATGTGTGTGGGTATATGTGGAAGTGTTGTTACAGGTGTATATTGGTGGATGGGAAGGTCAGCAGTTGATGCCTTATGTCTAACTCTGATCCCTCTCTCTTTATTCTTAAGACAAGGTCTGTCTCTGAAGCTTGAGTTCATTGATATAGCTAGACTTGTTGGCCAAGGTGCTCCAAGCATCTGCCTGTCTCTGAGTCCCTGGTGCTGGGATTACAATGTAGCCACCTTCACATAAGTGATGAGGATCAGAACTCAGGCCCTCCTGTTTGTACTGCAATCACTTTACCGACCAAGCCATCTACTCATCCCCCCATTTTTATTCTCAAAACAAGTAGACTCACATCCCATCTCCCCTGAACCTACTCTTCAGAGAAATGTAATCAGGCAACATGGCTACTCTGACAAGGGATCATACCCAAGGACCTAGGTCTGTGTGATCTGGCTGGAATGCAGACAGGCCACACACCTTTAATCCCTCTGGCTGGAATACAGACACAACTTTAATCCCAAACAATGGCATCTAATTGAGGGATAGAGTGATGAATCAGAGGAAGATCTGACAGAATGAGTCAGAGATAGGATACGCCCAACTCTCACAAGAATAGACAGGAAAGAGAGGCTACTCTAAGAGCAGAGAGGGAGAGAGAGAAGTTCGGTTCACTTCCATTAAGTTCAGTTCAGTTCAGTTCAGAATAGTACAGTTCATGGAATTCAGAGGCAGTCCTTCCAAGCAGAGCAGTTCAGGGAGAAGCTGAGAGAAGCCAGTTTTAATCAGTCACCTTGGAGAGGAGTTTAAGCCAGAACGGCTGAATTGAACCAGCAAGCCAGAGTTCAGAAAGAGGTAGAAAGGGTGAGCTTACTCAGTAGTAAGTCCCAGAGGCTGAAACAGTCTAGGCCTAGGTTAGCAGATGGAGGCTGGAAGCTGAATTCTTTAAGGTCCAGGCTTGCAAAAGATTAGATTGTATGGAGGCTAGAAGCTTCCAGCCCTAGGCCCAGGGATAGTTCATACAGAGAAGGGAACGCTCATGGCTCAGCCCAAGCCACTATACTATAGAAGGCAAGGTTGAAATACAGTTTAAAGGTATAAGTAAGATTAGGAAGAAGTATCTACAGTGGCTTCAAAAAGGGGATACGATCAAATCTGTGAAAAGTATTTGCTTTTTTTATATACAGAGCTTGATGGTATTCTGTAAAATACCTGGTCTGCAACCCAACACATGAAGCTAGGTGTTCTTTCTCTCTCTCTCTCTCTCTCTCTCTCTCTCTCTCTCTCTCTCTCTCTCTCTCTCTCTCTCTCTCCCCCCTCTCTCTCTCTCTCTCCCCCTCCCCTTTTTGAGGGATGTAGTTTTTTGTTGGTTGGTTGTTTTTTTTTTCCTTGTTTTTCTGATCAGCTGGCCTCAAACTTACTATGTAGTCTAGAACAACCTTGACTTTCTCATCCTCCTGTCTCTACCTCCCAAACACTGCAATTCCCTGCAAGAGCCACCAGGCTCTCAGTAGTGTGGGATTTTCTTTTTTGTTGCATTATGGTGCTCAAAACAAAACCAAAAAATAAAACAACAAAAATCAAAACCATGCAGATTCTGGAGCATTCAATTCAAATAATCTTCCTTTTGCGAGCCTCACTATGCACATGTCCTTTTATGTAAATTACAGCCGGTCACAGCTGGCCGCCTTGGAGTGAGAACAGCAGTCCAGTTCACTCTTCCTCACACTCTCACCAAACTCAGGTCTTGCTACCTGCAGAACCTCTACCCTTTCTCCCACAGACTAGTGCGTAGTCTCCCTGCCGCCTGCTCCCAAACCTCTGAGCTACTCCCTTCTGGGATGCATTAACCCTGGCACCACATCCTGACAGCACCCCAAATCCAGGAAGGACCCTTGCTAGGCACTCTCCACAACGTCCTTTCAAATCTGGAAGAAAACAGGCTCTCTGTAGCGTGCTGCACGGAAATCCATCCACCAGAACTGCATCTGCTCCGGAGATCGGGGGAGCAGGGCCCACGGCCTTCAGCTCCACAGACCCGGGCCTCTGCAGAGCTTCAGACTTGACAGTCTGTGTTGCGGCGGGATGAAGGGCATACTTGAGCTTCTCTGTGGAAGGAACCACCTCTTCAGGATCTGTGCCTTCCCACCCTCTATTACTCATGTAATTAAAAAAAAATGATTTAAAAAAGGATCAGGAGCCTCTCTCTGTCTGTTGACAGCCATCAACCTTGAATCAGGCTACCCAGGACTAAGGAAGGAGGGCTGAGATGGTAGCCTGGTGCCAGGTCAAGGGCCACTTAGAAGTCAGAGTACACAGGACAGGGCTCCCGAAGCAGACTTGGGGAGGGAGAAGTGACACGGAGGTTGGTCCCTAGTTGCAAACGTAGGCAAGCACACAGGAGTCAGGGCACTGAGGGGGCACAGTCGCAGCCCTGGTTACCAGAATGGCTTCGGGGAAGAAAACATTCCAAAATGAAGAAGCTAAAGAGTGATGGTTCTGGGTTGGCAAACTTCACATGAAAATGTGTTCTGCAAACATTCATCGAGGCAGAGAGAAAGAAATCCTGAGAGAGACTCCCGAATCCCTACCCCAGGAGAATCCTCCACACCTTTGTCTTCCAGGCCAAGTCTGGAGCAGAGGCGCAACTCTGCCATCTGTTTTCATACAACAGGAAACCAGCTCACACTCTTGAGTGAACCCAGAAGCTGCTGACATGACGGAGTGAGCCCCGAGTCGAAAGTTGCTACCATGAGGTGACTTCTGGGGTGAGCGGCCGTAGCCAGAGGTGACTGCATTCAGACGACACCCGCTCTTCTGATACTTACTTTATTTCCAAATGATCTCGATGTTCAGCTCCACGAGTTCTGTCACATGCAGAGTCACGTGGCCACCACCTGGCTGGGTGGTGATGGGTACATAAGCGTCCCATCACCCCCAAACACTTCCCCCGTCTGTTCACTCAGGGTTGCACAGCACCCCTCTCCTGCCCCTGGCAACCATGGATCTGTTCTCCGTCACTCACATTCTGTCTTCTCCAGAATGTCACAAAAATGGAATGGTACACTGTGGAACATTCTGGGACTCGGTTCACTCAGCAGTACAACGCTTCCGACGCTCCCCCAGGCTGCTGCGTGCATCACTGCTCAGTCCCCTATCTGCTGCTATTAACTGGTGATGCTGGCAGCTATTCAGCTGTGATGGCCTCTGCCCCTTTTAATGCCCACATTTCATCTCTCAGGGACAACAAAGACATCATCTATCACAGGAACCCTAACCCTGGCCATCTGAGTTCATAACATGTCCCATGTGGGAAATCCTGCTACCTGTCTAGAGCTCTCACGAGCTAGAGGCCAGAGCGACCACCACCAGGTCCCCACTGTCTTCCCAAGTGGACTACTGCTCCAGCAGCACAGCATGAAGCCAGAGCCTTCAAGAATCTATGGCGGGGAGGCAGGGAGCCAGTCATGTTCTGCAAAATCTGAACCTAACAGCAATCCCACCCCTGGGCTCAAGGGCACAAGAGCACATTGTTCTCATACCTTGAACTGTACAAGTCTGTGCTGAAGAAGTAAACCTTTGTTCTTCCCAAGGAGAAGGAGGAAGCTCTCACTTTCACTGGGACGTTACCTGCTTCCAAATGGAGGAAGGCAGGGGCCGAGGCAGAGAGGAGTCTCAGTCAATTGCTACTTCATGACGGCCCAGAGAAACCCTGTGATAGTTCATGGCTACCAGGCTCCCCAAAGTGGAGGCACCAGAAACAGCCCCTCTGTCTCTTTAAACCAGAGGAGGGGCTGAGTACAGAACAACTTGTCCGAGACCTCCCACCCAACCCCGCTCCCACCCAACCCCGAGACAGTACAAAAACATGAAATACACCTGTTGCCATCCGTGTGAGTTAGCTCAGTCAGTCCTGACCCCGACACTCCCGCAACTGCACACAGACACCCAGCCTCCCACAACCTGTGTGTGTGCCCGTAGACACACATCCATCTGGGACGCTCACACTCTCAGAGGCAGACCATCTGAGGTTGAGTGGCCCTTGTGTTCGATCTCTCCCAAAGGTCTCACAGCAGATGGCGTATCTGGAGAGGTCACATGGTGAGACAGGAAGCCTGAAAGGGAGCAGAAGCCAGGCCTCCTCTCTCAATGTCCCATTCTTGTAAAAATTCACAAGACTAACACGATCCCCTTCAAAGGCAAGGGCAGCATCCCCAGTGACTTGCCAACTTCCCATGACGCCCCATCTCTTTAAGTTTCAAATATCTTCCAACAGCACCATCCCAAGGACCAAACAGCCAGGGTAGGAAGCCTTGGGGACCACAGCCAGCCACAGCAAGGCTGAATGAGAGGATACTTGGAATAGACTCAAGACATCATTACTGATGACCTTCTGACCAGCGGGTCTCACCAGGGGGCTGAGAGACCAGCTACCCTGACCCTGCCACGTGCTTGATTCTAGGATACGAGATTTCCCTGATTTAGAAACCTGTGCTAAGACTGGAGAGATTGCTCTGAGATTGGAGTGCAAACCACTCTTGCAGTAGACCTGAGTTTGGTGCCCAACATCTGTGTTGGGAAACTCACAAATGCCCCTGAGTCAAGTATCATGGGATAAGAGATCATCTTTTGACTTCTGTGGACGGACATACATACATACATACAGACAGACAGACAGACAGACACACACACACACACACACGCACACACCACACACACAATAAATAAAATAAAATAGTTTTTTTTTTAAATCTATGTTGTTTACTACCCTCACCTCTAAAAGTCTCATGTAGGGAAACAGGACAGTGGTTTTATTTTTGTTGTTGTTTTTTGGGGGGTTGCTTTTGTTTTATTTTGGGGTGTTTTTGAGTGAGATGTAAGAGAGGACATTGTGGTCTATTCTGCTAAATAATAATTTACCCATGGGAAGAAGGCATGTCTCAGTGGACACATTGTAAATGACCTGGAAGCACTTACATTAAGGAGTAAGTCTTTCTTCCCCAAACACAAATATACCAACTAGGACAAGCAATCACATCAGGATTAACCTCAACCTCTGAGAGAATGCTCTAAGCTGCCTCCGTGTGACTTTGTCTGGGTCCCTAACCACATGACACCCAGAATGACACCTGTAAACAGAGACAGCGCCTCAGGTAAGAGTGCCTGTAACCTCTGTCATTCCAGGTGTCAGTGATACTCACGGCTCCTGTCAGCATTAGATGGTCTGGAGACCAGGAAGGTGATGCCCGAAGAGCTGTTCATAAAAGCAGAGCCCCCGCCCAACACTGATAACGGAATGCGTGTCTGCTACTGTTCATGCACATTCAAAGGAGATCGTTTTAAGTCACTATTCTTGTCATTCGTTCTTGCCTTGGAACGAGTCTGCAGGAACCTCCAACCGAGTTAGCAGGCTAAGGCGTTGTTCTCCAGTTTTCTCCGTCTATCGCTCCTCTAGGGGAACTTGTTCCACAGAAAATGTACCTCAGCTGGAGCCTCCAAGAGAGAGTGCTTGCTTTTGGAATTCTGGGGTTTTTGTTTTGTTTTGTTTTGTTTGTTTTTCAACGCTGGGGATCCAACCTGGGGCCCCACAAATGTTAGACAAATGTTCCACCACCAAGCTACGCCCCCATCCATCCCCAGTTTAGAGTTTCTAAGACCCGGAATCCGTGCCAGCTTTACCACCTAATATGGGAGGAAACTTGGAGATCCACGTGTCCTTTCTCTGCCTGTTTCTTCATTGGAACAGATGGAGGAGGATTTTTTTCCCCCTTGTCTGTTTTGAGACTCCAGTGAGATCCTACATACAAAAGCCTAGTCTTTCTTCTGGTGATGGATCTGTCAGTGTTATGGACATGGATTCCTATTGGAGATAGGAAAATCAGCCTTCACGTCTCCAGTCGGGTATCCTGCCTCTCTAGGTGGCTTATGTTAAATATGCTGGACCCTGACAACTAAATCAGGCTAGCCCAAGGTCCCTGCGGAGCCCTGCACTTCATTTTTTATCCTGTCTGGATCCTTCTGGATCTGTCAGTCCCTTAGTCCTAGGACTAGCAGGGCCCTTCTTCAGCCTTTCCCTACATTTCGAGATATTTCAGGTCTGACTGATGCTGGGCTGGTCCCAATCTCTATCCCCATCCATCTTGCCTCCCTAACAGACCCTGAACACCTAGACCACTCTTCCCAAACTTGTCCTATCAAATGTAAAATCTTATAAACACCAGACTCCAAAGACTGCCTTGCCACACAGCCCGTGTGAAAACTCCGTAACAGGATGTATTTCCCATTACAGAATACGCTGGCTTTAGCTCATCTGTGTAGCTTTGCACAGGTAACTTACATCATGTACAGAAGGTATTTTGCAAAAGACGGCGGGGCACACCAAGTGTCCATCTGACAGACATGTGCTACCTTGATGTTCAAAACAATATCAAATCTCTCTACTTGTTTTGGGAAGCTGGGCACCAAACCCCAGAAACTTGCATATTCTAGGCAAGCACCATACCACTAAACTATACCCTTATCCCAACAATATCAAGAGTAAAAATTATGCACGTTTGTGCCTGCGAGTGCAGGTATCCATGGAGACCAGAAGAGAATCCCAGATCCGTGGAGCCAGGGTTACAGATGGCTGTAAGTTACCCATGAAACCCAACATGGGTTCCAGGAACCGAACTTGTCCTCTGCAAGACTAACATGAGCCCCTCATCTTTGAGCTATGTCTTCAACTCCTCAAAAACCTTTAACTAAAAATGGTCTTTCATGGTAAAATTATACAGGTTTTCGAAATAGGGTAAAGCAAAGCTGCCATGCTGAGTATTTTCATTTAGGTATATTTATTACCAGAGTCTGCACCCGTGGGCACTACATTTTAGTTGCAATCATTCACGGAACAAATATTTACTGGCTACTGTTAAGTTCCAGCCACAGCCATGGTACTAAAGATTCCTTGGTGGTCAACAGCCAAAGACAAATCCTCATTCTCTTGTTCCAAAGATGGAGAGGGCCAAAAAGCAGATGTATGATGTGTCAGGAGGTGGTGAAATTTCGAAAAATCAAAGTGGGAGGGGCTTGAGAGGAGTTCAGTGGAAGGGGCTGGAGGGGCTCAGTGGGAGGGGCTGGAGAGGGCTCAGTGGGAGGGGCTGTAGGGGAGCTCAGTGGGAGGAGCTAGAGGGAAGCTCAGTGTGAGTGGCTGGAGGGGGGATCAGTGGGAGGGCCTGGAGGGGAGCTCAGTGGGAGGGGCTAAAGGGGAGCTCAGTGGAAGGGGCTGGAGGGGCTCAGTGGGAGGAGCTGGAGAGGAACTCAGTGGGAGGGGCTGGAGGGGAGCTCAGTGGGAGGAGCTAGAGGGAGGCTCAGTGGAAGGGGCTGGAGGGACTCAGTGTGAGTGGCTGGAGGGGAGCTCAGTGGGAGGGGCTAAAGGGGAGCTCAGTGGGTGGGGCTAAAGAGGAGCTCAGTGGGAGGGGCTGGAGAGGAACTCAGTGGGAGGGGCTGGAGGGGAGCTCAGTGGGAGGAGCTAGAGGGAGGCTCAGTGGGAGGGGCTGGAGGGACTCAGTGTGAGTGGCTGGAGGGGAGCTCAGTGGGAGGGGCTGGAGGGGAGCTCAGTGGGAGGAGCTAGAGGGAAGCTCAGTGTGAGTGGCTGGAGGGGGGATCAGTGGGAGGGCCTGGAGGGGAGCTCAGTGGGAGGGCTAAAGGGGAGCTCAGTGGAAGGGGCTGGAGGGGCTCAGTGGGAGGAGCTGGAGAGGAACTCAGTGGGAGGGGCTGGAGGGAGCTCAGTGGGAGGAGCTAGAGGGAGGCTCAGTGGAAGGGGCTGGAGCGACTCAGTGTGAGTGGCTGGAGGGGAGCTCAGTGGGAGGGGCTGGAGGGGAGCTCAGTGGGAGGGGCTAAAGGGGAGCTCAGTGGGTGGGGCTAAAGGGGAGCTCAGTGGTGGAGCACTTGCCTGACACACACAGACAACACTTCCAAACTTCCAAAGCAAGAAGAAAGCAGGTGTCATATGAAAAATGAGGCCTGTTTCTCCTCATGCTACATCATGGAAAGTCAGGACTTCTGGTCTAAGCTTGCTGGAAACCTCTGGTCAGGTGACTGAATATTTTTGACTAGCTGTCTCATCGATCTATCACTAGACCCTATGGGGAACTCTAATGGTAATACTCAGGTGGAAGCTTTGCAAAGGACAGCCTGCTCAGCACTAGGGATGGCCTTCTCTGAGAAGGGGACAGGTGAGCAGAGCCTGAAAAGCTGGGGGTTGGGGGGTCTGATACATGTGGGGTAAGACTGTGCCAGCATAATGGCAGGAGGGCAACCCACAGGGATCCCATGGAGTCAGCTCCTACAGGTCACTTTGCATGGTTTTGGCATCAATCCATTGGCCTAGTTTTCTTTGCTCCTGACCACCTTGCCCTCTCAACTCATGATTATTTTATTGTATGGTAGGTACAGCAGATAATACTTTGTCTAAAGAATATTGGGTTTCATTGGGACTATTCAGTTGACTGGCATAAGACCTAACTCCTAAGAAGGGGTGTGTTTAGCTCGCCATGGCTCCAAGTAGGTGACCAAGAGTACAGTAGGTCCCTCTACTCCAGCAGGCTAGAAGAGTCAGCAGTGTGGTTCTGCCCTCTCCTGATTCCCTGCTCACAGCTCCCTTCCCCAGTCTGGGTCCAGTCTCAGAGCGAACACAGCTTGGTGTTTACTCTGCTCCATGGCTGCAGTTCAAAAACTTCTAGCTTGTTTTCCCTGCTCAGAACTGTTCTCTCTCTCTCTCTCTTTCTCTCTCTCCAGTGCACTTCACCACGAATGCTAACAACCTCGGCATGCTCAATTCTCCCCGCCCCCGCCCCGCCCTTCTCTGCTGGGCTCTCTCGTGGTCTCTGCTCCTCTGTGCCAAGGCTCAGGAGGCATTCCCAGACAGAAAGTCAGAGCGAATGTTGGTCTTGCATCCGACACCTGCACTGAGTGGTGTTCCGGTCCGGTCGTTCAAGTAGAGAAAGCAAATCCAACACAGATTGCTCCATCCTGTCTGGGATTGGAAATATGATTCCTTCTAAAAGGTGAACTCTCTGCGGTGTGTAGAAGATTAGAAATGAACTACATACCCTCAGACCACAAGTTTAAGAAGAAAAACTGATGGAGAAACTTTCTTGAGGCAGGAAATGCGAATACTGTGACACTGGCTACCCACCTGGGCCAATGTGGGAGGCCCCAGGAGCAAAATGTGTGCCTTCAGATAAACCCCAGGGAGTGTGAGGCCTGCTCACCTCGATGACACCAGGCAAAAGCAGACAGCTTTGAATGCTCCAATGGGAAGCCCAGCGGGGACAATCCCTAAAAGTTCTTTCCATGTTCAAAGCTGTGACCATTGGACTGACTGGCCACTTCATTTGCAATGCCAGCTATAGGGCCGAAGAGAACAGATGTGTGGGGACACTCTCAGGTCTTGAGTCCCCTTGTGATGACTACAAGTCCTCAGCTATGGGGCAGGAATGGGTCTAGTCTGCCAGCAAACACAGACCTAAGCTGCTACAGTTTAGATAGTAAATACCTCCTTAAGACCACCATGACCCTTAAGATGACAGTGACCGCTTCGTCCCCAGCTGAGCACTAATAGGAAGGGGCAGAGACTGGAAACGGTGAGGCCTAAGGGCCATCATTAGAGGTGTGCTCTTAATGGGACTATGGACTCCAGGCTCTTCCTGACTTGTCTGCACCCAGCCATTGGAAGGGTTTTCTCTGCCCTTGCATGCATTTCCCCCATCATGTGCTGCCTTGCTGCGGTCCAGAAACCGTGGGTCAATCAATATTACACTGACACCTCAAAAAAAAAGTCAAGAGAAGCCTTTTCATAGGCTGATGATCTCAGGAATGTGTTGTAGTTGTGGGAAGCTGACTAACACACACGTTTACTTCCCAATTAAAGTGACTTTCCGGCAAATGCTTGCCCTTGGTGCACAAGAAGGGGTCTTGGTGGCAAACAGGCAAACAGTGCTTCTTGACTACCCAGCTCCCACTGAGTTTCTCTCCACAGAGTCTGTGGGTCGCTTGTAAACATAACAGCTTGCTGGCATTCAAACTTTATCAGCCCCAATAAGAAGTCAAAGAGAAACTCAACCCCATTAAGGTGAAGGCCTATCAGGCAGATAAAGACCTCAAAGGACTGACCTTTCCTTACTCTGACACAAGTGCCACTTGCCCTGCACCAGAGACCAGGGTTCTGACGTCTCAGGTAGCTTTATATTCCAGTGACCTTCCTCTGTCTGGTGTGGCCTCCATCCGTAGCACAATGACATTCGTAGCTTATCAAAGGCTACAATGGAGAAGTGGACTGAGCCCTTTGGTGTCCATGGGTGAATCTTGTTTAATGACCTGCCACCTCTCTTCGCCCAGACTGAAGTCCTTGATTCATTTTTCTAACTATTCAGAATGATCCTAAATAAAGGCTCAGAGAACTACCTGTAAGAAAAGCCCGCAGACTCTAACGGCTTTGTGCAGACATGAGGAATGTGGGTATCTGAACAGACCCCCATTTAAAGGCATGTGCTATGAGTTGGTGTCTCAGAAGCTCCCAGAAGGCCTTCGGTAAAGATGCAGAGGGCTTGTAGGCAGCTTTTGGGCAGACTCTGGGTGAGACTGATACGGACGCTGCGAGATTCACAAGTCCTGATCAGCAGCAACAGACTGTAGTTCCCTTTGCAGCTTGCTTCAGAGTCCCTGGGCTTGTTTGGGGGGGGGTGTCAGTTATTTAAGCAGATCACCATGTTGGCTCACTTTTCTTCTGGTGACAGGTACCAGCATGGCAGCGTAACTGCCCTAACGTGAAAGGAGCAGACAAGGGGGGTGGGGGGACAATCCTATTATGCGCCTGAGAAAGCAGCCGTGATGATTTTAAAGAATCCCGGAGGAGGCTCTAACTGCTTCCGTGTCACGAGGACCCAAGCAACCAACGCTGTTCATGAAACAATGGGAACTGTCTGGCACAGGGCTGGCACAAACACTGGCCTCGGAATGGCCAGTCCCCACTCTGCTACATTCCTGCTTGACCTACCTGCCTGCTCTAAGGCTTTGGGAAACCTGACTCCAACCGGCCAGCCTTCCCGGGGAGCTGGGGCCTGGCACTGAACACTCCATCTGTGTGCACGCCCCGGGCCACCTGCCACGCTGCTCTCTGTCTGGTTCCCTCTCACCACCTGCAAACTCAGAGTGTGTCCCCAGGCACCGGGCCCAGCAGAGGGCAAAGGGACTGTGATAAGCCCAGGGAAGCCAGCAATAAAACGAGTAGGCTAAGCAGCGTAGGCAAAGGGGCGATGGGATTCTGAAGGGAGAAAAGGCTATATACTTTGCGTACATCCCCAACCCTCTGCTTCATCAAGCACATGAGCAGGAGGTGACGTGGTCTCCTTCGGTGGCATTTTCCTCTCTCCCATTGTACTGAACAGCCTAGAGAGGTGGTTCCCGACCTTCCTACCGCTGTGACCCTTTAACCCAGCTCCTCGCAACGTGATGACCCCAACTGTAAAATTATTTCCATTGCTACTTCTTGACTAGAATGTTGCTACTGTCGTGAGTCATAATATAAATACCTGTGTTTTCTGATGGTCTCAGAAGCCTCCAATGGCCTGGAGGGTAAAAAGGACAGTTAAGAAGTCCTCTCCTGTCCACACGTTCTTGCTGTCCATTTATCTGCTGAGTGACGTCAACAAGGGTCCCCGAAGGGCATTTGTATGCTAACCACTGAACCCACTGTCATGAGTGCCTGCAGGATTAAACGGGGTGGTACGCACAAAGCATTTAGCTCAGAGTTCCCTCAGAAGTGTGCCTTGGTTCTAATAAGCTTGCTGTGCAGAGACAACAGGAGAATGATGAAATTGGCTGGGCGTGTAGCTCAGTGGTCAACGCTTGCATGTGCCAGGCCCTGAGTTCAATCCCCAGCACAGTGAATAATGATAATAATAGAGTGGTAATAATACCTATTATGATTATATAAAACATTGGTGTAAAATAAAGAGGCAAAGGAAACGCTAAGACACCTTTGGTTTTCCAGGGAAAGGCTGAGGAGGTGTGGGCAGCGTATTCTGATAGGACAATGGCAGGCAGCAGTTGGGTAGCAGGCACCTGGGCAAGGCACTGAGTCAGGAGGCGAGAGAGCCACATGCCCACCACCCCATGCACACTGCCTGCAAGCGCCTCTCATTCTCTGGGCCTCAGGGCCCTGCCCACCTCCCAGTAGAGCCGGGGCCCCAACAAGGCAGTCGAGTACATGCTGTACTTTGAAAAGAACCAAATCTGAGCAAAGGAAGGCATTTCAAGACTCCTGGGGCTCGTGGCAGGAAGGCACCCTGTGCCCTAGCCTGGGTACCAGCAGAGAGGTGGGAAGAGGGTAGGAGGCCTTAGTGCTTAGCAAATGCTTCTCTGTGTGTGTGTGTGTGTGTGTGTGTGTGTGTGTGTGTGTGTGTGTGTGTGTGTGTAGTCTACTTCCAGTGCTAAAGAGACAAGGCCAATGTCCCTGATCCCTAAGTAAGGAAAGACTTCCTGCTTGGTGTGCTGGATCTGGATATTACCTGACCACCACTTCTGACAGTCTCCTACTAGTCCCCTCAGACCAGTGAAGACCGGATCTAATCTTGGTACCAGGACCCCAGCACAGACAAGGAACCCACAACTCAGGCCCTATCAAGACTTCTCAGTGACAACAGAGCCAGGCTGCATGGCCTCCTGACCCCAGACAATGGTCACCACAGCCATCTGGGGTGGGAAGGTACAAGTCACGGGGTAGAGCCACAGAGCTGAATACCCCGAGGACCTTCAGAGGTCTTTCCTTCCCGGACTGTTCTGTTCACATGACTAGCCACACAGAAACACTGAGAACACCGTGCACGCTGCTCCTGTGAGTCTCATCTGGCAACAGGAAACCTGCAAAGCTAGCGCCCTGTGCCCTACTGCACACCAGGATCTTAAACACCATTCATTCTTCTAGACCAACGTTGATGCGCAATTCAACACCCACCGTTCCTTCCAGCTGACTCAGCTGGGGGCTTCCTGAGAGCCCAGCCCCTCCATGCCCCTTGGGTTTTGTCCTAAAGATTGTCAGGTTGACAAGTTCTGTTTCCCTGTTTCCTCTGGCGACAACCACTGGCCTCTTCAGCAAGATACCTGTGCAGGAAAAGGCATGAGGGCAGATAAGCCATCTGGGATGGAGTAAAGCCACAGGCTAACAGTTGTTGCAGCTTACAAGGGGCAAGAACGACGCCAGACAGAGCCCCCCACCAGCTCCCCTCCCCCACCAGCTCAGGCATGCGTCTACTTGCCAGGTGTACCGACGCACTGAGCAGCCCTACCTGGCCAGACTGTGGGCGAGCACCACGCCTGTGTGCCACCCGTCCTGGGAGTGGACATGGTGATGTCTGCCCTGCACCCACACCCATCTTTAGCCTGCCAATCACACTAGCTGTGGATACAGACAGCCCACTCTTGAACAACTGCTCACCTACAGCTGGGCATGGGCCAGAAGCCAACAGGCTTTCTCCTTACTCTAAAGCCCGTGGTGGCTCTGGAGTGCTGACCCCCCTCTGTGGTGTGTAGCTGCTGCCTGGCACTGTCTCGCCCTCCCCACCACAGCCCTTCTAGAGCACAGTTGAGCTAATTCTGGGCTCCCTGCCACCCTTGCAAGCCCACGCTGCACATGTTCTGACTCACGCTGAGGTGCCCAGAAGCAAGCTCAGGAGAGAGGCTGCAAGGCACCTGCTGGGTACTGGGCCGCAGCTGGGGCTCCAACCTCAGGCTCACAAAGGATCCAGAGTTAGCTCTGAGGTCTCCCAACAACCTTCGCCAAATCTCCCTGGGAGATGAACCCAAAGGGCAACCTCCAAAAGCTTCAGAGACACCGAGTTCATGATATAGATCCATTGAACGAGACCCTGGAGTTTAATGTTAGCCGCCGATTGCTCTTTATAAGCAAGATCCACTTCAGTGTGTAACAAAAAATTCCTGACACTGACCAAGTTCTCAGACACAAAAAGCGTTACACCAAAAACATAGACTGTAGGTACCCAATGGTTCCAGGCAATCTGGTTCAAACACTGTTTTCTGAACACCAATTACAGGCTATTTTTCCACCATGTCTTTGTTATTTTGTCTTTTCCCCCTCCCAGAGCTGAGCACTGAACCCAGGGCCTTGCGCTTAGTAAGCACTCTACCATTGAGCTAAATCCTCCTCTCCACAACACACACACCATGTCTGTAGACTCAAAGTCATCAACACCAGAACCTCAGACTATTGGGGGAACAGACAGACGTTCCTGGCCCACAGTTAAGTACGGTGTGCTTAAGGAGAGAGAAGCAGCAACAGTCGCATCTGTTCAGAAGCGACAGAGTTAAGACAGCTCAGAAGAGTTGCCTCAGGGTGGCCTGTGAGTAGTCGGCTAGGTAAGCAGGCCCTCCGGACAGACAAGACACGGTTGTGAGGCCTATGGTCCTGTTTGGAGAACATGGAGAATTGAAGCTGGGCCTGGGTTGGGGAGCGTGAGGGAAAAGGGGTATGAGAGGGGGTTAAGCATGGACATGCTTGCCCAGTCTCTGAAGGGCTCAAGGAGCTGCCTCTGAGTCGGCAGGGCTAAAGGAAGGACACAGGGAGAACCACATGGCCAGATTGGTAGCATTTCACTAGCTGGCCCCTTGGTCCCTAAGGATCACAGCTCGAAAGGACGGTCTATGTCTTTTTTAAAGATTTATTTATTTATTTATTTATTTATTTATTTATTTATTTATTTATTTATTTATTTATTTATTATATATAAGTACACTGTAGCTGTCTTTAGACACACCAGAAGAGGGCATCAGATCTCATTACAGATGGTTGTGAGCCACCATGTGGTTGCTGGGAATTGAACTCAGGACCTCTGGAAGAGCAGTCAGCGCTCTCAACCGCTGAGCCTTCTCTCCAGCCCCGGTCTGTGTATATTCAGAAAGGACATCCTTAATAAACAGGTTAAGTTACTTAAGTACACCAAGCCTCCATGATAATCCCAACAAACCAGCAAGCTGAGGGCTGTTCTGAGAGCAGTAAACTAAGTTACAGGGAAGCCCCAGCTTTCAGCCCGAGAGCCCGTGTAACCACGGTAACACAATAGGGTATGACGGAGACTGGGACCTATCAGGAAACACCTCAGACATCGGAGCTTGCTTTCCACTAAGAATGGCACAGCCAGGGCCCCAGTGACAGGGCCAAACATCATCTCCATAGCATAGTCTTTCATCGCCACCCGTGACTCATGAGCTCCGATGATACCGGGAGCCAGGTCACAGGGGCCAAGGGAAGAACTCCAAGAGCCCAGGTAGCATGTTGGTGAAGGCCCTTGCTTCAGAAATAGCAGGCCTTGAGCTCTGGGATGCAGCCTAGCCTGTGCAAACATCAGAATCTACCTAGCGGGCCTCTGCACCTGCTCCCTAGGCTAAGCATCCCAGAGCAGGTTTCCAGGAAGACTGAGATGTGCCGACATGCAGTGTGAAGGAGCTGTAGATAAACACGCATAACTGCACACCCGAGTATCTTCCGCTGCAGGGCAGAGCCTCGCTCGGGAGAAACCTGGACTCCCACCCCCAGGACTCCACCAAGCTCAACTCACATCCTGTGCCCTGCGCAGCTGCAAGGCAGGCAAAGGGGCAGCGCCCCCACGTGGAGCCCAGGTGAGCAGAGCCCCCCAGGAGCTTCCTGAACCACAGAGGTCCCATTCGCCCTGGTTCCCTGGCCCATCTCAGTGGGCCCTCGGGTTACATAAGCTGGGTCCTGCCACCACCAGTGGTGGCTCTAAGGTTACACGGCTGGACAGGGGCCAGGCGGGCTTACTGTTTGTTTCCATCCTCTGTAAGGGAGGCTCTTCCAAGGAGACTTTCCTCACACTAGAGCCTCTGAGGGAAGAGGGAGCACAGACCCCACGCATCCCTTCCCAGCCAGAGTGCCAGCTCTTCACTCCTGTAACAGCCCCTCCCACCACCACCCACAGGCTCCTCCCTCAAGGTTTCTGCTAAAATGAGGACCCAAGGAGCAGAGCCTGCCTGATCCCGGAGGTGATCAGAGCTGGTGCTGTCAGCAGTCAGCCTCCCTTGCTCCTGCCTCTGCTTCACACAGCATCTCCAGGACTCAGATCCCTGAGAAGGGACAACGAGAAGGCTACTCTCTGGGCAAGGCCTTAGCTCCCAGAGGGCAGTGTCCCACCCAAGTCAGCCAGAGTCCGGGTGAGCCAGAGCCATACTCCAGAGCAGGCAGCCTAGAGCACCATCAGCAATGGCTTTTAGCATTGTGCATCCCTGTTGGCATTGAGTGTCTTGGGTACAACAGTGGCATGTGTTCAAGACAGTGCACAGAGTGACAAAGACAGCAAGGACCTTGCACGCCATATCTCGGGACACCCGGGCCAGAGACAAGGGGGCACAGAGGACTGGAGAAGACCCACCCCTGGTTGCTCCTTCTCTTTAGCAGCTAAATGCCCTCTTTGGGCCCTGCCGGCAATGCTCAACAGACAGCCAACACAGAGTGTTCTGGTGGAATCACTTCTGAGGACCCAAGGGGTAGCTTCTGGCATCCCCCAGGATATGAGCAATATGTGTGTGGGAACATGCCACAGCCAGCTGTTCTGGTCACAGTACCAGGATGCTTGGGGATTGATCTAGAGACTGGAGACATCCAGAACCCTAGAGTTTCTGCCTGAATTCCTGCTACTGAGAAAGATGGAGAGACCTCGCAAAAATCACCGGAGAGCACAAGGAGGTGGACCATGGGCTCCGGTGGGTGAAGGACAGAGATGCAGGTGTCAGGGATAGAGGCAGGAGGGCCACTCTGCACAGACATGGTGTCTAGGGTCTCTATTGCTGTGAAGAGATATCATGACCAAGGCAACTCTTAACGAGGAAAACACTTAATTGGAGCTGGCTTACAATTTCAGAGGTGCAGTCCATTATCATCATAGCAGGAAGCACGGCAGCATCCAGGCAGCCATGGTGCAGGAGGAGCTCAGAGTTCTGCATCTAGATCTGCAGGCAGCAGGAAGTGGGGGAGATGACAGAAAGAGAGGAGAGAGGGGAGAGAAAGGAGAGATGGGGGGGAGGACAGGAAGAGAGGGGGAGGGGAGAGACAGACAGACAGAAACAGAGACAGACAGACACTAGGTCTGTCTTGAACATTTGAAACTTTAAAGCCCATCCCCTAGAGACACTTCCTCCAACAAGGCCACACCCTCTCCTAATAGTTCCAGTCCCTGTTGGGTTTTGGGGGCCATTTTCATTCAGGCCAGCACAGACCCACAGGTGGAAGGGATGCCCACAGAAGTAAGGGGAAAAGTGTCTGCCACTTGGCTGATGCTGAGCAAGGACATACGAAAGTCAGCACCAGATTGTGGTGAGAGGCTCAAGCTCCTCCAGAAAAGCTCTCTTCAACCCTGACAGGGCCAAGTGCTAAAAATGCCTCTGGGACCAGCACTGAGTCTCCACCCAATCAAAACTCTCATCAAGACTACATTACCATCCCGAATATTAATGCTTAGTAGAGCTTTGTGAGCCAACATACTGTGAATGCATTATGTCTGGCCAGGAGAACCTCCCCCCTCCAACTTCCAAAGCAGGAAAGTGGAAGAGAGCAAATTCCCAGGAGACCAGCCTTTCCTATGGGGTGTGTGTGTGTGTGTGTGTGTGTGTGTGTGTGTGTGTGTGTGTGTGTGTAGCTGAATGAGTTTATGTAAACCGCATGTGTATAGGTCCCTGGAGGCACTGCTCCCTGCAAATAGAGTTACAGACAGTAGTGGGCTGCTGTGGGTGCTGGGACTGAACTCAGGTCCTCCGCTCTTAACTTCTGAGTCAACTGTATATATAGCCCCCAGTCCTGAACTTTTTAATTTTAAAAGTTTGTATTCTGTGTTTTTATTTGATTTTGAATTCTCCAATCTATCATGAATATTGGGAAGAAGAGGTAAGAATAGCAATGCCCCAGAAATGGCTGTAACCAGGAAAAGACGGGGTGTCCATGGGCCCAAGGCAGAGCCTTATGTCCACTGATCTCAGCAAATGAGGCCCACTGTAGTGACTTGAATAAAAATGGCCCCCATAAGCTCATATATTTGAATACTTGACCCTCAGTTGGAAAAATGTCTGGGAAGGATTTGAAGGTGTGTCCTTGTTGGAGGAAGCATGCTATTGAGGGTGGGCCCACTCCATTGCCAGTCTCTGTCTTTCTGTCTGCCTGTCTGTCTTTCTGTCCGTCCCAACACCCCACCTCCTGGTTGTGGATCAAGATGTAAGCACCCAGCTGTCACCTTGGTTCCACCACCACGGACCACAAGCTCCAAATTAAATGCTTTCTTTTATAAGTTGCCTTTGCCAAAAGTGTTTTATCACAGCAATAGCAAAAAGTAACCGCAGCACGCACGCAAAGCACCTCTTCCTTAAATGGCATCTCTTACCCAATCTCTGCTCAGGTAAAGCTCACTGGCGGTAACCTGCGTGCTGTGAAGATGAGGCTGGGAGTGGTGGTGCACATTTTTAATCTCACACCCTGGAAGCAGAAGCAGGGCGATTCCTGTGAGTTCAAGACCAGCCTGGTCTGGATAGGACATCCTAGCAGACAGGGTTACATGGCGAGACCCTGTTTCACAACAGAACAGCAAAAACGAGAGTGAACCATGGGAGCAGCCCTTCCCCAGCACATCCCGTATGCCGCTCAGCCTCTGCCTCCTCCCCACCGGTCTACTTTCTCCCCTCAGCCCTGGCCCTTCAACCTTAGGTCTCTGCATTCTCTTGTGACTGCACATTTTCCAGAAGCGTTCCTAACTCTGGACCCGGGATAGCGGTTTCCAAATGTTCCCTTTTATAAATAACGCTGGAATGGAATTCTTGCAGAGGAATCTTTACCTGCAGATTTAATTGTTTCCCCAGGATAAATCCCTAGAAATGGAATCAGTGGGGTAAAGGGAGGACTTCCTTTAAAGGTTTTGGGACAGACTGCCAAACTGCTTGGCCGGAGGCTTGCATGCTCCACTCCGAGTTCCAGGACTGTTCCTGTCACAACACCTCCACCTGCCTGCAGTACCATCGTCCACACAAACAAGTAAAAATGACCCAAAATTTGCTAGTTTGACAAAAAAAAATCTTGTATCTGATTTTGCATGTACTAAGATTGTCTCTCTCACAAGTCACCATTTCTCCAGTTGCCAACTAATCCCTACCCTCTACCCTATTCTTAGTTGGAAGTTCCTTCGAAGTAACGGGAATTCAGCTGGCTGTGGTGGCCCACGCCTGTAACTTCAGCACTTACAAGGCTGAGACAAGAGGGTTGTGAGTTCAAAGCCAGTCTGGGGTAGACAGCAAGACCCTGCCTCCAACAACAACAACAACAACAACAACAACAACAACAACACCGGCCTTGAACAACAACAACAAACCCAGCATATTGGTTTTTCTATTCATCTTACACATTGTGAGCATTTTTCCTGTTTTACCCTCTGACTGGTGATTTCCTATATACTTACACTTTTTTCCTTTTCCTTTTCTACGCATACTGAAGTTTACACATGCATGCAATCTTCAAATAAAACTTCTGCAGCCGGAGGCCTCGGTCTCTCGTACAGGAAGATATTTCCCATCTCACGAGAGCTTACTTACCTACATTTTCTTTTAGCACTTTAGTGTTTTTATTCTCACACTTAAGTTTTAATCCATATGGGATAAAGTTCTGTCTCCATGTAAGCAAAGTTTTAAAAAAAAACAAACCAAAAACAAAAACAAAAAAAGGCTGTGTCCCAAGTAGGGAAAGGCCTGGGATTAAATTTTACACTTGATCTTAGCCAGAAGGCCGAGAAGCGATCTGGGATTAAATTTTAATTATAGTTATTGTTAAACATCAACTAGATATGGTAAACTACAATTTCCAGAGCTTCTAGTATTTTCCACAAGAACTACTTTCACCCCGATGTCAAAAATGTTCAAATTAATTTATGGTGTTTTCGACATCCAGTCACCTCCCTAGGTTCTGGCTGGAGATTAGATTAAGACTACAAGTTAATTTGGGGAAACCTGAAACACTGATGTATTATTGATCCCTCCCGTGGTGGACGTCTAGACGTCTCTGTGCTCACACGGCTGGTTTGTGCTCTGGTCTATCTGTACCACGGCCTTCACAGCGGTTCCGATTTCTGATATGCCCCATTCCTGGAGGTTCCAGCTCTGATCCAACCATGCATAGAAATGTTCTGCTGGCTTACCCCCTGAGCAGTCCCTGGCTCACCTCCTGAGCAGTCCCTGGTTCACCTCCTGGGCAGTCCCTGGCTCACCTCCTGAGCAGTCCCTGGCTCACCTCCTGGGTAGTTCCTAGGTCCAGGACTGGGTCAGGCAATTCTGCGACTCCCACCAACCAGTCCCACTGGTCCCAAAGCCTTGGCTGGGTGGGCTGCCTCCCAGGCCCTTTCCCAGTTTGGCGCAGCCTGGCGTTTTCCTTAGAGACAGAGCCTTGTCCAGTCTGGTTGAAAGTTTACAAAGCATCTGTCTTAGGCTCCTCAGGCAAGGACGCAGTCACTGACCACCATTCCCCACACAGCATGCTGTTAGCTCTGTACATGATCTACCCCAGTTCCTCCAGGCAGAACCCTGGTCTGCACCCAGTCTTCCCAACCACAAATGTTCCCTGTGCTCCCTTACTTGGACATGGCTCCCCTTTCCCCACCCGAGTCCATGAGTCCCTGGGCTTACACCTTGTGGATCGTGTATGAGAGTGTCCCCGTGCAGTGCCATCATGGAGGTGCCACCTCCCTGGAATCTCAGCACTGTGTCATGGCTACAGTGTGCAGGAAAACTGATCAGGGCAGCAGCAACGTGCACCAGGGTGTGAGGAGCAGCTCCCCCAGCTCCCCCTGTGAGTCAAAGGAAGGAGACCCAATAGATGGTCACTGAGGCCTAGGGAAAACCTATGCTTCTGCCCAGTGATCCAATGGGAGTGTCTGCCAAGCAGGCCCATGACATTCCTCAGATCTCTTGACAAGGTCTCAGGCTCTTACCTCCCAAGGGAAGGTTGTATCCTGTACTTGGAAGTCAAGCAAGGCTACCTGACCATGGCCCAGACTTGCCTGGGTTAAGGTTGTAACTCTCACTCCAGCAGATTTGCCTGCAAAGCTTGTTAGACGCAGATAGTCCCGCCCAGATCTCCTGAGTCAGTCAGCAGAGTGAAGCCTGGGCAGCTACAGGATTGCTAACACAGGCCTAACAAGCAAAGGGAAAGTCACCTCCTCAGCACTGAGACTGTCCTGACAAGTGTCAGCCGACTCCTTTCTGCAGACTGTTTGAATGACTGCCACACTGACAGATGAGACAGCAGGGAAATCTCATGCCCAAGGGACCAAGCAGGGAAGACTTCAAACAGTCCATGGTATTTCAGAATCCATCCCTTTCTGGCCTAACCATGACTCTAAGAGTCCTGTGATTCCCAAGCTTCTATTTCTCAGAGATGTCTAAGGTAGTCCCAAGCCTGCAAAAACAAGAAACCTCTTCACTGACAAAATGGCTCTGGTGTGTGTGGGGTGGTTCTCCACTCAGATAGCATGCTGTTCTTCCTGTCCCATCTGGTGCCACATCTACCAGTGTGGCAACTGAACCCAGTACTGGGTCATTACCTATCTTTGTGATTCTGGGTCACAAGGACCCCCTATCACATCCCTGCCTACGCTGACATTATGGCTTTCTCAGACCCATATATTTCTGTCTTCAAGACCCCCTTCCTCCATTAGAATAACAACAACAGACTAAGGCTTATTTTTACCATCGTGTCATTATAAAAATGAATATATTAACATTGTATAGCAAAATATTTTAACACAATGGTCATATTTTCCTCCTGATTTGAAAAATATCAGAAATTAAAACCCTTTGGTGGGCCCCTAAACTATGGTGACCCTTTGACACTGTGCCTCGGGGCCTTATCCATAGCTAATCCTTCCTAGCCATGAGCCCCCAACCCTCCACAGGGTCCTATGGACATCCCAAGTAGAAGGCCCAGCTGAGGCATGGACTATGCCTACATTCTGGATGCCATACATCCCTCAGAGCCCCCACATTCTCTCCTGACGCCTCACTGCACATAAGTGACAGA
Organism: Rattus rattus; assembly: GCF_011064425.1. Classification (NCBI taxonomy): domain Eukaryota; kingdom Metazoa; phylum Chordata; class Mammalia; order Rodentia; family Muridae; genus Rattus; species Rattus rattus. The sequence continues at coordinate 113,903,464 of NC_046157.1, forward strand.
TCCCCTGAAGCCCTCCAGGATCCTCAATGGCCGTGGACTGAAGGAATCCTGCACAGAGCAGAGAAGTCACTTTTTTTCCCATTGGGCCACCATGCATCATCAGCTGAGATTTGCTTAGAGGAATTTGTATGGATCAGGTTTCCTTACTATGACGAATACTTAGCATAAGTCAATTCAAAAGGAGCAAAGGTTTAAACTCACACAAAACCATGATGGCTGATCCTGGTGCTCTGAACCACAGTGGTACTGTGCTCTCTGGAGCAATGTATGACAAAGGAGTCGGTTTACCTCATTGTGTGGCAGAGGAAGGAACCAGCATCTGACAGCCCCTTCAAGGTCACACCTCACTTCTATTGATGAAATGGCCCCTCACTCAGCCACACCTCTGAAAGATCCCACAACCTCTCAGTATCCAAACTAAGGAAACTTCTTCCTACCTTTCTGGTGAGTATGCAGTTCATATTTAAATTTTTCTTGACAGACAGTTGTGTTTCAAATCTCAGTATAGGGTCACGTTCACTGAGAGACGGGGATACTGAGGAACAAGACACACCTATAAGAGACCCAGAACTTCATAAAAGGATTGGGGCGGGGAGAGGCTTGGGATACCTCTCTGTCCCTGAGTGGACAATGCAGACAGCCTGGCAGGTTCTATAGTTGATGCTCCATGTGGCTATGACATGCATGCAACATACATACATACATGCATACAAACCAGGATAGCTAAAACAAGCCTGAACAATAAAAGCACTTCTGGAGGAATCATCACCTCTGATGTAAAGCTGAACACAGAGCAATAGTGATAAACACCACATGGTATTGGTACAAAGACAGGCAGATAGATGAATGGAATAGAATCAAAGACCCAGAAATAAACCCATATACCTATGTGGTCACTTGATTTTTGATAAAGAAGCCAAAACTATACAATGGAAAAATGAAAGCTTCTTCAACAAATAGTGCTGGACAAACTGGATGTCTGCATGTAGAAGAATGGAAATAGATCCATACTTATCACCCTGCACGAAACTCAAGTCCAAGAGGATCAAGGACCTCAACATAAAACCAGTCACAAAGAGAAAGTGGGAAGTACTCTTGAATACATTGGTATGGGAGACAAGTTTTTGAACAGAACACTAAAGGCTTAGGTTCTAAGACCAACAATTGATAAATGGAACCTCACGAAAATGCAAAGCTTCTGTAAGGCAAAGGACAGTTGTCAATGCCTTACGGGACATATTAATGCCTGAAAGCTAAAAATAAATGGAATCCAGAATTAAACAGAACAGAGCAATGGCTACTCAATGGGATTTAGCTTTTCTCTTAGCTTCACTGTATCTTTTAAATTTGAGTTTTTTGGGACAGTATTCTGTTCAGTCACATAGGAGACATATATGAATACATAATACATAATATAATAATAAATATATAAAATATGTCTCTCTTAAAGAATATTAGGGATCGGGAAGCTATACTTCATCTTTCAGTTGGGGTAAAGTTTCCAAATTTGGATGTAGCCTAACTACAGCACCTCCTGGTGGAAACTCCTGAAATTACAGGCAAAATTCCCAGGAGGAAAAAATGAACTACAGAAGACAGCCTGCCCCTATCAGCTTCTCTGGAAGCCTACAAATACGAAATCTCCAAACATAAACTTTAGTTACCAGTATCTGAACTTCTTATATGCCATAAGGGAAAAATTATGCCATGCATACACACAAGCGACTTTCCAAATATGTAGGGATGTTGAAAGAATTAATAAAATACAGTGTCACCTAAGCGACCCTCAATATTTAGCAGCATTTTTTTTTCCGGGGCTGGGGATCGAACCCAGGACCTTGCGCTTCCTAGGCAAGCGCTCTACCACTGAGCCAAATCCCCAACCCCAGCAGCATTTTTTTAATGATGCCTTTACTAATGATGGATTGTGAAAATATAGTCACTGTCGTGTAAAGGTTTTCCAAATCGTTTAATGTCACATGCATAGAAACCTGGGGGAGAGTTGTAAGAGAGAGAGATGGCTGAGAGGATAAACAGCTATGCAAGACTGGAGACCAGAGTTCAGAACCTTAGTAGAAGCTGAGCAGACCCTGTAGCTGTCTCTGGTCTCAGCACTCAGGAGACTGGCCAGGCTGGCTAGCTAGAATAGTTGGAACTGGTTAGCTTAGGTTCAGTCAGAGACCTCAGAGTAATAGAGGAAGCCATTCAATGCTCAATGCTAACCTTAGGCCTCTATATGTAGGGACACAAGTACACCCACAAGCGTGCACACACGCACACACACACACACACACACACACACACACAGAGAGAGAGAGAAAGAGAGACAGAGACAGAGACAGAAACAGAGACACAGAGAGAAACCAAACACTATGGTATATTGCGTACTGATCCTTTGATGTTTTCTTTTTAGATCCTTTGATATTGTTCTCCATATGTTAAAGACTTGATCCCCAGAGAATAGGTGGTGGCACTGGAAGGCAGTGGAACATTTAAGAGGTGACACCCAGTGGGAGGTCTTCAGTTTTCTAGCCATGATGTGGTCAGGTTGGTCCAGCCACCTGCTCCTTGCCATCACTGCACCACAGACCTTACGGCAATGAACACACCACCTTCAAAGTTGTGGACGGAAACAAACCTCTCTACAAACTGGTTACCTTGGGCACTTCTTGAAGCAACATAGAGCTAGAACAGCTGGGAAAGAATCCAGGACGAACTTGAATCCAGTGGACAATCAGCAGCTGGAACTGCCGACTCTGTACTCAAGTCTGGAGGGAAGGATTTCTGTGATACCCACCTGCAGCTCCCGTGTAAATTTACCCAGGGAGAAGCCAGAACGGATGATGCTGGCAAACACCTTCTCTTTCAAGTCACTGAGCAAAGTGAGCAGTTCACTGGGGATAGCCCAAGGAGTCAGATGACTCAGGATGCAGCCACCCACAGCCATGCCACCTCACCCAGTGCCAACCCAGGATCCAAAGACAACTCAGGGCCACAGTCACCAGATCTGAACTGTAGCCCACTCCCTCAGGCACACCTGGGTCTTCTGGGATTCAGACAGGGCAGCCATGTTTGCCTCACATCTGAAGTTTCTTCACCTTGAACCAAAGATCACCATTTCCATTTTAGAGGCTTACTTTTATTTTATGTGTATATGGGTGCTTCGCCTGCATGTCTGTCTGTGCACTGTATACATGCCTGCATCTGTGGACGACCAGATGTCCGGGTGTTAGGTTCCCTGGAACTGGAGTTACAGGGAGCCGGGAGCTGCTACGTGGGTGGTGAAATTAAACCCAGCTTCTCCAGAAAGGGCAGCCAGGGTTCTTAACCTCTGAGCCATTTCTCTGGCCCCTACCATTTCAATTTTTAATTAGAGGGATAGGACGGCAGCTCTAACTATTCCCTAAGTACCCGACCCATGGAGCAGGGCGCTCGCTCACTTATCAGCAAAGGAGGACGCAGCAGTGCCCATCAGCCACTCTCGGGCTGCGAAGGCTTGGGTGTGGTCCCTCAAAGCATCATCTGAGAATCCTGCTCCTCCGTGCAGTGATACGGAGGTAGAGGGACCTTTAAGGAGTGGAGTCTTCTAGAAATTGATTAGGTCTTTAGAATGGCACCTTAGGAAGGTACTTCTCAGGGGATCCTAATTCATTCCCATTAGGGTTGATTATCAAACAAACAAACAAACAACCAAAGTCAGCAACCCTGGCTCCCGAATCTCTCTCCCTTCCTGTCCTACCATATAATTTCTTCCTCTGCTGACAATTTTTGTCCGACTCTTAAAACCCCAGAATGATAAGCTAAATGAATCTCCCTTCTTTATAAAGCACCTGGCCTTATTTTTGTTCTACCTGCAGAAAATGGGCTTGCCCTGGCTTTGGCATAGGGTTCCCACTACCCCGGCACCAATGCTCCCACTGAATCCACACAACATCCCTGAGTCTATACTAATCTCTCCCCAGCTTTCAGGCAGAGGACAGAGGCAAGGAGACCCCACACACACATCTAGAGAAAGGAAGAGCCAGGTTTTGCACTTGGAGCCCTACTTTAGGATGGGATGGAAACTGTCGTGTACCCTTCATCCTACTGCAGAGGGCCCTGCCTGCCACCCTAGGCACAGCCTGTCTCCCACTCTATCCTCACCAAGTACCAACTATCCAAAACTCCTAACCCTGACAGCAATGTCCCCTCACTGACATTGTCACTCTAACAGCAATGTCCCCTCACTGACACCTGTCACCCCAACAGCAATGTCTCCTTGCTGACACTTGTCACCCCCCTGCTAATTCCACACAGAGACCTCTACTTCTCCCCAGAGCTCCAAGTTTCACGGCTCCCACAGTGTGAGGAAGATGGTGAGGTCTAAGCTTCACCAAACAGCACCTGGCTAAAGTGTGGACGGGGCCCAGTCAGCCCTCACCAGTGAGCTTTTTTGTGTTGCCCTTCTGCTCAGGGTGGGCAGGGAGAGGTAGGAGGTTATCTACCATGATTGCAGTCTGGGGCTTTGGTACAGAATGAACTACAGAGAAGTGCTCTGGTAGAGCCTGGAGTCTAAGGAGCCCTTCTCAAAGCCCAGCTCCAGCAGTGTATGCACCCCAGCAAGCCACTGCTTTCACTGATGGAGCACCTGGGAGCTCACTAGGACATTCTCCAGCTGGGGATTTCCAAGTTCAAAAGTCAAGACAAAACAAGAAGATGGAGGTTGGAAAGATGGCTCGGCGGTAAAGAGCACTTGCGAGGGCTGGAGTTTGGTTCCCAGGACTTACGCCAGGTGGTCCAACCTGCCTGAAACTTCAGCTTCAAGGGCATTGGGCACCCTCTTCTGGTCTCTTCATGTATCTGCACTCACATGGTGTATACACACACACACACACACACACACACACACACACACAATCAATCAATCATTCAATCAATTTTAAGAGGAAAATAAACTAAAAGCAAAGAGACAAGGTGAGGAAGAAAGGACCCGCTCTTCTACATCATGACAAAGTGGATGAGTCCTGTGTCTGTGCTTCAGTTTGCTTCTCTGCAAAACAGGGACAAATGCGGCCAAGGAGACAGCCGCCGGACGCCCTGTCTGCCGCAGCAGTGATAAGATGGACACCACAGGGCATGTGATAAGCGAGAGGGCAGAAAAGCCACACTGGGAACCAGGCAGTGTGCCATCCGCTGGCTCCTAAGCCACACACGGTCAAGATCCTCCCTTCTCTGAGCCTCAGTATCCCTTCTAAACTCACAGGGCGACGCTAAGGATCAGATCAGATGGCCGAGGTGAAATGATCTGAAAAGGTGATGAGCTGTGCTCCGGTTTTTAATTATTTGAAAGCACGAGGCAGTGAGGGTTCATACGGGGCATTTAATGAATATCTAGTGTTCACTCCTTTCCCTCTCTCCACTCTCTCTCCATCCCCCCAACACACACACACACACACACACACACACACACACACACACACACCCCTCCACATAGTAAGAATTGAGAGGAAAACCGCTGCTGGTGGGAAGGTAATTAGCATAGTTAGCTTCATACAACACAATCAGTACATACCCCCAGATTAAGGAGAAATGACTGCTATATAGAAATCAAATACGACTTGAAATCTATAAAGAGAAGGTGCCATAGAAACCTGGGCCGAGAGCTTGGATGTGGGAGAGCGAGAGAGCGTGGAGAGAAGAGAGGGAGGAAACAGAGGGAGGCAGGGGGTGTGGGGGGAGAGAGAAAAGGAAGGAGGTGGGCAGAGGAAAGGCAAACCATTTGCTGAATGTTAAACCGCTCACTGCTAGATTCCCTATTGTCAAAAACTACAGGTTTCCTGGACAGACCTAGCAAAACCATGACCTGCTGGGCCAGCCCAGGGCTTATCCCCAGAGCATGGAATGGGCTCCTCCTTCCAGCCCCCCTCTACCATTGAGAGGGAGCACCAGGTCACTTAAACAGATTAACCATCCAGAACGATGTTTGCTGTTGGGGGTCGCAGGGCCCCACAGTCAGGTCTGCGGCTGTCTACCTCCATCCACTGTCTCTCACATTCCCCAGCCTCGGCCTCTGCGGTGCTGTGAGCTGCTAAAAACATGGTCTCTCCTGAGCCCCCCTTCTCAACATGCTTATGGTCTCTTATCAACAGAAAATAACCCACCGCACTCCCCATTGAAGGGGTTCCTGAGAACCACACAGCTACCCAAACTCAGAACGATTGCATACAGAAGCCCGTGTGAGCAGGGAAAGAGGAAAATAAGCTGACTGCTGATTAATTATGACTCATGAAAAAAAGCGGTTATTTACACAGCACCAAATGCAGTGCTGCTTCCTGCCTACGCGTGGCCACGGGGCTCCTCAGTACTCACCCAGCACTGAGAAAGTGCAAGAGCATTTGCCTCACATCTCATGTGCCCTCTCCCTGGAGGCAGGGCTCCTGGGGGCCTGATTCCCCAACTCTTGGCTTGCAGGCTCCCCACACCAGTTGAAAGAGTTCTTCGAGTGTCTTCCCCTTGTTCTCCACCTGTTTTGATGCCCAGGCTGAAATCTGACTTCTCTAAGAGAACAGAGCTGGGACTTGAGGGTCTCTGCCGAGAGGCACCTGCATGGACTCTGGCAGAGGTCCTAGACCCTCAGGCCATTTGTGTCTCCATGGGGATGGGACCCTCCACCAAGGTAGCTAGATGGCTAAAGGCATGTGGCATGAAACCACCATAACTTCCTGCAGGACCAGAGCCGCACGGCTGCTGACGTTCCACCCGGATGTCTGGCCAAGGACCAGGCGTCTTCCAATCTGTCAGCCCCGTGCTTCCTGCCTTCAGCCTTCTTCTGCTTAGACTAATTAAGACTGAATCCCAAATAACACAGATGCTGCCGACCAAGACACACAAAATCTTAGCACCAATTCATATCACGGCAAAGAAACCTGGGGTGAGAAGAAATTACTTCAGGCGGGACACATCGGAGGAGGAGCCTTGTACATACACAGGAATCCTGCCTCGGGGTTAGGCACTTAGAAGTAACCAGGACATTGTGAAGAAGCAAAACGTGGACAACGGTGTTCACAGTTATACTGATGCTAAACGGAGAAGGGTTGGAAATGACCTAAGTAATGCTCTATCCAAGATGAGGCTTAGATGAGAAGATAAAGACTTATCCCCAGAATGCAACTTCTCCCAGCCATGAAAGCGGTTCAAAAAACAAAGGTCTAATAATCCAGTGGAATGTGGAAAAGAAACCCCACACACCTATTACTTTTGGAAACTCGGTCCACAGAGCAACAGGTGCATTGCCTCTGCTTCATAAACAGGCTCATGCCACAGGATCTGCAAAAGGCTGGGTTCCAGGAACCGGACCAAGACAACCCAAATCTGCAGATGCTCAAATCTCTTTGTTGTTTCTCGTGTAAAATTTCTCCCACAAGTTCATTTGCGTGTCCACTTGGTCCCTAGCTGATGGCACTGTTTGGGCTGGTTGTGTGGGCTTTGGGACATGGGATCTAGCTGAAGAGGTTTGCTAGAGGGTGGGTTTTGCCCAGGGGTGCGGGGGTTTACAATGGGGCTCTGTTTCCAGCACGATCTCTCTCAGATGCTCCCTCAATCATCTCACCAGCAAAGTCACCACAAATTCTATCATGCCTTCTTTGCTACAATGAACTGTCCCTTCAAACATTGAGTCCTTCTTCTTTTAAGTTGCTTTCTCGCCAATCATTCGATCATAGCAATGATAGAAACCACTACACCCTTACGGAAAATGTCAGGGCTGGAAAGATTGCTCATTGGTTAGTGCTTGCTGGATCTGAGTTTGATTCCCAGCCCCCCACACCAGGTGGCTCCTAATCACAACTCCAGCTCCAGGGTATCTGGTACCCTCTTCTGTCCTCCGAGGGCACCCACACACGTGTGCCATACATCCACACAGACGTACATATACATAGACAAAAAATAATTCTTTTAAAATGGTATAGTATTTGCATAGAAACTACATGTAGCCTCCCACATACTTCAAATCATTTCTGGATTATTTATAATGACTGACACAATGCAAATGCTATGCAAATAGCTGATAAGCACCATTGTTTAGAGAACAGAGACAAGGGCAGGGGTGGGGTGGGAGGAAGTCTATGTGTATTCAGTTTAATGCTTTCAAATGTTTTCAATTTGCGGTTGGTTGGATTCATGGATGCAGAACCCACAGCTACCAAGGGTGACTGCGTATTCTTACGCAATGCATTCTTGGGTCTTCAGTACAGCACAGACAAGTGTTTGCAAGGATGTCTCCCAAATGATACAAGTGATATGGAGAGGTCTGCTCCTTTTCTGCTTGCCTGATGGTAGAGACCACTGAGTCTGCCAGCATCTGGCCTGATACCACACAAGAGAACAGTGGAGGAGGCAGTGAGCCAAAGCACAGGTCTGGACAAAACCCGGCCTATCTAACAGGCCTGATCAATGCAGCTCGTTCCTCCCTGTCCTTCCTTGTTTGCTCAGCCAGATCCTCCGTCACCTACAGCCTCCTGGTGTCTCTCTGTTCTAGAATGTAGTACCAGACAAGACTCATCTACCACAACACCTCGGCCCAAAGACGTGTCTTTTCTCATGAAGAGTATGAAGAAAACATTGAGAACATGGGCCAGGCCTTGGAAAAGGGCAACTGACTCCTCTGAATGCCTGTGCGTGTATCCTGAGATCTCATCTGCAACCTAAGAGTGTGTGGAAAGCATACAGACACCAAGGATACAAAGAGATACAAAGAGATACAAAGGAGCTCACTTCCAACAAAGATTCTGGCGGCTGCCTAACAATTGTTCAAAACCACATAGATTTGGGGTCCTCTGGAAATGATCCGTTTACTGAGTGAATCACCAGCCCAGGACAAGATAAGGCGGTGTGATTTCAGACTTTTAGTGGGTGAGACTATTCTTCGCTGCCTTACCTCCACTGCCCTTAAGGTATAGCTTCTAAGTCACAAGTTGTGTGCACAGGAAGGGCCAACAAGAGTGTATAGGGTTGGGGGAGGGTTGGAGCATTCAGAGCCCAACAGTTGGAAGTGCAACTGCAACTGCAGAGGGCTCGGTTCCCAAACCCTCACTGGATGGCTCACAGCTGTCCGGAACTCCAGCTCCAGAGGATCTGACACTGTCTTCCGGCTGTCACAGGCACTGCATGCATAAGCACTCGCGCTTAGTGGTGTTTCATAGCAATAGAAACCCTAACTAAGACGTGTATGTATGTATGCATGTGTGCGTGCATATATGTATGGCTGAGATATAAAACAAGGTCATATGAATAGCAGGTACAGACCAGCGGTGACGGTCCAGGATGGCCACTGAGATTCCCATGCAGAGACTCAACCAGAACTCAAGAGATCCTGGTCTCTCTTGGCTTGTGCCCTGGGACAGTGTATGGACCCTTTGCCTGTCCATGTGTCCTTGACCCTGCTGGGTGTAGGCAATGCGCCCGGACACAGAGCCATAACCAGACCAAGGGCAGGGAACTGTTGGGACCGGTTTTCAACAAGACTCCAAGCAGCACCATGTGACAGTGAGCTTCCCCCCATGACCACTTCTCTTTCCAAGGCATCCAAGAGCACGAGTCAGCCCAAGTTCAGCATCTAAACCTAAAATAGATATGACCAAGCTTCACTGCCCAATACAGACCTGCACCCGCTCCCAGAAGGTCCCCGGGCCCCTCATCTCACCTATATTGATAAGAAAATGATTTCGCAAAGACATCCAACCCAGAAAACAAAACTGAGAGACCCAACTTGAGGCCCAGTCTTTTACTGTTTTGCCTTCGCTTTACTGTTTGAGAACATCGAGCTCAGAAGGAAAAGATTGCACATGCATGACCTGAGTCTTGTAAGATATATTTAATGCAAAGAAATACTAAATATAGTTCTGTGTGTTAATTACACAAACAGGAAGATTTGGGAGGCCCAAAAGATGCCTAATATTCATGACATCCTAAATAGACCCAAGGCAGCAGAGCATGTGATAGCATGCCGCTCTAAATCCAGAAAGGACACTCAATATTCCTATGCATAGGACTACTGTCCATAATCCAGTTGCCCACAGATGACACCTGTTCTGGTCCCTTGGTCCCAATACAGAGAACAGGACACTCCCATATCTCCTCAATTGAAAGTATACATCCTTGACTTGGGGCACCTACAATATTAGTACTTCAAGTCTGGTCCCTGGGATCCCTTATTAGCAGGGAAGTACGATGCTGCACAGAGTGGGATATGGAAGGCTTGTAATGTGGCACGCGGGCGCCATGGGCTAACATAATCTACCTCGCCTCTCACTGCATGTTCAAGTCCATCAAGGTCATTGCCCACATAGCACCCCTGCCATCCGCTCTGCTCGGGAACACTCTGTGCTACAGATATGCCCGCTTTTCTTAAATAATACCAGATCCCCAAAGCTGAAGAACCCTTCTATGCTTTATGTTATGTCCCTAGGAAATCTAATTGGGGATTCTAGCAAATGCCCCACACGTTCTTTTTTATTTAAACATTGTGTTTGCTCTGTTAGCATCCGTGTATGTGTGAGCAGGCACATGTGGAGAGCAGAAGACAGCCTGCAGGAGTCGGTTCCCTCCTTCTACCACAGGGGTGCAAGGGATTGAACTCTCAGGCCTGGGGGGGCAGAAGCCTCCACCCACTAAGTCATCTCATAGGCCTACCCTACCTCAGTCTGCTAAGGTCAACACTTGCAAAAACTTAATAAGGCATTCTCTACATCATTCAATATTCGGCATAGTGTGGGTATGCATATGTGTGCACATGTGTCTGTGCTTGTGTGTGTATGTGCATTCGTGCATGTGTGCATGTGTGTGAATGCATGCATGCATGTGCACACGTGTGTGTGTGTGTGTGTGTGTGTGTGTGTGTGTGCGCGCGCATCGCATTCCTATCCCATAGGAGCCTGAGGTCACAGGCTTCTAAGCAGTCATGCAGAAACCAAAGCCCGACCTCCTCACTGGCCTGGACTTCCTGCTTTGAGAAAGCAAAGTCCCTTTGGCATTTCCATGTCCCACAACTGACTGTATCTTTCTGTTTCTTGGAGACTGTGTGTACCACAGCTAATGGGCCTGGGGCCTCCCACAGACAAGAGAATTTGGAAGCAGAACCCACGAGAGGCTTGGGTATGGACTTCGGAGGTAAGGGCAAATATTTCTGGAAGTTCTTCAACTGCATACAATTAAAGATTGGACCCACACACTTCAGTTAGGCAAAGGCCTGGGGAACTGATAGGTTTCCGTGCCTCCCCAGAGGCTCTTTCCTTGTCTCTTTTCACAGAAAACTTCCTCACAAAAACCCCTTGAGATTGCCTCCTCCCAGAGACCTCTTCAGGAATGCTCTCGGACTTCCAAGGTCGGTGGTTGATGCTGACACACAGAGCCTTCATCTCCAGTGCACTACTGAGGCTGCAGGACACAGACGTGGCAGCTCAGGATGGCGAGCTGGAGCACTCTCGCTGGAGCACTCCTAAAGCAATCCGAAGAACCTGGGGATTAGTTCTCCGAATCACAAGTGTGTCCTTGGGGGACCTTTTTACCTGACCCAAACGGTCAAGTTATTTTCTGGATTCGGTGAGCATCACGAACACGATCTGATGAGAAGTCACCGTTTCCTTTCAGCTTAGAGACAGCAAGAAGAGCTCCGTGCGTTGGGTACCCTTGCTGTCCTACGTGCAGGTGACAGTGCCCGCCGGTACCCCGTGTCTCTCGATAGTGAAAGAGATGTGCACAGCAGCCAGACAAACCTCTGGCTGGAGCAGAAGATGCTTTGAGCAGGTCTCACATTCACGTGGCTAAGTCCATTAGAAGGCTCACCTCTTCCCAGAGGCTTCAACACCTAGCATGAACCTAGCATGAACCCAGCACGAACAAAGGCCGGGGCTCACATACACCACACCAGCCCTCCGAAGGGCTCCCCGCTTGCACCCTTGATGACTCTTAACCTCTCAGAACCTTAACAGAGTTTTCCGCCATCCCACCATTGCATCCTAATAAATGCCAAGTGCACTGTGGTTCCTTCTTAAGAGGAAAAAGCCACAGAAACAAGAAGCCGCATTAATTCATGGAAATTAAAAAGTCCAGCATGTAACCCAGGGCAGCCTACCCAAAAACACAGAGACAGGGATGGCGAGGCACTTTCTGGTCTTGTTTTCTCAGTCTTTTCCCTCCATCCCCCGCCCCACGACAGTTTCTCCAGGGACGGTGGAGTGGGGTGACTGCATTTTAAATAAGTTTGAGTGGAATGTTGTTTCCAACCACGTACCGCAAAGCGTGATGATCTAGTCAGGACAACTGCAATATCCAGCACCCCCAGAATCCAATTCTTTCTTTGCATTCACAATACAAAGCATTCACAATATTCTCTTTTTGGGTTTGAAATGTATATAGAAACTTATTTTCTACCTATAGTCACTTTGCTGTGTTGGAACATATTGCCGTCACATAACAAGATAATTTGTGTTTATGTCCCCTTCACAGATCAGTGACAGAGCCTCGCTGTCTCGGCCGAAAGCTCTACTGTAAGCCTGTGTTCAACTACAGAAGAAACCACCTAAGAAACATTCCTGGCCCCAGGTATGGAAAAGCTCTTCTGGTCCTGGGAGGAGAGGGACTGCGAAAGATCTCCTAGCCCCTTTGAAAGGTTGAGGGGGAGGTGGCAAGCACTGGGAACTCTGGTCCAGCTTCCTGTGTGTAATGTTGGGAAAAGGCTGCCCAGAAGTGCAAAATGGTGGCCTGGTGTGGCAGTACCACTCTACTCAGTACCCGGCCGGGTTACCAGCTACCTTATAGAGACCTTAGGGGTAAGGACAGCCAAGCAAAGACCAGCTAAATAGCACTTAGTAGAAACCCTAGCAAGGAGACCAATGTAGCTGAGGAGGAGGGGCTCCCTGAGGAACAGCAAGAAGACCAACACACAAGAGGCAACCTCCCCATGTCCCGATTTCACTGTGGCTTTTCCCTCGTGCCTAGCCACTGCCTCAACAAGAAGGTTCCTAAAGAAGGACTGGAGGAGGAGCGAACTGCTTTAAGCTACACAGAGATTGAAATATCACTTGAATTCGCCCCAAGAAAAACAGACTCCTGAGCTAGAAGTGAGTATTACCAAAAAGGAAGCCGGGGCCATTCTGTCTGGGCCACAGAATTAAATTCGAATCAGAAAGCTGCACCCCTTCACAGTAAACCCACAACAGGAGATGTATCTCTCCTGGTGCAGATGCTTCCGCTGGGTCTCTGTATAACACAAACAATATTTATAAGACTATCTGCCTGGGCTAAGTTCCAGGCAGAAAGCACATAGCCTCAAGCTTGCCAAATCAAATGCACGCCCACTAGGCCATCCCAGAAAACTTAGCCCACAGGAGGGCTAGGCCCTTGTTCATAGTCTCCCACTGTAGTTGAGAATTCTCCCAGAGCTGGCTGCTGTATAGCATTCAGGCTGCTGTAACAAAATACTACAGACTGCATGGCTTATAAACAACAGAGGTTTGTGCTTCACAGTTCTGGGCGTCTAAGATCCAAGCATCTGGTACCTGGTGAGGGCTGTTTCCTGACTCACAGATGCGTTCTCGAGCAGCCAAAGGAGGGAAGAAGCTCTCTGGAATCTCGACTCTAATGAACTTTAATCCAGTGCAGGGGGAACCATCTCATAAAATCCATCACCACAGAGCCTTCAGGACAGGGATCTGGAGGTGGGCACACAGGCAGAATGCTGCCACTTCTCCCCTTCTCCATAAAGAGCAGACAGATTTGAGGCGCGATTTGATAAGGCCCAAAGAACCAGGCTGAGTGCTGATGCTCCTAGCTCGACCACCCTAGCAGACAGCCTACCACGCGCCAAAACTCACACCCTCACCAGCTCCCGCAGCACAGCCACGCAACAGCTATGGATGGATACTCCCCTTATGGGCTATTACACCAATTCTATAAATGGGGAGAGGCTGCTGGAGAAGCTGAAACAAATCTAGAACCACAGCGAGTCCAAGAGAACGCCTCTCAGGTTACAAAAAAAAAAAAAAAAGAAAAAAGAAAAAAGAAAAGAAAGAAAGAAAGAAAAAAGAAAAAAGTCAGCCATGCTACTAGAAATGTTAAATGCAACATTTTGAAGCATTTAAAATAAATATGAAAATCCATGATGTTACAAAATACTTCAATCTTAAGTAAAGGACAGGGTCAGTCTTCCTGATCTCTTGGTCTTGTCTCATGCTCCAATATGGAATTGCACAACACTAGGATCGAGCCTGGAATTCAGCTCAGCTCAACATGGGGCAGACATCTTCAGCCACCCACCCCCCACGGAGCTTTCTCGCCACCATTTTATAATCACAAAGAGCTCTTGAGGTGATCTTGATCCTCAGTCATCTCAGGTGTGGGTCGGCACGACTTAGTTCCCAGGGAACATCAGGGCTGAGATTCTAGTTCGTGGTTGCTATGTATTTAGGTAAATGAAAGGAAGTTCCAGCCTCCACCAAAGGAGGGGCTTACTTTAAAATAGTTCTGGAAGGTGCGAGGTGGGCTCCCAAGAGAGAGGCAAACACAGGTGCCTGTGTCCCGCTTGGATTTTCTGGTTCAGTCCTGACACGGTGCCAACTGGCCACCTGCAGGCAACAAGTCCAGTCACACCGCGGTCTTCCTATTCCCTTGCATTTCAAAAAACAAATGCTTGCTCATTTGGGTAACTACTCCGCCTCTCAGCACATGTACACCTACCTACCTCATACCGAAAACGAAGTCCTGCCGGTTAGTAAATGACTTCTCAACAAATATTTGTTGATTCAAATCCTGATTATGTCTAAGATTAAACTCAGAATCCCCTCTGGTGCCTTGTAACCTAAGCCCCAAGCCTGTTAAATAAACCATGACCCGAAGCATAAGGAAGACAGTCAGTGTGTTCACTGTCTCCCTCGCCGTGGCCCTTGGAGACAGACGCGATTATGCCTCTGGTACTAAGAACTGAAACGCGGGCAGCAAGCCCTGCTCCCCCTCTCCCTCTGTTAGTGTTAAAACTGGTTAAACTGCTCAGGTCTGCCTCCCATTTCAAAGTTAAGTCCAGCAAAGCGCTCAGAGGAAAACTTTAGGCACTTGCGCGTCTGGCTTTTCTTGGCCCCACCGACCATGGTGTCGTGGACGTGGCCCCTACAGGGGTGGCGTGGGTCCCGCGTCCAAAGGGCCAGGGACTACCTGAGCTCTGCTCGCCACCACCTCCCCAGCTCCACGTCCGGACGCGACTTCAGGAACGCGTCAGACTCTTCCCCACAACCTCGCTCCCTCCAACCTCCCTGGGTCTGCGTTCCACGCGTGCTGCGTGCCCACGCCACTTCAGACCGTCCCAGGTACCTGGCACCGGAGCGTGGCCGTGCTTGGCGAGCGTGATGAGAAGGGCTCAGTCCGCGGGGACACGCGTGGGGCTGCTCTGCCGGGGTGCGCGCTGACCCCCAGCTGCAGAGTCGAGAGCCAGCGGCGTCGCGCAGCAGGTGGCGGTAGGGCGCGAGGACCGCAGGGTCTGCGGCCGGGGGATGGACGCGGACGCGACCCTCGGGCGGCCGCGCTGGCCCTGCGCTGGGCGCGCGCTCGCGGCTCCGGCTCGGCTGCGCGCGGCCCGGCGGGGGCGGACGCGGCTGTTCCGCTCTGCTCAGCTCTGCTCCGCGCCGCCCAGGCCCGCGCGCCTCCCCCGCGCCTCTCCCGCCGGGCACGCGGGACCCTGGCCACCCCACGCGGCGGCGCTGCAGAGCTGGGAGCTTGGCTGGCTTCTGACTACGTGAGGTCCGAGGACCCGGGGACCCCGGCCCGGACGAGGACGCCCACGATCGCGGCTCCTGCGCGCCACCTCCCTGCCACCTTGGCCTCGGAGAGTGGGCGCCCGGGTGGCAGGGAGGGACGTGCACATATGGATAAAAGTAAAAGTTGTTTCGTAACCTTATGGGTCCGAGCGTCTGAAGGCTAATGGGGGAAGCTGCCGCCCCTTCTCTAGGTGAATCATTGCTGTGATCCTGGCAAGTGTGGTATAAAAAGCTGAAGGAGACATCTCAGCCTTGTTCCCCACCCCCACTCCCTCATCTAACTGGGGAGCTGCTGGCCCATTTGGAGAAGAAACGCACTGGCCTTGAATACCTACCTGCTTAGCTCATCAGCTAGCTACCTACAGAAAGAGTCCCACTTTGGCCTGCTGACACTGTCATCGGCAGGGATGAAGTACAAGGCATATCAGCTGAGCCCCAGCAGGGCGCCCAAGCCGCAATAGCAGGAGCCCCAGGTGGAAAAGAATCCTCCCATCAGACAGTGGCACTGGAGTGGAGTGGTCCCTGAGTTCTGACTTCCCAGCGATGTTAAGAGGGCCATTGTCAGATCTAGAGGAATCCTTGGGGCTGATTACTCTGGATCGGGGACACTGAGAACCCAAGAAGCACACACTTGCAACTCTATCTTGAAAAGTCTTTCTCCACAGCTGGCTTTAAAATGAGACAAAAACCCCAAACAAAATAGGAAGACCGAGAAAGAACCTGGGGATAGGTCTCATTTGCTCGGACACCTGAAAGGACGTTAGTTGCTTCTTTAACTTTTGGGTGTTATCGATCGCTTTGGTTCAAGCTAGTCACTTAAAAGTCTCCTTTGATAGTTAAATGAAATTAATTCCCTCTAAGAACATAAACAAATCATGAATCAGACTCCAAATTGACAACCACTCGCAATAGGCAGGTGACTCACAGAGGAGCAAATGAATTGGTTAGGTGTGTGTGTTTGCCTTGTTTGAAATCCTCGAGCTAAACTGAACTAGGCAAACCCGTGCCCTCACCTGCCTTGAGCCTGCTGCTGCTTGCTGTTCAGATCCACGTGTATTCTGCATGGCTGTAACCGCTAAATATTTATTGACTCCGTAACTTGCCTTTCTAACCTACGAATTTTGTTTCCAGGCTATCAGAAGCCTCTGGCTTTATTCGTCTGTGCTTGTGGGTGGCTTTTGAAGTTCCAGGAGGGCTTCAGAGGACAAAAAAACCTACAGGATCTCGGTGATTAGCTAAGGCTTAGAACACGGTGTCAACACCCAAAATAGAATGTGGTTGGGAATGTGGTGACTGGGTTGGCAACAGGGAAGCTAAGGAGGAGCTGTGAGGAAGAAGAGCTGCCTACAGGAGACTCCCAGGGACTTCCACCGTCGTGGACATCTCTGGTTCTCAGAGATCCTGTCCACGGGCTCTTCTCATGGTTTCTGTCACCAAGCCTTCAAGCCAGCTGAGCAGAAGCTGTTGTATTCAAGGCTCAAAGGAACTTCAAAGGAAACATAGTTTCTTAAAGCCAGCAGAAACCACCACACAGGGAAAGCATAGGGTCGGGTGTTTTCCAGCCTCTACAAAGTCTCTCCTAGCCATCTCCAAACACCCTCTTCCAAGGGAAGAGACCTTCTGACGAGACTGAGGAGGCGATGCTACTCCTAACTCCATTATCTCTCTCATCTGGGGACACATCATTGTGAAAAGTTAAGATGCTGTTGCAAGCCATGGGCAAGAAGCAGCTCAGTGAAGGCTTGGGTCCTTAGCAGAACCCTGAACAACGATTCACCATTGTCGCCACATTAAGCGTGAGAGACCCCTGTGTCCTCTACAGTCTCAGTAAGTGGCAGAGATGGAGTCTGAATCTACAATCTATGTAGAGCAATCTTACTGTAGAGCAGGGCTGCCTCTCTCAATATAGCCCCCCACCCTGACAAGGAAGGAAAAAAATTTTGAATTCTGAAGAGGAGACAACTTTCCTACACCCAGAGAGAAGCCTCCTTCTGGGTGACAGAAAGCAACGTTGTTAAACGATCTCCCCCCCCCCTTTACATTTTAAAGTATTTCTATTTCCTTTTCTGCTCAATTATTCCTGTGTTGGTTAGTTTCTGGTCAACTTGACACAAGCTAGAGTCATCAGGGAGGAGGAAACCTCTTGAGGGTGTGCTTCTCTGTGAGCGTGCCTGGGGGCATTTTCTTGATTGCTGATTGGTTGATCCCAGTTCACTGTTGTTCAAAAAAGAAAAAAGAAAGAAAGAAAAGAAAAAGCAAGCCAGTAAGCAACATTCCCACGTGGTCTCTGCTTCCGGTTCAGCCTCCCAGTTCCTGTTTGAGGTCCTTCCCTGGCTTCTCTAAATGACTGAGGTGTAGGTCCATCCCACCTCACTATCACCAAGTTGCTTTTGGTCAAACATTTCTGTCACAACAACGAAAACAAACCAATTCCTGGCGCCATCCACACCACCATCACTAAGAGGATTTAGGTAGAAAAGAGTTTCCACTGCCCTGCAGATTCTTTCGGTTAAATGACAGGCGGGGAGAGAGTCAAGCTGAAAGTGGGCTTTCTCACCTAAGCTGGCAATGGGAGCTTGTGCTCTGCAGGAAAGTTCATCCCTAAGCTCTGCTTGTGGGTCGATGGAAGACAGCCACTTTCTTTGATTTCACTTGGATTCAGAAAGCAGGGACCCCACTGACAAGGATGTCTCTGTCTGGGTGGCATTCTGGAGCCAGGAGCCATGTCATTCTCCAGGCAACAGTACTGTGACTCAGGAAAGTGTTGGTGGCCGTGATCTCAGGGAGCTGCCTCCCTGTAGGAGTGTAATGACCGGAGTTTGAATCCCTGATACCTGCATAAATGCTGGTGGAAATCATGGCCTCTCACCTGGAATTCCAGCCCTCAGAAAGCGAAGACTAGGGATCCTCCAAACGCTGCCTGGCTGGGCTGGCCCATATTAGTGTGCTCTGAGCTCAACCGAGAAACTCTGCCTCAATGAATAAGGGAGAGAGCAATCAAGGAAGACTCCCAAAGTCAACTTCAGGCTTCTACATACACACACATGCGTGTGAACTTCCACACATATGTACACCCACACACATGCAAATATACCTATACGCACATAAAAAAGTGGGTGGACCAGCGAGATGGCTCAGTGGGTAAGGGTGCCTGCCACCAAGGCCTACAACCTTGGTTCAATCCCTGACACCCATATTGTAGAGGGAGAGAGCCAACTTCAGCAAATTGTTGTCTGTCCTCCATATACACACCCCTCCATAAATGTGTGGAAATATAATAAAACAACTAAAGAAATAAAAAATTAAGTTTAATTAAGTTGATATTTTTAAAGGGTAGGGTTTGACTCTGTTTTCGGCGTTAGTATGTACCCAAAGTGATCTCGCATAGCAGCTGTCTGAGGAACATCATTGGACAATGAACTTTCACCATGACCGGCTGTGTGACCCACATATCAGGCCATAGCAGCCACTCTTCTGTTTCAGACTCCATTTCCCCAACTGACCTATTCTCAGGCATTACCCAGAGTTTGTTCTGTTACCTTCCCTCTGCCTTAATCCACTCCGCGTGCAGCCACACTGGCCTTGATCCTCATGGCTGTTACTCAAAGCCACCCACCCAGCATCGGCAGTGAGTGCCCAGAGCCCTTGGTCCTCCATACTTTTCTGTTCAAAACCACAGCCTACACCAACTTCCTCTATTCCTACAGCCAGGCCTTGCTGGGATGCCAAGAAAATGCAGAAAGCTGCCCAGGTTAAACACATAAAGAGTTCTCCAGCCTCACCGGACTTTGCTTGAACCGTTTAATTACTTTCTGAACCCCACATGGGCCCTACATAAATGGGAAAGAAGGGGAGGCCACCAGCAGTTCCAACCCCAGAGGTCACTATTATTGCTGGGGTTGTTCGTTTGTTTGTTTGCTTTTGTTCTGTTTCCATTTTTGTTTACCATAAAGAGGGCATACAAATGTCTCCTATGTAGATGAAGTCAAGGCACAAGGAAGGAGATGTACTTCAGAGGGAGAGCACCTACCTAGGACACCCAAAGCCTTGGCCCAATCTCGAAACTCCCTCTACCCCTAATAGTTGAGGCTAAGGCAAATACCTTTATATTCTCTTTAAAGAACTACATGGAAATACAAGTATTCCTGCATGTGGTAATGAAGTCTTCATAAGTATAAATTCTTAATGACTTGCTAAGGTTGTGTGGTGTGGCTATTTCACAATTTAATGTTTAGTATTTTACTACTGCTGTGCTTCCAAGGCATGTGTCGGCTTTCTTTGATGGTATGGAGATGGTCTGCCAGTGCGTATTTTCCTGCATTTCCTTCCTTAAGAGAGCTGCAGAGCGGTGTCTCCGAGAAAATCGGTAAGAGTGAGCCCGAGGCCCTGGCTCCCACGGGTCTGAGACACAGTGGTCACATTTTCATTGTCCCTGGGTGGTTCCCTGCCAGCCACAGCTGCTCTCTGACACTGTGTTCCCATTTCCCACCAGAGTCTCTTGGGAAGAGCTTGTCTGTGGGTTTGTTTCTTCGCAGGAGATTAAACAGTTACAGAAATGTAACGATTCCAGGGTGGGAGGAGTTTTCTGCATCATCTGGGTGGGTCCAACACAATCAGAAAGTTGCTCATAGGAGAAGGGGCAGTGTCTTGAGAGTCAGGGGACTAGAGAACTCCACTGAGCAGGGTGCCTTAGGCTGGTAGAGGGGGCTGTAAGCCCAGGAAAGTGGGAATTTGCTAATGCTAAAAAGGGAAGGATACAGTTTCTCCTGCTTGAGCTTCCAGCAGAATATAAGCCTGATTTGTATCAATTTTATCAATAAAATCCCTTGATTTTTATCCCAGTGAGATTTCTTCTACCAGAACTGTAAAAGGGTTGACTTACTCAAAGCTACCAGTTTGGAGCTGGGGGATAGCTCAGTGGGTAAAGTGCTTGCTTCCCAAGTGAGGGGACCTGACCCTCAGCACCTACAAAGTTGTCAGAGACAGGAGGATTGTTGGCCAAACAGCCTGGCCCAGGGAGCCGAAGAGCGCCAATGAGAGCCACTGCCTCAAAGGAAGAACGTTCTAGAGGAGGGCATTTCCCTCTGATGTCCTCATCTGCATGGGTGCACATGCTTACACCACAGAGTCACACGCATATCAAGCAGAAACGTACGCACACAGGTATACCACACACACACACACACACACACACACACACACACACACACACACACACACTCTGAGGTCTTTCTTTTTCTTTTTCTTTTTTCTTTTTTCTTTCTTTCTTTTTTTTTCTTTTGCAATTTCTTATCAATGTGTGATTAGTAAAACATTTGTTTAGATTCTCCTTCCCATTGCCAGTTCCACTCCACAGTTCCTGCTCACTGGTACCCTCTGTGGCCGTGGTCCAGACACACTGGGGTCAATCGCTGCTTCTATAAGCTTAATAATTAGTATTCTAAATAAAGGTTATCATTGCCCACTCTAATAGGGTCCAGACTCTTGGCTAAGAGACATCATTCGTTCCTGTTCCTTTTGTTGTGTCATGCTAAACACTGGTGATCTGTTTTGGAATCTTGACAACTATTTAACTTCCTTTCGGCTACGTACAGACTCTTCAGCAACGCTGAAGATGGATTTTTCCCAAAGTCTATCACAGTGCTTCCAAAACAGTCTGCGTTTAACCCACAGAAATGTTACAGGATTTGTTATTAACCCTTTACCCCCTTTCAAAACAGCGTGTTCTTTCAAAAGGGTGTCAGAATTGTGTCAGTCCTAGACATCGATAAACGTCTACTATTTTCCATAGAACACTATGGTTGAATGCTTAATCCTAACGTTTGTGAAAACACTTGTTACTTTGCTTATTATGCAAATGTGTGGTCAGGTTCCTGGATGTGGAAGAATCTGGAACATGATTGGGGGACAATGCCAATACCAATAATACTGTGTTTATGGGGAATAAATATTGAAATAATAGACTGGGAACTCGTTATTATCAAGAAAACGTCCAAATCGCTACTTTTCTCTCAGGGGGAGAGAGAGAGAGAGAGAGAGAGAGAGAGAGAGAGAGAGAGAGAGAGAGAGAGAGAGAGAACAAGCATGTATCTGATTTTTGTGCTGGCCCACACAGTCCTTTTTGCAAATGTGGCTTTAAACCAGCTAATCTTTTAAAAGTCTTTACACCGACTAATTTAGAAGCAAGGAGAACAAACGTGGGAGTCTAAATGTAAGGCGCTGAATAAGAGAGATAATCTGTGCCAATGAGCACGCTGCTGTGTCTCTGCTACCCAATGCCATCCACGGCTTTCATTTCGATGGAGCTTCCTGGAGCTTCTCTCGCCTCCCCAGCACGATGTGCTACGTGACTAGGGTTTGGAAGCTTAGATCTGCCCAGGATCTTAGAAAATGTGCTTTCCTTCCCCCTTTTCTGGAGGAAAAGGTGCCTGTTCCAAGACTACCCACTGGCAGCCAAGCACAGCCTCACCCCTGCATCAAGAGGAAGGTGTGCACAACCCCTGCGCACCTCTGTGTGGACACGAAAACCACTCCCTGGTCCAGCTCTGCACTTTGCAGAGTTTCTCTGGCCATCGCAAATTTTCAAGACAACTATCTTCACAGCAGAACCAATGGCCGTATTCTTAGCCCCTTTGCTAGGAAAACCCCACCTTACTGATTTGATAGAGTATACATCTTTCGAATGGTATTTTTAGTCACTAGGTTATTTTAATGGTCAATATTTGGGCTGTCCCTAATTTGTGGCTGACTTGCAAACAAAAGGTGCTCGGAAGGCAGGTGTTTGGTACCCAAAACACATACTGTCTTCCGAAAACTGCTTAAGCAGCTGTTCCCATCTCTGTCAGTGAAATGCTGTGGCATTAAGGTGAGAGAACGAAGCCAGTGTTTCTATGGCAAATGGTAGCACTAAAAATAGTGTCTGGAGTGGAAGGGGGTGTGGAATAATTTTTCATTGTTTCCATGGAAAACCAGGAGCGGGGATGGTGAATCCGTGGTCTGGCTGTGCCGAGGAGTTCTCTGGTGGATTTGGAGACTTGCTGAGAGGAAAGGAAGGAAGTCCACCGGCAGTCACTCCCTGGCTGTTAATTTCATCACCCCCTCCCCTTAGAATGTCCGGGAAGGGAGGTCCATGCTTTATTTCATGGATATGTGACAAGTTTTCTTGATTGTATTTTGAGTCTAGTTTGTCCATTGCCTGCTCAGCGTCGAATCTGTACAGAATCGCCTTGGGGTGGGACCCTGTTCGAAACTGTGGTACCACCGAGTCACATGAGAGTCCTCTCCCAGCTCGAAGCATTCCTGGATGACCTTTGGTAGGCAAGCTTCCTTGGTTTACTAGTCTTCCCTCCAAACTCTCATTCCAATATGCCTTTGTATAAAATTCCATTAGTAGAGCAACAACTGGAAACCAATCCCTTCACAGGGATCTGTGGCAAGCATTGATTTGAAGGTTTCTGCTTAATGGGAGTATGCATAATTTCCTGAAACCCTGAAAAAAAGCCCCAAAAAGCCCTGGGGTGTTGTTGGTGAAAAGCACAGGCGAGGACACAGTGGGAAATGTTGGGTACAGGTTGCGAGCCTCTTACTGCAGTGTTGAGCGCAGACTGCTTCCGCATGAGTCAGCTGCATGGCGGGTGATGGTGGCGCACATATGCCCCCTTTTATGTTCAAAATACAATTGTGCAACATTTCCTCTGCATTCCAGCCACCAAGAAACCCAGAGAGAACCTGCCAAAGTCCAAACAGCAGTAAATAGTCACGTGGGAACTGAGACCCAGTGGCCGGACCCCAAGACCCTTAGGGTGAGTGCCGCGTTTATATTGCAAGCCGGTTCTCCTCTCTTTGCGGCGAATTTAGAGGAAGTATTGAATTTGGGTTATGATAATATGGTGTACTTCAACTCAACTGTCTGACAGAATCTTGAATGTCTTGCTGTTTAATCCATGGGGCATAAGGGTGAAACCACGGGCTGCACCGGCTACATAAGGCCGACAGGAGCCATGCATTTTTTTTTTAGGAGTCCCTCAAGTTTAGGGGTGCTACACTCTCCTCCTGTCACTTGCCTTCCCTCTTGGCCTCAGAGCGGATTGTGCAAAGCGAACGTTTCCCTGCTTATAGGTGCGGCTGAGAGGGGGCCACTGATCCGGTTTGCTGCGTGGACCTTTGTGAGAACTCTGGGCATACGGCTCCGTGGACCTTTTAGCTCAGCTGTGGGGCACATATACCGCATTCCAGTATTCAACACACACACACACACACACACACACACACACGCCAATACAGGTGAACGCAGCAGTACAAAAAAGGTTAAACAACTGGACACTGGGGGGAAAATAGGAACCGATTATGCTCACTTAACTAAAACAGCAGCCCAGGACTGAGGTCCCTAAGAACAGAGAAATGAACGCTGAGCCTGAAGATCACCTTGGCTTCTTGCCTGAAGGTGGTTTCTGCGCTGCGTGGGCAGAGAAAGGAGGAAGCCAGAGTCTGGCAGCTTTGCTGAGTTAAGGAAATGCAGCTCGGAATCCAGGGCGGCTGGAGGAGCTGGGATTCACAGGGCAGGTCTGGAAAGGAGACACTCCTGAGGGAGAAGAGCTGTGGGAGCTGGGGAAAGGTGACTAGGGCCTTGCAGACCACACACAGTACGGTGCCCAGGACTTCCACAGAGCTGAGGATACTAAAGCTGTAAGCTTCTCATAACTGGTGTATGGCACTTAATTCGGCACTGGAGATAGACAAGGGGTCACCGGAGCTTCCCTGGGTTAATCACCATTTGGACAAACCAGGCAATGGGTTGCAAGTTGAATTCATTCCTCTCAGGCTCATCTGCTCATGCCCAGTTGCAAGCCTCTTGAATATGACCTTATTTGGAAAACATTTTATAGATGTAGTTAGCAAGAAAGGGGGTCAGCATAGATTAAGGGCAGACACCTAATCCTGTGTGTTTTAGTTCAGGTGATAAAACACCATGACCAAAAGCGACTTGGGGAGGAAAGGGTTTATTTGGCTTCCACTTCCACATCACTCCTCATCCTCTAAGGAACGCAGAGCAGGAATTCAAACAGGACAGGAACATGGGGGCAGAAGCTAATGTAGAAGCCATGGAAAAGTACTGCTTACTGGCTTGCTCCCCATGGCTTGCTCAGCCTGCTTTCTTCTAGGACCCAGGACCACCAGCCCAGGGATGACACCACCCACAATGGGCTGGGCCCTCCCCCATCAATCACTGATTAAGAAAATTCTCTCCCAGCTTGCCTATAGCCCCATCTTAAGGGAGCATTTTCTTAATTAAGGTTTCCTCCTTCCAGATGACTTTAGCCTGTGTGAAGTTGACATAATACACCGTGTTATTGGTATTCTTATAAAAAGGGAAATTTAGACACAGACACACACACAGGAAGAACGCCAAGTGAGGCAGAGATCCTGCTGGTGAACACGCAGACACTAAAGATTGCTCGCAAACCCACAAACCTAAGACACCAGGAACATACTCTTCCTCGTTGGTCCCTGAGGAGCCAGCCACACTCTCACCTCACCAGTGGTCTTCAGCTTCAGAACTGGGAGGGGATACCCTTCTGCCATTCAAGCCTCTCAGTCTGGGAAACCTTGTTTTGACAGCTCTAGCAAAGTTACAGGCGAAAGCTAAGAGGAGGTGTTAGGGAGGGAGTGACTAGGGGGTAAGCCTTGGGGCTCTGTTTTTGCTTAGCCAGTTCACAGTTGTGCTGCCTCAAGTGGACTCTCAGCATCAAAAAGCTGAACGCCTACTTAATGAATTCAAGGTAAATCAAAATGTTAGGCAAAGGAGAGGAAAGGAGGGGGGTAAATTACACCAAGAGTGTCTGAGAAAACAGGGCATCATATTCTTCTGAGCTTACCTAAAATTGCAGGCAAAACGTGTGTATGTATGTGCATAGATACATAGTTTAAAGATGCTACCCCACACAGGGTAAAAATAAACTCCCAAGAGCCATGGACTAACAAAAATGCCAGTACCAGATGTGAGAAACCCCCCTGAAGTTGTTGGTCAGGGAAGTCTAAGAGAACCTCAAATGGTAATGTATCTTCTGTGTACAATGTATCTACTATTGTATGTTGGAAGTAGGTAATTTCCTATTTTCTTTTTAGAGGATACTACTCAAACGATTGCCCTGAGTCACGGAAGAGACTTAGGAACTTTGGGTTTTTAAATAGTCTGGAGAGGGAAAGACCATGAGGACTTTTGATTAAATGTATTTCCTATTGTGATACGACTGGAGGTCTATGGCCAGGCAATGGAATACACCGGATTGAATGAGAATGGGTTTCACAGTCTCATATATTCCAATGCTTGATCCCCGGTGGGTGGGACTCTTTGGGAAGGACTAGGTATGGCCTTGTTGGAGGGGTGTCACTGGGGGTAGTAGAGATCCTCTCTCTCTCTCCCTCTCCCTCTCTCTCTCTCCTCTCTCTCTCTCTCTCTCTCTCTCTCTCTCTCTCTCTCTCTCAGCTCCTGGTTCAGCACCATACCTGCCTGTGCGGTGCCAGGTTCCCTGCCATGACAGTGATGGACTCAGCCTTGGGAACTGTAAGCCCTAATAAACTCTCTCTTCTTTAAGTTGTCCTGGTCATGGTGCCGTGACACAGCAATAGAATGATAACTAAGACGAAGTCTCACGGGAAAGTCTTATGAAAAAGTAAAGAAATAAAAAGGAAAAGGGTAGTAAAAAGGTACTGGGTGATGGACAGAATTGTTTTGCTCTTTTCCGCAGATGCTTAGATACAGAACAGGTGTCCCAGGGGCTGGTGGGAGATGGCTGAGAAGTTAAGAACACTGTCTGCTTTTCTAGAGGAAACAGGTTATCAGTTTCTGATAACCATGACAGCTCACAGCTGCCTGTAACTCCAGCTTCAGGGGACCTGATGCCATCTCTGGTCTCCATGAGCACCTGTAAACATGTGGCATACACTGACACCATAGCATATGCACACGTGCGTGTGTGCACACAGACACACACACACACCAACACACACACATACACACCAACACACACACATACACACCAACACACACATACACACACCTCTTTTTTAAAAATACCTTTGGGGGGCTGGAGAGATGGCTTAGTGGCAGAGCTCTGGCTGCTTTCCCAGAGGACCTAGGTTTGATTCTCAGAATCTGTACACTGCCATCCTCAACTGTTTGTAATTTCAATCTCAGGGGTATATGATGCCCTCTCCTGGCCTCTTAAGGTACTGCACACTTATGGGCCACATACTTGCAGGCAAAATACATACACATAAAATAAAACCTGAAAGAGAGAAGCTTCACTTGACTATCTATCCTGTCTCAAAACAGGGCTGACTAGAGTGGGCAACAGCCCAGACTATACCCCTAGAAAGAACAAAGCCACCACTGAATGCTTTAGTTTTGACAAAGTATCGTGATGAATTCTCACACATAGATACCTGTTCTTCTTTGCCACTGCTGTGTGTGTGGTGGGGTAAGAGAGGGAGATGCTGTGTGCTTTATTATTATTAGCTACTACTACTACTACTACTACTACTACTACTATTACTACTACTACTACTACTAACTACTACTACTACTAATAATAACTACTACTACAAATATGTTAATATTTTCCACTTTTACTATTGTCTTTCAGTGTTTTTAGTGTCTGCGTGTGAGTATGTACACGTGAGTGCAGGTGCCTGTGGAAGACAGAGGGCTGGAGCTACAGGCAGCTGAGAGCCTCCTGACATGGGTGCTGGGAATCAAACTTGGGTCCTCTGGAAAAGCAGCAAGTTTCTTTTAACCCCTGAGCCACTTCTCCAGCCCCCAAATATATTTTATAAGGCTCTCCCCCCACTAAAAACAGCAGGAGGAGATGTCCCTCCCAGAGTCCAAATGTCGCATGCAAGAAGGTTGTGGGAGTGAGGAGTCTCTACCTGAACTATGACCAGTCTGATGCAGGCACATGGTATTAGTACTCATGTACAAGGTGATAACAGTCAGCGCACGTGCTGTTAGTGTTTAATGTGTTAAGAGTTCTGGCCCATCCTATCTGCGAAGTCTTCCTGAACTCCAGTTTTCCTATCAATGAAATGAAAGGGGTTGAATTGTTTAGAATATGTATGATTTCAAATCCACACATGCAGCAGACCTGATGCATGATTTCAAATCCATATGAGCAGCAGACCTGGTAGAAGATTTATAAACTGACTGCCATTCTTCCTTGGTGGATGAGGGTGACAATGAGTTGGTTTTTAGTAATATATTGTGCTGTATTAAATGAGGATGGCCCCAGAGACTCATATATTTGAATATTCCCCAACTGGTGGAACTGTTTGGGAAGGATTTGGAGGTGTGGCCTTTGGAAGGAGGGGCTTCTCTTGGGGCTAGCTTTGAGGTTTTAAAAGCCCAATTTCATCGCCAAGTAGTGGATCCTACTTATGCCTAAGGATATTTAGTGACACCAGGAAAGCAAAGATGGATACAGACATCTTTATGATGACAACCAGGGTGTAAACATAGGTCCTATGGCTCACCAGATGAACACCACCATGTGTTCCATAACCTTGTTATTTCCACCTTAAATCAAAAGAGCTGCTTTTCTCTTAATATAAGCGTGCTTTCTGATAACTGTTTCAAAAGGATATCCATGCAAGTTACAAGTCTATGAATGCATTGCAAAGGGTGAACTAAAATGCACCCTATTGGGGTTGGGGATTTAGCTCAGTGGTAGAGCGCTTGCCTAGCAAGTGCAAGGCCCTGGGTTCAGTCCCCAGCTCTGGAAAAAAAATGCACCCTATTATAGGAAAATAAAATCTTTATAGACTGAATAATATTCATAAATAGAATAATAATTTGGAATATTTTTTCTTTCAGAAATTTTTCTAATCTAGTGGAAGGAAATGTTTCAATGTTTATGTCAATGAGTGTGAAAGAAATTTAAATACAGTTTCTTTTTAAAAAGCACAACGATAACAAAATCAAGACCTTTAGCAGAGACTGGTGTAGGATTGTCATACAGGTGAAAGCAGGTACAAGATAGAAAGAGGCCTGTCACTGGATGAGAAGGAAGGATGGGTGGGAGAAAAGTTTGACGGAAGAGGAGGAGACTGGAGGTGACGGCAGGAGAAGTCGAGGGGAGAACGTGGAGGCTAACGTTAAGATTCCTCTCTGCACATTTACAGTTGTTATGAATGTTCTTAAGGGATGGATGTGTACCGGGCTTTGTATGTTTAGGTGGGCAATTATATCTTATCAATTGGATCAGAGGTTATTGTGCTGTGTATTCTCCCCCCCACCCCACCCCCGGAGCTGAGGATCAAATCCAGGCCCTTGTGCTTCCTAGGCAAGTGCTCTACCACTGAGCTAAATCCCCAACCTGTGTTGTGTATTCTTTATTGTGGTGAGTTGAGTTTGGGAGAGTGTGTGGTGGCAGAGACACTGGGCCACCACGGAGTTGGGGTGTGTTTCTGGCAAGATATCTAGGAGATATCTTGGGGGCACTGCTGTTGTGGATCTAGTGGGGAATAAAAGACAGCATTTTATTTTATATAATTTTACAACAACAGCCTGGCACCTGCAGTCCCAGCACTCAAGCCTTAGAGGCAGAAAGACCAGGAGTTCAATATCAAACTCAGCTACCCCAGACCCAACTTTAAAACAGTTAACAAGAAAACCCACAAGACTCTTAATGACACAACGATTATGCTGTCCAGTGTCAACTAAAGCTATGCCATGCCAAGAAGAATGTGAACTATAGTCAAAATGAAAAAATATCCAGTTAGTAGGAACAGACGCTGAAATGAATCGGTTGCAGAGAAAACAGACAAAGCAACCGGTGTGGCCTTGTTTAGACATTTGAAAAACATAAACATAAGGAAAGGAGAAAGGGAGCCTGGACTGTAGTGATCATTTTGGAATATTTTGTTTCTTTAAAAAAACCCACAGAAATATTACAAGACTATGTCTTCCATTTTAACCCCAGGTGTGGGATAAGGGATTCCTTCAGATCGTCCACAGCAGCTGACTATGATTTGCCTCGTGCTTTAGCAGGGCTGTCATTTTTTTCCCAGCTGCAGACAGTCTCTGCGATTGTGTGACATTGGGGACACTTCAGAGGGTAGATGAACACCAGGGCCCTGAGAGTTGGAGGCCAGGGGCGCTGCTCGTTGGTTGGTTGCTGTTGATTTCAGTTTAAGTCGTTGTATTCCAAGAAGAAATTAGATATCCCGATGTCGTAGATTAAACTTGCCCCAAGAAACTCCATGCCTCTAATCAGCAGGAAACAGTCGAACGGTGACATCACCCCTTTTCCTTTCTATCCTTTTTTCTCTCCTGTCTAGCGTTAAGGGGTTGAGATGGTAGAAAAAGGGTGGAGAAGGATGGAAGAAATAAGAACCCACAACGTAGCGAATGCTGGCTATCCTGGAGAACCTGCTACTTCCATTTCCCTAAATGTACAATTTCTAGGTACATTCTAAGGGCATATCTTTATACCCATATACTCTCACCTCTCACCAGAGAAGCTCCATCTGCAGCCGATGGAGACAATCACAAAATCCACCACCGGTCAAATGGGGAGAACAGCCAACCATGGGGAGCCCAGTCCCAATGGATACATCTCTGATGCAACACCACTATTCCTGGGTCTCAGGGGACATCTCAGAAGATGGGGTGGAAAGACTGTACGAGCCGGACCAGGACCTCATTCAAAAGAGTGGCTTCCCTGCATGAAATGGAAGCTATGCCAATGAAGTCTCAAAGACATGGCTGCCTAAATGAGACCTGACAACACTAAATGACACTCTAGCACGGATGAGGGAGGTCTCACAAGGCCCACCCCTAGAGGAAGAGCTACAGACAATTACTGGCTGCATGAGAGGGAGAATCAGTCTTCTCCAAGGACAAGACTCCTGTCTCATAGGTTAGTCAATCCCAAGTGGTCAGCCCTAAACAAGAGATCACACGTGTGTGTGTGTGTGTGTGTGTGTGTGTGTGTGAGAGAGAGAGAGAGAGAGAGAGAGAGAGAGAGAGAGAGAGAGGGAGAGAGACAGAGACAGAGACAGAGACAGAGAACTGAAGAAGTCATAATCTGAGAGGGAGAGGAGAGACACAGGAAGAGTTGGAAAGGGATGGAGAAGGGATGGAAATAATGTAAACACAGCATTCATGTAGAAAATCCTAAAATAAAAATTCTAAAAATTAAAAATGATCAGATTGTATGTAATATGTGTATATATGCATGACAATTAACTGTTGTAACTTTTACTGATGTACACATATAATACGCAGGTAAACACAGATTGATACTTTGATTTTATTTTGAAATTAACACACAAAAGTAATAGGCTTCATTATACCGTTTCCACACTTAAACTTCAATATACTATGTTCTTATTTGGCCCCACCCACTACTTCCTTCCCTTGTTTCTGATCTTCCCACTTCTTGGTCCCTGTCCTTCCTGGAAATAGCCCTCCTTTCTTCTTTCATGTCATGTGTGACCCCGCCTACCTGAATCCTGTCAGTCTCAGGTTGCCTCCTGGACCTCAGAGCCTGCTGCCAAACATGTGGCTGCCCAGGGCATCCGACTTGCGAGCGCCACGATTTTCTCCCAGTAGACCCCGAAGGGGACGTTGCATTTGGCATCAGTGGCACAGGTAGCGAGGGTGAAGAACTGAACCAGGCGCAGGTTTTGCAGGAGAAAAGAATAAATGGAGATAAGAAGGGGCGGGGGGCGGGGAGATGCTGCGCACTGAGAAAGTCAAACTGAAGGGAAGAAAGGAGGAAAAGGTCTTACTCCGGCCCCACTGAAGACGACTCTTTAAAACAAGAGAAACAAAGGGTCAAATAAAGAACGAGTTTGTGTTTGTTTGTTTGTTTGTTTGTTTGTTTTAAAGAACCAGAGGGGTCCAGGACACCAGGCAAGCACAACTCAGGGAGCTCATAGGGGCTTACAGAGAGGAAGCAGCAGCCACAGAGCCTGCATGATTCTTATCTGTATAGACGGTGTGGTTGTCCAGCTTGGGGTTTTTGTGAGACTCCTAACAGTGGCAGTGGGGGATGCTTCTGACCTTTTTTTTTTTTTTTTTTTTTTTTTTTCGGTCGCTCTTGAACCCTTTTTTTTACCTCCTATCGGGTTGCCTCGTCCAGACTTGACATGAGGGTTTGTACCTAGTCTTATAGCATCACCCAATGCTGCGTTAAGCTGTGTTAGGTTGACGTCCCGAACACTGGGGGCGGGGCTGTTCTTCCCCAAACTGTTCGGAAGCTACATAATTAGCATCACAGAAAATCCCAGCCTCTTCCATGAGGACAGTTTTTGCATGTTGGGACTCTTACATCCCCCTGGTCGTCCACACTAAATCTATCTGATTGCTTGAGAGCCGTGCCTCCAGTACAGATATTTGTACATGCAAAGCACATCATTTTGGGTGTTTGCGTTTCTGTGGGTTTGGCTACTGTTGTCATCTCATAAGTTAGTTGTCACATGACTTCATTGCAGTCTAGCGAGTAATCTACACGGCGGCTACTGTTCCTGTCAGCCTCCTAGTGACGGAGCTGGGCTTGTCCTGATTGACACTAGAGCCCAAAAAAGATAATGGCTTTATATACTGTGTGCTCTATAAAGATAAGTGGGGATCCTCACTGTTGTTTTTAAATCTCGGGGTTTTAAAAAAGAAAACATTGATAGTGAAACTGCTTTACTGACCTTGAATAGTAAGTTTTTAAAAGAATGGGATCTACATGAAAATAGGAATGAAAGTATTTTTTAAGAAAGTGTTTATGAAATGTGTGTTTCTAGAATATGCCTCCCATGTTTCGAAACGATTAAAATATTTCTTCCTCTTAGAATATAAAATAATGCAAAAGTTCATCCTACAACATATAAAAAGGACTGAACACCATGACCAATGTGTTCTCATGAACTAGGAACAGAAGGAAAACATCAACCTGACAAGGGGATCTGTGGGAGCCAGACAGCTGACCTTACGCTAATGGATGAAACACTGAAGGTTGCCCACCGAGAAAGATCTAAATGAATGTTTGGCTTCCAGTTGGTAGACTGTTTGGGGAGAATGGTGGGGGGGATTAGGAAATGTGGTTTTTCTGGAGGAGGCGTGGCCTTGCAGGAGGGCGTGGCCTCGTTAAAGGAAGTATGTCCTTGTTGGAGGAGGTGGGGCCTTGCTGGAGGGCGTGGCCTTGTTAGGGGAGTTGTGGCCTTTTTGGAGGAGGTGTGTCACTGGGGGTTGGCTGACTTGAGGTTTCAAACACCAGGCTGTCTTCCTCTCCTCTACTTGTGAATAAGTCCCGAGCTCTCAGCTACTGCTCCAGAGCCATGCCTGCCTGCCTGCTGCCATGCTCCCCGCCATGATGGTCATGGATTCAACCTCTGAAACTGTAAACAAGATTCCAGCCCAATGCTTTCATTTATAAGTTGCCTTGGTCATGGCGTCTCTTCACAGCAGTAAAACAGCAGTAAGTAGCTAAGACATCAAGTGACAGGCAAGTGAGAGAAATAAAAGCACCCAGACGTGAAAGGAAAAGTACATTATATTTGCAGGTTATTTTATATATAAACATCCCAAGGAATTATCCAAGAGGTATCAGAACCGATAAGCAAATTCAGCAGGGCTCACTGATCAGTACATAAAAGTCAATAGGATATTGACAGTAAACAACCCGAAGTTAAGAAAATCCCGTTTATAATAGTGTCAAAATAATAGAAAACATAGACACAGATTTAACAACAGAGGCACAAGAGTCACTGAAATCATAAAACTCTGTGGAAACAAATTAACGGATCTCTAAATAGATGGAAAGCCAGCCACACCCAGTCTTACTGTTTATAGTTAAGATAACAAGTGCCCTAAATGGGTTTACAGATTTAACACCATGCCTACCAAACACTAGCTCACCTTCCCTCCCCACTGGCAACCGAAAAGCTTATTTATAGGAAAACATGAGAAATTCAGAGCAGTCAAAACAATCTTGAAAATGAAGGACAGATACAGGAAGACTCGAGTTACAGTGAAGGTGGCTGGAGAGACGGCTCAGTGGTTAAGAACACTCACTGCTCTTCCAGAGGACCTGAGTTCTGATCCCAGCAACTACATGGTGCCTCACAACCACCTGGAACTCCAGTTCCGGGCGCTCTGCTGCTGCCTTCTGGGCTTTGGCAGGCACCTGCACACACATGGAGCAGAGATCGGGAGTGGGGGGGAGACAGAGACACAGAGACAGAGACACAGACAGAGACACAGAGACAAGGAGACACAGAGACACAGAGACAGAGAGACAGAGAGGAGACGGAAGACAGAGAAATAAAAAAGAAAATCTCTTAAAAGGTAGTCAAACAGGGTTGGGGATTTAGCTCAGTGGTAGAGCGCTTGCCTAGGAAGCTCAAGGCCCTGGGTTTGGTCCCCAGCTCCAAAAAAAAGAACCAAAAAAAAAAAAAAGGTAGTCAAACTACTGAAACCAAGGCAGTGCCGTGCAGTTGTAGACAGTTGTGTATATAGGAGAATAGTCTTGGCAACACAGAAATTGTTTCCCATATTGATGGCTGAGTAATTTTCAACCTCAATGCCAAGAAGACTCCCTGGGGAAAGAGTCATGTCTTCAGCAAATGATGACGGGGTAACTGGGATCTGCATTCCAGAGAGTGAATCTGACTCGTTTCTTCTCACATAAAAGACACGGTGATAAGGAGAAACGTAAGTGCTCACATAGTAAACCTCTCGGAAACACAGGAGTAAGCCTTTGTGTCTTTGGGATAGGCCCTTATTTCTTGGAAATGCTACCGATAGAGAAAAAGAGGTCAAATTTTGTCAAAACCACCAACATTTGTGTCTCAGTGCACATCAGCTATGTTCGAAGGCATCCAAACCGTCTGTTAGTTACATCGCAGGGTAAGTGACTTGTGTTCAGATGGCAGATTCCTACAACTCAGGAATCAGAAAGCAAATAGCTTCATTCGAAGTGGGCATGTGATGTGACAATTTCTCCAGAGACATATTGGAAATGAACGTTCTCAGTGCTGCACAAAGAGACGCCCAGGGTACCCAGCAAGGTTTTCTTTCTGTAATGGGAGTATCACAACCCAAACCAGGTTAGCAAGCAGCACACTGTCTCTATCTTTCATGCCCTTAAAGCAAGGGGGAGCTCCCCACAGCCTACTCCTGATTGGCCCACTTGGAAAGTGGTGGGGAGAAAAAAAAGGAAGGAAGGAAGGAAAAGGGGAGGAGCAGCAAGACCTTTGCAAAAGCAGAAGTCTCACTATGTGAGGGAGATTCAAAGATTTGAATTCCTTTCCATGAAAACTCTACAGGGTCTTTGTGTGTGCAGGGGGCAATTATGAAATATTGGTTCCTGTCAGACTAGCCACCTTTAATAGAAAAAAATATTCTCACAGTATGAAAGAGTTAACAAACACATGAAAAGATTCCAGTGTTGTGAGTCACTAGGAAATGCAAATCAAGCTCTTTAGTATATGTTAGGATAAAATAAAAATGCCACACATCAGCAAGAAGGCAAGTTTTCAATTTCGAAAACGATGCATACCCACCATGCCTATTATGAAAGCACGGGGGAAATTCATATGCCTAGTAACAAATCTTCAAAATGCATGGTGCCAATTCTTTCTCATGGAAAGCTGCAAAACATTATTGGAAATAAAGAGAGGAGTAATGCTTTCAGACTAGACGATTCAATATTATAGGGACGTCAGGTTTCTCCATAGTGCACTCACAGATTTGATAGAACCTAAATAAAAGTCGACTAAATGATCTTATTAGATGGTCTCACTGTGTAGCCTTGGCTGGCCTGGAACATACAGGAGTCCTTCTGATATTGCCTCCATCGTCATCGTCTTAGCATTACATGGAAACACAAAGGTGAGAGCAGAAACAGACGCTGTTGAACAAGAACCGGGTCAGGAATGCACCCGTGGCACCGAAGATAGAAAGGCTTTTCAGTTGATTGGAGACCCGTCTATTGGTCGCGTCTCGAGACAACGCTGCGCATGCTCAAGAGCTGCACAGTCAAAGGAATAGTGTCTGCCCAGGACCCCAAAGACCAAGTTTTCACCACAAAGGAGATGTGTTTGCCCCAGAAGGACAGAGGGAATGGGGAAGAGACAAAGACAGGAGATAGAGGATGAGGGCGAAGGGGAAGGGAAGAAAGGGGAGGCAGGAGGGGTATGTATATGTTCCAGGTGATAAAATAAACACAGCCCAGCAAAACCTCTAGGACACGTTAAAAGCAGAGGCAGGTGGATCTCTTGAGTGTGAGTCCAGGCTAGACTACAAAGCTAGTCTCAGGACAACCATGGTTACACAGAGAAACCTTGTCTGGAAAAACAGACATGTTTGTTGCTGCTCTATTTAAAAGTAGCTAAGGAATGGGTGGGAAAAACGTAAATGTCCTTGAGCCGATGAATGGATACTGAAATGTGGAGTATCTACGCCATGGAATACTACTCACCTGTAAAGAAGAGTGACACGATCCATTTCACAGGGAATGGGTGGAACTAGAAAAGATCACCCTGAGGGAGGTGAGACAGACCCAGAAAGACAAACATGGCATGTTCTCCCTCATCAGAAGCTCCTAGACCCAGATCTTCAGATGTGAGAACATATTACGGAGTGACTGCAGAGACCAGGAGAGTTAGAAGGACCATCGTCAGGATGGGGGCGGGCAATAGTGAGGTGATAATAGGACACCCATGATCTAATCAGGGCAGGGACGGGGAGTGAGGGAAGGGAGGAGATAGATTCAGAAGGAGCAGGAAAGGAGGGCAAAATAACTGTAAGAGTGTCTTAAAAAGCCATTAAGAATAATATTATTAGCTACTACCTAATAAAAAGCCCTATGATACACCTAGGTTTGTGTATTCATATACTCTACAGATATAAGAAATGAAAATTTTCTTATCTTTGCCAAGAGCCAAAGACCTACACACACACACACACACACACACACACACACACTTTTGAGTTGTTGGTCAGGGTTGTCTAAGACTCCTAACACATTACACATTATTGCTAGTGCCTCCAGTTGGCCTTCAGATGTGGACGATAAGTTCCTATCAGTAGTGATACCATGTAGTTTGGATACAAGGCCCAGAAGTCCATAAGCTGGAACTGACCTGAATGTCTCCCCCTTAAGAACTAACTTTCATGATACCAAAAAGCACTGTGCAAGCTTCCAAAGGAGGGAAACGACCAACGGTCCAACCCAGTGATGACGTCTATGAACCACAACAACTACCATGGTATGAAAACCCCAAGGATACCATGCTAGTGTCATATATACCTGGACAGTAACCAACATCTCTCTAGTTGAACTTAATTTAAGGCCTACTCAACAAGAGAAAGAAACATGCCTGGCACCAGAAACCTAGCAGTAATGAAGTCATAGATCTTGAAGGAGAATGTGTAACTGACCACTTTACTAAACCAGCATAACCCATGACTACAGTATAAATATTTATCCTTACACACGCAGGTAAGTGTAGCCCTAGTGTCTCATCGATGAAACTTCTCTTCACAATAGACACAGGCCTTTACAGAAAACCATAGCCAACCAAAGCGCAGTGGTTGAAGCTACAAAAACAACTCCTATATATTAAGTCTCAGGAACATTGTGGAAACCTAAGTGGAAAGATTCTTAGAGCCAGAGGATCAGAGAGTTTGCTGTGTGATATGTCTCCTAGTAATGTCACCCAAAAATTTATCACCAGCATGACCACCTAAACATGAGCTGAGCAAGGACAACAATACACATACCAAAGTGGCTGGGGAAAAGCCCATGCCGGCTCACAGACTCTGTAAGTACATATGTGCAAGTCTAGTGTCTGGAAGACATTGTCACCTGTGGATCATACAACCTTTCTACCTCCTTGTGATGGTTTGTATATGCTTGGCCCAGGGACTTGCACTATTTGGAGGTGCGGTGTTGGAGTGGGCGTGGACGAGTTGGAGTGGGTGTGGCCTTGTTGGAGTCGGTGTGCCACTGTGGGTATGGACTTCAAGACTCTCATCCTAGCTGCCTGGAAGTCAGTCTTCCTTTAGCAGCCTTCAGATGAAGATGGAGAACTCTCAGCTCCTCCTGC
Source organism: Rattus rattus (assembly GCF_011064425.1). Taxonomy (NCBI): domain Eukaryota; kingdom Metazoa; phylum Chordata; class Mammalia; order Rodentia; family Muridae; genus Rattus; species Rattus rattus. The sequence continues at coordinate 113,941,347 of NC_046157.1, forward strand.
ACCATGCCTGCCTGGATGCTGCCATGTTCCCACCTTGATGATAATGGACTGAACCTCTGAACCTGTAAGCCAGCACCAATTAAATGTTGTCCTTATGAGAGTTGCCTCGGTCATGGTGTCTGTTCACAGCAGTAAAACCCTCACTAAGACACCCCTCTTGCACAAAGACCCCTGAGCCTTAAGGTCCAGCCTTAAGGTTCGTGCCTCCTGGTTCCTGCCCTGTTTGATGGAGACGTCCCACTCAGAGCTGGGTGCTCCACAGTCTCTCACTCTCTGTACAGTGTGCAGTTGCTCGTCTCTGTGCTAACTACCATCTCCTGCATGATGGAGAATCTCTAATGAGAGTTAGGAGCCAACGCTCCTGTGCTGGCTGATTTAATGTCACCTTGTCACAAGCTCATGCTATCTGAGAGAAGTGAACCCCAAATGGGAAAGTGTCTCCCGAAGATTGGACTATAGGAAGGCCCGTGGAGCATTTTCCTAATTAGTGATTGGTGTGGGAGGGCCCAGCCTATTAAGAAAGCTTTGAGTAAGTCGTGAGAGCAAGTTAGTAAAAAGGACTCCTTTATGGAACTGCATCAGCTCCTGCCTCCAGGTTCCTGCCCAGTTTGAGTTCCTGTCCTGACTTCCGTCAGTGATGAACAGAGCTGTGGAAGTGTAAAGCAAATCAACCCTTTCCTCCCCGACTTCCTTTTTGGTTATGGTGCTTCATCACAGCAACGATAACCCTAACTAAAGGCTCCTTTAGCAGAGTAAGAGTAGTTTGTTTTGCCCTAGGGCCGTGGCGTATCGAGTTTCAGGGTTTTGGCTAATTTAGCAGTGTTGGGTTTGGGTTCCATCTCATGGAGTGAGCCTTTTAGTCTATCACACACACACACACACACACACACACACACACACACACACACACACACACACACACAAAAAGATACTTGGTTACTCTTTACCTGTCTGTCCCTCTGTCTCACCCGTACACCGTCAGATATGGTTGTAGGATTCAGGATCATAGCTAGGAGATGTCGATGGCCACCTCTCTCCTCCAGTACTGTGCAGAGTGTCTTACAGCACCATAAATGCTAGTTAGGAGCGGGTGAAGCTTCTGGTTAGGCACCGGTTTAATTTCTCTGTGTTTGATGACAGAAGTAAGTGTCGTCTTCATCACCAGGGCCTTATAATCAGGTTGTGCCAAATCAGTGAAGGCCTTGTCAATGCCCTCAGATGTTGGGGTTTCCCATGGAGCCCCTTTGGTCAATGAGTCAACAAGACTGGGTAACCCATCCCTGACAATGGATGTTTTGCTTGGTTTCTTTTAATCTTTCAAATGTATTTCAATCCAAATAAGCACAGAGCCTTAGGAACACAGTAAGGGACCCGGGGTGGGGGGGAAGGAGGGGAATCTCCCAAGGAAAGAGGAGCATAGCATTATGGAGAGATAAGGGGGGAAATGAGGAGGATTAAATGGGAAAGGGGACAAGTAAGCACAGCAAGGAGGGGATGTGGGAAAAGACAACTAACTCTAAAGGTATTCTGGAAAACCTATATGGAAACCTACTACTGTAAAGCTTCCTAAAATACATACACATTTAAATTAAGGTACCCCACAACAGGGGGGACAACACTCCAACTAGACATCTCAGTCCATGGACTCCGTGTAGATGTATACCTGACACCCATGCCGAAAAGACATACTCCGGAGCACTCTTGCTTTTTAAAGACTTGTTTTTATCATCGGATGTATGCCTATGCCATGTGTCTATGAGGCGCTCGAAGAGGCCAGATGTGGGTGTTGGAGCCCCCGGGGCTGGTGCTGCAGGTGGTTACGAGCTCCTAGGGTGCTGCACTAGGGAAACAACATGTCTGCATCGTGGAAAAGAATAGCTGAAGCTACCGTCATGTTTACCAATATGCGCAAGCCTCATGCATAAAACCTGACTGAAAGAGAAGCAAGAGCGAGCTTCTCTGCTGAAAGCCTCCGCGTGGATTAGACTAAAGCCTCAGCCCTAGATGCCAGGATGCCAGTTACTTGGAGGAGACAGGAATAGTGACAGAAATTGGGGCCAAAAGAAACTATTAAAGTTTGACGGAGTGTGTATATTTTCACTCCGATTATGGTTATATCATCTCATAATTTATTGCGTTTAAAAAACACGAGCATTGTGTACTTTTCTGCCCAGTTGTAGCCCGTTATAATAGAGATGCATTCAAAGAGCATGGCCCACTGTATTTTTATTATCTCTTTCTAATACTAAAATAGAGCAAATCAGAATCCTTGCTTCTCCCCGGACTCAGCCCAGCAAGCGGCTTTGTCCAGTCATTGCTCGATGTATCTGAAATATCAGGTGTCAGGTCTAGGATCCTGTGAGATCCTAGTCACAAAGAGACTGCTTTCCAGAGAAAGAAAATCTTTCCATCCTCATTGTAGAACCAGAGATGTCTGCTTTGTTTTGCCCCAGAGAGCTTTTAAACAATGAACACAGCACACCAAGAGAACAGACAGTACAGAGAAGCAGCCAGAGAGACAACAGACTGCCCTGTCTGGCTTTGATGCTATGGTAACTCAAGTAGATGATTCCTAGCCATTCTTTTCCATTAAGAATTAACCTCTAGCAATCTGCCATTCATTGCTGTGATGGAAGGGACTGTTCTGTTGCTACATTGCCAGTCCCTCACTGGCCCCTCATCCACACCAAAGGTGTTTATTTCAAAACCTCGAAAGGCTAACCTGCCTGAGGGGCATGGGCAGAAACCCGGAGCCATTTATCTTTTGGTGTACTTCCTGAACATCCTCCTCTCTCTTAAGGATCCAATTTCACAGATATCTGAGGATCCTGGATAAGCAGAGGGATTTGAGAGATGTCCTGGGAGGGCTGTCATGTTCAGATGTATAACTGTCTGTCAGTTATAGTGAGTTTAACAGTTTAGTCAAGGTACAGAATTGGAGGGAATTTTTCTTCTTGTACTAGAGCAAGCATAAAATCATCACAAATACAGTTTAGAATTTTCTAACGCATACACAGATTTTATAATAGGCAACTGAGTCTTCTGGATTCAAATGGTCTCTCTCTCTCTCTCTCTCTCTCTCTCTCTCTCTCTCTCACACACACACACACACACACACATGCATGCACACAGGACTGTGTAGCTACTAGAGTGTGGTTTTTTGTTTTGTTTTTTTTTTTCCGGAGCTGAGGACCGAACCCAGGACCTTGCGTTTGCTAGGCAAGCGCCCTACCACTGAGCTAAATCCCCAACCCCTAGAGTGTGTTTTAAAAGGCACTATAGTTTTCCTCCAGTACATGTACTCAAGTCCATGTGAACCCCAATCTTAACTGTCCACTCCCTGTTTACTGGAGTCCTCACAATGGCGGTCCTGGGTTTAATTACAAATTAACCTGCCTTTGATGTACAATTCTCAGCTTCTCGGGACGTTTTCTTGGATTTTTGGATTTTTTTTCTCTTTGTGACTCGACCTCAGATCTGCCTTTACCTCCCACTGTGAAGACCCACTTTTTGTTTTTGTTGGTTGGTTGCATAAACCGTGACCCAGCCTTGTTAAATCTATGTTTATTTATGATGGAAATACCTTTACCTGCATTTAGAATGCTTTAGTGTGGGTCCCTTAATATTTGGAACAGGGGTTGTCTCTGACTCTATTGCCTGACATCGGATCCTTTTCTCCTAGTTGAACTGTGTGGTGGGGTCTCAGCTATGATTTGATGTCCCAGGGTGGAGGTGGGGGGCTAAGAGGGGAAGGAGGGGGGAAGAGGAAGGAGGAAGGGGAAGGGGGAGGAGGAAAAGGAGGGAGAAGAAAAGAGGAAGAGGAGGGAGAAGGAGGAAGAGAAGGAGGAGGAGGAAGAGGAGGAGGGGGAGGAGGAGGGCAGAAGTGGGATTTAACTGCAGAGCTCCCCTAGCCAAGCAGTGCTTCTGGACAACAGATAGGTGTGTGGTTTAGCAGCACTTAGTAGGGTGTAAAAAATGCATTAGACTGGCTGTATGGGTCTATCATTTGGTGATTCCTCAGAGTTACAGACAAGCACCGAGAAAGGCCTTTGACGGTGATGAATTAAAAACGTAGACTCACCTGTTGAACAAATAGTCGCTGACCATCTCTGAGTCACTGGTGCCAAACATGGGATTCATGGGAAGGAGGGGAACAATCTAATGAAAGAACAATAAACTTATTCTATAAGGAAACGAGTACCAGTTCAAGCTTATTTATTTTAGTGTCAGAAACAGTCACGGGACACGTTTCTGAGTCTTCCCACTCCCTTCATCAGATGTAAGTCTCTAGATAGACAGATGGCTCTGCTCCTCTAGACACTGTTCCCCTGAACTGCAGACTGGCGCACACAGAGCTAATTGCTTGCTCTTGAGCTAGGCCTGTTTCCAATTGTACCGACATCAGTGGAAACATCATGAAAGAAACTGACCCTTTTAATGTCATCTCTGAGATCCCGCTGCCTGTCAGGACAACTCAGGAAGCGGGAGAGTTCTACCACACTAGTGTTTCTTGTCTCGGAATCTTGCAAATTGCCTATCAGACGTTGTATCCAAAGGGGGGGGGGCAGGTGCAACACTGTAAAGTCTGTTTGCTGCCAAGATGAAACTGGTTTAACAGAACACTTGTAAACAGGTAGCAAATAGAAAAAGAGTTCTTCCCCTTTACATCTCAAAAAGTGACATATTTGTGGTGCTTGAATTGATCCCAGCTCAGTGTTATCACATATACAATTAGTATTGTTTGAATAGGTTTGGCTCTCTTAGACTCTGTGTTCGAATGTTCGGCCCACAGGGAGTGGCACTATTAGGCGTAGATGTGGCCTTGTTGGAGGAAGTGTGTCATTGTGGAGGCAGGCTTTTGAGGTTTCCTATGCTCAAACTCCACCCAAGTGTGGAATCAGTCTCCTTCTGCTGCCTTTGGTTAAAAATCTCAACAACTCCAGCACGGTACCTGCCTGTACACTGCCATGCTTCCCACTGGGAAGATAACAGACTAGACCTCTGAAGCCAGCCCCAATTAAATGTTTGCCTTTGTAAGAGTTGCCTTGGTTAGCCAACAGAGGCAGTAGCCTTGGAGATGACAATGACTTCAGGCAAATAAAAGATACTTTTACATTGTTCAAGCGTCCTAAGATTTGATCTCCATTTTAATAAGATACAAAATTGTGAGTATAGAAACAAGAGAAATTTAAAACTCAAAAGAAAACTGGATTTTTCCCAGCACTAGCTCCACCCCTCTGGTGGTGGGATGCTGAGAGAGCACAGGTGCTCAATCAGTAGTTGAAAAGCCTCAGTCTTTTCCAGGAGGAGCTGGCACCTCGCTCACCCCACTTGAACCACTCCCCTTTTGTTTCTTTGTTTCAACCTCCTGCCTGTCTCAACAGAACAGAACGAAGAAAAGCTCTCCACACACAGTCCAACAGAAGATGACCCTGACAACTGATCTTTTCTTTATGACCACTGTCTTAGGGTTTTACTGCTGTGAACAGACACCATGACCAAGACAACTCTTAAAAGGACAGCATTTAATTGGGGCTGGCTTACAGGTTCAGAGGTTCAGCCCATTATCATCAAGGCAGGAGCATGGCAACATTCAGGCAGGCATGGTGCAGGAGGAGCTGAGAGTTCCACATCTTCACCTAAAGGCTGCTAGCAGAATGTTCACTTCCATGCGCCTCGGATGAGGGTCTTAAAACCCACACACACACACAGTGGTACACCTACTTCAATAAGGCCACACCCTGGGCCGAGCATACACAAACCATCACAACCACTGAGTACAACTGCTCTTTTAGGCCTTCACCCTCATTAACCGCCTACTCTTGATCAGTTCACTCCTGCATTATCACCGGTAGCTGTGAAAACAACAACAACAACAACATCAAACAAACCAGAACAAACAAAAAACCCTAGACACATTTTTTTTTAAAGTAAAAGGGGGAAAATGAACTCTGGCCATACTCTGTTTATTCAATTGAGATCTTTAAAAGAAAAAACTGATGACTTTTATGACCGTTCAAAACTGAGGGCGCCGGCGAAGTGGCGATGAGCACTGGCTGTTCTTGCAGAAGGCCTGGGTTCAGTTTCCAGCACCCACATCCAGCAGCTCACAACCACCAGAACTCCAGCTTTGGGGGACTCTAATGTCCTCTTCTGGCCTCTGTGGGTACTGGCACTCATGCACAATCTCATGCACATATATACACACACATACACATAATTAAAAATAAAAATAAATCTTAAAAATAAAGCGATTGGGGCAGGGCTTGCAGATTGGAAGTGTTAGAGTTGACCACTGCACAAATGGAAAGAAACCCCACAATGGATCTGCTATTGAGGTTCTAAGACATTGAACTGAACAGACTAAAACTTCAAAGAAACGATTGTATTTCCAGGAACTGAGAGAAACCACATTTAAACAATTAAAATCAGCAGTGGGCCAGGTGCCATAGGGTCCAAGAGGGTAGATCTGCCGCCAGCCCAACATCATGCAGCCCAGGTGGCCAGACCTTACTGGAGATGGCCCCAGCATAATGCCACATCTCATGGGCAGGGCACAGGACTCAAAGACCATGCCAGATACCTAGAGGCCCCTGGGCACCACTAGAAGCAAGTAAGTGATGAAGAGATGGATGAGAAAGAGAAGCAGAAGGATGTGGGCACAGTGAAGAGAGGAGGAACTTGGCTCTTGAGGATAATGAGGAACAGCCTGATATGAGTAGCCAGCGATGCCATCAAAGGCCATGTGGAAATCCTAGCCTGTGTTGCCGCTGAGGGCCATGTCTAGGTCTGTGGCCCTGCAGCAGAGAGGCTATGTTATTACCAAAGGCCAAATAGACATCCCTGATCTGGGCTGTCACCTGAGGCCATGTTGATGTCTGAGGGCTATGCAGAGCTGGTCCTGCCCCTCAACAGTTACAGCATTCAGGAGAGAAGAGGGACCCTGCACCTCTCCCAGGAAGCAGAGTAGAGCTGGCTCCGGTTGCTGGGGTTGTAGGTGAACCAACATGGAGGACATGAGTATGGGAGAGCTGGCCCTACCCCTCACCTGCTGCAGCACTCTGGACAGTGGCTCTCCACCTCCCTGAGATAGAACTGGCCCTGCTGGCACGAGGGAATGGAAGTAAGAGAGTTGGCTCTTCCCCTTGCTGGTCACGGCATTGGATGAGCTAGGGCAGTTCTGGAGAGCTCACCCAAGAGGTGTGGGTGAGGGAGAGCTGTTAGGCTGACCAGCTCAGATACCTCCAAGGCTTTGAGTTGGCCCTCCCCAGCATCTACCCCATCTGTGAGCTGCTGGAGGATGTGAAGGCGTCAATCCTGCAGATCCAAAGCTTTGAGCTCTTCATGACACAGGACAACAACAGGATATCTGAGAAGAGTCCCAGTGAGGATCCAGTATTGATAGTGTAGCAGAAGCCAGAGGTCTCGAAGCAGACCAATGACTCATTGCAATAAACACTTGCAAATAAAGTAGTGTGGACAAAAGGGTATACTGTGGGACACACTGTGACACATTACAAATTCCACAAAGGAATTTTGGGGGAAGATTGCTAGGTAAAGGTCAAGTATGAGAGAAATGAGGGGGATTGGAGTAATGAAATGAAATTTACAAAGGATAAAAAGTTAAATTAAAGAATAAAATAAGGTCTTGGGGGGTAGTTCAGTCAATAAAGTATTTGATGTGCAAGCACGAGTTTGAACAACAGAACCCATGTTTATAAAGCTAGGTATGGTGGTAATCTGAGTGCTAGGGAGACAGAAAAAAATTAATAAAATTTTATTATTTTTAAACAATGTTTATAAAAATAAATTTTTATAAAATTTTAAAAAAAGAGGTCGGTGTGGATCACATCTGGAGGTTGAAAGTCTGGAGCAGGATGCTGTTTTGCTAGGGGTCCCTTCACTGCATCCCTTCATGATCAATGAATTGTAAGTCATGGCAGAACATGGCCCATGTATGTTAAGACATGGAGCAATTCAGGGCCCAGTCTGGCTCTTTTGTACCACCCTCCCTTGAAATAATCTACTTCTTGTGAGAACTGTCTGCACCCTCTGACTTGATAGGTGTCTCCTGAGACCCTCAGGAGATGAACAGCTTGTTTGTAACAGAAACAATGGAGGCGAGAAGGCAATGGAATGCCATGCTTACAATGCTAGAGGGGACACACCACTGGCCTAGGTTTCCATGTCTTGAAAATGAGAAACAGATCTTCCAGTTCCCCCAAATGAAATTGCTAATGACAATCCAGCTTTAGAAGAAATGTTAGAGGAATTTCTTTAGGACAAATGGAATCAATATGAAAGTCACTCAAATCCATGCACGAAAACAGAGTTCCAGTAAAGTGACTATATGAGACGGTGCAAAATTGGTTCTTTCTTATTGTCTTAACTGACTTTGAAGAACCATTATATAAAAGAATATGCATATAATAGTATTAATTAGTGTTATATGAGATAGATGTGCAGCATATTTGACAATATTAGAAGGGAACGGGGACAGAACTATATTAGAATAAGGAAATAACACCATTTGGGTCATTTGAATTCACATGAAAAAACTGGAGAGAATCAAAATTGGGACACAAAAGTTAATATTCTTTTAAAATAAAAAACAATGTAATATAAAAAACAATGCACCCTTAGAGCCAGGGGCATGGCTAGCAGTTAAGGGCATTTGTGTGTACTCCTCAGTGGTACTACTCTCTCAGAGGACCCAAGTTTGGTTCTCAGTACCCGCATGGTGACTCACAACCACCCATAACTCCAGTTCTAGAGGATCAAATCCCTTCCTCTGACACATGGTGCATGAGATAAATCTCAAGAGAATGATGCTTCTCTTCCTTCTTCGATATTCCTTGAAAACATAAGAACAAGTAATTATTGGGCTTGTATATATGGAGAATATACATACAATATGAAGAAGATGTAGGTAGATGATCAATAGATGTAGATAGAATGATTGATAGAATGATAATAGATAAGCATCTGCCCATCATCTATCTAATTGGAATTAAGTAAAATTCGTTAACAAATTTAAAGGAAGAATATTTCAACCCTTAGAGCATCCCCTGGGGAAGTAAATAAATACACATGGCCAGGTAAGGGTTTTCCAGGGCCAGCTTGTTGCTCTGAGCACTCACATCCCACCCCTGTGTGAAACCTGTCACCTTTGCTGTAAGGAAACCCAGTGAGCTCACTCATTCCCCAGAGTGAATTTTGGTGGAATCATGTCAGGGCTTGTGGTTGGGACCACTGAGGAGTAGACATTGTTTATGTCTCCCCACAGAGGGATATTTAGAAACATTGACAAAAAGCAACTTAATGGATGGAGAACTTGTATGGCCTACAGTCTGAAGGGGTACAGTCCATCAAGACAGAGGCAGGATAGAGGCAGGAGGCCACATCTGATGGATCAAGCAGAAGAGAATGGTGGATGTCAGTGCTTGGTTTTCTTTCTCCTTCACCCTTTCCATTTAGTTCAGGACCTGGTCAACCAGATGTAGACCCACAGACACACCTGGAGGTGTGCCTTCTACATCACTCTAAGTCATGTTGACAGTGGAAATGCGTCATCACAGGAGGAAAAATAGATACTAGTAATTATATGAGCAACTATTTGTGATAAACCCTTCAAAGCAGACGTATTCCATGATTCTACAGGAAAACATCCCCAGTCAGACCAACAAAAAGTAATAGGAACCCTGAGAAAATGACTTTTTAAAGCCAATAGAGGCTGGGAATGGTCAATGTGTGCCTATAATCACAGCAGTAAGAGAACCACTAGCTTAGAATCAGTATGGGCTATGTGAGAGCATCTAAAAAGGGTTTAAACTTGTAACAAAATACATATAACATAATTTCCATTTTAACTGTTGTGAAGGGTACAATTCCGTAGTTTTATTACATTTTCAATGTAGTACAACTCTTACTCCATTACTATTTTGTTCAGAAATCTTCACTCTAACTAGATACCCTGTATGAGCAAAGAAGTTTCTTCCTGGGACCTTCTGACAAGCATCAATTTTCAGTATGCCCCTGTGAGTTTTAGTTTGCATATTTCATATGGATGAAACCATAGGGTACATGGATTTTATGCGTATCTTTAAAATTGCCATAAGGTTTTCAGGTTATCCATGCCATAGAATGTATTACTCCCTGCTCCTACTTTTATGACAGTAATATTCTATCATGGGTTTACTATACTTTTGGCTTGTCAAATAAGCAGCTGACTGATATTCTTGGTCTCTGCATTCTTTTGACTATTGTGACCACTATGCACATTAGTATGAAAGTTTTTGTTAGAACACTACCTTTACGTTCATTTGTGGGTAGGAAAGTAACAATTCTTGCACTAGTCATGTGTTAAACTTGCTGAGGAATTAGGAATTCCCAGACTGTTTCCCACAGTGGTCACATCACCTTATATTTTCAACAAGGAATAAAGATTCCATCATCTCCATGTCAGACACCCTTTCTTTAAATCACAACCATAACAGTACTTCTGAGGTAGGATTTTAAGGGTTTGATTCCCATCACCCTGACGACTAATGACATTGAGCATCTTTTTCTATAATCCGATTATTGGTCTTCTTTAGGGAAATATTTGAGGTGTTTTTGCTTATTTTTAATTGGACTGGATTTTCTTGTAGGTTTTTAAATATATATTATTCATAGTAAATCCTTGTCAGATAATCATGTGCAGATGTGTTCTCCTAATATGTCAGTTGCCTTTTACTTTCTTGATGGTATCTTGATACACAAAATTAAAGATTCTGAGGGTTTTTTGTTGTTGTTTGTGATCTGAGAAACCATTGCAAACCCCAAATAATGTCTCTATATCTGCAAACTTGTGTGTGTGGGCACATGCATGTGCACATGCCCACACACACATGCATGGAGGCCAGAGAAGGGCTTCAGATCCCCTAGTGCTGCTGCAGGTGGTTGTGGTCTGCCCTGCGTGGATGCTGGGAACTGATTTCTGGTCCTCTAATGGAACAGCAAATGCTCTTAACTGCTGAGCCACCTCTCCAGCTCTCTGTTTTGTTTGCTTGCTTGTTTCCTAAAAATTCTATAGTTTGATTCTTAAAATAAGGTGCTTGGTCCATTTCAGTTTGCTATTTGTATGCAGTGTGGGTTAGAGTTCAATTTCATCATCTTGCAAGAGAATATCCAGTTGTCCAAGTGCTGTTCTTTCTCCTATGGAATGGGCTTGGTGTCTGCATTGCAAACCAACTGATCCTAAATGCCTGGGTCTTGTTCAACACTCTAAATTCTATGTGGTTGGCCTGTATGTTTATTGTAAAGCCAATTCTGTTTGACCACTCCAAAGGAAAATTTGAAATTTGGAAATATGAACCCTCCAACCTTACTTTTATATTTTAGAAACTATTTTGACTATCCCTGGTCTCTCAAAATCCTGCATAAAATTTTGGATGAGGTTCTCATTTCTATGAGAGAACATCATTAGGGGTTCTGCTACCGTTGCATGTAACCGTAGCTTTGGGGGGATTTTACTGTATTAGTAACCTCAGGCCTTTCAATCCACAAGTGCAGGCTGCCTTCTTGTTTACTTAGGCATCAATTCCCTTCAGCAGTATTTGTTAGTATGAAGTGATATTTGGGCTGACTCCTGTAGCTAACAAGGAAGGAAGAGGTTTCCTGGGATGGCAACTGGCCTCAAAAGTCAAGATCATGATTAGTGGCATTCTGGAGAGCAAGAACAGAGGATGCTGGGAAGAAATGGTCATGGCTGTTCTTTACATCCCCTGTGCCTAAACCCACTTATCTGGGTGGAGATATTAAGTGGGCACTTTGAGATGTGGTTTCAAGAGGTTGATCAAGTCTGGAAACAGAAATACATCACCAGGGGTTGGGGATTTCGCTCAGTGGTAGAGCGCTTGCCTAGCAAGCGCAAGGCCCTGGGTTCGGTCCCCAACTCAAAAAAAAAAAAAAAAAAAAAAAGAAAAAGAAAAAAAAAGAAAGAAAGAAAAAAAAGAAATACATCACCAGGATGCAGATGGCAACCAGAGCTAAGGAACGGAATGAGATCTCTGGGACAAATTACAAGGAAGGGGTGTCTAAAATAGATCCCCTATAAAAAGCTATCATTTAAGGGAGAGATGTAAGAGTGTGAGAGCTGCCAGAGAGACAGAACAGTTTGAAGCGAATGTGGTTCCCTTGAGAACGTGTGCTCATCTCTCCTTCTGTTCACTGTTGTGGCAAGTGGTACATCCACAGGTGCCTGTGTCAGCAACTGGAAAACCAATGGCAAATACCATCTTCTCACCTTCCCCATGGTCATCACCTAATGTCTCTGTGGTCAGCTGCATGCCCCCATTCCCACTGTTTCAGTTTTAGGGCTTGTAGCCTAGACCATCCCCATATCAAGTGATTCTTCAGAAATGCAAAATCTCAATAATCAGTCCCCTGGTTAGAAGTCTTCCTCAGCACCTTGCAATATCTCCAATGGCTTTCACACTCCTCAGTGTAGAAAATAAACCCTTTATAGTCCATGTGTTCTTTAAGGTCCCAGTGCACTGACTCATGTGTACTGCCCCACCTTATGTGAACTTTCATCCAGTTTCCAGTCTGTCCTCACCTTGAGGCCAAGCGAGCTGGTCTTCCTTCCCGTGACACAGCAGCTCCTCTTGTCCATTCTTCATGGCAGCTGTGCATCCTTGTTGTTCTCAGGGCTGTCTAGCCCTCCTTAAGCCTGGAGGGTCTTTGCTGAGCCTGTGGTTCTATTATTCCCTACTTGCATGTGTTTCTGAGACTTGTCTGTGAGCTCACAAAGGGCAAACTGTGCCTTTTATCTGTGTGCCTCAGGTGATCAGAACTCAGTAACCATTCAGCAGAAATTAATGAAGATTTCGTAGGTACGCAGTATTTTTTTTTAAGCAAGGAGAGATCAGAACTTTCTGTGGATCAGAGTGTTTGTGAACAGCTACTACCCTCGTCAGGCTAGTTTATCTCTATACAGTAAATACGTGGGCTCTAAACTCAATCATCATGCTAACAATGGAAATCTGGTCAGGAGCTATGAGTGTGGAGGAGTGAGGAACCAGGGCAGCTAAGAGGTCAGGCTCTCACAGCCTGGTAGCTGAACATTGAGAAATACTGGGAGGAAGTGGGAACTCTGTCTCTTGACTCCACTGAGGGCATCATTATCACCACCATCCAATTCTTTCTTCTTCTACCTTGTTGCTCTCTAGTGCTGGCTTGCATCCGGATCATCTTCTAAGAAACAGACTGACCAAACTGAATGTCTTACTTCTTTAATAGTTTTTTGAGGGCATTAACTTATAAAGAATCACCTTTTTGTTGGCTTATACAAACCCGTAACAAAGGATGTATACCATGCTTCCTACAAGTGGCTGCTTAGTCTGTAGTCTGTTACTTTGATAGAATACCAGTCTGGGTAACTTATAAAGGAAAGAAATTTAGTCTGGAGCCTAAAATATCTAGTATAGAGATGCTGTCCACTGGTGTGTGCTTTCTGCCCTATTATAACACAGTGGAGTGCATCGTGTGGTAGGAACAAGAATGTGTATGGTCAGCTCTCTCTTCTGGGAAAGCTGATAATTCACCAAGAAGGAACATCCCTCATGAATCTGCCTAATGCTAACTGCCTCCCAGATACTCTTCCACCAACTACATCCACATATGAGTTTGAGGACTAAGTGTGTAGCACTTCAAACCAAGGAAATAATTTCCATTGATTTCTTGAGGATCAGTAAATGTCTACACAACAATGAAAAAAAGTTTGAATATCTTAATTTAAAACCAATCCTACATATAAGTGTGTATGTAACACACACACACACACACACACACACACACACACACATGATGATGGTTGTAGACACTGCACACAACACAAAAATTTCTAATGGTGAATAGTCAGTGTCCAAGGATAAAAGTTGAAAGCAGTTCCAAAGTGTATCCAATTACGTAGTCTTGGCAAGTACATTTCCAGTCAGTTTGGGTGCACATGAAGATGTATAATTACATCTATAAACATCCTTACAGGTGCCACAGGGTCCACAAAGGTGTAATGACACTAGATGTTCAATTAGGCTGGGTGACCTGTCTCTAGTATTTACTCTCCTCTCAGGACAGAGCCAGGTTTGTTTAGAGAGCATCGTTTATACAAGAACAAAGCAACTTCTGCTCACTCACCATGATCCTGAGGTTACTACTACAGTACACAGAAGTACACAATTCATTGCAGTCGTAGAGACTGGAGAGGACTTTTTATTGTAATGGAAAAGCACGCAGTGGTTGAGACTGCATACTGTTTTCTCAGAGGACCAGAAGGTATCACATAGAACTGGAACTGTAGTTGGTGGCTCCCAGCCACCTGTATTCCAATTCTATGGGACATGATACCTTCTCCTGGACTCTGCAGTCACCTGCCCTCAACACATGTATATACCACACATATACACATAATTTAAAAAGTAAAAAGTTAACTCCAGGTCTGATTTCTGCATTCACCAGGCTACATGTGGTACACATACATAAGTGCAGGCAAAACACTCATGAATATAGAACAAAACAGATTTTAAGAAATAAAATAACAGATCTTTAAAAATATCCAAAATTTTAAAAATTCATGGGAAACAACAAAATAAAACTACTACAACAAAATAAAACTACTAATGTTGCAAAAATTAATATAATTTGGAACACTGGCAACATATACTACAGCAGATGTCATGTAAGACAGGCAGAATATGTATTATAAATCTATTATAATCTATTAATTATGTTTGTAAAATTCACAAGAATTGGTTAGAGTCTCTAAAATTGAGTTATAATGTTCATTTCTGCCTTAGTTACATTGCTGGTGCACTAGGCCAATTAATATTGTTGTATTTTTCTGTGGAGGTGTCTAGGTTGCTATATAAAGTGAAGATTAGGAATTACTGACTAGGACAATAAGCAAATAATATCTTTCTTCCAATCTGCATCGCATGGCCGTCTGTACTGTGAGAAGGCAGGGTTACTGCACGCTGGCACTCTCTCTCCCTACCACAGATTTTATTTTTAGATTCAACCAAGAAATCACATTAGTGGTAATAAAAACTTACCTAAAGCATCTTGCGTAATTTGTGTCTAATAGAAGAGGTCACGCTACCACACGTGCATACTTGACTATCTCTGGCTGCACCGTCATCGTGGGATTGGACGTGTTCCTTCTTCTGTGAATTCTAACCCAATGAGGTACACCTAAGACAAGTGCTCTGCTGCTGTGGTGACAACCACACTCTGGTTCTACAGTCTTGTCATTTCAGGAGACTTTTGTAAATTATAATACACCTATAGAGTGCTTTCCCTTAAGAGTAAACAAAAAAATTCATTTTACATTCAAGAATGTATTGCCAAGAAGGCAGTGGGCGAGTTCACGCTGACCCATGGACTCAGACTGTCAGTGGTAAACTTTGAACGGTGTTCATTTAAAGGACGTGGATTATGATGTGAGGCTGGGCATGTGGAGATCATCTCTTCAGACAAGCTGCTTTGGGAGCTATTTAACATAAACGCCTTCTGATAAAACATGCTGCTTTTCCAATTCAATATGGAAATTACATAAAATTTAAAGATAATTGGTCTCAGGGGCAAAGGAGTAACACATGCAGGGGCTGAGAAGGTAGGTCAATTACCCAGGGGTTTTTATGTGCTTGTGGTGTGCTTTTCACATCTTGAGACCCAGATATGGCAAAGGTTTAAAACGTTCCTCTCTGATAGTTTGCAATTTGTCTTGTGGCACTCGGTGACCTTTGGTTTGCTGTGAGTACTGATACACAGTGGGCTGCAGACAGGTGGGCCGTGAGGACTCTTGCTTTCGACTGGCAGCTCTTATCTGACCTTACTGTGCTAAGAGAGTCTCTTCAAATTAGTTACAAATGTTTCTGATCCTGTAAGGAATGTAGCTTTGAGCACGGCATTAGGGAAGCCAGGGAGACTCTATTAAAGTCAGGACCAGATTTTCCGGGGAGACACACCGGAGACAGGAAGGAAGAGCAGACACCCATACGGACTCTGAAAGCATCGATTCTCATGGTTGGAGTAACATTTTAGTCAGTTTCAACCTCTGTGTTATGTAGTTGGCACTGTCTGAAAAACAGTGGACTTGTTATGTATTCCTATTGTTAAACTTTAATAAAGGGATATTCTGTGGTTTTAAAAGCTGCAGGTGGAACCTGGGCCTTTGGAAAAGCAAGGCAAACTCTACCATGGAGCCACACCCAACCTCTAATAATTGTATTATAATCACAAAACCTAACAGGCATTCCCTTTGAAATGCTGTCTTATGAACATCAGCACAGATTCTCATGCTCATACTTTACTTCTGAAAGAAAACTGGATGAGGGTTCATAGTAACTCAAGACCAAAAAACCCCAAGGGTACCTAGAACTTTAAAATGGGCTTGTTATAGAACAGTGCTTTTTGAGGTAGGTTCTATGTAGCTCCAATTAGCCTAGAAGCCACTAGCTAGCACTGTAGTACTGGTCTTAAACTTTCAGCAATCCTCCTGCCTCTGCCTCCAAATCCTAGGATTAAAGGTGTGCACAGCTCAAAAGGTATTTTGCCCTGTGAGTTAACAACACTCTTTATCAAGGCTTGTTTCAGCAGGAGTTGATATTTTGTATTGAACATAATATTTCTGAGCTTAGAGACCTTTTCAGGAGATTCCTTGCTGCTATGTCCAGGAAAGAATACGTTTGGTGTTCTGTGTTTGCAGCCAGGCTCGACCACATCAGCAGGCTACTCCGTACTCATATCAAGCATCAAGAATCCCACTTCAAACAAATATTCTTGACTATTATCTTAATGAAGAGATTGCCTTCAAAGTTTCTATATAGAACACAGGCAAGGCTCTTCTTGCCTCTAGGTAACAGTGGTCCCTTTGTACATAACAATTTTCCTTTGAAACAGTTTGTAACTTGGCACAAGCCAAGTACAACTTTAATCAAGTACGAGGATACTTTCTTACACACTTTATTCCCATGCCCTCTCCTAAACCTGCATATAATCTGGCATGTGTGTACCATCAGTAACATTCAGCTCTTGTTGGTTTTCTAGGAGAACAGATTAGTATTAGCACTGTGATCCAAGGTCACTGGATCACTTAGTAGAGGTTAATTCTGCAGTGCGTAAATCAGTATGTTCTGTGATATGAACAAGAGAAGTTACTTTGCACATTAGTTTTAAAGCATTTTTGAACAGGTGATCTTTTAGCCAGTCTGTAATGATTGTCTAAAACAGGATGAATAAAGGTTTGAAAGGCCAATCTAAAGTGAGTATATGACATGAATTTGTTATAAAGTATCAGAATACTAATGATTATGTTCTGATGACATAATCTCAAGAGGCTGCTACCCTTGTCCCTACTGCCATATCGAATAATGACTAGATACAATGAGAAATGGGCCATCATATAAATACTATTAATGACAGGGCTTGCTTTTTTATTAAAATGTAAGAATACAAATAGCTTATATCGGTAAAATACAGTAGCATTCAGGCTCTAATATCAACAGTAAATCGGCCTACGGACACAAAAAAACGTAAGAGATGCAGGTGAGGCGAAGGAAACATCTTGTCACTCTAGATTACAGACAGCTGCCACAGGCAAAAAATAAATAAATAAATAAAATGGCAATTAAGTTCATTGTGGTACTTGAATGTTTTGAAGAAAACTTATTGAGAATACATATTTTTAAAAAATCTTACATTCGGATAGATATACCATCACCTACCTTTCTAACAACAGTAAGAGCAAATGCTATTGTGAAAATGCTTGGCACCTGGGCTGCGTACTGCAACAGTGTGCACCAGAGCGTGGCATGCTCATACTTTGAAGGCAGACTGTGGCATGGGAACTATGGCAGGTTGGTTCCAAAATGTGACACTGGGTCCCAGGCCAATGCTGCTGGGCTGTGCCCATCTTGGCCCAGCTTCCCGAGCCATGAGAATATACATCACAAAGAAAAAAATGTAACCAACCAGTCATTTGAGATAGCAAGGAAGGAAAGGAAATCAGTTTTGTAAAAACACTTTTCCCTCTTTTTTAAGCTTCTTTATTTACTCCGGACAGTTAACAAAACAGTGCTCAGTAGTGAAGTAAGCAGATTTTATACTCACTATCACTGTGTGGATAGAAAGAACCATATGCATTTCGTTTGCATACATCAATCATCCCAGATTTCTGTGGTAGGGCACTGGAGAACAGACTCAGAGGCACAAAGTTAATAAATACATTTAACCCTGTCAAGCATTCAAAAGATAAATGCAATCACATAGCAAAAAATCCATTTGTATATTTGACCTTCCCAAGGCTGTGGAGAATCTTTTCACATGTCAGAAATCTCTATAGCAAAGATTCCTATAATAGAAAAAACAAAACAAAACAGATTAAGGTTTTAAATTAAATGACGTTAGCATGTGTAAAAGGAATGGATTATGTGTTACTTTAGCAGTTCTTGGGTTTTATTCCCTCAACTTCTGGGAAGGGAAGTGACATAGTGAACGTGTTCGTAAAATATGGTATATTCACACCATAGAGTACTAATTCAACTTCCTAAGAATGAAATACTGAGACGTACAGTTTGCATGGTTATCATGGGCATTACGCCCAATGGAAAAAGTCAGTCTCAAGGTTGCGCTCTGTGCACGGGCTCCTCAAAGGGATGGAATTATGGTGTGGAGAAGTCAGTTGGCCATCTGGTAGATACACAGGAGGTATGGATCCTAACGCTAAGGGGATGGGCGCCACAAGGGAGGATTTTCTTTTACACTTGATGTTTTTAATTAATAATGGGCATTTGCATACATATGTTATTTTACATTTTTTCTACTGTATCCCTGCCACAGTGCCCCTCCCACCATCCCAATCTGCAGGTCCTGTTATCCCATAATAGTTGCCCCTTCTGCTTTCGCGTCACCCTTCCTTCAGACCTTCTCCTAAGTAAGTTCTTTGCTGCTGCTGGGACAATTCAGTATCCAGTTATTAGTAAGTGATGTATACCAAGACTGCGCATGCGTGAACATGTGTGGACACTGAATACATGTAAAAAGCTAGGAAAATATAAATAAAGTCTGTGCACTGAGTTACATCAGTACTGACTTCCTATTTTGCAAGGTATTGATGCTGTGGGAACTGGAAAAGATCTATGAAATTCTCTGCCCTGTTTTCACTTCTGCCTCTAAGGCAGTAGCCATTAAAAACATTTGTGGTCCATCCATTCATCTGATGAATTATTTTTTTTTCAGAGCTGAGGACCGAACCCAGGGCCTGGCAAGCGCTCTACCACTGAGCTAAATCCCCAACCCCTCATCTGATGAATTTTAAATGTTGCTCAGCAGCTAAAAGAGACTGCAAGACTCTGTCCAAGACTTGAAATCTATTATGTTGAGACTAAGTCAGTGCCAGAGGCTGTATGCTGTGTGAGAGCAATTCTTTCACAACCTGGTAGAGATGAAACTAGAGGCAGAGGAAACAGAACTGAAGGTGGGTCCTCTGGCAGAGCTGCAAGCACTCCTAGTTACCTGCTCATCTCTCCAGCCTCGGGGGTAACAGTTTAGTTGACAGTGAATGATGAAGTTTAAAAGTAACACATAAAATACAAACCTTTCTATAACAAAAGAAAACCAATCAAATGGAGAAATACAGGAAACAACATAGTGCAAACAGCAAACAAGATATTGTGACTGATGTGAAACCAAATGTAACAGTTACAGCAACTGTGCATAAATGCTTTATCTCTATTAAAGTTTTTAACCTTAGTAAAAAAAATTAAATGGCATATAAAGCAAAACTCAAAACAATACTTCATAAAAGAGACAAAGTGAGACAGAGAGATCCAGAAAGAGCTAAGGGTATTTGCCAGGAGAATGGAGACAGTAAGAGCGGATCAGCAACTTGGACACACAGTATCAGGCACCAGACCAAACAAAGAATATAAATGTTTCAGAGAAGAACACTTCATAAAAGTTACACACAACAAGGAAGGATGGCAATTCAGAGTGTCCAGGCAGCAAAAGACAGCAAACCATATGGGAAATAATCATCTATGAGAGAGACAAACGCTGGTTCGACAAGCACCACAAGCAGAGAGGAGACAGAAAATCAATGACCTGTGCAGCAGGCTGGACTTCCCAGCAGTGAGATGCTGTATCTGTGCAAGAGAAAATGGGAGCGCATCTTCCAAGTTCAGTTCAGTTCGGTTCGGTTCAATAGCCGGACCTGGAAGGTGATTGATTAACAGCAACTAGGGTATTCAGGAGTGAGGCTAAGTTCCAAGGTGATCCTGTTGTCAAGAAAATGAAGGCTGGGTAGATGGGTCCATCGGTAGAGTGCTTGCCTTGTAATCATTGAGACTCATGGTGGTTCTTGCTTGTAACCCCAGCACTGGAGACAAAGAGATGGGGAGCCTAGGGGTGACTAGACAGCCAGCCTAGACTAGCTGGAGAGATCCTGTCTCAAAACAAAGAAAAATAGTGGACAGTACCTGAGGAACAACAGCCAAGGTTGGCCTCTGGCCTCTGTATATATTTACACAAGCATGCATGCACCTACCCCTCACAGAAAGACTATTCTTTGAAACCTTGGTCCAGAAGCAAGTGAAGGAAACCACAGCTTCTAAAGAAAGCAAGTTCCTGCCATGAAGTGCTAGCTCCTGGAGACTGCTGGTGCTCAACGTCTCTCATTAATGTCTTATTAGAATTTGATAGATTAAAATCCCTAGTATTTGATGCTTCTGAAATTTCTGACTTTTGAAATTATGTTTTGTTTAGCGCAGTATGTAGACTAATATTAGATCTCAATAGTTTTTATTCCAAACACGTGTTAATATATGCGAACATACTTACTAATTCTAAACTTTTACCTCTAGATCCTTTCTTCTCAGCATTTACAACCTTGCCATCTTTGAGAACAATCCCTATGTCCCTGTTTCTATGTTCAGGGCTCCTTTTATTTCACCACTCTTGACATCACTGCAGACCTCTAAGAGAGTTGGTGTTAGTGGTCACTATTCTATTTTTGAAAATAAACAGGATTCTGTGCCCTGAAACATAGGAGGAGTGAGAAATTAAGACATACAGGAGACTTTAAAATTCTCTTCACAAGAGAAGACAGGCCAAGTGGACAGAAGGTAATCAGATCTGCTTAAAAGATGTGCATAAGCCACACAGTCAGTGCGTTGTAGATGTACTACTACGCTGCAGACAGAAACATGCTGCACAGGTGTACACATTTGTGAAGACTGGTCCTGTGGAAGGTGTGTGACCACAGAGCTCAAGAGACAGAGGTGGTAAAGACAGCATTTCCTAGTCATGATGTGAACACAGCAGAGAAAAACCAAAACTGAATACACCCGTCCAACTAGAAATGCTAAGATCTCCCATAACTCATTGACAAAAGTGAAAAAACAGAAATCAGAGTTTCACAAACAGGGTGACAGAAAAGCAAAACATTTCAGAACACAATCAAAGATCATTCAAAGCAGCAACAATGAAAATGGAGAGCTCTAAACCTCCAGCAGTTAAACAAAGAACAACAGTAAGTTATTCATTTCCAATCCCAAAAGGTAGGAGAAAGCTCCAACAAAGTAAAAAATAGCAAAGGAAGAAAATGATAAAAAGAATAAAAATTAATAATAGAGAAAATAGATCAAAAGTAGTAGATTAAAATTCTGGGGTGTGTGAGGCTAGAGACAATTCAGTGGTTAATAAGAGCCGGGTGTTCTTCTAGCTGACTGGGTTTCATTCCACATGGTGGGTCACAGCCTTCTGTATCTCCAGTTCCAGGGAACCAGATGCCCCCTTCTGGCCTTTGCAGGTACCAGACATACATGCATGCAAAATACCCTTCCATATATATGCATGCACACACACGCTCGCACATACACACACACATGTGCATATATATGTGTGTGTGTGTGCGTGCATGCATGTATATGGATATATACATTATAAAGTGGGGGTGTTTTTAGTATTTAATGTTTTAGTATTTTTAGACTATTACAGAAAACACATTATGCCCACAACAGGTTATCACAGGTATTAGTGGATCATGGGTGAATACAAGAACAAATTTAAGTCATTCATGAACTCGATATTTGGTTAATGCTCTCGGGAAAAATAGGATTCAAGGACAGGAATGACAGCCTGCAAACAGATCCTGATCTTTTCCCTGAACTGATGGTGTTGGAAACATCCAGAGGCTGTTCAGACATGCTGTGGGCTGAGTGAGTCAGGAGTGGGGATGGGTGGTGTTGGTGTTGAGCCTCTGTCCTCGTGGTGACAAATACAACATGAGGAAAGACAAGATGGATGCCCACCCATGGACGGGTTGGGGGTGGAGTGGGATGGAGGGGAGGGGAGAGGGAGAGAGAAAGTAGTGATAGGGGAAATACGCAGTAGTGTGGGTACATGAGACACTTCTTTACACAATAAACAAATGGGACAAAATGGTAACAATAGTAAATTGAATGCAAGGTATTTTCGTTTTTATACATTTAGTTCATACATGTTTTTGAATTATTCCCAAATAAAACTTTTAAACATTTGTGAAATGTAACAACGAAGTCTGCAATGAAAGTAAATAGTAAATACTTTCCTGTGCATATGTCTTCTATGGTGCAACAGCAATTAACCCACACTTGTAAGAGCTATACAGGAGAAGAAGTAAAAAGAATTCTGACTTTGACCACACAGCATGCAGGGGATGGCCCAGGTCAGCCCACTGCGCTTGCCGAGTACCACGAGGCCTTAGCTTTCACTTCAAGGATTACAAAGGAGAGGAGGAACGGAACACTTACAGCACAGAACTGGGTAACCCTGGGAGCCATTTCATATTCATATGAAACACACTTATAGTTGAAAACCCTTTAGTCTTGGCATCACCATGTCTTATTAACCAGGTTTAAGTATCAGTTTCCTCGCTTCCTCACATCTCACTGTGAACACTGCTACACTCCAGGTCCTGGGCACACTTACTCTTCCAATGATCGGTCAAGGCCTCGGTCAGGAGATCGATGGTGAGCTCGCTCTGGTGAGTGACACTTTGTATTTGGCTTCATTGAACCCAAATGATAAGCATTGCTTGAGTAATTCTGGCGGCGAAGTTCTTGGACAGCCCTTTCCCTAATAGTAATTAAAATAATAATAATGATGATGCTTTAAATTTTACATTCAGTGGTATTATTAAACCTATCATAAAACTGTAGCTCAACTCAAACTTTAAAATCTACCCACTATGAAATAATAAACTCCTGACTGAGCCAACAGACTCTTATAACAGCAGCATTCTGGAGGCTGAGGCAGGAAGATCAGCAGTTTGAAGCTAGCCTGGGCTAGAATGAGACCTTGTTTCAAATAGGAAAACAAAAAGCAAAAACACAAATAAGACACATATGTACACACACCATGAGCCCCTAAAATAAACCAACTGTTAGCTAAGGAGCAACATATTTAGGCTGAGTATTATACAGAGGTTAACTCACCTTTCAAATCGTTCTGTCCCTAGTTGTCTTTTTGTAATGTCCAAATCTGCTTCTAACTGTGTTACAACGTTTCTGAACTGTGCCACATCTCTACTCTGGATGGCCCTGTGCAAAAGATCAGAGTGAGGGTTGATTAAACTCAAAATATGCTGTAACCCCAAGAATACATTAAGTATAGTAAGTAAGTCATATTGCCAATGGCATCTTAGCTGGATCCAAAATACATTGTGGTTTTTGCAGGTTATTTCATGAGTGTGTGGTATGTGTGATGTGTGTATATGTATGTGTGGTGTGTATGTATGTGTTGTTGTGTGTGGTATGTTGTGTGTGGTATATGTGTTGTGTGTATGTGTTGTGTGTGTTGTGTGTGTGTTGTATGTATTTGTGTGATGTGTAGTATGTGTATTGTGTGTGTTGTGTGTGGGAGGTGTATATGGTGTGGTTGTGTATGTGGTTTGGTGTGTGTGTATGGTGTGTATATATGTGGTGTGTGTGTGTTGTATGTGTTGTGTGTGTTGTGTGTAGTGTGTGAGTGTGTGTATGGATGCGGTCTGTGTGTGTGGTCTGTGTGTGGGGCTGTGTATGTAGTGTGGTGGGTATATGTGTATGTGTGTATATATGTGTTGTGTGTGTTGTGTGTAGTGTGTGAGTGTGTGTGTTTATGTATGTGGTCTGTGTGTGTGGTCTGTGTGTGGGGCTGTGTGTATGTAGTGTGGTGGGTGTATGTGTATGTGTGTATATATGTGTTATGTGAATGTTGTGTGTGGGTGTGTGTGTGAGTGGTGTGTGTGTGTGTGAGGGGTGTGTGTGTGGTGTGTGTGTGTGTGATGATGTGGTGTGTGTGTGTGGTGTATGAGTGTGTGTGTGTATGTGTGGTGTGTGTGTGTGTGGTGTATGTGTGTGTGTGTGGTGTGTGTATGTATGTGTTTGTGTGTGGGTGTGTGTGATGTGTGTGTGTATGTGTGTGGTGTGTGTGCATGTATGTGTGTGTATGTGTGATGTGCGTGTGTGTATGTGTGTATGTATATGTGTGTGTGTGGTGTGGTGTGTGGGTGTGGTGTATGTATGTGAGTTTATGTGTGTGTGGTGTGTGGTGTGTGCACACTGGACTTGCTACTGTTCTATGTATATGCACATGTGGGGTGGGAAAGGCCAGAGGCTGACTTGGGCCTTTTGCTCATTCACTCTCCACTGTATTTTTAAGAGGGTCACACATACACACACACACACACACACACACACACACACACACACACATCCATCTGGTATGCTGTATGGCCAGTGTCAGGGATCTGTCTGTTTGCAGTGCAGGGTTACAGTTGCTGCTGCTGCTCCCCGGTTTACATGGATGCTGGCAGGAGAGCCAAACTCAGATCCTTATTTTTGCATAGCTGGCACCTTACTGACTGAGGTAGTCCTCGGTCACGCACACACTTTTTGGGGCAGATTTACTGGTGTGTGTTAGATATATTCAGTGCACACACTTAATTACTTGAAAGGCCTCAGCCATCCCAGTCATGTTCAATCAAACCTTGTCCCAGTTCTGTACCCACAAATGGGGCAGCATTATCTATCATCAGTCTATATATTCACTTGTGCAAATGTTCTTTACAAATGTACTGTTTAGAAAAGTTTCCCCACATAGGCTAGCTCTGAGTTACAGTACTCAGCAGCAGTCTGAAACTGAGTACACCTCATGGTGGGAGTTTTCCTCTTTATTAAGGTGTGTTTCCTCTGGGCAGTCTGAGAAAGGGAACCTGAGGGACCTGCTGAGATTCGAAACAGCCTCTGACTGGATCTGACAGAACAGCTCAGTTACAGCCAAGAGGAGCTAAGGGACTGTCAAGGAATGAATTGTGGCTTGGGGTTCTTGGTGGCTGAGTGCTGAGAAAGCACTTACCATGATGGCCCAGGTACCAGGCTCAAGGGTGAGGAAAACAGGGTGACAAGCCTTACAGGTGACCCAGAGGAACAGAGGCTGAGGACCCATTAGTGACCAATTTCATAAACTCTCACTACCCAGACACTGGGATATCAAACTAAGGGTGTTTGAATTAAAGGCTGGTATAACTGAGGGTTTAAAAACACATACTAAGATAAAAACACATACTAAGATAAAAACACATACTAAGATAAAAACACACACTAAGATAAAAACACACACTAAGATAAAAACACACACTAAGATAAAAACACACTAACATAAAAACAGACACTGAGATAAAAATTCTGAGGGATTCCTCAGTGTTTGTAGGCTCATTTCCTCTGGGCACACACAGGGAACTATGATGTGACAAATGGGGGGACAGACAGCAATACAAGAGTCCTTGTGGTTTCACGGTGCTTGTTTACATTTCCTCATGGCAATATTTTATATCAGACTACTATGTTCAAAACAATCAGCAGAGATCATTACATTTGAAAATCTTAGATTAGAAAAACTAGACTATGGCATTGAATCTTGGGCAAATCACAATATTCCCATTTCTCAGCCTAATTAATGGCAAACTGGGTTCCAACCTCTAGATCCCAGCTTTAACATTCTCCTAAATGACCCTGCGGGCCGGCTCACATTTTGTTCTCGGCCAGGCAGAGGTGCTCCTTCAGCAGCTGGATCTCAGACTCCTTCTCCTGCAGAGCTATCTGAGACTGGTACTCCTTGTCTCGGTTGGCCACCAGCAGGGCCTCGAGATTCTGCATGGAGATCCTCTCGTTTGTCATCTGACTCCGGAGCAGTTCTATTTCAGAGCGCGCTGAATCCAGCTCGTTCTCCATCTGTGTGAAGGAAGACAGCCATGCTTATTCCTGTCCATTCACTTAGCTGACACATTATTAGGGTTCTGTGGTGTACCCTGGGCCATTGTTTCTTAACAACAATGGCACACTCAGGGCACATGTGTTGCCACTTTCCCCTCAGGCTTTATCAAAAAATCCACTATTTAAACATTCTGTCAGTCCCAACTGCAAACACTTTCCATTTCCAGTTTTGATACTTTCTCTTGTAACTTTGCAAAACTGACAAGATGGTGCTTGTGACTCCAGCATCATCCCGAACTGGATGTATTAGGACTAAGTGCCTTATGACATATCACTGTACTGTAGTGGCAAGGAGTAGGAAGGATATAGACGTACCATCCACTCTCTAACATAAACCTCGGAAAAACTTGCCCTTTGGAAAGGTATTCTGAGCTCAAAGTGTGCTCGATAAGCTGAATATTTCTTCAAAAGAATTATCAGTTAAAAGATTGATTTCTTGTGTAATATGTAAAATTTTATATGCACTTTAAAGCTAATAAAGAGACAAGAATAAAAACGACATTACTGGGGGAGGGGCAGATACCTCAGTAGACAGAGAGGAAAGAACTTTCTAAGTTACATAATGAACTTGCATAAACTAAGGAAAACTAAAAGTAATACTAAGCTCAGAAAAAAATTTAAAAATACAGTTAAATAGCAAACACACTGGGGAGAAAACCCGTGATCTAGGTTTTTTTTTCTGTTGTTGTGATAAATACCAGGACGAAAAGCAACCTGGAGAGGGTTCCTTTGGCTGACATTTCCAGGTGACAGTCTGTTACTGAGGGAAGTCAAAGCAGAAACCATGAAGGAATGCTGCTGACCAGCTCCCTCCTGCTCATGCTCAGCCAAGCTTTCTGATTTAGTCCAGGACCACGTGCCTAGGAGTGTCGCCACCCACAGTGGGCTGGCCACTCTTGCATCAGTACTTAACAAAGACAAGCTCTCACAGGTAAGGACAATCTGATGAAGGCAGTTCTTCACTTGAAGTGCCCTCTTCCCAGGTGACTCCAGGTTGTTCCAAGGTTACAATAAAAATTAACCAGAATGCCTGGGTCGTAAGTTTCAGAGGGAAACAAAGAACCCATCTGGGCTATTTAGGTGATATTTTGGACTAGGAATCTGTGCAAGTGAAACCTAGGACAATGGCTGCTGGCGATCTGGGGCTGAAGAATATCTGTGAGTAATAACAGATCAGCGTCATCAAGGTGGCGTCTCCTGAGAAGAGAACTGTATTTCCTCAGTCAGCAAACAGAAACTAGTCTAAGGAGACCAAGGAAACACCTCAAAATGGCAGGTGAACTTGGCAATGTGTAAGAGTCCTCACATGGTACTGGCTTTGAAGGCATGACGAAAGGAGCCATGGAGAAAAAATGGAGCTGGGCAGTGTGGCGGAGTTCGAGCTTCCCTGAGGAGAAGTTAAAAGAGGCCATTGGTAGGTGAAGACCCCAGGTTTGCAGGGGCCATAAAGAGAAACGGAGGTTTGGAACAGTGTGTTAGCATTGGAGTCTGCTGTGGACAGTGTCAAATGTGTGGCAGAGCCATCCTGAGCCTTGGAAACAACTGTCTGGTTGAAGGTGGCCAAGCTAGAGACATAGGCTGTCCAAGCCTTACAGAGGCAAGGCAATTATGTATAAGTCCTGAACGCTGGGCTACTGGGTTTTATTTATGTTGATTTGGGGCTTTTAATTTAGTCTCATTATTCCTATGTTCTGATTCCTCTCTCTGGAGTGAGAAGTATTTAACATGTTATTTTTTTTTTAACTTTATAGGAGTCTGTATACAAGATACTTTGGATCCTTAAAAAAGAACTTAGGCTTTAAAACTACTGAAAACTTTAAAGATCGTGGGACTTCTAAAAATTGGATGTGTTTTGTCTTGTATTACTAATACTAACATGCAAAGGAAGGAGACAAACTGAAGACAAAGCAAGGAAAGGTTGCCATTAAATATGCATGTCAAATAAACATGTCTGTGCTTAGGTTGACAAGGGATGGATTGTGCTGGTTAGTTTTTATTGCCAAGTTGACCTAACATAGGGAATTCTACCCAATTGGGAAGAAGAAACTTCAATAGAAAACTTGTCTCAATCAGATTGATCTATGACCAATCACACTGACTGATGTTTGATAGGGAAGGGTCCATCCCTACGTAGGCAGCACCATCCCAAGGTAGGTGGGTCTTACTGTATTAGAAAGTTAGCTGTAAGGATAGAGAGATGGCTCAGCAGTTAAGAGCAGGGGCTTCTCTTCCCGAGGACATGAGTTTGATTCCCATCACCCACATGGCAGCTCACAACTGTCTGTAACTCCAGTTCTAGGGTGTCTAACAACTTCTTCTGGCCTCCACAGGCATCAGGCAAGAAAGTAGTACACAGACAGATAGGTTGGCAAAACACCTGTCTGAGTAAATGCTCTGTGAAGAGACACCATGACAAGGCAATTTATAAAGGAAAGCATCTATTTTTGGAGACTTGCTTGTAGTGTCAGAGGATTCGTTTATGATCATTACGGTGGGAAACATGATGGCAGGAAGGAAGGCATGGTGCTAGATCAGATGATGAGAGCATACTCTTATTCGCACCACAGAGCACAGGAGACTAGGTCTGGTGTGGCCTTTTGAAACCTCAAAGTGACGCAATAAGGCCACACCTCCTAATCCTTCCTAAACAGTCCATCAACTAGGAACCAAATATTCAAACATTGAGGTGTATGGGGCCAAACTCATTCAAACTACGACAGAGCGTAGACACACAAAATAAGAACAATTTAAAAAGATACTGAAAGAAGGAAAGCTAGCTGAGAATGAGCAGAAAACAACCATCCAGTAAGCAGTTCCTCCACGGTTGGTTTCTGGTCTAGGGTCCTGTCTTGAGTTCCTTTCCTGACGCCCTCCCATGATGGATTGTGACTTGGATGCATAGGAAGAATAACCCCTTTCTTCCCCTAAATTGCTTTTGGTCATGGTATTTAGTACAACAGCAACAAAGCAAATTAGGACACCCTGCTAGTAATCAAACAAATACAAAAAACAAAAAACAAAAACAAACAAACAAACAAACAAACAAAACGAGGAGCTATTTCTAGTCCAGAGTTTCTTATCCTGACACCCTATTTACCATGAGAATCACACTTTAATTTGAATGACTCTGCTTATGGAGCTGCCTGACCTCTATTCACCAGACGCCAGTAACATTCCCCACTCTAGTCATAACAGTCCAAAACTGTATCTAGACATTACTAAGTGTTTCTCAGTTGAACTTAAAGCTAACAAGACACTGTTCTTGTCTGTCAACTGACTTAGTCAGTTTATGTTCACATCACAAAAATGACAAGGATGGTCTCCTATATTCTGCTAGCAGGACTATGAAATAAAACTGCACTTCCTTTGGCAGCAGCTTTATTGGGGTATAATTAATATGCCATACTACTCATGCAAATGAAGTGCCCAAGTCAATAACTTCTAACATATTAGTATTACCAAATATTAGTCACTGCCAAATTCTGTAAGAGATTGTTTTATTCTTAAAAAAAACACACACAAAAACTCAAAAGTATAGTTACACTAGTTGACATGCCGATGTGGATGAAGCCCCACCCCTAGGTGAAGAGATGTGGCTCCTACAGAAGAGAATCAGTCCTCTCCAAGAGACAAACCCACTGATAGGTTATCCTACTGCAGATGTTCATCCCTGTGTGTATATGCAAATCAGCAACACTGAACAAGCCCGCACATTACGTGTGTGTGTATATATGCATATACGTGTTAATTAAAGAATAAGAAGGTCATCAATTTGAGGGAGTGGGAGGAACATAAGAAGAGTTGGAGGGATGAAAGAAAAGGGGAAATGATGTAAAACTATTTGCACATGAAATTTCCCCAAATTAATAAAAAATATATTGGGAAAACTGGAGAGATGGCCCAATGGTATAGAACAGTTGTTATTCCTATAGAGGACCTGGGTTCAACTCCCAGAACCCACATGGTGGCTCACAACCACACATGACTCCAGTTTCAGTAAATATGACACCCCCTTTTGATCTCTGCAAGCACCAGACATGCACATAATATACATGCAGGAGAAAACATTCATACACACAAAATAAACCCATGATTCTTAATGATATATTTTAAAGATAAAAACAAATGAATAACTAAACAATCTGCACATCTACTGTGTCTCCATGGTTTACTCTACTGCACCTCCATGGTTTACTCTACTGCACCTCCATGGTTTACTCTACTGCACCTCCATGGTTTACTCTACTGCACCTCCATGGTTTACTCTACTGCACCTCCATGGTTTACTCTACTGCACCTCCATGGTTTACTCTACTGCACCTCCATGGTTTACTCTACTGCACCTCCATGGTTTACTCTACTGCACCTCCATGGTTCATCAAATTGTGGATGTCTTTCCATTCATTCAGTTGATAATTTCTTTTAACAATAATGTGTTACTTGTAAAGTGAAACTTTTATACTTCAGTATATTTCTTCCTAAGCTGGAAGATGGCTTAGAAAGCGAGGACCTGCATATAAGCCTAGAGCCCTGAGTTTAATCTAACACCTACCCGTGTAAAGGAAGAAGGAGAGAACTGACTCAACACTGTTGTATTCTCATCCCTACATGCATGCCATGGCATACCTGCCCACATACATGTGATATATATATATATATATATAATGTACATATGTGTATATATATGCACATAGTAATAAATAAAATTTAAAAATTATTTCTAAGAACTATGTACTTTTCTGATGCTGCCTTTTTATGCTATTCAGGTTCATGGAACTGTTTTTATTGTCGTTTCCATTTGATAATTGCTCATAGGTGGAAGTAAGAATTATACTGAATTTTTTGACACATTGGGCTAGTGTTCTATGATTTCATGGTTGTATTAGTTCTAGTAAGTTTTTAGCAGTTTCCTTTCTGTATAAAAGACCATGTGACCTCAGAGGCAGTCTTGTACCTTTTTCTATTTGAATGCCTGTTGTCCCTCTTTCTTGCCTTGTTACTCTGGCTAGACCCTCCACTAGATAGATGTTCAGCAAAATGCTGTGCTAGGCATGTATGTTACTGTCAGGGAAACGCCAGCTATCCACAATCAAGTATAGTGGTCACTGTAGGTTTTTCATAGATGCTTTTTATACAAATGAAAATATTTCCTATATTCCCAGGTTATAGCTATTCTTTCTTACTTAAAAGTATTGGATTTTGTCAAATTCTTTTTCTTTATCTATTTGAGAAAATCAGTTTTGTTTTTGACTATTCAATATGTATTACATTGATTGGTTTCAAGTACAAACCAATCCTACATTCATGGGATAAGTCCCATTTGATTAGTGTATAAATTCGTTTTATAGACTGTTAGATTTAGAGAGAAAAGAGGAATATGTGCATGCCAAAAATGTATGTTGTGTATGTTCACATGTGTATAGAGGTCATAGGTCAACTTAGGTGTCTTTTACAATTGCTTTTCTACCTTACTTTTTGTAGACAGGGTCCCTCACTGAACCTGGAGCTCACTGATTGGCTAGAATAGCTGCTCAGTGAGCTCCAGGCATCCACTTGTCTGCACTACTGTAGAACTTCTACAGGCCTCTCCAAGCACCCAGATTTTACATGCATCTTGGGATCCAAAGGTAGGTCCTTAGCACTAATCTTACATTCCTGGCCTGCAAGCATTTTACATAGCATAATGTCTTCCCAGCTCTGTATTGGTTTTGTAGTTATCACATTAAGAGTTCTTAAAGAAATTATAGTCATAAGAACTACTGGTCTTTAGTTTTCTTGTGATGACTATGTAAGTAAATATAAACTGTAAGTTGGAAATACAAGGGGACATCCTGAATCATAAAAAGTCATCTATGAAAAGTCTACAGCAACCACTATACTTAAGGATGAACACCTGAATGCTTTTCTGAATTGACACAGAAACACTTCACATGCCATTTCAGTCCAATATTTGAGTAGGGGCTCCAGCCAGGGATGGACATCATATTGGCGTCCTGGAATGTGTTAAGACATGTTTTCTCTTATTTGGAGGAGTAAAGTATTTTTGTATTAGAGTATCCTTCAACATTCAAGGGAATTCACAACTAAAGCAATCTAGATCTCAATTTGCTTTCTGGAAGTTTTCCAATTACTGTTTCAAGGTCTATATCTGTTTGGAGGTTTATCCAGGTTTGCTGCTTTTCCCTAAGCCAGTTTCAGCATTAGAAAGCCAACAAAGCATGAGAATATAGACAAGTAACAGGAGACATGCAGATGGTGAACAATGTCACAAAGAAAAGATCAACTTTGCAATCCAGTAGTCCATGCATATTTAAACCACCCTGATACAGTGCTGTATGCACAGAAGATTGCTAAAGCCCTACAGTTCAGATGACAACAGGTTTGAACAAGGATGCAGAGAACTAGATCACTCATTCATCATACATAGACAGGAAAAATGACAAATACTTAGGCAAACTGCATGGAACTTTTCTGAAAAAGTAAACCACATAATTAACATACCACCGAGAAATAGCATTTGTGAGCATTTGCACAGAAATGAAGACTCATACAACCAAGTCCCACAGTGAAAACCTGTCTTAAAAAGCAAATAAAAAAGAACAGAAACTGCTCACAGATGTTTATAGTAACTTTATTTTCAAAAATTCCAAACTGAAAACACACAGATGATCTGCAGTGGGAGAATGGCTAAGCTGTTATACCAACGGCACAGAACATTCCTCCACAGAAATGGAGGAGCTATGACAGACACAGCAGCCTGAGTGAGTCACAGTGTGACTTCATATATATTAGCATTTTAAAATTACTTTTAGTTGGCATAGAGTATTTCATTATATCTGTAAATACGTAGTATGCATTGCTGTTGTTTACACCCCTACGGCCTTCTTTGTCCTTCCCACACTCTTGCTGGTTCTTGAAGTGACACAATTACAGAAGTGGGGAACAGGCTAATGGCTGACAGAGGTTAAGGAGCATGTGGATAGGCTGTAGTAGAGAACTATGTAAATCTGCAAAAGGCAAATGTGATAGATTCTACAGTGGAAAGTCTCCTGTTTGCCTGGATCAAAGTTAATAGTACAATTATATCAGACTATAGTTTCAAAAGCTGCAATCACTAAGGGAAACTAAGTAACAAGTATAATATAATTATATATTATATTCTTCATATAATTTATTAAATCAGATGCAAATCTATAACCTTAAGAACCACGAGTTGTCTTCGTTACTTTTTGTTGCTGTGATAAGATACAAGGCATCTTATAGAAGGAACTGTTATTGCTTTCAGTTCCAGAGGGTGAGTCCGTCACTATCAAGGCAGGGAGCATGGCAGTGGGAAGAGCTGCGAGCTTACACAGGAGGAGGCAGAAAGACTGCTAACTGGCCCAGCCACAGTCCACCTCCTAACCTTTCCAAACAGTTCTTGAAAGTATCTGAACGTATGAGCCTTTGGTGGCTACTCTCATTTAAACTACCACAGAATGTTTTAAAATCTCCACGACAACTGAAAGGTTCAAAAATAAAAGGATGATCCCCGCATCTGACATCACAGCTTACCAACAAAATCAAGACAAAGATAGCTCAGTGTCACGGCAGTTAATGTCTCAAGTAATTCTGAAGAGCTAGGAAGAGGATTTACAGTGAATGGGCCCTTCAATTATGCTGTTTTCAAGCTTTAGATAACAGCTGTATATAAACCCCTGTGCTGGGGGCCATGATGGAAACTTTAAGACTGCTGTGGAACTGCACTCTACTTTCAAGTGGCATGCTAGCTTATAAACTCTGAGATTGTAACTACTGCAAGTGCCATTTTATATCATTTCAGTTGTTACAGTAACATGCCAAGACTTTCCCAATTAAAATAAATCAAGTGAATGTTTAAGTAAAAGGTTACATTTTTAAGTTTTTACAGTACCAAATTAATCT
Source organism: Rattus rattus (assembly GCF_011064425.1). Taxonomy (NCBI): domain Eukaryota; kingdom Metazoa; phylum Chordata; class Mammalia; order Rodentia; family Muridae; genus Rattus; species Rattus rattus. The sequence continues at coordinate 113,975,600 of NC_046157.1, forward strand.
TTCAAAAGTTCATGATGCAATAAATAGTGGAAAAGGAGTGAGGGTTTGGGCAGATGGCACTTCATTAAAAGATTAATAGTAGATTCTTATAAACTAGACACATGATTCTCAAATGCACCATAAAGGGTGGATTAACAAGATAAGAAATTCAATAAGGTTTTATAATAATCAATAACCAAGGTGACCAAATTTGCTGACATTTCAGTTACACTGTACAATGTCTACACACTCAGAGTTGGATTCATCTCTCCAGGTTTATTTCCAGATAGTTCTTCTTACACTAAAAAGTACTTATTTTGGGGGCTGGGGAGATGGCTCAGTGGTTTAAGAGCACTGACTGCTCTTCCAGAGGTCCTGAGTTCAAATCCCAGCAACCACATGGTGGCTCACAACCATCTGTAATGAGATCTGGTGCGTCTGAAGACAGCAACAGTGCACTTATATATAATAAATAAATAATTTTTTTAAAAAAGTACTTATTTCCATTCAAGAATCTACATGGACCTCTCTACCATCACCGATGTGGGAGGTCCCAAGCTCCACAGTAATTCCTATAAGCTCCTCCTATTTCTCCAATTATTCGTATGCCAACATTGGGAGGTCCTGGGGAGCCCAGGCCTGTAAGGTCTGAATATTCTATCTGTAGTGTAGGCAAAAAGTAGATACAAGCAAGCGTCAGACCTCAGCCTGTTATCTCATCATGCTTATTACTGAGATGGGGAAGGTTTGTGGTCCCTCGCTCACAGCTCCGTCAAAGTGCCTTATAGTTCTAGCTAAATGTAACTGCAAACTACAAGTTCAAAGAAAGGGTTTGCTTTATGTTCTTGAATTCTTTAGAATAAATTAACTTTTTAAACTTTAAAAATAAAAATTAAAAAGCAAAACAAAAACAAAATTTAAAGCTAAAAGGCATAAATGTCTGATATAGTATTTTATGAAAAAAGCAACATGCTTTTTTCAAAAGTAAAGTACTGTTACAGTAGCAGCAATCATAGACATACTACATACCATCTCTATTTCCTGATCTTTGGCAACCAGCTGTCGGTTAAGAAGTTCTTTGCTTGAGTCGAGTTTAATGCAGAGTTCCCTTGTGGAAGACAAATCTGCGAGCGCAGACACCTTTTCAAACTGAACCTTCTGAAGCTCCTCCTCCATCTTCACAAGAGACTTGTGTAAAGTTGCAATCTGGGATTTGTAAGAGCGCTCTGCGTTTAAGTGCTGCAAGGACAAGGTGAGTGTTTACACAGATGGAGAGAGTTAGGCCGTAAGAACGTCCAACAGGCAAATCTCTCGTCACTGGGACAGCTGACTCAGCACTCAGGTGCTGATGGGACACATGTCATGCTCTCAGAGAGACAAACTGAGGCTTCAGCTTTCCTTCAATAAATCCTATGAGTAGTTCTTAAAGAGCAATTACAAAAAAAACTGTTTCCTATTAAAATGCCCACAGGTTCAATGCCAGTGAAATATCTACAGTTTGGTCTGCAGTTGTATCTGCATTTCATGGTTTGCATGGTCTACAACACAAATATTGCTGCTGCCAAAAAATAAATAAAAGATGCTAACCACTGCCTCACTCAGAGAATTCTTTTTCAATTTTTGACTGACAGGCTTATCTCGGTCACGCTATCATAAAATGAGGACTGATAATTTTCTAACACTAATACTTTTGAGAGAAAACGATTCTGAGCTAGTACAAATTAAACACAACCAATTATGGGGAAAAGCATATTTTTAAAACTGTAATATGAGATTCAAGTTACATAAATGCTTTCAAATGTTCAAAATAATTCCACTCTCCACACCCTTTTCTCCTAGCAGGCTGCTGACGTCAGTGCACCACCTCCTACGGAGAGAAGTATTTGTTTGCTACAGCATCAAGATAACAGATCTGGGAGGCGACAGCTGTGTGTGCTTTCACAAGTGCTTTTGCACGAATAAAACACTAAAAATTGTTCCTGGCACATTTCTTTGCCATAATTCAATGACCCGTCCACTCTCCCTTCCTTCTGTAGCCATTCCTACTCACTCTTCACATTATCTGTCTAGCTGTCCATCTACCCATCACATCTTTACAAAAGACTTTGTACGCTATAGTCACTGTGCCCAGAGACAAAATCAGTGGGAAACAAAATTACCTCTGTGTTGTTGTAAAAATATAAAAATAAAAAAGAGTAGTTGTCTTTTACCCCGCTAGCTCTGCACCGCAGTGCCCCAAGATATCTGCTAGGTATCTTGGCGGAAACACATCCTAGCCGCACACTTTCTTACACTCAAACCCTCACATTAAAGAACACACAACACAACAATCTTTGACCCAATTGGTAAGATATAATTGCCCACTTAAACATACAAAGCCCAGTACCATCCATCCCTTAAGAACATTAATAACAACCGGTAAATACACAGAGCAGAATCCTAACATCACCTGCCATCTTATCCTACTGCGGCTTCTCCCTCTCTCCCTCCTATCTCTTCCTCTCTCCCTTAGTCTCCTCCTCTTCCTTCAAACTTCTCTCCCGCCCATCCTTCCTTCTCCTCCAGTGACAGGCCTCCTTCTATCCTGTACCTGCCCCTCACCAGTACTTTACAAATTCAATGGAGAGGTGGTTCTGGTGAAGTGACCTGAGTTCTGAGTCCTTGACTAGGCAGCTGTCCTTGGGGCAGTGGAATTAGCATCAAAATACAGATAACTTCAGGGCAAACCACAACACCTCTGTTCTCACAAACTTCTACTACTGAGGGAGTCTGGTAGCAATCAAATATGCTATAGATGAATGTATAAATACAGACCGTATGAAGCTCAAGAAGAAGGAACACCAAGATGTGGATGCTTCAGTCCTTCTTAGAAGGGGGAACAAAATACTCAGGGGAGGTAGAGGGTGGAAGGGACTTGGGAGGAAGAAAGGAGGGCAAGAGGGGAAGGGGGAAAAGGGAGCAGGATCAGGTATGAGAGGAGATGGGGATGATATACAGAGGGGTCAGGAAACTGAACAGAGGTGTGTAGCAAGCGACGGGAAATGGGTAAGTGGGGGTAGCCACCAACAAGTCCCAGATGCCAGGAAAGCAAGAGGCTCCCAGGACCCAACAGGAATGAGCTTAGCTAAAATACCCTACAAAGAGGAGGGAGAACCTGCAAAGACCATATTCAGAGGTTAGGCAAAGCCCCCAGTTGGGGGATGGGGCCACCCAGTCATTTCCAAAATTTTTAACCTAGAATGGCTCCTGTCTAAAGGAAATGCAGGGACAAAGAGTGGAGCAGACACAGGGAAAGGCCATCCAAAGACTGCCCCACCTGGGGATCCATCCCACATGCAGCCACCAAACCCAGGCACTATTTCGGATGCCAAGAAGTTCATGCTGACAGGAACCGAATATAGCTGTCTCCTGAAAGGCTATGCCAGAGCATGACAAATACAAAGGCAAATGCTCGAAGCCAATCACTGAACTGAGAATGGGGTCCCCATTGGAGGAGTCAGAGAAAGGATTGAAGGAGCTGAAGGGGTTTGCAACCCCATAAGAACAACAATACTAACCAGAGCTCCCAGACACTAAACCACCATCCAAAGAGTATACATGGGACAGACCCATGGCTCCAGCCGCATATGTAGCAGGGGATGGCCTTGTCAGGCATCAATGAGAGGAGAGGCCCTTGGTCCTGTGAAGGCTCGATGTCCCTGTGTAGGGGAATGCCAGGGCGGGGAGGTGGGAGTGTGTGGGTGAGTGGGGGTAGCACCCTCATAGGAGGAGTAGGTATGGGATAAGGGAAACCAGGAAAGGGGATAACATTTAAAATGTAAGTAAACAAAATATCCAATAAAAAGAACATATTTCTGGAAAAGTAGACAACAAAAGTACTGGCATATGCTGAAGGACTCAGAAAGTCAGGAATGGCCTCCCCAGGGAAATGACTGAACAGTGAGCAGACAAGTGGCAGAAGCAGGCATTTCAAGCTGAAAAAAATGCAAAGCACCACAGCTCTGTTGGATGCAAGAATAACACGCTCCAAGAACTGAAAGAAGGGAGTGTGAGTAGAGCTTAGAGGTCACAGAAAAGTAACAGGAGATGCAGAGTCAGGCAGGCTTTAGTAAGCTGTGCTCCTCAGCCAGTGGTGAGGTGATCAGGCTTCTTGTGTTTTTGGAAGCTCACTCTGGAGGTTGTAGATGCTACTAAGATGATTGGCTAAGCTGAGGAAAAACTCTCAAGATGAAACTGAGCAATAAACATCTTGTGTGTTTTGATACAAGGTCTCACTATGTAGCCCTGGCTGGCTTGGAACTCACTATGTAGACCAGACATAGACTAGGCTGGCCTTGAACTCAGAGAGTTCCTCCCACCTCTGCTTTCCTGTAAGAAAACATTTTTATCAATTTCATATCTGAGCTTACAGAGAAGAAAGAAATTCTCATTTCCACAAAGGGAGCAAAGCAAGAGAGCACTGATGTTTTGCAGTTCAGGGATACAGCCACTTTGCCTAGCAAACATGAAAAAACTGGGTCACATACACACACACACACACACACACACACACACACACACAGAGAGAGAGAGAGAGAGAGACAGAGACAGAGACAGAGACAGAGAGAGAGAGAGAGACAGAGAGAGAGAGAGAGAGAGAGACAGAGAGAGTAAGACAAAGAGAGAGAGAGAGAGAGAAGACCAGCTTTGACATCACATGGTAAACTGAGGTAGGCAGTAAAAGGGTATGGTGATTGCAGTTAATCTGATAACAGCCAATTGGCCCCCACCACTTGCTGATAGTGGTGGGCAATTTTTGGGGTCAGCACTACTGACAGATTAAAACTTGTCTGGGTTGGCCCAGAGAGAAACTCTGAACTCTTTTAACTCTTAAGTATACATGCATACAGACAGACAGACATACCTCCATTTGATGGATAGAACACAGTCCCAACAGCCACACTTTAATTTTTCTCTTAGTCTTTTTATACCTTCTGACAAAAGTTCTTCATAAAATTATGCATAAATAAAATGTTACATAGAAGGGGAGTTACAGAAGGACGTCCATAGTAAGTTTGAAGCAGTGTTTTATTCTATAAGCTCATTATAAGTTCAATGCAACAGTCTCACATGGCCAAGCTTTATCATAGTACACACCTGTGGTCTCACCCTTGGATCTCACTTAGAATGAATGTTTTTTCCCTTGATCACAAATCTGTTCCAGGCCTATTTCTCTTATTAGGTAATTGATGAAAGCTCATTGTCGTCCTTATTATGCAGCCTTTACTGACTGTTTTGGGAGGAGGGGGCACAATCTTTTCTTTATTCTAACTTCACTACATCTCTCTAGCTGAACAACTAAAACTTTCTCTTTAAACTTTCTTTGTAAAATTATTTTAATCAAATCAGGAATTCATTAATTCATCTAAACAGCATTAATTCATGAAGTTCATCTTCATGTTATCTGCAGGAGATTCATCCTATATGGTGGGCTGATGCCCAGGAATCACTAGGCTATATGATAGTGGCAGGAAAGGCGTATCAACAGTGAGATGCAATCCTGGGATAAAGTCTGTAGGATGTGCCTCTCCAGAGTGCAACCATTGCAGCCATGCAAACTGTGGGCCCTCTCCAGAACTTGCTTGCCACAGCCTTTCCTATATGACTTCTGTCAACACACACACACACACACACACACACACACACACACACACACACACACAAAGAACCATGACCTCTATATAACCTGGGATTCTTGGATAATGTGCTATAAATGAAAAAGGGGGAAGTCTATTTAGCCATACAGAAACCACCAAAAGCTGATCTGGACCCGACCTCTGGATAGGAAAACAATGTCTTCTGTGATAAACATAAACTTTGATTCTAATAATTTTGAGATGCTACTCTACTCATCTCTACTTCTAAATGTTAACATACAGTTTGTGCCCTGTCAGTAATAACCTGGAGTCACTGTACAAAAGCAAACCCACGGCACCACATGAGATTCCATGCAGTGGAGGATTCTGTTTAAGAAAAGTCTGAGAATACAGGAGGCCAAAATCCAGCTCAAAGCGGAGTCAGAGCAACAAAATAAGACCGCACTTCCAGAAATCCACATTACTGAGCAAAATGTGCTGGAAAGTACAAAGTCATTAAGGAAGGAATCTGAAAAGAAAAAATAACACATGGAAAAATGGGCACATTTGAAAAAAAATAGTTGAACATCACTTCTAGAAAGAAACATAGTGTCTCTAGTGAAAACCATAGGAAGGACCAAGAACAGACTAGAACAGATGAAAAGGGACCAGTCCTGTGCAAGACGAAGCACAGAATACAGACGTGCACTCACTATGACAGAACCAATAGTGAAGGGAAATGAATCAAGATAAAGCAAGACTTGAGGGGACAGGAGAGGGAACTTGAAAGCTGGAATGTTCAAGAAGTAATATCTGAAATATTTCCAGAACTAATAAGAAGTACACGTACTCTGAATGAAACAGAGAAAGAAAAATCGAAAACACCAAAGCCAGAGGAAACAAACCCCACACACGGCAGAAGAATTTAAGCAATGAGAAAGACAAGACCATAATGGGAATGTTGACAGAGGCAGGCAATAGAGGAGAGACACTAGACTGAAAAGAGATCTACCAACAAGGACAGGGGCTACTGTCTTGAAGATTTATTTCTAGTTTTCTTTGTGTGTGAATGTGTGCGTGTGTTCACCATGGACACGCAGGTATCTGGAAGCCAGAAGAAGGCATCAAGTCCCCTGAGTGTTAGAGGCAGTTGTGAGCTGTCAGATGTGGGTAGGGGAACTGAGCTCAAGTCCTCTGCAAAGGCAGTATGCATTCTTAACCACTGAGTCATTCCTCCAATCCCTACCAGGTTATTTTTAAAGTTATAAAGGGAAGTATTCTCAGTCCAGAATTCTATGTTCAGCTAGACTAATTCTCAAGACCAAGGCTACACTAGTCATTTTCAAAGAGCTGGGAAAATGAACATCCTGGTTTCTGCAGAAAGGAAGGCCAGAAAAGGAAACTGAATAAGGAAGAAACAGAACACAAGAAGCAAGTGAACAAAGGATTTAGACGCTTCTAGGTACATACAAACAGTACTGATCATGAGAACAGCAATGATTATGCACTGTGGTATATAAAGACCATGAAACTAAAATAGTGCATGGTAAAGTCGTGAAAATGTGGGGGAGGTGTGACAGAGAAAAGACAGTGTATGCTAGTGAGCAGGATGTGGTACTCATTAGTCAAATATTGCTAAGGAGTTAGTGATGTTAATAATTATTTTAACATCTAAAGGAAAAGGTATACAATGTGTAACCTATAAGCAGTGGCAGCCAGAAATATATAAAGAAGACAAATATATAAAATGGAAAAATAGAAAGAAAGAAAATGATCACGATAAATAGAAAGGATGAATCAAATGACAGTGAAGCTAAGTGTGTTGGCAACGTGACAACTTATTAGTGAACGGAAAGGTACTATGCATTTTTTAAAAATCGGTTAAACTGGATTGGTGACCCGGGTCTGTAATCTCAGGTACTCAAGAGGCAGAAAGGTCCAAAGTTCACAGCTTGTCTGCACTTTACGGCTCTCTCAAAAAGTGAGAGGACTAGGAAATGAATCAGCGGGAGAGGGTTTGTCTAGACTCAATCATCGGTAACATACACAAAAGGAAATTCAAGGCTATGTAGCAAGTTCAAGTCAAGTATGTGCATATTGAAACTGTCTCAGAAAATAAAACTGACAAATGAATGTAAATGTAACATTTCAGACATATAAAAATTTCACAAAAAATTGTGTCCACAGCCAGAATGAGCATTAGTCATTGTAAGCAGATGTAACACTGGAGAGAGGGCAGGACCTCTCTGCAGACGATGAGCAAAATATGCAGAGACCTACCCTGGCTGATTCTGTGTTGTACCCGTTTCAGCTTTCAGTGCCCACCTGACCCTTGAATGATTACATTTTACATAGCAACAGCCTTGACAACATGAGTTACTCCATTTTAAATATCAAGGAGTGACTCTACATTTTCTCTCTCTCTGTCTCTCTCTCTGTCTCTCTCTCTCTCTCTCTCTCTGTCTCTCTGTCTCTCTCTCTCTCTCTCTCTCTCTCTCTCTCTCTCCTGTGTGTGTGTGTGTGTGTGTGTGTGTGTGTGTGTGTGTGTGTGTGTGTGTGTGTATGCATGCCTGGTCCAGAGACCAACACCAAGTGCATTCCTTAGTCACATCCATGTTACTTTTTTAAGATGCATTCTCTCACTGAGCCTGAAGCTCACCAATTCAGCTAAATTGATTGGCCAATGAGCTCTAAGGATCATGCCAATGAATAATGACACTGGAAAACATGCCACATTATGTTACAAAGACCAGCCTCCTGAGGAGAAATATGCAGAGCCTTCGTAATCTGCAGAACAGGATCAAGTGATCCACACATTTGTACTTTCAAGTACAGAATCTTAGCGAAAAGGCAATAGAGAAAAAAACTATCAATCAGAGCAATGGAACCTTACCCCAGACTTTAGAAGAAGCCTTTCAAGACCAAACATTGGCAGGCCCTCTGCCTGGTCAGTACCTTCTTATGAGTCTTGTCCAGGAAAACTGCCATAGCAAAGGACTCCTGTCTCTGCCCCTGGCCTGCATCTAGATCCTGCCCTGAGCAGCTCTGCCCCTGTGGTCACAGAAACTCTTCTTGTACCTGTGTTGGGTCTCTATCTCCAACTCAGAACAGCCTTTCTAAACTCTAGTGTTTTAAGCTCTTTCGGGCATTCTATAACCCTGTGCATGGATATGCACAGTATTAATTACGTATTAGCAAATAAGAAAGGTATAAAGGGGCTGTTGGCGCCAGCAGCTAGCTATAAGGCAGAATTGGTATCACTGGGCAAACAAACTAATGAAACCAATTTAGGTTGTGAATGTGTTGTTATTCAATTAACTGTGACATTGTATAAAGATGCGAATGTGCTCATCTGTTTTTTTACTACATAACACACTCACAACACACAAAAATAGCAATGATACAAAAACAGAATCCAGAGACGAAAAGACAGGGAAATGTGCAGCTTTCATAATCTGTGGAATAGGATCAGGTGATCCACACATTTATACTTTTAATTCCAGATCTTAGAGAAAAGGCAAGGGGGAAAACAACTTGAGTAAATAAATGGCAAAAGATATTCTCAATTTGATGAAACCAAGCAAGTGTGATTTATCAAATAAAATAATTATAAAGATATACTGTGTAGTTAAATCAATTCAACAAAATTGACAAATTACTAAATGACATGAAGTATTAAAATGAATAAAAGAGAAAAAGAATAGGCCTGTAACAAAGAGTCTGACTAGCAATTTAAAAACTTTCCAGAAAGAACAGGTACAGATGGCTTCAGACTTCGATTCTACCAAACCTTTAAAGAATTAGCAGCAAATACATACAAGCTCTTATAAACACTAGAAGCAAAAGGAACATTTCCAAGTTATTATATGAAGTCAGTGTCATGTGGATCCTACAACTACCGCTTGGATCTTATACAAACATAGGTTGTTATAAGAGAAAAACTTCAACAAAAATCACTAGAAAACCAAATCTAGCACCAAAAAGAATAATTGTTATTCATAATGAGCAAGTAGGATTTATCTTAGAGATGCAAAATTATACTTAATACCTTGTATAAAATTTAACCCAGCATGGATCAAAGACATGAAAGAAAGTGGAGTGGCTGGTTATGACAGCTAATGGGCACACTGTTTTTGTTTTAGTGTGATGAAAATGTTCAAAAGTGGTCATTTTTACAGGGTCATAACACATAATATTCCAAAGACCATTGAATATACTTTAAATAGGACAACCATATGGCAGGAATAATTCATGATAAAAGGTATTAGAAAAAGCAGTAACTTTAAAATGTGCAAGGCCGGTGTGGTGGTACATGCCTATAATCTGGGAGACATAAGCAGACATGAGTTCAAGATCAGCTTGGGCTGTACACTAACATCCTATCTCGAAGGAGAATAGAGGACAGTAATACTCTGTAGCTGAAGACACCACACACTTTGGTCACCAGACATGAAGAAAGCAAGCTGGAGCTGACCAGGGACGTGATCATATTATTGGAGTGTGCCATGCAGGCTGCTGGGAGTAGACAGTCATCAGTGGTCTTACCCAGAATTAATATTTAATAATAGTATTGACCCTGCAAGCAAGCTATAATAGCAACTGGCATGGCAAGATACACCCTGGATGCAGAGTGGTGTGACTGTTTTGAGGAAAACCAACTGTCAGGTTTATGGTCTATCCCAGGTAGGGAAATTCATGCCTAGTGCTGGAAATCTGGGTAAGAACCTGTGGCTAGAGGGGCCCAGGTCCCAGGGTGAGCCTGCTACAACTGTGGTCCTCATCAGAGCAGCAAGTGTTTTTTCCTTTGCCTTTTGTTTTAACTTTAACAAAAGTTAAAGTAGAGACTCCACTTGATCAAAGTGCAGAGAATAAGTGTTGGGATGCTCAACCTCAGATGGGATGCATGTGTCACTGCCTCCCTCAGACCCAGAGGTATAGAGCGGTGACAGAGATGCGCTTATCCACGCAAGTACATTTTCAGGATAATTTTTGTCTTTAAGTTGACATCATATTTGTCGAATATAATACATTCACACAGTATGCCATGATCAAAGCAGGGTAACAACAGATGAACTTCCTTTGATATCAATTTCTGATATCAAGCAGCAGTTGTTCACTGCTGTAAACTGTACTAACCTAGAATACTGATGATATTATAGGCATTTCCCTGCCTTGAGTGTACTTTGGTAATGATTACCCGCTTTTCTCTATCCTCCCTCTCTCCTATCTGTCTCACCCTCTACATAAGTTTAAATGAGCATATAGGAACATAGCTTCCAGGTCATAGGACACTAAAGAATTACTTAAGGAAAACATAATTCATATGGGAAAGATTCATAATAATTATAAGTGCATCTGCATTTCTTTATCTCGCAAATCAATGAAAAGACAAGTTAACTGTTAAAACGGGGCTGTGATCTAAAATATTACAGAGAATTCCTGCCACTTAATAAGAAAAATGTACAGCCAGTGGTAGTGGCAATGCCTTTAATCCCAGCAATTGAGAGGCAGAGGCAGACAGGTCTCTGTGAGTTCAAGGCCACCCTGGTCTACAGAGCGAGTTCCAAGACAGTCAAGGCTACATTAAACAAATAAACAAACAAAACCCTGTCTTGAAAAACCCACCAACCAACCAACCAACCCCAACCAACCAACCAACCAACCAACCAACCAACCAACCAACCAACAATTGAATAGAAGCAAGGTATACAAATGTAAGGAAAGAATCATCCCAAGGTCTGGAGAGACTGCACAATGGCTGACAGCGCTTTCTGCTCCTGCAGAGGACCAGGGTTTGGATCTAGCATCGGCATGGCTGTATACAATCATCTGTAATTTTTTCCCACAGAATCCGATACCCTCTTCTGGCTTCTATGGGACCCACTGACACATACGTCCCGGCCAACACTCATGCACACAAAACTTTAAATTTTTAAAAATGTATTCAAAAGAAATTTAAGAGAAAACCCATCTGAAAGGTGTTGTGGATTTGGTCTAATGTTTACATTATGTTATTTGGGTTCCCAAAATTTCCCAAGAGTCAGTATGTAAGTAAGATGCTGAGGGTTCCTGCCCCCTGTTGGTTCTGATTGGTACATAAAGTTGCCAGCAGCCAATGGCAGGGCAGGAAGACAGAGGTGGGACTTTAGGATTTGTGGGCAAGGGGACCAAGGGTAGAAAGGAGATTCACCATGCCAGGAAGGAATAAGATCCAGGCTTGAGAGCTGCAGAAGAGAGAGAGCACATACCAATCATGGAAGACCCAGGGAAAAGCGGCCCCAGCTTCCCCCAACACCCTCCATTGGGTCTAGGGTAGCAAACATGGAATATAAATTTTAGTAAGTAATAACTCAGGAGTACCGGAGGGGAGGCATTAGCGACATGGAAGTTTGGGAGTGGCCCAACCATTAAGCTGTTTAAGGCATATTAAAATAGAAGGCAGTGTGTGTGCATGTGTTGTGCATGTGTATGTGCATGTATGTGTGTGTGCCTTTCATTTGGGAATCCAGAACATTGAGGCGGCAGCAAGGAATTCACATCACCACCACTGCCGGGACGATTTAGAGAAGCGTTAATCACTAACAGCAACAAGAGGAACCTTAACTGGTCAATAAACACTGAACCCTGTAACTTGTGTCCTTACCAGACATGTGCCACCCGCTACTGACGAAATGTGAGTCAGACAAGTGTCGGCCAGCCTTCTGCCAGGAACTCCCGGCTTCCTGCTATTGGGCTGTTAGTGCTGGTTTTGCTCTTGCCGAAGGGAAAGCCTCAAACATCTTAGCCATATGTGGCGGTAGTTCCTTAAAGAGGTCCTACATATCCGTCAAAGATATTTATAGAACACAGTCTTTTTGGCACAGCGGTCGCTTATTCTAGAAAGTGCTTTGCTAACAATGTATAGAAAGGAAACTTCCAAATGAATTTCTGGTGCACAGTTGCTTCTGAGAATTTGTGTAATTTTCGTGGGTTTAGAGGACACATTGTTTTGGTAAAAGATTCAGTTGTAGTTTTTAAAAAGCAGTATTAAAAGACATTCAGTTTCACTTGTAATCTAGGAAACAAAACACAACTGTGGAAAAAAATAAGGCTCATAATACTGAATATAGTATTTAAGCAAATTATAAGCCATGATTTCTGGCAAGAGTAAACTTTTAGAAAGCAATTTAATAAACTAAGTGAAATCGTGTGTATCTCAGACTAGGCACTCACTTTCAAATGTAAGTCTAAGAAAACAGAGCCAGAAGAAATAAAAAGAATGTTTGTTACAGAGCCCTTCACTATGGAAAAGGGGGGGGAATTCCCCTTAATAAGGGGATAATGTAAGCAAGAAAATATTTACACAATGAATATACATCACTGTTTGATGTATATGTGTAATGAATCAGATGAAGCTTTAAAGTTGCTGCTGACCTTACAAGGGCTGGTTGCAAACACATAACTAGTATATTTTATTACTTAAGTAAAATTATTTGTAGTGCCTAGGATAAATTTGGGCAAGTACCCAATACTGAACCAAATCCCCAGCCCTAACAAATAAAGACGGCATGACAGAGACTGGAGAGACGACTCAGCAACTAAGAGGACATATTGCATTGCCAACCAAAAGTCTGATTCCCAGCACCCAGGTCAGGCTGCTGACGACCATGTGTAACTCCAATGCCAGGAGATCCAACACCATGGGTACTGTACTTACATGCACAAACACCTTCCATCTCCCTCTTTCTCACATATGCACATACATACATACATACATACATACATACATACATACATACATACACTAACAATAAAAAACAGGGCTAGAGAGATGGCTCAGTGGTTAAGAGCAATGACTGCTCTTCCAGGGATTCCAAGTTCAAATTCCAGCAACCACATGGTGGCTCACAACCATCTGTAATGGGATATGATGCCCTCTTCTGGTGTGTCTGAAAATAGCAACAGTTTACTTATAAACATAAAATAAATCTTTTTAAAAAATAAAATCTTAACACACACACACACACACACACACACACACACACACAAAGGGGTAGGGAGTAGGTCTGGGAAGATAGCTCAGTCAGTAAAATGTTTGCAATGCAAACCTGGGGATCTGAGTCTGACCTCTCAGAAACTATGTGTTAAAAAACAAACAAGTCCAGACATGGCTGGCGGGGCACACCTGCAACCCCAGTACTGGAGAGCAAAGAAGAGGAGCTTTCTGGGGCTTTCTGACCAGCCAGGCTAGCTGAGCTGTCCTGCTCCAGGTTCACTAAGAGACCTGTCTCAGAAAACAACAAGAAAGGTAGAAAATGACTGAGGAAGATGCCAGTTGCCAACCTTGGCCTACGAACACACATGCACGCAAGCCACTACAATGGCAGGTGGTACACACATGCACATCTACAAACCTGACCTGAAAACAGAAAACATATGTCACTGGTAGGTGAGAGATACACAAAAAGAGTGTGAGCTCATGAGAAGCAGCCAGAATAATGTCAAAGTTACACGTCCCCAATATGTGGGTGAGAAGCTTAATGTCCAGTAAACTCAATGTTTGGTTTCTTTTGATTTATCTCGTGTGTGTGTGTGTGTGTGTGTGTGTGTGTGTGTGTGTGAGAGAGAGAGAGAGAGAGAGAGAGAGAGAGAGAGAGAGAGAGAGAGCTCATGTGCTCCCCATCCAATGTGGCTCCTGGGAATGGAACTCAGGTCCTCTGGAAGAGCAGCAAGAGCTCTTAACCACTGAGCCACACTGCTCCTGACTCTGGTGATATTTCATGAAAACATGTGAAACAAATGCAGCAACATGCTAATGCTAATGTTCTTACACATGCAGGATAGAAACAGATCTATTTTATTGCTTTTTTTAAAAAAATTTTTTTAACAGTTCCCAACTAAGAAAAAAAAAAGCTGGTGATTACTCTGTTTGTGGGTACTGAGAACCAAGGTGGGTAGAAGAATAATCAGGAAATTCTATCTTACAATGCATTTATATAACTCAACTGTTTGTCACTATGTTGAGCCCAACCAAACTCACTAATGTGACATGCGGTACCGTGTAAGCACATTTCTACACTTACTTGCTCAACTTCTCTGTTAAGGGCATCGACTTTTTCCTTCAGTCTGTTGCCCTCGGCTTCCGCGGTGATAAGCTCCAGTTTGAGTGTGTTGTTTTCTGCCTCTAGTTGGCGGGCCTTATTTTCCCAGTTCTCAGCATCTTCGTTGGATTTTCGGAGTTGTTCCATTATTTGCCGGTTCTCGGATTCCTAAAAAGCAAATCTTGTGTGTTACTTTAAAACTTTAAAAGTGTTTAACATAAAGTGCGTATGGAACACTGCTATCTGGGCCTTGGGAAATCACTTGCTACACAACCCTGAGGAAATCCTACTCACCTGAACCTAGAAAGGGCCTCCTGTAAGGGATATAAAGAAGTGTACTCCAACCTGCGTCAGTCAGGCACCCACTCAGCAGATGACTCATCTTCAGGACTGGACACACAGCCCGTGCTTCTTCTTAGGGAATCTTCCCTCCATGACTGCTCACTGAGCCCTGATGGCCTCAGCTGCCAACCTCACACCATTCCCTTGCTTCCAATCATTTTACTGAGCTGTATGTGCTGGTCACAGAATTTCTACATGACCCCTTCATAGCTCATGACCGCTTCATAGCTTAAGTGTCAATTTCTGATGAGATTTACTTTTTTGTTTTTAAGTGGTGTGTGTGTGTGTGTGTGTGTGTGTGTGTGTGTGTGTGTGTGTGTGTGTTCACGTTGACAGCTGGTGCCCTTGGAGACCAGAGATTTTGGGTCCTCTTGAGTTGACCTTGGCTTAGAACACTGCCCTTGAGTCCTCTGTAAGAGTGCTCTTCACCACTAAGCCATGTCACCTGACTCTGAGGCATCATTTCTTGTCACAGACTATAATCTTTCTTGGGCTTTCTACTATTAAGCTGTCAGAAATTGCTCAAAAGTATTGCTCAAAAAATACCAAATGTATGCTCATAACATACACCTATGTGTAAGTTGTGCGTACAATACAGAGCCCAATTATTTTTGGCAGTCCTGGGACTGAATCCAGGACCGTGTACACACCAGGCAAGCACTCTTACTACTGAGCTGTATCTACCACCTGTGGGAACCAGATTGGTTTTTTAAATCTTCAAAGTGATACCATAAATAAATTTAAGTAAGACCTGCTTTCTATAGGCAAAATTCAGTTCCATAAATAATATACTATGTTAAATGACCACTGTTGGCTACTTCGAAACCATATCTTATCTTAGGGACTGGAAAGATGGTTCATGCTGCTCCTGTAAAAGCCCAGGTTTGGTTCCCAGCAACCATGTTGGGCAACTCACCACTTTCTGTAGCTCCAGCTGGAGGGCATCTCGCCTCTACGGGCGTCCACACTCACACACAGGTAGACACACATGTTCACACGGAATTCACATGCATAGGAAGGAAACAGCCTCAGGACTGTAGTCTGCCCAGCCTGCTCTTTAAATATCAGTCATTATCTCAGTGATGTCTGTCAGGAAGGCTCTCCTTCCAGAGACAGTGCATTTCCCGTCAGAAATCCTCAGCTAATAAAACAACCAAAGAACAACAAACGAGTCCCCACTATTTCTAATCAAACTCAGACCCAGACGTTCCAAAGCTCCTGAAGCAACAGGCACAATCCAGGAATCCTAAGAATGCCTTATCTCACCAAGCCCTTAAAAATGTTGTTTATGTATGTTATGAACACATGGTCAAAATATGTTTGTATGCAGATATTAAGTGAAGTGTTAAATGAAATACACAGCTAGGGAAGTAAAGTTCCCACAGACACTTTGAGTCTCATGTGGGACCAATATCACACCACACCTGTGATATTGATCTATTACACTATGTTAGACATTTTACCTAAGTACATCTCTGTGTACTGAATACACAGTAGTACTAAGTGCATCTGATGTTCAGACAAGCTGTATATTACAGAGCTCACACACTCCCAACACACACACACACACACACACACACACACACACACACACACACACCCCTTAGATCAAGTAGTGGCTAAAGAGATGTGCAAATGACAGCAACCTACTGGTTCTTAGAAACAGATGGTCTCAAAATAGTGTGATCCATTCTGCTCTGTCCAACAGGAAGAGCCACTTTTGTCATGTATAACAGAAAACACAGTATTTTATGCCCCTTGTTCTTCAATTAGAGAGAATCTACTTACCTGGGCTGTTTACTCTGAATTTAGCAAACTGAAAGGAAACGTGCTCAAGAGTCATCTTACAGGACACTGGTGATTCTGAATGCAAATGGTTAATCTGCACAGTCAAAACTGTAATATCTGGTTAGATAAAGGCTTGGTTCCCAATTCTGGTGAGGGTAGTAGATCACTAAACTCGGCCTTATGAAAACTTGTGTTCCGAGCAAGGAGACCCATGTCTGCGTACCTCAGACTTTAATATGTTCTTCAGCTTGTTAACCTCCAGGTTCGTGTCCTGGACCTTCTGCTTTATGTCGCTGAGCTCGTTATGAGTGTCATTCAGTTTTTTGGACAGCGCCTATGGGAAAAAAGATAGCTAGATTTGACTATAATAAATAGACACTCCTATATGTGAAAGCATCTAAACTAAAGTGTAAATATCTGAATCGGATGATTATATAAAATTAATATAGTAACCATGTCAAAATCTATGTGAACGAGGTTAAAAACAAACAAAAAACAAAAACAAAAACAAAATAACAAAAGAAAACAAGCAAAGAACCCAGACGTCAGGGAGCATGAGTTGGTAACACTAAATTAAGCTTTAGTAGTAACCAAAACTATGCTAATTAAGACACAGAATAGCATTCTGGCTACCAAGTTGGTGAAGAGTGAAAGTTTCAACTGTGGTAAGGAATGGGAATTTCCGCACATTGTTTACTGTAAAAGAGAGTTTTCACAGAGAACTTGTGAACCATTCTCATAGAGACGTGCTGAGCATTTCCAGATGCTCAGAAGAGAGAAGCCATTCTCTGCATTTGAAATGTAAAACATTCTAGTCACAATGTTTAAAATTGCAATTGCAATGAAATCAGTAAAAATACACATGAAAAGCTAACACAACAGTAACTGGATGGTTAAGACCCCAAGAAATATTTCTTTTTCCTTTCCTTCAAAATAAAAGTTCTATAATGAACTTATAATTCTGTTAAAAGGTGTGGTACTAAAAATAAAACTTTCTAAGGTTCCCATTCTCCAAAATTTCTACATTGTTCTTTCTTAGCCTGTGGTTTACATAAAGACTTCTCTTATATGACCTACGGGAAGAAGAAAACTACCCTAGAGCACATGTAAACTCTTATGATGATAGTTTTCTTCTGGAGACCAATCAAGAGTATGCAGTTTAAGGAGGCAGAGAAATTTATGTCATGGTCAGCTAATAAGTGGCATCCCGGACACTATAGTAAATGCTTCCCTTGCCATCCATTTTACAGATCATGCCTTTCTTAGAATTTAAATGCATGATAATACAGTCTAACAAAGAGAGTCAACCCCATGTGAACTTAGATAACTAGGTCTATTGCCTCCTCGCATAGAAAGGGCATCAAGTTTCATTCTACCTACATTTAAAAAGTGTTCGTAAAAGCGGTATGGTGGCTTAAAGGAGAGGGGCCCCATAGGCTCATGTGCTTGAAGGTTTGGGAAGGATCAGGAGGTGTGGCTTGTTGGAGTGTTGTGGCCTTGGAGGAGGTGTGTCAGTGGGATGAGTTTGGGTTTCCAATGCCCATGCCAGGCCTCTTTTTCTCTCTGTCTGCTACCTGCAGATTAGCATGGGAACTCTTAGCTACTGCTTCAGGAGCATAGCATGGCTGTCTGCCTATCTGCCTGTCTGTCTGCCTGTCTGCCTGTCTGCCTGTCTGCCTGTCTGCCTGTCTGCCTGTCTGCCTGTCTGCCTGTCTGCCTGCCTGCCTGTCTGCCTGTCTGCCTGTCTGTCTGCCTGCCTGCCTGTCTGCCTGCCACTGCACTCTGCAATGATAATCATGGACCAATCCTCTGAAACTATCAGCAAGCCTTCAATTAAATTACTGCTTTTATAAGTTGCCTTGGTCGTGATATTTCTTCACAATGATAGAACAGTAACTAATAGAATTAGAATTTTGAATTTAATGAAATAAGCAGAAATAAATGTTAAATGTCAAAAGTAGCTGTTAACTCAAGTCCCCCAGAATGACCTCAAAGTGATTACAGCCAAGCATAACCTTGGGCTCCTGGTCTTATGGGTTCTACATCCTGAGTGCTGGGACTAGGGGCACCAGTACCAGCTATGGTTCAGGGTGTCAAACTCAGGATTCGAGCTTAACAAGCACCTATTAACTGAGATGAGTCACTAGTTTCTGATACTTGTTTTCCATTTTTTCTCAAGAAATAGAATGTTTTAAGGTTCAAATTTGTAGTGTTATTAGAACTGAAGACTGTCACTGAAATACATTGTGTTACAGAGTAAAAACTAGAATTTCCCTAAAAATTATCATAGTGCTAAAAAAGGTCCAAAAATGTACCATAGTCCACACATAATATTTAAACACAGTAATACATAGTCCACCATAAATATGGCCACTGCTTTAAAGCTTTTCATAGGTTTTAATCCTTGTTTGTTTATTCAAATACCCTTTGATACAGAAGTTTTTCAAAGGTTTAAAACAAACCCATTCTATTCCATTCCTCTCTCTTTAATATCTAATACTTTCTGTCTGAGACTTTCACCTAGAAATTATATGTCAATCTGTTATAAAAGTAAAAAACAAGAGTGTTGTGAGTTTCAGTGTCTGGGTTTTTCTACAAAATTAAATAAGGGCTGTGTCTCTGAAGAAATCATTTTTGTCTTTGAGAAGAAGATTCTGAGAACAAGAAGTATACCTGGTTTTCTTGTTTGACTTTGGCAAACTGTTCTTGAAGATTGTCATTCTCATGAGCCAAGATATCTCTCTCCCTGGCGATCTGCCCCAGCTCGTCATTCGTTTCATCCAGCTGCCGGCGCATTCTGGAAATATCTTGTTCGCACATAATTAGGGCTTCCGTAGACTGTCTATTCCGCAAATCAAACAGTACATAAGAAGAATAGCTTACTGAAATAGAATGACAGATTCTCACAGACAGAAGATGGACAGTTAGAATGAAAACTAACTGTAAAGGTTTAAGACGTTTACATTTAAAGGAGCTAACGCTGTAAAGACACTTCCCATCTCTCTGGCAGTCCCACACTTCAGTATGGAAAGTATAAACAGACAAGTCAGGGGGTGGGTCACTGCATCTCAAACTTCTGACACATATGGGAAGTTCACCATCCTTCTAGCCATTTTTTTTCTTTTTTTTTCTTTTTTTTTTTTTGAGCTGGGGACCGAACCCAGGGCCTTGTGCTTCCTAGGTAAGCGCTCTACCACTGAGCTAAATCCCCAGCCCCTACTTCTAGCCATTAAGGCTGACTCTCCTCTGCCACATCTTCTTCCCCTGTGCCTTTAAAAGTCCGTTTTCACTTGCTTGGTTAGAGTCACACCAAGGTATTTTCTATTATTTGTGACTGTTGTGAAGGGTGTTGTTTCTCTAATTTCTTTCTCAGCCTGTTTATCCTTTGAGGAGAGGAAGGCTATTGAGTTTTTTGAGTTAATTTTATATCCAGCGCTTTGCTGAAGTTGGTTATCAGGCTTAATAGTTCTCTGGTGGAATTTTGGAGGGTCATTTAAGAACACTATCACATCATCTGCAAATAGTGATATTTTGACTTCTTCCTTTCCAATTTGTATCCCTTTAACCTCCTTTTGTTGTCTGATTGCTCTAGCTAGGACTTCGAGTACTATATTGAATAGGTAGGGAAAGAGTGTGCAGCCTTGCCTAGTCCCTGATTTTAGTGCATTGCTTCAATTTTCTCCCTATGTTAATGCTGAAGCAGCTGATCTGATAGAATAGTGGAACAACCTTTTAAGATCGAGTTAAAGCACCTAATATGTGGCAATAGCTCAGAGGATTAGGGCAGGGTTTTCCAGAAGACTGTGTATGTTCTGAATCAATGTCCAACATACGGTACTATTTCCCTTTAGCCAGTATTCATGGTCCAAGAATTGAAAAATGGAAATCAAAATGGTACCACTCCCCATCATCCCTAGTGATCTACTAGAATGCTTACTTCCTATTCCCACAACATTATATTCTGGTACCCTCCAAGCTTTGGTTCTAGAGCGGGAAGAGGGTTTCAATCAGGAGGTACAAGAACCATTCCACTGATCTGTAAGCCAAGGCGTCCTCCTGGCCACTTTGTGTTCCTGAGTCAGCATGCTTAGAAAGGAATTAAAGTATTAGGATTGATTCAGACTACCAGAGGCAGATTGACTGGTGTCCCACAATGAAAGAAAACAACAGCATGTCTGAAATACAAATCTTTTAGGGCATCTCTTAGTGTTATAATGCCCTTTGATTAAGTCAATGGGAAAGAAACTTCAACTTAACCTAGGTAGGATGATAAAAACCCCAGGTCCTTCTCGAGTGAAGGTGTCACGCCCCCATATAATGAATCTAGACTTACTGAGGCAGTTTTTGAAGGCACAAGAAATGAAACATGAGTAGTACATTATCAGCTACAGTCACATGACTAGTTACAGAAGCCAGGATTCTAATTACCACACATCTCCTCTGTGTGTGTGTGTGTGTGTGTGTGTGTGTGTGTGTGTGCATATGTGTTTGTGCATGTGTACATGTACATACATACTTATTAAGCAGATCTGTGTTTTTCTTTCCTGTATTACAGTTTATCAGATAATACACTAATTTAGTTTCTTTCAGAATTTATGTGCCATTATATCTATATTATCAAGTTTAATTCATGAATTATAAAAAAAAATAAACATTCCTCAAGGGACTTTGCCATTTTTATGGAGGAAGAATTAGTGCATTTTCATTTGGACACAGGATAGGTATTTCACATCACCTGGACTTATGACCTTGTTACATTCTTCATTTAAAAATTAAAAAAGACATTAGATGTGACTGTGTGTCAACTTGGTGAGAGATAGACTTGCAATGGCTGGTCTTATCAACTGGGTGACACTTAAAGACCCTGGAAAACACACCTCTAGGGATAATGTCCAAGATGGTGTTTTTGGAGAAGCTTAACATACTGGGGAAGCCCCACCCTCAAAGTGGACAGCACTCCTTAAGTGGCTCTTCCAGGAAAGCAGTGCTGTGTGGCCCCAGCCCTTCTTACTGAATGTATGCAGCCATAGCTGCTCCTGCTGTCAACAGACTCCAGCTTCACCAGTCCTTCGATGTAGACTGAACACCAGTAGCTCCAAGGCGCTCCAGTCCCCAGCCCTGCTCTCAGGCTGCTGAGGTGTCTAGCTTTATGGACTGGGCCGACACAGAGCTCTGCTCCTGCAGTATGCCCACAACTATTGTAGGATACTCAGCCTCTGTTGGATTCTGTCCTTCCTGTGCCTGGCATAGTTCTCAGCTCCATGGACCCCTCAGAATCATTGTCTTCGTGGTTAACTCCCTGCTAACATTGCAGAGTCATGCTTCCTGGACATGTCTACAACAAGTTCTCAGAGGCTCTTTAAATTCAGAGGCAAAATCCTCTTTCTCTGAACACACATCCTGTCTTGTGGGACCTGGAAGCCTGGTGTTTCCTAAAGTCTCTCATCATAAACAACTCATTCCTTCTATTGTTCTTATCTCTTCTAAAGCCCAATTTAGTACCTCTTCTTCCTGTAGTCCAATAAAAATTACTTTAAAACTTTAAAACCCCTAATAGCCTTTACTCCCAAAGGATGAAATCAAACTCGCTGTGTAGTGTACAGGCCTCTTCGCATGTTTGGCTCCTCCTTTCATCATTTCTTTTTATCCAAAGATTTAATTTCCCATGTGTGTGTTCTGCCTATAATTTTGCATATGCACCGCATGCTTGCCTACCGCAGACAGGAGAGTATAGGATCATCTGGGCCACCATCCACTGCAAGAACAGAACATGCTCCTAACAGCTGAGCCATCTCTCCAGTCCCTTCACTTCACTCATACTTGAGGGAGCTGTGATCCTTGCTACTATGTCTGCTTTGGAAGCCCTGCCCTTTATTTCTCCTGGTGCACACCATCCTCTGCTTTACTCTCCAAGACAACCTAGGCCTCTGTTGAGCATCAGGTCGGATACATAACACAGCCTCCTGACTTTCAGTCTCTTTGTATTGTACGTAAATCCTACTGACTCCAGTAAGAGCTCCAGTATTGTTGAAGCATTTACCTTGATGCCTGTTCCATCTCAGCAATGATATTCTTCATGCCTGAAATGGTCTTTTCCTTAAAATTAATAAAAATATTAAGTTAAATTATTTAAAAGTAGTTCCTACTAAAGCTGAATGAATAAAAGAACCCTCCCCCATGATTTCCATTTGTCTGTAAACACTTATACCATATTTTATATACTTTAAAGCCTATAATCAATGTATATACTTACACTAGGTAAAGTTAATATATTCATAAAAGGGAAGAATATACTTAAGTATATTGATATGAGATCATATAACTAATATTGTATTAAAAGATTTGTGCAATCATCCAGCTATAGAAGACCCCCATAACTACCATGTTTTAAATGAAATATTCCATACTAAATAGTATCAATTTTTTCTATATGTTCCCTATATTATAAAACTTGGGAAAGTGAATGATATGTAACTGAATTTGTTTCTTTTTAATTATTTATTTCATTTTTAAGAATATAATATAACATAATAAGGCCATTTCCCTTTACCTTTCCTCCCTCCAAACTCCCCCATGGCTCTCTTTCAAATTCATGGACTCCTTTTTTTTTTTAACTCGTTGTTGTCATGTACATGTATGTATATGTATATACACACATATCCCTAAACACATAAATGCTAACTGCTCAGTCTGTATGGTATGTGTATGTGTGTTTTCAGGGCTGACATTTAGTATTAGATAACTAATTGGTGAGCTCTTCCCTAGCCTCAATCCTACATATAGAACCATAGGCAATTATCTCTTAGAAAAAAACCAACTGAGTACATTATTTATATTAGCAATATAAACTTCAAATATCTGTCCCAGTATATTTCAGAGCTGTTGTGAAGAAAATACAAAGAGTGGACTCAGTAGAGGCTGAAATGGATTTGAATGCTGCCTCTGATACTATTGCCTTCAAACCCTCAGTGAGCATGCACTGTCTTCATGTGCCCCACCTTAAGGGATCGTTAGCTTGTGCTCTTTGATAGAATGATGAAGACTCTGTATGTGACAGTGTGACCAAACATATTTGGCCAGGGTATTATTACAGCCTCCATTAACAAAACAATTCATACCCCTGAAGAACAAACTCATGGAAGAAAACCTCACGCATGCGCGCACACACACACACACAAAACACGCACACTGGGAAGGTAGCTCACTCTGTAAAGCACCTGCTGTGCAAGCCTGTACTAGCATGAGGGCCTCAGTTGATCCCAGCAGCCGTATGAGGTGTGCACGTGCAATCCTAGCTCTGAGGTGGAGACAGGAGATCCCTAAGGCTTGGCAGCAGCCTCCAGCCAAATTAGTTGCTTTGGGTTCAGTGAGAAATTCAAAACCTAAGGCATACACATATCACATGCGCGCACGCACACACACACACACACATACACACCCTCACACACACATTTTTAAAAAGTAAGAGTCAGTTTATACAGGGTTTTAAGCAAGTTGTGATGTCATACATTAAAAAGTGAATTTAGAAAACATCACTGAACATCTAGTGCCTTAAAAGACATTACATGATTAAGTACAGATTATACTTTATATCCCTAAACAGGGCCTCTTTTTTTAATCAAAAGGATAAAAAAGTGAGATTCTGTAGGAATATATAAAATATCCAGGGCAAAAATTATTGAGTATAACCCAATAATATATCCTCTCAGACAATTTTTTCTTTTAGTAGAACCCTAGTATCACTATTCTTCAAACCTACCAACATGAGAATATTTAATATTCCTAGAAATAAAAAGAAAATTTAAAATCATTTGCACAACCTGAGTGTGTTCTTCCAGTGAGGAGCACATGCTCACATAAACTGTTAAAACACACTTATAAAGAAGAAAAGCTAAAACTTTTCAATTCTAGCTTTTCATACTCAAAAAAGTCTATGTGTTTGCTACTCTATTTTCTACCATTAATTGATACCAAGTAGCAAAACATGTCTTAAAACTAGGATTGCCAAGGGCTGAGATAGGAGCACTTGCTACTGTCCAGAGGACCAGAGTCTGATTCCCAGCACCTATGTCAGGTGGCTCGGCTAACTGTAACTCCAGTTCTAGGGATCCAACTTATTACTATGGCCTCCTCAGGCATTCACACATACTTGCACATACACACAGACACATACACATGAATAAAAATAAAACCTTTAAAATTAAAGGTAAGATTACCAGGGTAAATCAGTTTATTCACTCTAATGCAGAGTACTCCAGATTACCTTATTTCTGTATGGCGACATTAGACTACGAAATGTCTTGCTTTCTACTTATGGGCTCTGGTAGTTCAGTTCTAAAGTGTCACTACAGAGGACATATCACTTTTGTTTGTTTGGGTTTTTGAGAGAGAATCTATATATCTCTGGCTAGCCTGGAACTTGCCATGTAGTACAGGCTGGCCTTGAGCTCACAGAGACCTTCCTGCCTAGGTGTCTGCCTTTCTGGGTTTACAGGCATGTGCCACCATGCCGGGCCTCACTTTTAGCTCTCTAATGCTATCTTAACAAATCATTTTCCCTTCAGAGGATGTATGGTTCATACAACCTGTAAAAATTTAAAAGATCATTTCAGCAAGAAAACACACACACAGAGGCACACATAGAGACTAACACAAAACACAAGTGCATATACACACATGCACTGAACACACATGTATGTGTACATATACACATGCAGGTACCATTTCCTTCAATGACTTCAATTATATTTATGATTTCAAATTTATTTTCAATTTTCACTCTAAACCTAAATTCCATCAGCCTCTAAGTATAACATTTACAGGTCCCAAAGCCAATTCCAATCAGGAGGTCAGAGACCACTCTTCCCAGGCATGCTCTGTTTTGTGTTCCTTCCTCACACACAGGACTACTGAGGAGGCAGAAAGCAGATCTCAGTCCTACTTCCTTAACAGATCTGTTCCTCTCATCACCTCACAGCTTCTGAGGACGGTTCTCATGGTCCTACTCTTTACTAGTCCCTGTCTCTCAGGTCCTCATAGTCCAGCTTTCATGCCAATTTGTAGCCAATAGAATATTCATTCTAAACAGAGACACAGCTGTAACCTCTCCTCACATCATCACAGCTATAAAGTCCACAGTCCGCATCACATGGGTCGTTGTGATTGGCTGTTTCTCTATTCACCGGTAGCTCTTTGCAGCCTATGCTCTAGCCATGAACTCTCTGGACCTGTCCTGAAATTCTCCCACAAGAGTCAGTGGACTCTAGTGTAAGCGTCTCTGTTTGTCTATCACATTCCCACTGTCCTTTTTCCCTAAGTCCTCTCTGGCTTATTTCTAGTCATCTCTTATAAAAATTTAGACATGTCCCTCCCTAGAAGGCTTCCTAGACCTATCTTCTCCTGGCCCAAGACCCAGGTTGGATCAGATGTGCCAGTAACACATAGCAAACTTATGGTCCAACCCTGTCCTATAATAGTAGGACCATCTCTCTATTACTCTGTGGCCCCATTGACCCTCAGTTTTAATTATATCACCCAGGGCATGTTAATAAATACCTGTTGAAAGACTGGATGGACAGATGGATATATTAATGGGTTAGTTCCCTTAGATTAGAGAAAGCTCCTACTTCGATGATACAATTTTTGCTAACAACAGATAAAAACAAACTAGACTTGCGTTCAGGATCACTTTATAAGCTAAAAGGGGGCTTTCGTGTTTTTCTGTTTTCCTCATAAAATCTTCTGTTATTGTTTGACAAGAAAAAAATCATGGGTGACATTATTACCCAGCTTTATGAAAAGGAAGCACACAGCCTATTCTCAAAGACTGACAATCTGCACTAAAACATGTGCCCCAAAAATACCTTACATAAGCTGGGCTTGGTGGTGCACACCTCTAATCCCAGCATTTGGGAGGCAGAGGCAAACAGATCGCTGGGAGTTTGAGGCCAGGCTGGTGTGCACACTAAGTTCCAGGTCATCTGGGGCTACACAGTGAGGCTTGTCTCAAAAAACAAAATATGTTCCTATTTTACAACCACAAAGGAAGTTTTAATGGAATGAACGTATGACATTCTAAGGCATTCTAAAATGTTTGAAAGAAAAAACCATTCTTATCACTTTGATACTAGATTTAATCATTGTCAGTGAATATGAATCACTAATTCATGATAGAAAAGAACATTTAAAACACTAGCTAGTAGATTTGCATGCATGCTTTCTAAAACTTGCTTAAAACATTTCAACATCGGATTTTAAAGTTTTTGCTTTCCAGGAAAATCTGAGAAAAATCCCATTCTTTATTCAAAGTCAAGTAACCCACAGTTTCATATTTAAACATTTCATTTAAGCATATCTTGTCTAGCAGCTCTCAGAACATACTTTCATTGCCAAACTCTCTCCAAGGGATGCAATGTTCTCAGACTTTTTATCCAAACATGTTTGCAGGCACTCCTTCTCTTTAGCCAGGTCATTGAGGGTTGCACCAAGGATGCTGATTTCTTCTCGCTGTGCAATATTTTGCCTCGTAAAATTATCTAAATAATTATAAAGGCGTTGTTTTAATCAGGATGGAGTCCTTTTCTAGTTCATCAGACTGCGATAAAATTATCTAAATGATTATAAGGTGTTGTTTTAATCAGGGTCCTATGTTACCAATCACCTAAGAGCACTACACCCCAGATAAAGTCTTTGTGTGATTACAAACAATAGTGAATCCAAAGTTCTAAATGCCCATAAATGTAAAGGCACAATTAATGCCTTTGAATTATAGCAAGGGAAAGCCCTATATCCAAATCTGACCAGACTGATCTCCAAGGGGAATGCATGAGGCAGGTGGACTATTGAAACAACCTACAGATTTTCTCCATTAACTTCCTCTCCCTTCTAGCCTAGAATGCAAATTGAATATAAAGTTGACAACAACATTTAATAGAATATTATATCAAATCAGCTTAGAGATAATTGCTTCCCAATATTTTGAGTCTTCCTTACTTTTCTAAAATTTCTAAGAAAGAGAATTATCTGTGGTACTCTCTTTCTGAGAACTCTGACAAGCCAATATCAATGTTGAAGGCACGAATAACTTTTACAAAGCAGAGATTTTTAAACTGTGCTTTATCACCCAACTCTGTCAGAATCACCTAAGAAATACACATTTTTATGCTTTCCATGGTCCTACTGAATCAAAAATTCTGATAGTGGGCACAGCAACTTGTATTTCGGCAAGCACGCCATGCCCCATAGCCCACAGTGGTTCTAATCCACAGTAGGTGGGACCTGTTGGAGAGGCGGATGCTCTAGGACAGCAGAATTACCTCGCATAAACCTTCAACAGGTCTGGCTCCAATGATCTTTGTTAACCTTCTAGGAGACTATGTCACATGCCAGTGTGAGGAGCACTCTTCCAGTGCTGAGAGGAGAATGCTGGTAGACCAGTCCTCTAGAATGCTGCCTATGGAGTTAATCCCTGTCAAGAGCCATTCCAGAGCAGCGCTTACTAGGTAATACCATTCTATCCCATACAGTACTTAACAATGGCGTGTCTTTCTGTATGAGCAGTAATGACTCCCAGGCACACACACGCATTGTTGTTTCTGTATCTAAGTACATTTCTACTGAAAACCAGCCAACCTATCATCCAGCTATCATGGTGATGTCCACAAAACGATCTAGGATTCATCTGAGAATCTTTTGGTATGCCTATATGCGTTTCTCTTAATTTCATTAATTGATGTGGAAAGACACTTCTGACTTGGGAAAGGGAATATCATCTAGGCAGTAGGTCCTGAACTGCATAAAAAAGTAGAAAAACGTGAGCTGAGCAGCAAGCATGTTCCGTTGCTCTCTTCTGTCTGTAGACATGTCTGCAGCTACTGTAAGCTCCCACTGTCTGGGCTTCCCTGCATGATGAGCTGGTACTTTTGAACTGTGAGCTGAAATGAACCCTGCCTCCCTTGAGGTTCTTTTGCCAGACTACTGTGTCACAGCAACAGAGAGACTCCTGATAGCCATTTCTTTAAAACTCTAAACCTTAGCTTGATGCCTTCGTATCTCACTGCAGCTACCTCTTTGTTTTCTTGATACTTTCCAATTCACTGTATTATGCTGGTTTGAACTTTTTTTGTTTTGCTGGGTTTTGAGACAGGGTCTCATGGCATAACCTCAGCAGCAGACTTGGGACTTGTTAAGTACCCAGGCTGCCTGGAACTCATGGTCTTCCAATTCAACCTCCCAAGTGTGAGACTATGGGTATGAACTACCATGCCGGATTCTGATTTTTAATTGTTCGGGATTACAAATAAAATTACTTGGATAAAGTTCCCATGTATGTTGATGTGATTGTATCTAACTCTATTTAGAAGTACCAGGTAAATTTTTGTTAAGCCTATGGAAGATGAAATCATTTCTAATATTTGGAATTTTCAGAAAAAAACTAGCCTCCCTAGGGAAGAATACAGCAATTTATTATCCAATATAAAAAGTCTCAACAGTATAGCCCTCTATTTTGTGTAGCCATATATATGTATATGTGAGTGTGTGTGTGTATGGAGGCATCTGTACTGTTCGATCTGTCATAAAGGCTCAGGCTGGTTTTACTTCACAGCAGCCTCTACCACTGGTGGGCAAGCCCTAGCATCTTCAATATGAGGAAATCTCATTGCTTTCCTGTACTCACTTCAAGGATTCTGACCCTATTTCATGGTGCAAATGTGTGTCTGTATATATTTTAATGTATATATATGCATATACATACATATATACACAAGTCTCCAGACTTTTCTGTTCTTTCCCACTTCTATTTGAATTCCCATTCATTCCTGAATCACTGCTTCTTCCACAAATAACACTCCAGGCTTTTCTTGTCACTGTTAACAAAACAGCCAGGGAGCTAAAGCTGATTGACATTTTTAGTTCTGTGTTATTTCACTTTCCAAAAGTCTCTAACAAGAGAGCACACCTCTGCTTTAAAACACCTTTCTTTCCTGCCTTCCAAATGGATTCACTTCTGGGCTTTTCTCCTACCTCTGTGGTTTCTTCTCATCCTATTTTGGATTCTCTTCTTCTTATTCTCTGCTTTTTTCCCCTCCCCCTAGGTGACTTCATGGTTTTAAAATGCCCGCTTACATAAGGTATCTTATTATATTATCTTTCATATTTCTCTTTGACTATTTCATGTCTCAATCAGTAGCAATCCCACCTACCTAGCTACTAATGCTAACATTACTAAACAAAAGAAAGGAGTTTGAGTAATTACTTTTTGAGATTATAATTAAATCATCCAACCTCCTTTCATTTCTTTCCCACAACCTCCCACATAGCCCCCTTGTTCTGTTTCAAATTTATGGCTTCTTCTTCTTAACTGTTATACATATGTGCATATGTAAATATTTAGATCCAGCCTGCTCAGACTACACAGTGTCACTTGTATGCATGTTTTCAGGGCTGACCATTTAGGATTGGACGATCAATTGATGTACTTTTCGAGGTAAAGACGATTTTTCCCTAGAATTCCGAATCATTCCCTTTTGGTTTTCCAAGACAGGCTTTCTCTGTGTAGTTTAGGCGGTCCTAGAACTGGTTCTGCAGAACAGGCTGGTCTCAAACTCACAGAGATCTGCCTGCCTCTGCCTATCAAGGGATGGGAGTAAAGCTGTGTGCTACCACCACGCAGCTCTGATTTTCTCTTCTTTAGTCTTCTATAATCCAGAGAAAAACTTATCTGCCGCTTGTAATTGCAATAAGACGTTCCCATTATCATAAATGGGAATTTTTATCAAAGCGATTTTTATAAACTCAAATACTATTGTTGATATAACTGAATTATCATACAGAAAAAGGGGCTGTGGCTTTAACTATCTCTTGATTGATGAAATTCAAGTCATAGCTAAGTATTTTCCTTCTAAATCTAAGATTTAAAATGTTACAGTCAAGTAAAAATGCATTTTCCATTAATCTTATTCATAAACTTAAGGCTAAGGACTTCTCTTTCAGTCCTTAAGAGTGTGTGTGTGTGTGTGTGTGTGTGTGTGTGTGTGTGTGTGTGTGTGTGTATACTTCATATATGTATACTGTATATATACTTTAATTGTAACATTGAAAATGTATATTTTGGGGTTGGGGATTTAACTCAGTGGTAGAGCGCTTGCCTAGAAAGCACAAGGCCCTGGGTTTGGTCCTCAGCTCCGAGAAAAAAAAAAGAAAAAGAAAAATGTATATTTTACCAAACTTAAGAAAAATAAAAGGCAATAACAGAAAAAAACTTACCAATTTTTTCATCCAAGCACATAATTTTCTCCTGAGTAAGCTGTAGTTCATATTTTTTCTTAGCAAGATGTCGCTGAGTATCAGAAAGATCTTTTTCTGTATTTTCATATAAAAGTCTGAAAATATTTTAATAATAAAAACTAATTCTGGAATTTTTATGTTTTGTCAATGTTTAGTATATTTAAATCCAAAAGCTCTTAAGTGCACTAATATGTTTTCCCCTTTAATATTGACGTCCTTATAAAACCACACTACAGAAAATTTGCAAAACAAGGAACTGGGCTAGAAAGATAAATGCCCTACTGCGCAGACTGAGGACTGAGTTGAAATCCCAAATAACAGGCTGGCAGCCACTAAGG
Organism: Rattus rattus; assembly: GCF_011064425.1. Classification (NCBI taxonomy): domain Eukaryota; kingdom Metazoa; phylum Chordata; class Mammalia; order Rodentia; family Muridae; genus Rattus; species Rattus rattus. The sequence continues at coordinate 114,007,028 of NC_046157.1, forward strand.
ATAACGCCAGCACGGGGCTGGGAGAGGGCAGGGAGCATACAGTCCTGAAGCTCACTGGTCAGACAGCCCACCCAGTCAGTGAGCTCAGGATTCACAGAGAAGGACTGCAACTCAAAAGTAGATAGAGAGCAACTGAGGAGGGCTCCCCATGGTGACTTGTGGCTTCACACACACAGACAGACATACACACAGACACTCATACACAGACACACACCACGTGCACACACACACTCACACACAGAGACACACTCACACACAGACACACAGGCATGCGCACACACATGCACATACACACACTCACACTTAATATTTTTGCTTTGTTGTGTTTGCTATGCACATTTTAGAGTTATGCTATAAAGATAAACTGAAACATCTTACCTAGACTTAGTATTTAGTACCTTTAAATCTTATGACACAGCTCTCCAGACCGTGATTTTCTGGCTGAAAAGTATCACATGAGTGGTAATCATGGACTTTGAAGCAGGATCACGGATTCCTTGTTATCAGACTTCTAGCTTTATTCTGGGCTTTCACCTTTACAGCTAAATCTCCCGTAAACAGATTTTATTTACCCCACCCACATAGTCTGGCATGTGTAAGCACACTGGCACTAGAAGTTGAGGAAACAGTGGTGAACGGAGTTGGCACTGTCCATAGTCTCAGGAAGTCCATCGTCCCCACTGTGGAAGTAAAGCGGCCTCCATTTCTTGAAATATGGAAGCCCATTTATCAAAACCACACTTAGGCATTTTGAAGATAATGTGAAGCCACTTTATTTATTTATTTATTTATTTATTTATTTATTTATTTATTTGGTTGGTTGGCTTGGTTTGGTTTTATGAGACAGGATTTCTTCATGTAGTCTGGGCTGTTTGAAGATAATGTGAAGCCACTTTATTTATTTATTTATTTATTTATTTGGTTGGTTGGCTTGGTTTGGTTTTATGAGACAGGATTTCTTCATGTAGTCTGGGCCGTCCAGGAACTTGCTCTGGCCTTGATCCAGAAATTCACCTGCCTCTGCCTCCTAAGTGCTGGGATTAAAGGTGTCTGCCATCACTGGGTGATACTACACACACATGACATGGTATGGGAAGTCTGCTTGTGCACATTCTCAGCCATGACACTTATACTAGTCATAGTTCAGTTTATCTGACTTGGTGGCCTACAAAAGAAAAGGGTGCCACAAGATATCTCTATCATAAAGAATAGACTGAAGTAGCCCACATAAGCCCACTGAGCTATACCACTAATGGAAGAACAGAATCTGGAAGTTGTTAAAAGCCTCAGGGAACTCTTCCTTGTGAAATTCTTAGTTTTAAAGAAAATAAAAGTCAAAGTTGGTTCCAAGTTGGACACATAGATTGTGATTCTGGCAAAGCTTCTCTGGAGGCAGCGCTCTCCGTCCAGGTGAAAGCCGAGGCTCAGGAGCAGTCCTGCTGGAAAAGGTCCCCACCTCAAGTGACAGACTGTGCTGGGAAACAGTGCACACTCAGTAAGAAGCTAAAACTAAATTAGATAACCCCAAATTCCAGAGTGCAGCACTAATGAACTGAAGCTTTAAAACAGATGTGTTAAGTACAATCATAAAATAGAACACACAATCAAAAGAAAAACAACTTTTAAAAATATATCACAAAATTGAACTAATATAATTAAAAATTTTAAAACAACAAAGCTCAATGAACAAGTTAACAGAGCTAAAGAGAAAACTAGCAAAATGGAGCAAACCAATCAGAGGGAATCTCCTTTATTAAGAGCACAGGAAACTGAGAATGAGACATAAAGATGGAAATGTGAAGGTCTGCTGTCTATCAAGTCAAGTCAAGGAAGAGGATCAAGGCAGTGTTCAAAGGCATGGTGGTTAATGAAAGATGGAATCTTAGAAAAGGAAGCACTAATCTGAATCTATTAGGGCAGGCGTAAGTGGATAAAAGTAAAGAACTTCAGAGGGATGAAAGGAGGGTAGGGGCAGATTAACCAAAACTAAGGGCGTGCGAGCATTATGGAAGCCCACTAGAAAGTGAACTAATCAAGAATAAAGCAGCAGGGGCTCTCGAGGCAGAAACACCTGTCGCTCTTGCAGAGAAGTCAGGTTCAGTCCCAGCCCCAGAGGGCTTCACTCCACCCCTCATTCCACGTCAAGAGAGCTGATGTCCAATTTAGACCTCTACAGGCACCAGACACACATGTGTTACATAGGCATACATGCAAACAAAATACTCATAAACATAAAAGACTATCACAAGAATGAAAAAGAAGTTTGAACAGAGGTATCCTGCGTGAAGAGCCATGCTCCAGAAGACATAGGTTACTAAATGAAACTCAATGTTAGGCATAGGCTACCTCCCTGTGAGTCAATAGTCAGGGATGCCCCCAGGGCGGTGGTTCTCAACCCTCCTAATGCTGTGATCCTTTAACACAGTTCCTCGTGCTGTGGTGACCCCGCCAACCATAAAATTATTTTTGTTGTTACTTTATAACTGTAATTTGCTACTGTTATGAACTGTAATGTAAATATCTGATATTTCCAGAGGTCTTGGGTGACCCTGTGAAAAGGTCATGACTCACAGGTTGAGAACTACTGCCCCAGAGACACCCACGATATAGGCTATTGCAATCACTTTTTTGACTGACCATCATAACTAGGCAGCAAGACTCTATTGCGGAAGACACCAAATACTTTGGTTGCAGGACACAGAAAAGTCAATTTGTGTCCCTGTGAAAAGCTGACTTAGCTTTCACAGTGCTGGAAGGTGCTATGCAGGCCTCTGGGAGGAAATGACATGAATGGTCTTATACAGGCTATAAGTTTGACCTACTAGGCAACAGTGTGAGAAGCAATGACCCAGTACTGGCGAGGCTGTTATGGGGTAACCAATTGCTGGATGTGAGGTCTGATTGAGAGGGGGTATTTCATGTTGGTATTGTAAACATGGTCAAAATCCATGGCTAGGAAAAGTCATAGGCCCAAGAAGCAATTGCTTAGTGTTGTTTTTCTAAATGGTCATGTTGTCAAACTGCCTTCTAAATTTCCTTTTTGTTTAATTCATAGATTTGAACTTTCTCAACCTTTGACTACGAAGCTTCATGCTGCAGTAGGTAGTCGATAATGCAAAGGCTCCTACCTGTTCAGAGTGTTGAGAGCAAGTGACTTGGAATGCTTAGGGAACATCGAGAAAGAGAAGGCAAGAAGACAGTAAGAGCCAGAGGGTAGAGAGGAGTGTGTAAAATGCTGTCTTCAGGACATAATATGAGTGTTGAACACATGAACTCAAAACTACGCTTACCTGTACAAGATCAAACTGGTTAAAAATTCTAACATGGTGGTGGGAGTGACTCCCAAGGCCATGACTGCAAGCCAAGCATCTACTGGCAGTTGATTGCTGCTATGAGAGGGAGAGTCACTTTTTTTTTTTTTTTAAAGATTTATTTATTTATTATATATAAGTACACTGTAGCTGTCTTCAGATACACCAGAAGAGGGCATCAGATCTCTTTACAGATGGTTGTGAGCCACCATGTGGTTGCTGGGAATTGAACTCATGACCTCTGGAAGAGCAGTCGGGTGCTCTTAACCGCTGAGCCATCTCTCCAGCCCGAGAGTCACTTTTTTAAGGGGTAGCTATTGGCAGCTTGTCCATGCCCCCAGTAGACAGCACCATAGCTGTATGCACCCTGGCAGCACTGACTGGGTTTACTGGATGTATATATTTTTGGAAGACTTGAATACACACACACACACACACACACACACACACACACACACACACACATTTGGAGGGAGGGAACAGAAGAGTTAGAGGTAATAAGTATTGTATATATCTATGAAATTTTCAAGTAAAAGAGAACTTTACAGGGAAGCAAATTTCACCAAAAATAGTATACTAACACAGTAAAAATATAATACACCCATACACATCAAATTCTTCAATGTCAAGGAAAGCACTTAAAGTCAGAATTAATGAAAACAGGAAACAAAACTTAAAATGAGAGAATGGAGTCATATTCACAGCTGCAGTAGATGAGTCCACTCTACCTTGCTTTTATAGCCCCACACTGAAACAATCTGGATATGCTTTCCAGTTTTTATGCCACCAGAAGGCACCAAGAAAGCTTCCAAAGAAGGGAGGCTGTCAACGGTCCTACCCAGTGATGATGCCTACTGTCCACATCAACAACCAGCAGGACATGAAACCCTACGGTGCAGCAGTGGCACACACAGCTTGGCGGTAACCAACAGCTCTCTGAATGGACTTTAGATGCCCTTTAGAAACCATGTCTGGTACTGGAAACCTAGCTAACTACTTGGTGCTAGTGAGTCATGGCTATTGGGGGAGAATCTACAACCTCCAATTTACTAAACTAATATCGTCCCTGACAACCTATAAGCATCTGTCCTTGAACCCACACTTCCCCCCTCATCAAGGAAAGCTCTCTCTATAACAGACGGACAGCACCACAGAAAACCACAGCCAATCAAACTGCAGAGCTATGGAGCCTGGTCCAATCCCAAGGGACACATCGACAGACACTCCCACACCTAAGGCTCAGAGAACACTGCAGAAGATGGGCAAAAGATGGAAAGAACCAGAGGGTCAGGGAGTTTGCCATGAGACTGTTTCTCCTAGTAACATCAGAAACTACGTCCATCAAGTCTGACCAATATGACCACCCACATGTGATCCAAACATGTATGACACCAATGGACTCACCAAGGTGGACAGAGGAGCCTCAACCCTACATAAAGAACTACAGGCAACTGAGGCAACTGGGAGTCAGAGGCAGTGTCCCTTAGGAAAGAGCACACTAATTGGTTGTCCAGTGCCAGTCAGCCAGCCCTCAAAACATATATACAAGTAACATGTAGCCTAAACAGGTCGTACTTAGCAATATATATGAATATACACAAATACATGTGATAACAGTTGGTGGGGGGAGAAGAAGGTTATATGGGAGAGTGTGGAAGGAGAAAATGTTATAATCTCAGAGATAAAAAGAACAAATGTACTGTGTCAGGAGAATAGTTAAACTACTTGTGGTACAATTATCCTGTTGGATACGACTCAGCAGTAAAAAGTGACTTTAAAAATCGGATGGGTAATTTATTTTGCTTTTCAAATTTCACATTTCAGCAAGTCCAGATATTTTTTTAGAGCAGTGGTTCTTAACCTTCCTGACGGTTTGTGCATTCACAGGTTTTGGTCAGTATGCACCTTTACATGTGTGCTGATTTCAACTTCTGCATATCTTCAAAAACATTCTCGACACACTGTACTATTTATGTCAGTTAATCATGTATGTTTCTCTTCTTTGGGAATTCTTTTGTGTATCTGAAGGAAGTAGAACACAGAAAGGTTTTCCCATGGTTTTGGTAGTACTGGTGGGTTTATATAGTTTTTGTTTTGTTTTAGTTTATTGGGTTTTTTTTTTCATTCATGAGGTGTCTCTGCCATACACACTCATGCATGTCTTTGACCAAAAACAAACAAACAACAAAAAACAAGACTACTAAAACCTCTCCCGTCTGCTTACATATAGGTGTCATTCCAATGTGTGTCCTTTCCCAAAACTGACGAGTCCTTGGCAGCCAAAGCCTTTCCCATAGGACATACATCCATAAAGGTTCTTTCCCATGGGAGTCCCTGTATAATTAATTCCTAAGAGAACGGAGAAGACTGGAGACTTTATCATAGGCTCATCTTTCTAGAGTTATCTTTATAGGGTGTCTCCAGTGTGTTTCTTTTCGTTGTTTCTGGAAATAAGGTTTTCCAAAATTCTAGTTGGTTTTTGTTGCTGTGAAAATCATCAGCAAATGCAGCCTGGGAGGAGAGGGTTTATCTGGCTTCGTTCATGATATGTAAGGAGGGGAAGTCAGGGCAGAGCTCAAAGCAGTAGCTTGAAACCATGGAGGAATACTGACTGCTGGCTTGCTCCTTGTGGTCTACTCAGCTAGCTTTGTGTACAACCTGTGCAAAGATAGTACCACCCACTGTGGCTGGCCCCTCCCTTGCAATCCCAACGACGCCCACAGACATGCTCACAGGCCAATCTAATGAGAGCAACTCTTCAACTGAGGCTCTCTTCCTAGGTGTCTCAGCTGACGACCAAGGCTGGCCATCACAGTCACATTTTGCTCCAGTCTCCTCCTAATCATACTCCTTTTTTCTCTGCATGAGTTCTGAAGGTGAGTTTGGGGAGGAATGACAAACACACCCTCTCTCTCTCTCTCTCTCTCTCTCTCTCTCTCTCTCTCTCTCTCTCTCTCTCACACACACACACACACACACACACACACAACCACCACCACCACACAATGGGGGGGTTGACTTCACATGCAGAAGTCATGTTCAAACATACTCTAGCTCTTCACTAACAGTTTCTTCCCTTGTGATCAGAACATCTCTGCTCCTTGAGTTATGCTGTGGCTCTCGTTGCCGCCTTCAGTGTTCTGCCCCCCTTACTCATTTTGCAGCACAGAAGACTCATTTCCAAGGCTCTTCTACAAGCTGACTTGTATGTATCACCCAGGACTTTGGTACCATTTCCAATATTCTGGTCTCCACACATTTTTTCCCTAGAGAAGCCATGCTCTGGAAGGTTTCCTACATCACATGTCTTCTGGGAAGGATTAAAAAAAATCATTCCATGGCATGAAGTTGGCAACCACAGCTTTGAAGGTCAGTAACTACTTCCGGTTTCTGGTGTTCCAGGTTCTCCAGGGCTCTGAAAGCTTAGGAAGGTCACAACACAACAAAGAAGGAGCCACCAGAGTCTCTCCGAACAGCACACATCCAACAACAAATTCATCCAAAAAGCTTTTAGATGAATTTACGCAGTATTAGTCTGAGTTTTCAAACTTATCTCAAAATCTATATCCATATGACTATATTGATACAATTCTTGAAGTGGCAAAATGATAAGGCAGGTTAGTGAGAGCCAGCTGTACGGTATTTGGAGGTAAGGAAATGAGGTCTATGAGGAATACCAAAGAGAATCACTTTGTAGGGGTGCACCGGCTAGTTTTGTGTGTCAACTTGACACAAGCCGGAGTTATCACAGAAAAGGCTCCTCAGTTGTAGAAATACCTTCATGAGACCCAGCTGTAAGCATTTTCTCAACTAGTGGTCAAGGTGGGAGGACCCAGCCCATTGTGGGTGGTGCCGTCCCTGGGCTGGTGTCCTGGGATATAAGAAAGCAAGCTGAGCAAGCCAGGGGAAGCAAGCCAGTAAGCGGCACCCCTCCATGGCCTCTGCATCAGGTCATACCTCCTGCTTCCTGACCTGCTTGAGTTCCAGTCCTGACTTCCTTTGGTGATGAAACAGCAATGTGGAAGTGTAAGCTGCATAAACCCTTTCCTCTCCAATTTGCTCCTTGGTCATGATGTTTGTGCAGGAATAGAAACTCTGACTAAGACAAGGGGTAATTCTGTATCTTTAATATGGTGACTGACATAAAATATTCATATGGTAAAATGACATAGAACTATATACATACACATTTGTGCCTATGTGGATTTCCAGATTTTGATATTATAGTCTAGTTATGTAAAATATGATACTGGTAAAAAAAAAAATGGGCAAAGGATAAATAGGCTTTTCTATATTTTGCAACTCTTGTAAGTTTTATTTTAAAGTACTAAAATAAATTCCTGGGTCTAGATCACAGAAATAAATTATTAAGTAAAAAACAAATCTATGGGAGTGGAAAGCAAGTAACACTAATTTTTTATAAAAGTTCTGCAAAGGAGGCTGGAGCGATGGTGTGCTGGCTAATTTTATGTCAACTTGACTGACACAAGCTAGAGTCATATGAAAGAAAGGAGTTTCAACTGAGAAAATGCTTCCACAATATCCTGCTGTAGGCAAGGTTGTGGGACATTTTCTTGATTCGTGATTGATGTGGGAGGGCCCAATCCATTGAGGGGGGGCACTCCTAGGGTGGTGATCATGGGTTCTATAAGAAAGCAGGCTGAGGGGGGGTTGGGGATTTAGCTCAGTGGTAGAGCGCTTGCCTAGCAAGCGCAAAGGCCTGAGTTCAGTCCTCAGCTCCGGAAAAAAAAAAAAAAAAAGCAGGCTGAGCAAGCAAGGGGGAGGAAGCCAGTAAGCAGCACCCCTCCATGGCTCTGCATTAGCTCCTCCTCCAGGTTCCTGTCCTGTGTGAGTCTGGCTCACAACCATCTGTAGTTCCAGTTCCAGGGAGTTATAGTCGGAGACCTGACTAACTTCTTCTGATTCCTACAGGCACCAGGTGTGCATATACATACACACAGGCAAAACACATGAACATAAAATAAAGCAAATAATACATCTAAAAGTTATGAAAAGTTTCATTTACTTTGTCAAGAAGCATACAGGTGCAAATCCAACAAAATATATGTTATAAAAAGGGGTAGTTACTTCTCACACTTAAGCATATGTAAAGCACTGCTATATATCCTAGCTAGCCTTGCATTACTAAAGCCACACAACCATATATTTTCTTTTAAAAAGATCTCTATAAAACACTTGTGACCTATATAAGAAAAAGAGTAGAAAGTTGGAAACTATATATAGTCATCAAAATAGTCAAATTAAAACTCACAACTAACTAAACCAAATCTTCAAGTAGGCATTCAGAGATATGGCGATAGTGGCTCCTATATGACCATGCCTTGGGAGTTTCTGGAAGCATGAGGATCAGGAGTTCAAGATCATCCTCCACTCAAAGTACAGAGGCAACCTGAGCTTCATGAGACACTCTAAAATAAAATAAATCAAAGTATTCCAGAATCTTGTGGTTCAAGTGTCAAAAAAATACATCAGAGAAAATCCCCCAAGATATTTGGCTAAGCTACCATTTTCTCATATGCCCATTTTTGCATATTAAAAACAACTACTAAACTGGCAAGGTGGCTCAGTAGGTAAAGGCACTCAGCACTCGGGCTGATAGCCTGTGTTGACCTCTCAGCATACACTGTGGCACATGTACACCCACACCAATCAGCATCATCAACATCAAATATAGTTTTAAAATCCCTCGTCTTTGTACAACCTGGACAGAAGATTTGAAACGAAGACCCTTTCAAAGGAGCGGAAGGATCTCAGAAACACACACACACACCTGGTTAGTGTTCAGCTGTTACCAGATGCGGAAATGATGAGGAGAGTGCACATGTACATGACAAGATGGCTCGGCAGATAAAAGCACTTGTTGCACAATCCCAATGGACTAAGGTGGATCGGCAAACCTCCCTACTTTGAATGGTTTACAATATGGAACAATCACAAATTCAGGAACCTGGGGACAACTTGCCCCTGCCTTATGATGAAAAACAAGCCTAGGAGGCAGTCATGGCAATGGGGGCAGGGGGAGGACCCTGTAGGGGTAGTGATGGAGAGGGAGGAGCTGGGATGTTGACCAGTAAGTGTTTCAGACAGCAGGAAGGTCAGTGGGGCAGTGAGCTGTAAGGGGTTAGTTAGTAGCTTTAACTCTGGCTAGGAGATGAGGGTAACCATGGAGTCCTATGGCCTTAGCTTGAGGTCAGAAAGCAGATCAGCTGCTAGAGACATGGTTCTCAACCTGTGGGTCAAGACCCCTTTAAAGGAACACTATATCAGATATTTACATTACAGTTCATAACAGTAGCAAAATTATTGGTACTAAGTAGCAATAAAACAATGTTATGGTTGGGGTGACCACACATGAGGAACAGTATTAAAGGGTCACAGCAGGTTGAGATAGGAAGGTTGTGAACCATTGCTCTAGAGCCTTCTGTCACTGCTGAAGGCCTGAAAACTATGGAGCGCCAGTGCTGTATTTGGCTTCCACAGCACATACTATGACCAAACTGGCTTCATCCCCAGGATGGGATTTTAAACACAATGGAAGAAAAATAAGCTGTTAATCTTCTCTCATTGTCGTCTGGCCTTATTTAGGATGCTGTCTTTAAAAAAGTCTCTCTCTCTCAAACACTGATCCTACTGCTGTTAGACCAGGTAGTGGGGCTGGCTCAACAGTCAAAAACATGCTTTTCTTGGACCAGTTTGGTTCTCAGCACACATGGTGTGCCCACAACTACCTGGAACTCTGGCTCTATGGACATCTGACATCTCTGACATCACAGGCACCTACAGTCTGTGCATATGTCCATACTCTGTGGCTCGGGGCTCGTACAGCAGTTCCTGAGGATCAAATGCCCTTCTCAGGCCTCCATAGTCACTGCACTGTGACTTTGCAGACATATGCAGACAATATGCCCACATACACAAAACAAAAATAAGTAAAGAACAAAAGATTTGTATAAAAGATATATACCTGCCTTGTTCCTCAGAGTAAAAAACAAAGTCATTAAGCCAAACATTCACCAACTAATTGAATAAACACATGTAGTATTATCAATTCCACAGGGCAGTGCATAACGATTTAAAAAATATTAAATCACTTAAAATGTCACAGATGACTCTAAACAGCATTGTGTTGCAACAATAACATATACATTTGAAAAGCATATTCTCCCAGTCAAATGTAGTCACTTTGAGTTTCCTGCCTCTCAAGGACCATAAAATGATTGTATAAGAAGTCCAGGGTTGGGGATTTGGCTCAGTGGAAGAGCGCTTGCCTAGTAAGCGCAAGGCCCTGGGTTTGGTCCCCAGCTAAAAAAAAAAAAAAAAAAAAAGAAAGAAAGAAAGAAAGAAAGAAAAAGAAAAGAAAATAAAGAAGTCCATGCAGAGAAATTTAATAATCAATAAAAAGTTTTCACAGTCTTTGAACATTTTCCAGGCCGGATGGTGTTGGTGTTGGTGGTGTGCACCTTTAATCCCAGCTGTCAAAAAACACAAAAGGCAGAGACAGGCAGGTCTCTGTGAATTCAAAGCTAGTTTTGTCTATAGAGCAAGTTCAAAACCTTGAGAGAGACAGAGACAGAGAGAAGAAAAGTTCTGCTCAAATGTAACTTTCTTGCTATTAGTCATAATCATATAATAGAGAATTAAAACATTAAGCCAGTATATATGAAATACATTAACGATTAACATGTGTAAATCAAGAGGATGTTTCTAGTGATCCTGGAAATCAACATGTAAGTTTCTAGAAGAAAATTTAAAACTAATCTACCATACTCCCAGTTATGATTCCTTGGTAGTTACCACAAGGAATCAAAGCCAATATCACAGAGATTCTTGCTATTGGTGTTTGCTGCAGCACTCTTCGCAGCAGTGATGGGGAAGAATGGAACCAACTAAGTGCTTCTCCACAGAGGATGGATAAAGAAAATATGGTACACACACACACACACACACACACACACACACACACACACACACACGATGGGATTGTATGCAGTCATAAGGAAAAATGATACTACACTGTGTGAAGGGAAAAAATCAAATAAGGGTCATTATATTAAATGAATTGTTAGACACAAAAAGATATATATCATATACTCTGACCATATATGTGCTGGCTGGTTTATTTATCAATGTGACACAAACTGGAGTTATCAGAGAAAGGAGCCTCCCCTGAGGAAATGCCTTCATGAGATCCAACTGTAAGGCATTTTCTCAATTAGTGGTCAAGTGGGGGAGGGTCCAGCTCATTGTGGGTGGGGATATCCCTGGGTTTGGTGGTCCTGGGTTCTATAAGAAAGCAAGGTGAGCAAGCAGGGGAAGCAATCCAGGAAACAGCACCTCTCCATGGCCTCTGCATTAGCTCCTGCCTCCAGGTCCCTGCCCTGTGTGAGTTCCCACCCTGCCTTCCTTTGGTGATGAACAGCAAACAAACCCATGATGTAGGTGGAATAAATCCTTTCCTCCCCAACTTGCTTCTTGGTCATGATGTATTGTGGCAGGAATGCAAACCCTGACTAAGACAAACTGGTACCAGGAGTGGGGTATTCCTATGACAACCTGACCATGTTTTGAGGACTGTGAAAGGACTTTGGAACCATGAGCTAGAAGAGCCATTGGGATGTTAAGATATTCTGTAGGATCTTGGAAGATAATGTTGAGAACAGTACAAACAATGGAGGCCTGGCTTGTGAAATTTCACAGGGAAGATTAAAGACTCTAATCAGGGCCATTGCTGTTTTGATTGTGAAGATTCTGTGGTTTTGGTTAGCTGGGGCTGAAGAATCAGCTGTGATCTTGTGAACAAGATACCAGAACTTCTAAAGTAAAATCTTTGTATTACTGGGATGATTGATGCTGATTAGCTGGAGCTAAGAAATTAGCAGTAATATAAGAAATATTCAAGTTAATAAAAAAAAAAGAAATTAGCAGTAATTATGAAGAGACCAGCTCACCTGAGGTGAAATATTCTGGGAATTGTTTCCTGAGAGCACAGAGAAGCTGTGGTCCAGAGGCAGACATAGTTATACCTTCTGTTGGAAGACAGACTTGGTAATGTATAAGAGTCACCCAGGTGGTGCTGATTTTGAAACATGAAGGGATAGCAGCTGATGTTTGACACTGAGAGACCAGGAGAGGTCATTAGTGAAGGTGCAGCCTCAGTGACAGTTGAAGGCCCAGGACTGATGGGCAGAGAAGTTGAGGCTTAGCAGCATGAAAAGAGCCTATGTGAGGCTATTTGTGAAAATGCAGTCTAGTTGCAGTGGAAGACTGCAGAGTTTTGGAGATGACAGTGCCATGAGATGACCACCAAGAACAGCAGCAGCAGCAGAGTGGATCAACCTGAGCTTAGAGTGCTACAGAGGGCAGAGCTGGAGAAGTGACCCAAGCCCTCGCAGGGGCCCAGAAGAACATGAGTGGATCCTAGACATTGGATGGTTAGAGTTTGATTTTGATTTTGATTGTGACTCTGCCCTGATATTTTTCCCCTTTGAATTAAGAACATATTTTAGTGGAGCCCACAGTTAAGAGACATTGAATTGTAAAAAGACTTCGAATTTCAAAAGAGATTGCATATTTTAAAGGGATTGAAATTTTAATATGTAAGAATTTGAAAAGGCTGTGGAACGTTTAAAGTTATTTAGATCTTGGGGATGAATAAGAAAGTAAGGGTTGAAATAAAGCTGTAGAAGTCTCACCTCCTCCTATACCATGCCTGCCCTGGATGCTGTCACGCTCCCACCTTGATGATAATGAACTGAACCTGTAAGGCAACCCCAATTAAATTTTGTCCTTATAAGACTTGCCTTGGTCGTGGTGTTTGTTCACAGCAGTAAAACCCTATGACAATATCAAGAGTGAACCCCAATGTAAACTTTGATGTCAGATGAGTGTGCCGTACCTCCAGAGATTCACTGGCTGGGAAACCAACCTACCAATTCAAAATCTATGTATCTTCTGCCCAATTTTGCTGAACCTACCACAGCTCTAAAAATTAAAATCTATTCTAACAAGTAAAAAAAAAAAAAAAAAGAAAGTAAGGGTTGAGGCTTAATAGCAATGTGTTTGTGTGTCAGGTTGACAAGGGGTCAGTTGTACTGGCTGGTTTTATGTGCCAACTTCACACAAGTTGAAGTTATCACGGAGAAAAAAACCTCCCCTAGGGAAATGCCTCCATGAAATCTAGCTGTAAGGCATTTTCTGAATTAGTGGTCAAGTGAGGGAGGGTCCAGCTCATTGTGGGTGGTGCCATCCCTCGGCTGGTAGTCCTGGGTTCTATCAGAAAGCAAGCTGAGCAAACAGGGGAAGCAAGCCAGTAAGCAGCACCCCTCCACGGCCTCTGCATCAGCTCCTGCTTCCTGCCCTGTGTGAGTTCTAGCCCTGACTTCCTTTGGTGATGAACAGCAATGTGAAAGTGTAAGCTGAATAAACCCTTCCCTCCCCAACTTGGTTTGTGATCATGATGTTCTGTTGAGGAATACAAACCCTAACTAAGAATAGACACACACACACACACACATACACACACACACACGTGTGTGTGTGTGTGTGTGTGTGTGTGTGTGTGTGTATGTTCATAAAAAATATCCTTATGAAATCTAATAGTATGTGCAATGAATAAATGTCAATAATGGGGATGTAAGTAAGACAATTCTCCAAAGAAGACATACAAATAACTAAGAGGCACAGGAAATGATGCTCAGTATCAAGACTCAGTATAACCACCAAAAACAACAGGAAATTAAAATGTTAACAGGAATGTGTAGAAATTGCACCCCTTACACTCTGTTGGAGTGGAAGTAAGACAGAGCCCCTCTGAAAACCAGGGTTACACAAACACAAACCTAGACATATCTTGGGAGAGAGGGTCTTGTAAAGATGCTGCCATTAGATTGGCCTGCAGACAATCCCATGCTGTTTTCTTGATTAGTACCTGATGTGGGAAGGCCCAGGCCACTGTAGGTGGTGCCTCCCTAGGTAAGTGGCTATGGTGTATATAAGATAGAAAACTGAATGAGTCACCAGGACAGACTAGTTAGCAGCATTTCCCAATGTGCTCTCCTTCAGCTGCTGCTTGACTTCCCTCAGTGAATTGTGACCCAGGATATGTACGCCAAATAAAACCTTTCTTCCCCAAGTTGCTTTTGGTCATAGTTTTTATTTACAATAGAAAGAAAGAAAGCTAAGACAACCATTATGGCGCTTCGTTCTCAAAACTAAAAACAAAAATTACTTTAACAACATGGCAGGTCAGAGTGATAGCCAAGGTCTGTGATCCCAGAAATCAGAAGGCTGAGGTAGGACAAAAAAAACAAAAACAAAAACAAAAAACACCCCATAAAACAAAACAGAAACAACAAAAAACAGTAACAAACACAGTATGGCAGACAAGAGTCCAGTCTTTCTAACACACACAGAGACAGACAGACAGACAGACAGACAGACACACACACACACACACACACACACACACACACACAGAGAGACCTAGCACATCTGGAGGCACTAAGAATGAGTATCAGCCATGTACAGACTGCTGCCTTGGTGACCAGCAGCCTTCTCTGCGTGAGTCATTGCGACTTTCACCATGAAGGTAACCACCATCAATCCCCGCCACAGGTCAGGTCAGCTAAATGGGGAGAAGCTGCTATGGCCTTCCTCTCAGAAAGGAGTCATTACTGTCTGCTGCCCTGGGGCTGTGACCACTCCTCCAATATCCACACGTGCTTCAAGCCACAGAGTAATAAGCTACCTGGGCTTGCTTGCAGCTCAGATACCAGATATCCACAGGCTAGCACTGTCTCAGGCCTGTCCCATGTGCTGTGCATGTTCAGCATACACATATGTGCATGTGTGGTGCATGTGCATGCACACTATAACTCTCCACATACATAACCAGTGCTCCACAAAAACCCAGAACCAGACATCTTGTGTGGAAGCAGAGTGAGCTAGCTGATGCCCTGAGCCCTAGAGTCACTGCCACTGCACACATCTTGCTTCCATACCGAGTTCCCCAGTCACCCTACAAAGATCACTACCATTGCTGGAGCAAACATATCCATGCATCCATCCTTGGAGCAAAAGCAGCCAAGCACAGGATGCTGGACATGGACTCTGGGGCCAGGCATGCCCACATACACCGCACAGGTGTCAAAACAGATGACCTCATTCCTAGTCTCTCCTTGGAGAAAAGAGAAAACAAGCAGAAGAGCTGTGATAGCATTAGCATTGCTCAGACACCCACAGCCATGGCTGCTGAGGATACACGCCCATTGCCTGTGCACAACCACAACTGACACACTGGTGAAGACTGGCCATGTGCCTTCTCCACTGCATGAACTGGATTCTGTACTCACTACTGTGTGAAGATGCCTTCCTACCAAAACTCGGTGACAAATATGCACACATCAACTCAAACAAAGAACCATGAGAAAAAAAACCAAAAAACTTGACACAATCTCCCAATAATATAAATCTTGAAGGCACATGACCAAAAATTCAAAATAAATGATTAAGGCAGTCAATTGAGCTATGAGAGAACATAGACATGTTAATGAAATCAGGAAAAATAACACACAAATAAAATATTCAGCAGTTAGCTATAACTACTGCTAGGAGCCTGACAGAAATGTGGCGTTAAAGCAGACATAACGGGGAATAAAAGTGAGGCAGCACCAGGAGCCGCCATGACGAAGCAGAAGAGACAACCTGTAAACTCATGGCCACAGCACTTAGAAATACTGCTGGAGAAGCGATGAGTGAAGAAGAGAGAGGACCATGGACCCTGGAGAGAGCTAACAGTCACCTGCAGGAGGGTAGAGAAGATGCAGACGCTAAGGAAACACTGACTGAGACACCACACTGGGGAAAATATAACATCTAGATATGAACGTCACAAGCCTCTTAGCAAAACCAGGCATGGTATTATACAACACAGATCAAAACTGCAATACCACTTCACTCCTATAAGGACAGCTACCATTTATTTTATTTATGTATTTATTTTGGTTTCTTTTTATTTCTTGTTTTTAAACCCTTCCCTCTACTCTTTCCAGTTCCTTTCTATCTTCCCTCCATTCAAACTCCCTTTCTGTCTCTCATTAGAAAAGAACAGGCTTCTAAAGATACTGTTGAATTATAACAAAATATTATAAAATAAAAACTATCATATCAAAGTTGGACAAGACAGACCAACAGAAGGAAAAAAGCCCAAAAGAAGGCACAAGAAGCAAGAGACCCACTTGCTCCCACACTCAGGAATCCCATAAAACACGAAGAGGATCTGGTGCAGACCCATACCAACCCTGTGCCTACTGCTCCAGCTCTGCGAGTTCACATAAGCTTTGCTCGTGTTGCTCATAGAAGGCCTTGTTTTCTTGATGTCCCCATCCCCTCTGGGTCTTACAATCTCTCTGCCTCTTCTTCCACCAGGTTCCCTGAGCTCTAAAGGGAGGATCTGATGGAGGCACCCATTTGAGTGGGGCTCAGTGTTCCTCTCTGCATATTGTCTGGCTGTGTGTCTTTGTGTTTGCTCCCATCTGCTGCATAAAGAAGCCTCTCTGAAGATGGTGAACAAGGCACTGATCTATGAGTATAGTATTTTATATTTTTAAAAAGTGCTTCAAACACTGAAAGATACAGCTACCCCACTGATCTAGTCAAGCTGCTTATGTGCATATTCACCCGAAGAGTATTTGTGTCCACAGACAGTGGACCTTCCCTGTGAGTGACCATATAATCGGTCACAAAACAGGCCTCAGCAGATACAGGAAGATAGGAATAATCCCATGCATCCTATCAGATCACCACAGACTAAGGCTGGTCTTCAATAACAATAACGACAAACACCCACATATACATGGAAGTTGAACAATGACCTACTCAATGATAACTTGGTCAAGGAAGAAATAAAGAAAAATTAAAGACTTCTTGGAATTTAATGAAAATGAAGATACCACATACCCAAACTTATAGGCCACAACGAAAGCAGTGCTAAGAGGAACGCTCATAGCTCTGAGTGCCTGCAGAAAGAAACAGGAGGGAGCAGCAGCAGCTTCACAATACACTTAAAAGCTCTAGAACAAAAAGAAATAAATAAACCCAAGAGGAGTAGAAAGCAGGAAATAATCAAACTCAGGGCTGAAATCAACCAGGTAGAAACAAAAAGAACTATACAAAGAATCAATAAAACCAGCAATCCCACTAAAATCAGGGACTAGACAAGGCTGCCCACTCTCTCCCTACCTATTCAATATAGTGCTCAAAGTCCTAGCCAGAGCAATCACATAATGAAAGGAGGTCAAGGGATACAGATTGGAAAGGAAGAAGTCAAAATAGCACTATTTGCAGACAATATGATAATCTATTTAAGTGACCCCAAATGTTCCACCAGAGAACTACTAAACCTCATAACAACTTCAGCAAAGTGTCTGGGTATAAAATTAACTCAGACAAATCAGTAGCCTTCCTCTACTCAAAAGATAAACAGCTAAGAAAGAAATTAGGGAAATGACACCCTTCACAATTGTCCCAAATAATATAAAATACCTCGGTGTGACTTTAACTAAGCAAGTGAAAGATCTGTATGACAAGAACCTCAAGTCTCTGAAGAAAGAAATTGAAGAAGATCTCAGAAGATGGAAAGAACTTCCATGCTCATGGATTGGCCGGATTAATGTAGGAAAAATGGCCATTTTGCCAAAAGCAATCTACAGATTCAATGCAATCCCCATCAATATTCCAACTCAATTCTTCATAGAATTAGAAAGAGCAATTTGCAAATTCATTTAGAATAACAAAAAAGCCAGGACAGGGAAAACTATTCTCATCAATAAAAGAGCTTCTGGGGAAATCACCATCCCTGACCTCAAGCAATATTACAGAGCAATAGTGATAAAAACTGTAAGTTATTGGTACAGAGGCAGATAAATCAGTGGAATAGAATTGAAGACCCAGAAATGAACCCACACACGTATTGTCACTTGATCTTTAACAAAGGAGCTAAAACCATCCAATGGAAAAAAGATAGCATTTTCAACAAATGGTGCTGGTTCAACTGGAGGTCAGCATGTAGAAGAATGCAAATCCATCCATTCTTATTGTCCTGTATAAAACTTAAGTCCAAGTGGATCATGGACCTACACATCAAACCAGGTACACTCAAACTAATAGAAGAAAAAGTGGAGAAAAGTCTCGAACACATGGGCACTGGGGAAATTTTCCTGAACAAAACACCAATGGCTTATGCTTTAAGATCAAGAATGGACAAATGGGACCTCATAAAACTGCAAAGCTTCTGTAAGACAAATGACACTGTCATTAGGACAAAACAGCAACCAACAGATTGGGAAAAGATCTTTACCATCCTACATCTGATAGAGGGCTAATATCCAAAATATACAAAGAACTCAAGAAGTTAGACTCCAGAGAGTCAAATAAGCCTATTAAAAAAAGGGGTACAGAGCTAAACAAAGAATTCTCAGCTGAGGAATGCCGAATGGCTGAGAAACACCTAAAGAAATGTTCAACATCCTTAGTCATCAGGGAAATGCAAATCAAAACAACCCTGAAATTCCACCTCACACCAGTCAGAATGGCTAAGATAAAAAACTCAGGCAACAGCAGATGCTGGTGAGGATGTGGAGAAAGAGGAACAGTCCTCCACTGTTGGTGGATTGCAAACTGGTACCACTCTGGAAATCAGTCTGGAGATTCCTCAGAAAATTGGACAATCCACTTCCTGAGGACCCAGCTATACCTCTCCTGGGCATATACCCAAAAGATGCCCCAACATACAACAAAGACACATGCTCCACTTTGTTCACAGCAGCCTTATTTATAATAGCCAGAAGCTGGAAAGAACGCAGATGCCCTCAACAGAGGAATGGATACAGAAAATGTGGTACATCTACACAATGGAATATTACTCATCTATCAAAAACAATTACTTCATGAAATTCATAGGCAAATGGAATGAACTAGAAAATATCATTCTGAGTGATATCACAAAAAAAAATACCACATGGTATGCACTCATTGATAAGTAGATATTAGCCCAAAAGTTCGATTTACCCAAGATGCAATCTACAGACCACATGAATCTCAAGAAGAAGGATAACCAAAATACAGATGCTTCACTACTTAAAAGGAGGAACAAAAATATCCATAGGAGGAGAGATGGAGACAAAGTTTAGAGCAGAGACTGAAGGAACGGCCATTCAGAGCCTCCCCCACATGTGGCCCATATACATACAGACATCAAAACTAGGTAAGATGGATGAAGCTAAGAAGTGCATGCTGACAGGCACTGGATATAGATCTCTCCTGAGAGACACAGCCAGAGCATATCAAATACAGAGGCGAATGCTAGCAGCAAACCACTGAAACTGAACTTCCTGTTGGAGGAATTAGAGGAAGTATTGAAAGAGCTGACGGAGCTTGCAACCCCATAAGAACAATGCCAACCAACCTGAGCTTCCAGGGACTAAACCACTACACAAAGACTATACATGGACAGACCCATGGCTCCAACTGCATATGCAGCAGAGGATGGCCTTGTTGGTCCACCAATGGCAAGGGTGGACCCCCAGTGCAAGGGAATATCGGGTGGTTAGGGGGGCGGTAAGAGTGGGTGGATGGGGAGGTGAACAACCTTATAGAAGAAAGGAAGGGTAGGGGCTTATGGACAGGAAACCAGGAAAGGGAATAACATTTGAAATATAAATAAAGAAATATCTAATAAAAAAGAAATAAACAGGTCTTTAATGATAAAAAATAAAATAAATAAAAAATAAAAAATAAAAAGAAAGGGACAAAGGGCCAGAAACGAATGCCTAGTTGCTAGCACTGAGTACTTACCTGCACAAACAGGAGCTGGGAGCAGAGAACACAGCAGGCAAGTTCACAAAGTATCATTTCACAGTACATCAAAACACTATACTGTAGTCTTTAAATACATACAATTTCTATCATTCCACATTAAAGCTAAAATTTTTTATAAAATTTATAAAAGAACTATACAACAAAGTAATAGCTGGTGTTAAAAATGAACTGCACATCAAATGCTAGCGAGATTATGTAACTACTAAAAACTCAATGCTACTGGAGAAATGCACACTACTACAGCCACACTGAGAAAGACGTTAATGGTTTCCCCGAAAGGTAAACATATACTTAGCTATTTACTCCTAGATATTAATCCAAGAAATAAAACATATGTCCACACAAAGACTTACAAGGGCCAGGACTTAGCAGTTTATTTATTATAGCCACAAGCTGGAAAGCGTGCAGCTGTCAAAGCACACGTCCACACTATGGCACACAGCTCAGCAACCAAACAGGATGGTCATGTGCAACACAAATGCATGAGGAGCAAACTTAAATAACCACACCAGGGAAAGTAGCCTGATGAAGCAACATAGACGACAGGATTTCAATGGCTTAACTTTTTAGAAAATTCAAATCCCTCCATGCCTGAAACAAAACCAATGGTCACCTGAGAATCACTAGAGTGTGAAATTGCAGGAGGAGACTTACGAGTGCAGAGTAAGCTAGAACCTGACTGTGCTGCTGGTTTTAAAGGTTAAAGTTTTCCAACCTTAGTATATCAAACATTGACCTTCTACTCTATGTGCTTCAGTTATACGTCAGTAAGAGTTTTCGAATAAGCGAGCATACATCAAAAAAAAAAAAAAATCCCTGGAAACCACTGGGCAGGGTGCACACTGCTGTCCTAGAGAAACGGGGAACTGCAAAAGTGCTGAGCCACCCAGCAAGGCCCTGCATCAAGGCGCAAAGCACAGCCAGGCTACCACCCATGTAAGAACTTCTAACAACACGGAAGGCCTGAGGGATGAAATTGAAAATGCCAGGTATAAACTGCCTCTGGCTGAGCTCAGTCACACGGGAAAACTCCATGCTACACTGGACAGATTTCTGGTTGGAAGCAGTTCTACACTAACCTTCTCCCTTTTATATAGGTGACTTTAACCTTTCCTTGCTTCTCTTTATTTCTCAAGGCTTGCATTATTATTGTTGTCTTGCTTTGGTATCACTTGCATTTTGTGTGAGCTTTCAGCAGTGTTATAAGAAAGAAGTTTTCCAAGGAAAAGCAGGAGGTTGAGTAATTATCTGCCCCGACAAGCGGTTCCTACTATGCATCACAGGTCCTCAAGATCAAGGGCAGACTCTGGCCCAATTATTTTCTGTAGATTTAATAATATATTACACATTCACATCAACTAACATTTTTCATGTTTACAGATAAAGAGGAATGCATCTCTACTGAAACTTGAGTAGTTTTGTTTCACATTAACAAATTCTAACATAGGATCTCAGATATATAAGTGTCTTCCTGCCCACACAATGCTCTAGCAGCAATCCTCCTGCCATTATACTAGTGCAAAGAAAGGATTAATCAATTTACTCCTATTCCTTAAGGTTTTGAGTTTGGGCTTTCTTAAACTCAGTATATGAGGCTTTTCTGGCTAAGTGACTTGGGGACACCATTACATGTTGCTGAGGTTTCTACAACTGCTTCCTATAAATGTTTTAAATGGGAGATAACAGATAATCAAGTTTTCACTATGAAATGTACTATGAAGCAGAGTGGTTCAGTACAGCAAACTTTTGGTTGTTTAATGGCAATGTAGGTTTACCTCAAAGAATTATTCTCTGCTTTCTGTCTGCCAAGCTCACTCTCGGTGTCCATTGCCTTTCTTGCTAAGCATTTCATTTCTTTTTCCACAGTGGTTATGGTTTCCTTCATCAAAGTCATGTTTGACATCTGCTCCATGCGCTCATCATCCAGCTACACAAGTGGAATGACAAAGCGAGCCACCATCAGTGTGCAGCCTTATTGGTCCGAGCCGCAGAGAGGCAAAGTGCAGGCTCTACACAATCAGACAGTCACTAGGGTAGACCTGACCCCTGCAGAAGGCTTTGTAAAGTATTCCACAGTAGGAGTAAAACCAAGTCACCACATAGCGTCACTATAAAGCCTGTCTGTCTCAGTATGTCAGTCTACCTTTCTCAGTGAGGTTCAACTTGACTAAATGCATAATGAATATGCAAAAGATTCATTCATTAGCCAAGGTTAAACATTACATATAAAGCAGGATTATGAAAATAAATATTTTCTCTTCTCTGTTTTTTACATATAGGAAAATACCTCAAATGAACATATCAGTACATTCAAACCTGTAACTGTTTTTGTACTGCAAATATGTATCAAGAGCATCTCAAATGCTTGATATACTCATATTTAGCAATATTATCTTTAACTGAACACGGAGATCAGAAAACAATGAAAATTAGCCAAGCGTAGTGGAACTATAATGCCAACACTCAGAAGGTTGAAGCAGCAGAATCATGGGTTCAAAGCCAACCTGGACTACATAATGAGACCCTGTACCCCCCAATAATTAAAATTAATACTTCTGAGACTACATCCTAACAATGAAAACAAAAAAGCTGTGCAACCAAACACACCAACAATAAAAGGCTGCAGCTATTTCTAGAGGAGACTGACTGTGTGAACAGTGACGGAGGACTAAGGACCACCTTAGACAGCTTAGGACTGCAAACACAATCTTAGAGAACTACAGGGATTCTTCCTAAGGCAGTGCGAAGAGAACGGAGGGAGCATGGGGAGCATGGGGAGCATGGGGAGCATGGGGAGCAGGAACTTGGTTTTACATTGTGAACTGTGCACTCCAGCTCCTCTATCCGCTGTTCCAAGTGAGCCTTCTCGTTGAACGCCGTCTCTTGAGCAATCTGTTTAAGACACAAGCATAACAAAGCACGCTCAGTGCTGCTGCCCTCGTGCTGTACCACTGAAGACACACGGAATACTGCCACACCTTGAGCCTTTCCCTCAGACTATCTCGCTCGGTGGTCATTCTTCGTAAATCAGTGAAGGCGACATCTCTTTCCGTCTCGACGCGGCGAAGAATAGCATGTGCTGTAGTTGATTTAGGAGACTTGCAGCTTTTCATCATTTCTCGTCGAAGTCGAGCAATTTCTTCCTGTGCCTATGGTAGAAATACATAGAATTTTTAAAAAGAAAAACTTAAATTACACATACAGCATATCCAGTTGGTTAAAACCAAAACCAGAATAATATGCAAGCATTGAAGAAATAAGAAAATGGTAGAATTTTTATTTTCAAGAGTTCACAAATAACTCTGTGTGTGTGTGTGTGTGTGTGTGTGTGATATGTATGGGTGTATGTGTGCATGTGATATATGTGTATGGGTGTATGGGTGTGCGTGTGATATATATGTATATGTATATATGTGTGTGTGATATATGTGTGTGTGATATATATGTGTATGTGTGTAGCTAAGATAGATGTGGTATATTCCACTTACCTGCTCTGAGACATAAATTGGACCTCAGCACACCTTGGTGGAATATCTGTCTAATGGCATCCACAATACCTCTCTCTCTCTCTCTCTCTCTCTCTCTCCCTCCCTCCCTCCCCCTCCCGCCCTCCCTCCCTCCCTCTCTCTTGCTGTAACTCTCTCGATGCTATTTCTATGTCTTGGTACATCTACCCTGAGAGAGCTCCACCAGTCCTTGCTCGCAGCTCACCATGGTCTCTGAACACTCACTCAACAATCCTGAGGCCCCAGAGCTGCCGCACATCTACAGATGATTTTATGTCCCACTCTGCTCTCTGACTCTCAATTTTGATGATTATCTACTCAGTGGGTGTGGTGGTTTGAATATGCTTGGCCCAGGGAGTGGCACTATTAGGAGGTGTGGCCTTGCTAGATTAGGTGCACTACTATGGACGTAGACTTTAATAAACTTCTAGCTGCCTGGAAGCCAGTCTTTGCTAGCAGCCTTCAGACAAAGATGTAGAACTCTCAGCTCCTCCTGCACCATGCCTGCCTGGATGCTGCCATGCTCCTGCCTTGATGACAATGAGATGAACCTCTAAACCTGTAAGCCAGCCCCAATTAAATGTTGTCTATGTAAGAGTTGCCTTAGTCATGGTGTCTGTTCACAGCAGTAAAACCCTAAGATAGATGGTCTCTTGATTTCAAAAAAAAGATACACAACTTTTCAATATCTATATTGGCCATGCCTATAACATAGATGTGCAGGAATGAACATGGAGCAGAGACTGAAGGAATGACCAACCAATGACTGGCCCAATTTGAAACCCACCCCATGCGAGACAGCCAACTCCTGACATGATTAATGATACTCTGCTATACTTGCAGTCAGGACCCTAGCATAACTGTCATCTGAGAGGTTTCATCCAGCAGCAGATGGAAAACAATAAGAAACCATGGCCAAACATTAGGCAGAGCTCAGGGAGTCTTGCAGAAGAGTCAGGAGAAGGATTGAAGGAGCTGGAGGGGTCAAGGACACCACAAGAAGACCTACAGAGTCAACTAACTGGGCCCATGAGGGCTCACAGAGTCTGAACCACCAATGAAAGAGCACGTGTAGACTGGACCTAGGCCACCTACAAATATGTAGCAAATGTGCAGCTTGGTCTTCATGGGAGTTCCCCAAACAATTTGGAGTGGTGGCTGTCCCTGTCTGACTCTGTTGCTTGTCTTTGGATCCCTTTCCCCAATAGCTAGGCTACCTAGTCTGGTCTCAGTGTGAGAGGATGTACTTAGTCTTGATGAGACTAATTGAGCTAGGGTGGGTTGGTACCCAGGGCAGGGTGCTCCCCTTCTCTGAGGAGAAGGGCAAGGGAAGGGGGAATGGGAGAGGAAAGAAGAGAGGGTGGGTCTCGGTAGACAGAAGGGCTGCTATCAGGATGTAAAGTGAATAAATAAATTAATTAATTAGTTAATTAATGAAAAATTATTACACTGAAAAAAAGAGTGCCTTGAGAACAGGGCTGTGGATGTAGCCCAGCGGTAGAGTACTTGCCTAGAGTGCCCAAGGTCCTGGGGTTTGATTCCCAGCACCACAATAAAAGAAAAGGAAAAGAGAATATCTTAGGAAGAAATATAATTCCAAGTGTTAGATTAACTTGACTGGCATGTTTACTTGAGGTCATAAAGCCACACAGTAATTGCAAACCTCTAGAAGTGAGTGCTGTTACTTGCACAGTCTGTGTATTATGTGTTTACCTGCTCATAAAGGAGGAAGGTCTTGTCTCTCTCAGATGTGAGAACCTTGACGTTACCCTGGATCTCTGCCAAATGGCGTTCATATTTCTCCAGCATACACTTGAGCTCTTCACGGTCTCTTGCAGTTGACTTCAGAAGGTCTACATCACAGTTGGCGGCCTGGAATTATCATTTAAGACAGCTCAAGTTCTTGCTCTACTTTCTGCTGCTGAGGCAGAGTCTCAGACAGTTCAAGCTGACCCTGAGCTCACTGTGAAGCCTGGGCTAACCTTGAATTCCTGACCCCGCCTCTGCCCACCAGGCGCTGAGAGGATACACCGTGTGGTCAACAGTACTCCTGGCCTGCCGTTCTCTCACACAGTTCCGAGGAGACAGTGTGGCTGCTGGCAGTGCAGTCTCTCCTTAAGTGACCATAACCACAGTTAAAAGGAATGGAGAACAGCAAAATCGCCTTTTACAACCTCATCCGAAGTGCACCATGCTGGGCTAATTACCCCAACCACTCTTTTACTGAGAATTAAGACCTTTGTTGTTCACTGTGCCATCAAACAGACCTGACTCCCAATCTCTCTGATACTGTAATTTATACAAAATCACATTAGTTAGTCCCAAATTAGATAAATCAAAGAATAAAAGTCAGAACTTGAGAAACAAACTAAAAGATTAAAAAATGTCCTCCAAACCTACCCGAGAAGTTGGTGATGGGCGTCTTGGACTCTTAGATCTATTTCTCATCATTTTTCTCAAATTCTGAGCTTCAGTCTTATAATAATCTCTGTCTGCTTCTAAAGTCTTGACAAAGGAATCAAGTCTAGAAGGAGATGTATTTTGTACTTTTTCAGTCTCTAAAATTATCTTGCCAAGGAGGGAAAAGTTAAGCAATTATTTTAAGCTAAATTATAGCATCCTTTTAAAAATAGAAACACAAAAAAGTCTTCAAAATATTAAAGTTAATATTTTAAAAAATAGAACATGTAAAAACTTACTATTTTAAAACATCACACCATTTTTAAAGCAATTTTTGCCATTTTGGTGAGTTTTATTTGAATAAAACACTATATTTAGTTAATCATTTGGAGAAGAATATATGCTAGTATATATTATATGTTTATTATATATTTTATTTATATTCAATATGTAATTATATACATACAATCAAACAAACATACATACATAATTAGGGATTTCAGAAACAGGCAGACCTGAAGCACATCTTAGAAACAGAATGACTGACCCTGGAAATCTTCACTACTGTATCACTCTTCAGTGTCTGTGTTCAAGGAACTGATGTGTAATAAATCCTGAACAGTCGTCCAGACATTCAGGAGTCATGCCATGAACGTCCATTCACATGGACATTTAGAAAAACTTTTAAGATATTTTTAAATTTGTTTTATGAACACTGAGAAAAAGTTGACGTGTTTCAGATGGTGTTTTAAGTATTTTAAATAACAGATTAAAATAATTAAACAGAAGACTTTTCATTTCATGCTCTAAGATAAATAAAACATCAATTGGTACTAAGTAATAATTTATAACTTAAAAATAATTATGAAAGACATAAAATTTAAAATACAGGAGAACGTACCTTATATATCAAAATTTAAAATTCTTAGTAACAGTTAAAAGCTCTTTGCTAAAACCCACCAGAGGTTATTGCCACCAGCTAGAAGGAAGCAGTGATACCAGAGAGGCAAGAAGGCATCCTCTAAGATGAGGATGCCCAGAAGCCTCTTAGTGGAAGTTAATTAGAAAACACTGTTTTACTGTTCACAAAGGTACAAGTCAAAGGGTGTATTTAACTCTTTTAGTGACTTACTAACTAAATAAAAATGACTGCTTACCACATACTTAGGAAAAAGCATACTTACTGACTTAAGCTTTTTAATTGTATCTTCTAATACTGTTATGTTATTTTGCTGGCAAATGAGTTCAATCTGAAAAATTAGAAATTCTGTCATTTATACTGAAGATGCTTAAATTGGTTTAATTGGGAAGAATATAAAGAGGAAGACATTTAAAAATAAAAGTGTTCACACTGAATACCTTAAGCAGAAGGTAACCTGTCCCCTATGCTTGCCCACCTTCAGCAGTAAAGGAACCCAGACTTTAAAAAGCAGTTCCTTTATTCAATGTTCTTCATAAAATATTAATTTATTATATTGTACAAAATTATATCATTAACTGGATTGAAATGTTGAGATTAATTATAATTCTGAGGATTGTAACAGGAAAGCAATATAAGACTGGAGTGAAGTATTTTCAAACTCCTATTCAGTCTTCTTTCTCTGATGAACTATTTTAATGCATTACTTCACTCAACCCATGAGACACTTTTTACATCAATTTGATGATTGAACATATACTCCATTTACAATATAACTATCATCTATAGCTATATATGTCACACATCTATACCAAATGTTTCAAAACAAATGACTTTTTTATTACAGATACTAAAGTTCTCTGCTTAAAGACAGCAAAGAAGTTCAGCAAACACTTTTATAATTAATTAACATCACATTATTGTCTCATTATCCTGAACTAAGATAAACATGTTACAATTTAAATTAGAATTTCCTGGAACAATTAATTACCTTTGCTAGGATCCAAGCTCTGGGCCTCACAAACACTAATTAAAAGTTCTATCAGTAAAATTCAATATAACCCCATTCCATTTTTCTTTATTATCCTTCTAAGATCCTTCTAGAAGTCCAACTGAAGTTTATAAAATATTAAGGGACATTAATGTTTGGAACATAACTTATAGTTTGTATACGCTTTGTACAACTCTGAATCACTAATTTTCAGGGTTTTATTTTATGCTACCGTGATGGTTATTCTTGGTTGTCAACAACATCTGGAATTAGCTAAAGGGAAAGCAGGCAGGCACACCTCTGAAGGACTTTTCTTAATTAAATCATTTGAAGTGGGAAAAACCGAACTACTTCTGGATATTTGAGATGGAAAGATGCACCTTTAATCTGGCCACACCTTCTGGTGGCAGCCTATCTAAGGACATGGAAGGAGTGCTTGCTCTCTACTTGTTATTATTCTCAATGGAGAACAGGGCATTCCTTGTTTCTTCATTCCTACTTCTTTGGGATTCTGTCATATACTGAGGACCAGCTGAGGCATCCAGCATCAAGGATGAAGCAGCTATTGGATTCTTGGACTGTCCGTTGGTAGACAGCCATCGTTGGACTAGCTGGACCACAGCCTGAGAGCCATTCTAACAAATCCTCCTTCCTATATACAGATTCATTTTACAACAAACATATAGAACCTTTATAACAAAAGTGCTAAGCCTACCCTGAAAATAATTATAAATGGCCTAAAGAACAAGTGTTAATCCTGTGTTTTTTGCCTTCCTAACAACTGGTTAGTGGTTGCTTACTGTGTGTGTCTAACGGTGTGATCTGATTCATGCTGGGAAACATGATAAAGAATCTAGGCAAAGAGAGAAAGATGATAGTCAAAATATATATCAAGTACTGCCTATGTCACTCAAAAATACAGAATAACCACTCAGATTCTAAGGCACTTGTGATATTTTTAAGATTTATTTTATGCATATGGGTAATTTTGCCTTCATGTGCATCTGCACACAAGAAGAGAGCATCGACTCTTATAGAACTATAGTTATAAACACGGTAAGCCACCACATGGGCACCAGGAATTGAACTCAGGACCTCTAGAAGAGAAACTGGCACTCTTAACCACTGAACCATCTTTCTAGCACCCAAGAGATTTTTTTTAAAGCACATAGAATATTTGAAAGCTTTTGACTTTAAGGACACCTAATATTCCAGCTGGGAGAGATAAATGTGCTAGCTTGAATAAGAATGGCCCCCATAGGCCATTTGCACACTTAGTCCCTAGCATATAGAGCTGTTTGAAAATGTTACATGGCGTGGCTTTGTTGGAGCAAGTGTGTCACTAGGAGTGGGCTTTGAGGTTTCAAACCATACTAGTCAGTCTCCCCTCTTCCTATGGTTCCCTCTCCTGCCCCTGCAGCCCAGGGTGTAGCTCTTGACTGCTTTTCTAGCACCATGCCTGCTGCCATGCTCGCCACTGTGATGATAATGGACTGACCCTCTGAAACTGTAAGCCAGCACCCAGCTAGAAGCTTTCTTTTATAAAAGTTGCCTTAGTCATTCTGTCTCTTCAGAGCAATAGAACAGTAGCTAAGATTTTTTAAGTTAAAATAAGTTAACATCAAGTTATAAATCATACTGACCAAGGAAAGCAGAGCTAAGGGTATTATGATTATGGAAAACAAGACTGGAATTTGAAACAGAGTTATCAAGGAGTCTCCACAGACCGGCATCCTTGAGCAAGGTTTAAATAAGAGGGCACAGGAACATCTGGGTGAACATTCCAGGGAAAGGGTACTGTTACAGCAGATGTCCAAGGGCACAGGAATCCCTAGTGAGTTCAGTGAACAGTAAGGAGGCCAGTGCTGCTGAGGCAAAGTGGAGGAGGGAAACAGTGTGGGAAAGAGCTACACAAAGAATAAAGCTAGGGGCTGCAAAGAAAGCTCAGCAGTTAAAGGAGCTGTGCTCCTGCACCCACATAACGGCTCAGAACCATAACATCTGTAACTCCAGTTCCAGGGGACCTGATGCCCTCCTCTAGCCTCCATGTGCATAAGGAACACACGTGACACACAGACACACATTCAGGCAAAACAATCATATACGTAAAATAAAATAAAATAAAATAAAATAATTGTAAAATATATTTTTAAAAAGCAGGATATGGATTTTACAAATATAAATATTAAGTTTTACACAGTATTTTCTATATGGTAGGCTCAATTATTTTTGGCTGATTGAATGCCATGCAAAAGTAACAATAATAAAAGAGTATCAGAGATCTGGTTCAATAATGGTCCCATGTCAATTAGGGAGAATCAGTTTTCCCCAGAGATAAGCCTTCTAACTGGTTACCAATACCGACTGGTCATCCCTAAAAATATGTACATACAAGCAACACTAAATGGACTCAGTAGGTTATATTTGAGTATTTATATGTGTAATGATAATAATTAAAACAAAGAAGACATGAACTTGAAAGGGAGTGGGATGAAAAGGCATATAGAAGGAGCAGGAGGGGAGGAGGAAGTGGAATGTAGTACACATACATGATATTTTCAAGGAAATTAAAACATTTTAAAGTACGCATGCTGGGGCTGGAGAGATGCGTCAGAGGTTATAAGCATTTGCTGCTCTTGCAAAGGATCTATTTTTGGTTCTCAGTATCTACACAGTGGTTCACAACCATGCATCATTCCAATTCCAGGAGAGAGATCCTTGGTGACCTCAGCAGGCACTAGGTGGTACATATGAGGTGCATAGACACATGCAGGCAAAGAACTCAGAGTCAAACATAAGTAACGAAAATAAAAAGGAGCCTTACAGTAATAACTATAATATCTCATGTAGAATGTATTAAATTTTAAACTCATTGGTGCCATCTTAGAAATGTCTTTTAATTAAAGTCATAATTTAGTTGTGTTCAGTTTAATTGCAAATATCACTGAGCATGATAGCTAGTCACCTTTCAGTGACTTGTGGTTTAGGTTACTTTTCCTTAACACTATCACTGTTAAGTTGTGTTTCAAACAGGTGTGTGTGTGTGTGTGTGTGTGTGTGTGTGTGTGTGTGTGTGCGCACACACACACAGTGACATATATGGTATAAGAAACTAACAATGCTAAATTTGCAATTCTACTCTTCGTACTACAGAAAATCATGTTCAACTGCCTGGGAAGCTGCTGTGTTGTCATGGATGCTAACTGAAGCTGTGAGGACAGACAAAGGCAAAGGGCTGCAGTTTTGATGCATGCTCAAGGTCTAATGCCGCTGCGTAAGAAAGGCCTCCCCTTTAGAGCAGCTTCTAGACAATGCCACTTTGTTTTTCCCTGGATTGGTCTTTCTATGCAGCCCTGTGAACTGCGAACTCACAATCATCTTGCCTTAGCCTCTCCAGTGCTGAGATTACGGCGTGAGCCGCCATGCCCGGTCCTAGTGGGTCACATGAAAAAGCAGACTGCAGAAATGTGCAGTGCAGAGCCCAGCTTCTCGGCACTGGTGGGTCACTGGCTCAGGAAATGGGGTCAACGTCACTGTACAGAAGACTCCTGCTGAGGCCCCTCACGACTGCGGGAAGCTATCTGAGAAGCAAGTTCTCTAGTAGTAGTTAGTGCATGACTGCCAATCTGACCATCACCTTTCTTACAATTTCCTGGGAAACTGAAGCACAAGCACCACCTCACTTGAAAACTCACTTAGCTTCTGGGGCAGCGTGTTACATAGCAATAAAGCACACTAGTAAACAAAGGCAGTTTAATGCAAGAGGTTACTGCATGAATACTTAGAAATAAAACCTACCAAAATAAATCCTTCTCAGTGAATAGAAGTGATCCTGTCATTAGCCTTAGAGTCTACTTGTACATATCTGACTACGATAGGAAACGGTAAGAACACAAGCATTCAGCAATCAAATCAGAAATGACTTCAAATTCTCTCCCCAAACTCAGACAAGTGTGTGTAGTGATAACCATAAGCCTACAACACAAAGAAGAGGAGAACAGTGCTGGTGTCCACAACCTAAACTGGTCCTGCACCTTTCTCCACTCTGTTCCGCCCTACAATGTCCTAAGGTTGTTGCTCTCCCACTTCAAGGTGCCAATCCTAAAGCCACTCCTCTTTGATTTACTGTGCTTGCCCACATTCTCTCTCCAGCAACACTACCCCAAAGATGCTGGGAACCTCTTTCTCAAAAGCTCAAATAGCTTTCAGTTCTCCAAGGTAGCAGAAATTCTACACCATACATGAATACCATTTTTCTAGAGACATTTTTTTCTGAACCAGGCAAAATTTCAACCTATGAATTTAATATTTCATTTTTACTTAAAGCCTATGCTTTATAATTCAGAGGGTTTCCATTCCTGGAGTTCCTCCTTTTAACCCCAAGAATTTACCCTGACACCTACCTCCTCCCTGCTCCCATCTGCTCAGCAGACCCTAAACAGCCTTTAAAGTAGATGCTTTCTGTAAAGAGCACACTCAGGGCTGGAAGTCAGCCAGTCATGTTTCCTCTTCAGTCTGGGAAGGAGTCAGTTAATTTTTAATGTGAAGAATGAAGGACAGTAAAACTCAACTTGACAATGTTCCCAGTCAAGATGAAGATTGTACTCTGTTAACCACTAAGCTATGCTTGAAAGGTCAAAATAAACTGACCAGTTTATTGGGAAGTATTGAAAACGTACAAAGTGCTTTTAGAGCCTTTTCAATACTTGTGTGGTGACCATGTGATGTACATCATTACAGGCTGGAGATAAGTCCCAATTCTCACTGGGACTTCTAGGGTCTTCTCCAGCCAAGGACTTACAGATTAGTGTCCTCAAATGAAAGGACTGAGCTTTATATGTTACAAAATATAAAGGTAAATTTTAGAAGTTAAATTTATAGTTCTTGACATAATAAAGATCTTCCTAAACAAAAACTAACTCTTAAGTCAACCAAGATGAACATATTAACAACATAAAACACTTCTCTTTTGGTTAAAAGTCAAATGATAGACCATTGTGTGTACAAATTAGATAGAGCCAGGCATGGCACCTGGAATCCCTGTCCTCAGAAAGCTGAGGGAGGCAAGAAGATCCAGAGTTGCAGGCAGGCCTAGGCTAAAGAGCGAGCCCGGTCTAATGAAGGCGGGGGGAATGCATCCGTCTGCAGAGATACAAGGAGAAGAAACGGGAACGCAGAGCAGTACTGTGTATACAGACTATTCTTCTTGCTTTGAAATTTTCAGAATAGCATCATAAAACTTAGGGGGAAATAGGAGCAAGAAAATTATAAAAAATAAAGTATGAGAAAAATATAACTTAATCCTTATGATAAACAATATAGGCCAAACTACAAAGCTTCTAAATTATATGAAATTTTCACTTTTCCAATTTTCTTTCACAATCTCATGTTTAAAGTACAATCAAGACATTATCGGTGGTAAATTTAGTTACCTTTGCTTCTTCAAGTTCCTTGTCGGCAGTGTCCACCACAAAATTCTTTTCTTTTTGCAATTGCTCTGCTAGTTGGTCAAGTTTAAGCAACTCTTTACAAAGATGCTCATTGTGGTTGGTTAGATCATCTACTTGAGTGCTTACCACCTCTTTACTATCCAAGAGTTTCCTAACACATTCTTCCAGGTCATGATTTGTCTGTTTGAGATCTTCAATCTGTTATAATCAGAAAGATAGCAATCACGTTAAGAGAGTCCCTTAGCTTCCTTCTGAGAAAAACAATTGGGTGTTAGAATCAGACATTGCTTAACTGACAAGAACACCTAATGGTACAGTCTTGGTGTCTTTTATCATTTTGTACCATGTGAATATTATCTATCTGGAAAAAACCACTAAGTGAGAATATGAATTAAATAACTAATCAGTGTGGTAAGGGTCAAATCTAGGTCGCCATGCATGGCTGGGAAGCAGCCTAAGCCACAATCCCAGCCACCAAATGATTTTTCTTAATAACTGCATCTTTTGTATCAAATTTCAGGGGTTATATTTTAATAGAAATACTATCAGTGACGGTGCATGTCTTTAATTCCAGCACCTGAGAGGCAGAGGCAGGTACTCTCTGAGTTTAAGGTCATCCTGGTCTACAGAGTGGATTCTAGGATAGCCAGGGCAACACAGAGAAACCCTGTCTTGAAAAACAAAACAAAGCATAACAAAATTAGTGCTTTAAATAGCTTTAAAAAATACTTGCAATTTCTCTTTTCAGAATTTCACATAGCATGTGATACATTACACTCATGCTCTCCCAGCCCCTCCTGGATTCCACTCCTATAAGTAACCCTTACTATTGCTTTACTATAGCTTTCTAAGCAAATTATTTTTAAAAATGTCCAAATAGCCATGCATGGTGGCATATGCCCATAATCCAAACACTCAGAAGGCTAAGGCAGGATGATCACATCATGGCTTTAAAACTAACCTGGCTATATAAAGAGACCTTGTCTCAAGGGGAAAAAAGCCAAATAATTTATCTGCAGTAAAGAAATTAAAGTTAATTTGAATAATTAATGACATTTACTTCTCAAGAATCAAATTTCTACTTGCTGTTCAAAACTGTTAACTCTTTAGAAAAGTCCTTTTGAACACAATAGCTTATTTGCCTAAACTAAATGCCACATCAATCTGGTATCTGCTAATTAATAAGGAGGACAACAGTTTCCAACCCAGTATCAAACTATCAATAGGTGTAAAAAGACATGGACACACATGCATTCATGCACACATACACACACACACACACACACACAGAGCAGACTCACTGAACAACATGAACACCAGAAAGCACATGGAACTCCAAAGACCCCAAGGACAGACTAGATGCCTACTCTCAGAGAACTTTTGTTTTGTTGAGGCACAAAGCATTCAGCACAATAATAGGGAAGCTTGTGAGTCACTCATATTTAAGTTATCTACAGAGCACACACTATATTCAAGACCCTGTGACGGTCTCCTTCAGAAGGTTAACTCAATTTAAGTAAGACGTACGAGCAACCCTACTCCCTGCACCCCGCACCTCCCCACCCTCCGCAGAACAATCTAAGCCTTTGGGTAGCACCTGAAATTGCTAAACGTCTAGGCTTAGTTTTGAGTCAGTCAGCCTTAGCCTTGAACATTTCAAGTAACTGCAGAGGTAACTTCTTTCAAAACTGAAAGTTTACTTTAAAGTATAAACTGTATTTGTCCCTCTATGAAGAATATCCTATAGTTCATGAATTATTCCTTTTTCTGTTTTTGTTTTGTTTGTTGTTGTTGTTGTTGTTGTTTGGGTTTTTTGTTTTTTATTTTGACATCTGTGTACTTTATTTCATTTTGTAGCAGAGTTACAAACATCAAAATGGTTTTACTTAAAAACACAAAACTATTATAATTCTCAAACACTCTACTTATTTATTTTAGTAGATAATAGCAAAATAGAGATGCCATGATGAATAAAAAGAATCTTAAATGAGATTTTTAAAATTCTTACAGTGAAAACTGTAAAACGATATGTATGAACAAGAAACTAGTTAACAGGAACACATATTTGTGCATATACATAAACATTATATATGAACAAAAATATATGTTTTCTCTATTAACAAATATAGTATTTCATACTTGCCTATATTTTATTCATGCACACAGAAAGATTTTTGAAGTACTATAAGAAAATGGAAGTAATATCTAATACCAAAAGTATTTCACCAGAAAGGCATAAATGGCAGCCAATAAAAATGTAGTAACACAACTTGTTCTTCATTCTTTCAACAAAACATGTAACGCATATCTAAAGCATAAGATAAACCACTCATATTTTATAACTATCCATAAATATACTAAAGATAAGCATCCATAAGACTTGTTCAACTTTATCTGGTATTCAACAGAGCAATTAGCTTTTTTTTTTTTTTTTTTTTTGGATATTTCTTTATTTACATTTCAAATGTTATTCCCTTTCCCAGTTTCCTGACCATAAGCCCCCATAACCCCCTCTATAAGGGTGTTCCCCTCCCCATCCACCCATCCTTACTGCCCCCCTCCCCCGACATTCCTCTGCACTGGGGGTCCAACCTTGGCAGGACCAAGGGCTTCCCCTTCCACTGGTGCCCAGCAAGGCTATTCTCTGCTACCTATGCAGTTGGAGCCATGGGTCAGTCCATGTATAGTCTTTGGGTAGTGTTTTAGTCCCTGGAAGCTCTGGTTGGTTGGCATAGTTGTTCTTATAGGCTTGCAGCCCCTTCAGCTCTTTTAATCTTTTCTCTAATTCCTCCAACGGGGGTCCTGTTCTCAGTTCAGTGGTTTGCTGCTAGCATTCACCTCTTTATTTGACATGTTCTAGCTGTGTCTCTCAGGAGAGATCTATATCAGGTTCCTGTCAGCATGCACTTATTAGCTTCATCAATCTTATCTAGTTTTGGTGGCTGTATATATATGGGCCACATGTGGGGCAGGCTCTGAATGAGTTTTTTGTTTTTTCTGAGACATGGTCTCACTTTTAGCCTTGGCTCATCTGGAACTCCCTGTGTAGATC
Source organism: Rattus rattus (assembly GCF_011064425.1). Lineage (NCBI taxonomy): Eukaryota > Metazoa > Chordata > Mammalia > Rodentia > Muridae > Rattus > Rattus rattus. Next base: position 114,043,553 of record NC_046157.1, read on the forward strand.
AGGCTGGCCTCAAACTCAAGAAATCCATCTACCTCTGTCTCCTGAGTGCTGAGATTAAAGGTACGCATCATCATACCCAGCAATGAATTATCTTAACTAAATATGTTGCAATGTCATTCATTATTCTGAATGTGTCACGTTAGGAAGTACACAAGGTCATTATGGTAATCCACCCATCACTGTGGTACTTTGTGAAGCATACTAACATGTGAGATTTAAAGTCTACATGATCAAAACCAAGAAACAAAAATAGGAAGGGGAATCTATAAATACACAAAGAACTTCCCCAGTTCAATCTTTTATGGTGACTGGCCTGAATTTCTCCCAATACCTTCTCTTTTGGCCTACTTCCATATACCAATTAAAGAAAGTTCTCTGAACCACTAAAAGGACTCATAGGAAATTTGAATATATAGTTGTTTTAAAATAGTGTGTATAGCTATAAAAGTTGGACTTATTTTAATTTTAAAAGAAATTTTTTGAAAATGTAAACTGGAAGTAACCATGTCACTAAGAATGTGATGCCAAGTCACCATTGTGACCCCAGCCTTTCTCATCTGTGCACTCTGGGTTCACTGTCACCAGTGTGTGCACCTATGTTGCAGACACACTATAACACTTCCTGCAATGGTCTAGAAACATTTTTACATATTTTTATTTACATTTCAAATGTTATTCCTTTTCCAAGTTTCCTGTCCATAAGCCCCCAGCCCATCTCCCTAGTCTAGAAACATCTTAAGTATTATAGTGCTACATCCTATATATCATAAAATCATCTTCAGGATCAGTGTCAGGAAAACTTCTTGGACCTGAACTTCAGGGAAGAAACTGGCTCTTTCCTGACCTAACAGGTAGAGTGTTTAACATTTTCTTCCTGCTTCCTGTATACCAAATGTGCAGCCCAACTGCTGGGAACCTGAACAAAAACCTCGTGCTAAACTACCTGCTCGCCATTCTACCACCAGCTCTTCACAAAGCAAACTGGAGTCTTTCCTGGACACTGTGACACAATTCCTGAGAGAACTTAAAGTGGACACAATTATCTGGGACCATGGTTCCTGAGGGTCTATGAAGGATGTGGCAGAAGTTTCACATCAAAGTCATCCCAAGAAACAGAGCACTCAGGCAGGTTTAGCCTGAAAGGTCTGCCCCCAAGTCACTCACTTTCCAAACCCAACCCAATCTCTCAAAGGTTTCTCAACTTTCAAACACTGTCCCAGCCAGGGACCAGGTGCCCAGAAACTTTCAACCTCTGGAGGACATTTCACATTCAAATCATCATACCAAATTTCTTCATTTTCCCTACCTTTCTTCTCTCAGGTACTGTGATCAATAGTGTGCTATTTTTAATAAGCTGTAAGATGTGAGTGTTGAACAATTCCAACAATTCATCTGTCTTCACAGTTCTGTTGTGTAGGTTTTTCTGGAGTAGTGTGTGGCCACACAGGTGTGCATTCACATGTATGAGCAGGCGGGGTGAAAGGGTAAGTATACACATGTGTATGCATGTGGAAGAGAGCGTGTTCTCTTTAACTGCTCTCCACCTTATGTACTGAGGCAAGGTCCCTCACTTTAACTCACTGCTCCCAGATTTACCCCATCTAGCTAGCTAACTGACTCCCGAGTGCCAGGGCTATCAGAAGGCCACCAGCCTACTCAGCATGGATGCTGGAAATCTGAACTTCATTTCTCATGCTTGCACAGCAAGCCCTCCACCTCCTGAGCTGTCTCCTCAGCAACCCCTCCATGCTATGAAAGTGTGTGGTGTGTACTACACATATGCTCATACGTGTGCAGGCCAAAGACAACCTCAAATGTCACTTGTTAAGCACTGTCTACTTTGGCTTTTTATAGACAGGTCTCTTGGTGTCCAGAGGACCCCAGGGATATGCCTGCGCCCACCTCCCCAGAGCTGGAATTACAGGTAGAATTACCACCATGCCTGGCTTTTCCACAATAGGTTTTGTGGTTTAAACTCAGGTCTTTGTATATGCATTATATTGAATTAACTTCTCAGCTCTTTCTTAGTATTTTATAAGATGCATTAAAATTATTTATTTACCTGTCCTTTCCCCTAACTTCTAAGCAATATACAGAACTCCTTTATGCATCATGAATTATGTATTCTGTACATAATGCTCATTTTATGTTAAGTGGGCAAATAAAACAAGTATATCATCGATAAATACATGAAAACCCTCCTTGCCCCCGACAGTAAGCCTGCTATCATTCAATTCACGATATAAGTACTTTAGAAGAGGCAGGCTGGAGTCCTCCATGCCTAGAATCTGGTGCATGTGCATCACTCTGTAAGTTCCAATGGACGTCAGTATCTCAGCTCGGCTAGGCCCTGCTGCCTTGAATGCACAAAGGCTCTCTTTGGGCAAAACCTCCTTGGTGATACAGCTTTCCTCAGCAGATATCTCAGCTCCTTCAAAACTCCAACGTCCTGAGTCTTTACCACAACTTGGGGTTCACCTTCAAAGCTTCATGCAAAGTCACTGAAGGATTCCCTGTAGGGAATCTGATCATGCTACTCGCTGCTTCACTTTCCAGACTTTTGTCAAAAATATTGGTGTAAGCCTCCAAGGTAACTAGAATTCTTACCTTCTGCATGCCGCCAAATTAGTACGTAGATGATCTTGTGTTGTGTTGTCAGCTCAAGAACTGGGACCCAGGGACAGCAGTTTGAGTAGCCTCGGAGTGCCTGTGCACTGAAAATCCTTCCCTAGGTTGCCTCAAAGAAAAATCTCTGAAATGGCTTTTCAGTTTTGCATCCTGGAGCCTTTCATGCATCAGGTGCCCCCTCCAGGCACCTCTTGCCGCAGTACAAAGCGAGTGAACGGCTCTTTAACAATGTGTGCACACGCTTCTGCTGCAGTTTTGAACACATGCATGCTCCTAAACTGCATGTGTTGCACATCTTTCTCCTCTACATCCTGTCCCTCACTGAAACCTGACTGCACATAGTAAGCAACAGGCATGCTACAGCCCAAATATTGTGCAGTCTTGAAGCTTCCTCTTCTGAGATCCGGGGCATTAATTCAATGAAGAGAGTGTTAAACATGTGCAGGGCCCTGGTTTGATTCCCACTACCACACCAAGAACATTTGAAATTTCCTCCACCAATAAATTAGTTCATTACCTTTTAATTCAGCCTTACTCAAATGTTCCTGACACAGGCAGAATGTGCTGGTTCACATCTTGGTGGACTAGGAAGCAGAGGGCAGACTGGAACCATGGGCAGTCCCTAGTGGGCTACTTCCACCAGCCAGGCCCCACCTCCTAAAGACTCCCCCTCTAAAATAGTGCCACAAGCTAGAGACTGCCCACTCGATACAGAGCCTATGGGGAACAATCCAGATTCAAATCAAAGGAGAGGCCTTGTTGAGAAATGAAGTCCTGACTGCTCTGACTCTCCTCCAACACCTCCCTAGCAAGAAGGACGGGTGGGTGCCTCTTACTACAGTGTAGAGGCAGATGCTCTGGTGCCCTCTGTGGTCTCTACCGACCTCAGAGATGATGCACCTCCTTACTACCAGATGGAAATCAAAGTCTTGGTTGCCTACTTAGTTTCCTGTGACACCAACTCTTCTCAGGGGTAGAGGTAAGGAAATGAGGCCAAGGAGAGGCACAGTTGAGGATCCTTGTCGCCACCTGAAAGGATCAAAGTCTAGATGCTGGCAGGAAAGGTCTGCAGTCTTCTTTTAACTTGCTTGCTTTTTAGGCAAGCAGTTATTATCTTAGTCATTCGCTTTGTGTTTCTCTGGGAAGTGTTTTGAGTCCACATTTTATGCATTACCTTATATGTGGATATTAGCCATTAAAAAATGATAACCAAGGGCTGGAGAGGTGGCTCAGTGGTTAAGAGCACTGACTATTCTTCTAGAGGTCCTGAGTTCAATTCCCAGCAACCACATGGTGGCTCACAACCATCTGTAATGGGATCTGATGCCCTCTTCTGGTGTGTCTGAAGATGCTATTATATATATATATATATATATATATATATATATATTCTTTTTAAAAAAATGATAGCCAAGCTCTACAATCCACAGATTCAAAGAAAATAGGTATAGAGGAAGGAACACACAGATAGACAGACAGGCAACAGGCAGACACATAGACATAGACACAGACACACACACACATATACACACACACACACACACACACACACACACACACACACACACACACCAATCTCCCTGGGAGGGGAATCAGAATAAATATCAAGGGTGAATGGAGTGTGAGGGATATGAGAGTGGGAGGCTGGGGTGGGATATGGGATTTAGGAAGAGAATGAGTGGAGAGACAACTAGGGGTGGTATGGAGACCTAGTGCAGTGGAAAGTAACACTAAAATGGCTTCTAGTGATACTCTGCTCCACTCATACATCAGTGCCTTGTTCAGTCAGCCATCTTCAGAGAGGCTTCCTCCTGCAGCAGATAGGGACCAATACAGAAACCCACAGCCAGGCATTATGCAGTGAGAGAGACCGTGGCACACACAGCGCTAAACAAGATGTCTTCATCAAACCCCTCCCCTCAGAACTCGGGGAACCTCACAGAAGATGAAGCACAATCACAGCGCCTGCAGCAGCTCCCTGCACCACAGCTTCAGTTTAGTATTCTTATGAGACTGTAAGAATGAATGGTCTGGTTCTTGTGCCCACTCTTGGGGCTCTTTTAGTTTTCTGTTGGCTTGGCTTGTCCAACTTTCAATACAGTGTGCTTTATTTTCTGTTATTAGATTTTACATGTTTTATGTTTGTTGTTATCTTGTAGAGGCCTGTTCTTTTCTAGTGGCAGACAAAAGGTGAGTGGGTCTGGATGGGAGAGGAGGTGGGAAGCAGCTGGGAGGGGTAGAGGGAGGGGAAACTGCACTCAGACGGTACTATATGATAATACGGTGTAGTGTTTAATAAAAGGGAAAAGTGTTATACTGTTTTATATCTCCCGTTAGACGCTGTATTTAACAGGAGGAAACAGGAAAGGAGATGATGGATCCACTTTATGTTCCCCAAAGTCCCTGCTTTCCCACCTCCAGACTGAGAGTCTCCTGGAGGCCCTGGCTGGCCTCGAACTCATTGTGAAGTCTGAGTATTACCTTCAACTTCTGATCCTCCTGCCGCTACCTCCTGAGTGCTAGGATTACCAGCGTGTTCTACTCTACCCAGTGTGTATGGTGCGTGGATCAAACCCAGGGCTCTGTGAGTGCTAAGCAGATTCTCAGTCAGCTGGGCTGTACCTACTCCGGGAAGGTCTGTTTCAGAGCCTTTGTTGTATCCTGTGCTAGATGGGCTCAAACCTGTAGCACAGAGCACTCTAATTAAATCCCTGCTAACTTGGAAATACAAAGAAATCCTGTCTGACATTTGCTAGCTAAACGGCATAACTCTTTAACCACTGGAAATTTAACTGCAGTGTGTGTCAATAGAAATGGCCACTATTTCACATGGTTGTATATGGCCAAGTAAGATTCTGCAGTAAAAGGCAGAGGATAGGGGGCTGGAGAGATGGCTCAGTGGTTAAGAGCACTGACTGCTCTTCCAGAAGTTCTGAGTTCAATTCCCAGCAACCACATGGTGGCTCACAACCATCTGTAATGGGATCTGATGTCCTCTTCTGGTGTGTCTGAAGACAGCTACAGTGGACATAGACACGTAAAATAAATAAATCTTTTTTTAAAAAAAAAGCAGCTGAAGTGCCTGGCACAGTCTCATCACTGTAACTCTAGAATTTGTGAGGCTAACACAAAAGAATTGCTGTGAGTTGAAGGCCAACCTGGGTTGCATAACAAGATCCTGAAAGGAAAAAAATACTGCATAATACATAATTTCCACTCACTAACTCTGAATCTATTATATCAAACTCATTAAAAAGTTGAATGAATCCAGGCAGTGGTGGTGCAGGCCTTTAGTCTCAGCACTCAGGAGGCAGAGACAGGAGGATCTCTGTGAGTTCAAGGCTAGCCTGATTTACAAAGAGAATTCCAGGACTGCCAGGGCTGTTACACAGAAAAACCCTGTCTCAAACAACTAAGCCCCCATCCCAAACTGAGTGATTTTAGAATCTTTATATTTAAAAAAGCTCTGAATTAGTAATTATTTACTCTACATCTTCTTGCTCTAAAATAAACCCACATGTTGAATTAGTTAGGAAAAGTATTTATGAATACATAAACCAAGGCTAACCTGTAATTTCAGTGTAGAGATGACTCTATCTTGGGTTCTCCCTTCTTGTTCTAGTTGGAAAGTATTCTGGTTTCTTCCAGCTTCAGAAACTGGAGCCCCGAGACCAAACTGATGTTCTTTGGTGGTAACCTAGCAAAAAGAATGAGATATAAAAAAACAGAGCTGTAACTTCTCATTTCAGTAAGTTTTGAAAGCCAGTAACAATCTATTTCATTCATATTTTCTACTGTTTTTAACTTTCTCCTCTGTAAAGCAGAGTTTACCAAGTTGTACTTTCGTAAGAGTTTATGGTGTAAAACCTGGGGCTAGTGAGATGGTTCGGCAGTTAAGGGAGCTTACGCAGAGGACAGTTAGATCCTAGCACTCAAACTGAGGGACGCAGCTCATAAATGCCTCCAGCTCCAAGAGATTTCATGTCTCTTCTAGCTTCTGTGGCTTCTTGTACACATGCATGCATATGAACACAAACAAACACACCCACATAAAATAAATCTTTAAAAACAAAACAAAAGAGGTAATTCAACAGGAGAGATATCATGATATCCCTCCTAATCAGTGCCAGTGACATCATGGTTATTGGAGGAGAAACCAATAATTGTACAGATTTACTAAACCAGCATAATCCCTAACAACAATCTGTACAGACTTGTCCTTACACCCACAGATGAGCATAGTCTTCACCCCTCATCAAGGAAAGCTCTCTGTACAACAGATGGAGAGCATGACAGACAACCACAGCCAATCAAACTGCAGAGCTGAGGTTACATCTACAGAGACTCCCACACCTAAGGCTCAGGGAACACTGCAGAAGACCAGCAAAGATCGTGAGGGTTAGGGAGCTTGCTGTCTTGACACTGTGTCACCTAATGTCACTGTCACCTAGTACCATCAGAAGCTCTGCCCATAAAATCTGACCAACATGGCCCACAGATGTGAGCTGAGCAAGGAGGACACCAATGAACTCCACAGGGAAAAGCCCACGGAGCCTCAGCACCACACAGAACTATAGGCAACTGAGTAATGCTGGGAGCAAGAGATGGAAGCTGGAGAGATGGCTTAGCAGTGAAGAGCACCGAGTGTTCTCCTAAAGGTCCTGAGTTCAATGGAAGAGCCAACCACTGGCTGTCCAGTGCCAAACTGTCAGCTCTGAAAGTACACAGTAACAGTATATGAACTCGACAAGTTATAGTTAGAAACACACATGCAGATACAAATATATATTTACATGTAATGGCAAATGATGGAAAAAGAGATTTGAAGGAGAACTGGGAGGGAAATATGGGAGGCTCTGGAGAGGGAAAGGGAAGGCAGAAAAGGTGTAACTAAAATACAACTCCAAATATTAAAAGGGGGGATGGCAACAGGAAAAAACCGTATCTGTTTTTCAAATAACACTATGCTAGTGAGTGTGCTTTTTAAAGATATATGCCCTGTTCTGTCACTTTCCTGAAGAAATAAGAGTTGGTGGCAAATAAGAGTACTCCAGACCTGTGCTTGTCAACTGTGGCAGTCATTAGTCATGTTAGCTACTGACATTGTATAGTAACAAATATTTGCTACTCATCCACTAGGGGATACAATCTTTGAAACACAAGTTCTATAAATAAAAAGCAAAAGAAATATTCTAGCAGAAAGATCAGAAGAAACATATGAATACTTACAAAAACATTCAACAATACCCTTGAGAGATGTGATATGAATTAAAACAATACTGAGTACTCCCTTTTAACCACCACCACGACAAAGGCCAATTGAGCTGGATATATGATTGTGTGTGTGTGTGTGTGTGTGTGTAATATGCACATGAGTATATAAATGTGGAGACCACAGAACATTTTGATCACATTCCGAAACCTTACTGCTTTGTGAGTTAGGTCTTTCACTGAACTGGAAACTCATCATTTTGGCAAGACTGCCTGGCCAGAGAGCCACTGGGATCCACCTATCTTCATTCTCCTACACTGGGGTTACTTGAATGTAAATGCATGCCTATTTCTTTTTCCATGAGTGCTAGGGACTCAAACTCTGGTCCTCACACTTGTATACAAGCACTCAACCTCTGAGCCACCTCCCGAGACTAATACATTAGAACCTAACTTCACAACTATACATCATCGTTGATGGTAGTATAAAATGACAGTTTATGGAAAACAACTGTACAAAATCTACTAACACTGAAAGTATACATATAGCTTCCATCCAAGTTATCTCATGTCTGGGACTCTATCACAGATGCAGAGCTACAAAATAACACGTGTTCTAAGTCTTCCAGGATATCACGGGAGCCCACGACTCCATAGCATTTACACAATATATCTGAGAAATGATGTCATTTAGAAAGTATTAGAATCTTCCTGACTCAGGGCTATCATTCTATTAAAAGTGAGAAATTGTTGATGAGTGTAGTGGTGCAAGTCTTTAAGGGGCAGGTGAATATCCGTGAAATCATCTACAAAGCAAGTTCCAGAACATCTAGGGCTGTTACAGAGAGAAACCTTGTCTCAGAGAGAGGGGGGAGGGGGAGGGAGAGGGAGAGGGAGACACAGACACAGACACAGACACAGACAGACGAACAGAGAGAGAATTTGTAAGTACATCCTAGACCAATGGTTCTCAATCTGTGGGTCTCGGGCTCTTTGGGAGTTGCATATCAGATTATACATTATATCTACTACCCCACCTGAAATGTCAGCACACATCTCATAGACTACTTGAAGTTATGAACCATTTAGAACTTTATGAAATATATAAAAATTCTACCACTTCTCACTTGGTTTCTGTTGACAACTATGTTCTTATTTACAAACATTTGACTCAGAAAAGCAGAAGAAATAATTTCTCACTTTGGCAATTAATTTTTAAATTTTGGTGAATAAATGAATCACAAAGGAGTGGTATTTAAATGGAGGTCCTTATTCACTGTACACCTGATACCCTGCAAGTCTATTATTGCCTTTCCACCACAGTTTGAATTGCCAAGATCTACTTTTGCCAAACATACAAAGCTCTTCACAATTTGTTCCCTTCTACTCTGACCACTTTATATTCTTAATACATATACCTAGAAACACTCTTCTTCGCTAACATTTTAAGGCTCAGTTTGAACTCCATATTCTCAAGATCTCTTCTGTTTTTTATGCTATGAGGAGGGTGTCATCTACAAGACTTCCATACATATGCTGATTAGGCAACAATTTAGGTATTCATGTTTTCTAGATATATCTTCCTTACACGTTTACTTGAACCTTAAAAAAAACAAGCAATGTCTGAAAATTATGTCCCTACCAGTCTGGGGAGAGGGAGAGGGAGAGGGGGAGAGGGAGAGGAAGAGGGACCCTACAGGAAGTGGAGGAAGACAGGGCACAATCTCAAGTGTCAGCCCAGCTTTTCCACCTTGTTTTACACAGGGTCTACTGTCTTATTACTGCATTACCAGGCTAGCTGGCCCACAGGCTTCCAAGGTTTCTCCTGAATCCATCTTCCATCCGTTCACTACCATCTGGCTTTACATAGTGTGCTGGTTGGTTTCTGTCAACTTGATACAAGCCAAGGTCGTATAAGAGGGGAGTTCAGCTGAGAAAACTTCCATCATACTGGTTTGTAGGCAAGTCTGTAGAGCATTTTCTGCATCAATGATTGATGTGGGAGAGCCCAGCGTATATGAGTGACACCACTCTTGGACTTAGGTGGTATAAGAAAGCAGGCTGAGCAAGCCATTAAGCAACATGCCTCCATGGTCTCTGTCTCAGTTCCTGCCTCCAGGCTCCTGCTTTGATTCCCTACCCTAGCTTCTCTTTACGACTACAGCTGTGTGATGACTTGATTGAGATGTCCCCTGTAAGTCTCAGTCATTTGAATATTTGGTTCCTGGTTGGTGGATATTTGAAAAAGATTAGGAAGTGTGACCTTGTTAGAGGAGGCATGTCACTGGGGGTGAGTTTAAGATTTCAAAAGCCTCTGCCATGTGCCCTCTGTTTCTTGTCTGTGGATCAGGAGATGAGCTATCAGATGCTCCAGCACCATGCCTGCTTGTCTGCAGCCATATTCCCCACCATGGTGGTCATCAACTCTAAACCTCTGGAACTGTAAGCTCCAAATAAACCCTCTCTTCTATAAGTTGCCTCGGTTATAGCATTTTATCACAACAAAAAAGTAACCAATGCAAACTGTAAGTGGAAATTAGCTCTTTCCTCCCCAAGTCCCTGTGGCCATGCTATTTTATCACAGGAATAAAAATCTAACTAGAACACATGAGTTTTAGGATCTAAACTCAAGTGTTTATCCTATCACTCATGGAGCTATCTCTCCAGCCTCTAGAGTTCTTTACTAACAGGAAGGCCTCTGAAAGAAGTAAGCTAAACAAAACTAAACTTTTCTTTATTCTCCGTGGTAGACTGAAAATCAAGTGAGGATTCTACAAAAACAGATACTAGGCTAGTCTAGTAATTAAATAAGAAAACCTGCTTGACACTTCATGCCAAGCTGCTACCATTCTCCCCTAGCTTTCAAGGCAATACTATGGGTAGTAAAGAGAGATGCATATCTGAAACTTCAGTGCCTGGCCTGCCAATTTCCACACCCCATACCACACAAATGATCTCCACATTCCAGTGAGCGCTAATATCTATTTACTTAGATATTAGAATATTTAGAACCTACTACTTTCCATTCCCACAGACCTATGGACAAGCCTGCATCAGAGCACTTAGTGCTGTGCTGCTTTCATTGGACAGTCACTGCCACAGCAACTTGAAGATGTCTGAAACAAACCTCCAAAATCCCTCACTGCCCTTTGCTCTCTTTGATTCATATTCTTTTCAGATCTCCATGAGGAGCCACCATCAAGTGTGTATATGCACAAGGTTAAAAATAAAAAATAAAAATATTTTAAAAGGAGGTTGTCTGACTCTTTTCTTTTCTTGACTCTCACCTAATGTATCAACGAGTTATGTTGGTTCTAGCTCCAAAATGTACATCCTAAATCCATCTGTGGTGGTTTCAATAAAAATGGCCATCCACATTGGGAGTGGTGCTATGAGTGGGTGTGTCACTGGGGATGGGCTTGAGGTGTCAGAGCTCAAGCCTGTGGAGGATGTGGAGATAAACCTGGTGGAAGAAAAAGTGGGATGGAGAGCTAGGTGCCACAAGTTCGAGACTCCTTGAAGAGTCCAGATCCACTGTCTGTGATCTGACGTGGATCCCAGCACACCAGTGAGAAACACAAAGTACCCAAGCCCAAAGCAGAGACTGCTTCCTGTCTTTACTGAAATCTCCCCCAGGGGACTGGACCCTCCCCTACAGGCTCAAGGACAGGCGAGTCAGATTCTGCTAAGCAACCCAGGCTGCCCCCACACACACACCCCATTTGCCCTTGAATACATAAACATATTCTAGTTGGCTAAAAAGCTATAGAAAGCTTATGTGACAAACAATAAAGTTAGACCTTTACTCTGATGCTGGTTTCCAGATTCTGACTCCTGGCATCTCTGTGAGCTCTCTTTCCACTTTCTTCCCACTTCCAAGTCCCTGTTCCCACACTGCCAGGCCCAGTGCTGCTGCCTCTTCTTGCTGCCTGCAGATCCAGATGCAGAACTCTCAGCTGCCTCTCCAGCACTATGTCTGTATGTTGCCATGCTTCCCGCCTTGGCCAAAATGGGCTAAACCTCGGAAGTGTGAGCCAGCCCCAATTAAATGTTGCCCTATATTAGAGTTGTCGTGGTCATGGTGTTTCTTCATAACAATAGAACCCTACCTAAGCAGAAGTTGTTACTAGGGACTGGGGTATTGCTGTGATAGGCTGGACTATGTTTTTATTTGGAGGTATATGAAACACTTTGGGACTTTGGCCTAGAAAAGTGACTGGAGATTTTAAATACGGCTTAATGGGCTATCCTAGTAAGAACATGGAAGACAGTAGTACAGAGGATGATTTGAACTGTTGGGGTCTGGCTCAAAAGATTTCAGAGGAGAATATTATTACTACGTGTCCTAGAGATTGTTCTTGTGTTATTTTGTCAAAGAATGTGGCTGCTTTTTGCTTATGTCTGAAGAGTCTGCCTGAGGCTAGACTGAAGAGTTTTGGGCTGTGTTAGCAGATTTGAAAACAGCCTAGTGCTGACTCTGTCTGTGCTTATTAGTGGCCAACTATACACAGATCTGTAGTGAAAAGGAGAAAGCTGGGCAAGGAAAATACAAAACATACAGTTTGAGGAGAAAAGGAGCACCAGGATGTGTACACAGATTGAAGAGAAGCCTGATGCTAAATGGAGTAGCAGAGAACAGTGATCTCAGAACAACACCCCACCAAGGCAACTTGTGGAAAGCATTCAAGAAACACGAAAGGGGTTTCACAAAGCTTAGAGCTTGGTATGGTGGTGCACGCTTTTGATCCTGGCACCTGCAGGGCAGAGGCAGGTGGATTTCAGAGTTCAAGAACAGCCTGGTCTACAGAGTGAGTTCCAGGACAGTCAAGTTTAAGCGTTGAAGCAAACCATCAAAACATAAAACACATTCCAGCTCCCCCGAGCAGACTCAGCAGCTTCGGCCACATGGTTCGAGCTTTAGAGTCAAGGGTACAAGAAAGGAGTTAGAGAATCTCTTTCCTCAAGTAAGGAAAGTCACTGAGGTCAGTTCAGTGGCAGGGGTGTCCCTGAATGGAGGCCCAGAAAGACCACTGCATGAAGCTGTAAAAGAAAAGCCTGGATTGCTCTGGAGACCCCAAAATGATAAGAGATGCCAGAGCCACGGGCTACCTGCTGAGGAAAGTGGGACCAGCCCAAGAGAGAAAGAAGTGCACTGCAGTCAACAGAGCTGAAGGAATCTGGAGGTCTGAAGAGGCTCTGACATCAGACATGGAGATCCAGTTTGGAGTGTGCCGGCTGGTTTTCAGTCTTGCTTTGGTCCAGTCTTTCCTCCCTGTGCTCCCTTTTGGAACAGTAACGTCTATCCTGTGCCATTTTATGTTGGAAGCATGTGATCTGATTTTTCATTTTGACTTTACAAGGAACCACAAATAAGAAACTACATGAGTCTCAGAAAAGACTTTTGAATTCTGGACTTTTAAACAGTGCTGAAACTGTGGTAAACTATGGGAACTTAGAAATTGGACTAAATGCATTTTGCATTATGATATGGTGATAAGTGTATAGGGCCAGGGAGTGAAATGTGAGGGGCTGAAAGAAAATGGCCATCCTAGGCATATAGGGAATGGTACTATGAGGAGGTGTGGCCTTGTTGGAGGAGGTGTGGCCATGTTGGAGGAAGTTTGTCACTGATGAGCTTGAGGTTTCAAAAGCTCAAGCCAGGCCCAGTGCTGCTGCCTCTTCTTGCTGCCTGCAGATCCAGATGCAGAACTCTCAGCTGCCTCTCCAGCACCACGTCTGCGTGCTGCCATGCTTCCCACCTTGACCAAAATGGACTGACCCTCTGAAGTATAAAACAGCCCCATTTAAAAGTTGTCCTTTATAAGAGTTGCTGTGGTCACGGTGTCTCTTATCAGCAATAGAAATCCTAAGACATCATCCATTTCTACACACTATAAGGATATGCCTCAGGTGCACCCTCCCCCCACCTAGATTACTGCAAGTTTCCTACTGGTCTTCCTGCTCCTTCCCTTGCTTTATAGAATTTATTCTTCACCCTAAAATGAGATGAATCACTTTAAAATGTTTAGAGGCTGTTCAAAAGCACTCCAATGGCTTTCTGCTATAATTAGGACAAAATCTAAACTTCCTTAGGCCCTGTCTGAGTTGGTGCCTTCTCTTTAAAGATCTGGTACTTTCTTCCTCACTTATCAATTAGCTTTACTGTCTATCTGTCTGTTCCTCTCATGGCTGCTCTGACCTGAAGAGCTGTATGTCCCTCAAGCTAATGCCACAAAAGCCTCGTCCCCAGACTGACAGCCTTAGGTGGTACAGGAGCCAATTGGTATGCAGAACACACATATAGCACTTTTGGGGTCAGCTCCTAGCACCAAAAAGTAAACTAGATCATGGTCAATTACCTGTATAGAAGAGGCCCCAGGCCTCTCTCACACTTTGTATCATGAGGAAACAACAATAAGGTATGTATGAACCAGGAAAAGGGCCTCCACCAGATATGATCTTCCAATTCCCAGCTTCCAGAACTGTTAGGATTAAATGTTTGTTGTTACAATCTCCTGAGCATACAGTGTTCTGTTGCAGCAATGCAAATGAGCTACGATGTGGTCCATTTCCATTCGACTTCATGCTCTCTTCCCACTTTTCCCCACCAGGAGCATTCTCTCCTCAGCCTTTTTTTTTTTTTTTTTTTTTTAAGATTTATTTATTTATGTTTGTAAATGAGTACACTGTAGCTGTCTTCGGACACACCAGAAGAGGGCATCAGATCCTATTACAGATGGTTGTGAGCCTCCATGTGGTTGCTGGGAATTGAACTCAGGACCTCTGGAAGAGCAGTCAGTGCTCTTAACCACTGAGCTATCTCTCCAGCCCTCTCCTCAGCCTTTTACCTGACTGACATCTTCTCAACCTCAGCTCTTTGGTTTGAACATCACAATAGCTTTTCTCCCTCAATCTCCTCCTTTAAGCAGATTCTCTCTCAGTCACTCTCCTCTCAGGCTACTACACTTGCCCCTACTTGAAATTATATTACTTATTTGTCTCCCTGCTTTCTGTCTATTTTCTTCTACCTGGATATAAATTCCAAGACGGCTAGGCTGTTGTCTGGTTGCTATGTTTGAACAAAGTCCACCAAAGTTTCTCTATGGAACATTTGTATTTACTCAATGAATAAATATTTAGAGTTAATAAAACATTTTTAAATAATGACATTTAATTAAACAAAGCAGTTTCTGTGGTGGAATGAAAGTAAATCCCAAGAGGACTAATAAATGAATAAGGATTAAAAATCAAAATATAAAATGTAAGCCTTTAATCAGAATGGCTACAAGAGCCAAAGAGGTGGAATAAAAGTTAAAGGAAGACTAAGGCTGTAGAAGGTTCACTGCCAAAAGAGAAAAGTATGCTCCATTCTTTTCAAGAGACCCCTTCCAGAGTCAAACAAGTACTGTGGCTCTCAAGAAAATGCAAAGAAAGTCTGCACATCCTTACTCTGAAAATTCAAACCTGAAATCCTCACAAAGTTTCTGAGCAACAGCATGAAGCTACAAATGCAAAAGTCCATACTTGACCTCAGGAGAGTGGCCAAAGTCAAAATCCCAGGATACCAAAAGTGTTACGGAAAATGGATATAAAGTTCATATGAAACAAATTAATTTTCTGTTTAGATTTGGCCCTATCCCTGAGATGCATCATGTACATGCAATATCCCAAAGTCCCCAACCTCTGAAACAGCAACACTTCTGATTTTAAGCATTTCTAATGAACGATATCTAATCTGCATACACAAAACCACTTCAATATTTCCTTAGGGCCAGGACCAGTGAGATGACTTAACTGATAAAGGCACTGTGCCTGAGCCTGATGACCTGAGTTTGATCACCCAGGACCCATATAGTGAAAGAAGAGAACCGACTCTCACAGTTCCTCTATCTCCGCACAGGCACTGTAGCATACATCCTGGCAAGCAAGTGTGCACACATACACATAGAAGTTGTCCTCTGACCTCCTCATGCACATAATGTGCACGCACATGCACATGCATAAACATACACACACACACGGGGGGGGGGTTGAAAAAGGAATTCACTAAAGTAATGCAAGTAATGAAGTCCTACAACAGAGAAAGAATGAAGACATAAATTAATGTTGATTGGTGGAGAGGCAAAAGGTGAGTAACATGAGGAAACCCAGGTAGCAGGTACACTATCCTCTGACACAGAATGAGAAAAGCAAAGGTAAGTGGAATTTTAAATAAGGGTTAAATATGAGGAACTTCCTACCTAGTGGGACTTTAATTTTTCAGTGAAATGAAGTTAAGATTATATGTTTAAAAACTATCAGCAAAAGGCGGGAAGGGTAGGGAGGATCAAGATAAAACAATATATGTGTGTGAAATGTCATGATACAACAGACTATTTGTATACTAACTTCTCTCCTCTGGTCACCCCCTCCCACTGTATACTAACTTTCTTTTTAATTATTATTTTATGCATGTGAGTACACTGTAGCTGTCTTCAGACACACCAGAAGAGGGCATCGGGCCACCATGTGGTTGCTGGGAACTGAACTCAGGACCTCTGAAGAGCAGTCAGTGCTCTTAATCGCTGAGCCATCTCTCCAGCTCTGTATACTAACATTTAAAAATTAGTTTTAAAATATATCATTAGGGTCAGGAAAGTACACACTGTACACATAGGATCAGAGTTTGGATCACAGCATCCTTGTAAAGAAGACTGGGCACAGCAGTGGCAGCATGTGCCTGTGATCCTAGCATGGGACAAGCAGGGGACAAGAGAACCACTGGGCATGCTGGTCAGCCAGACTAACAAACTCCAGGCTCAGTGAGAAATGATGCCTTAAAAATAAATAAAGTAAAGAGGGATTGAGGGAAAACACCCAGGTCAGTTTGTAACCTTCACACACATGTATACATGTGCATGTAACACATAACACACAAAGTATCATTGCTCTTAAGCAAACTGAGTCACACAGTACACATTTGGCAAGTAGCTATTATATTGATACAATAATTAAAAATACTGTAGTATTTTCAATTCAGGCCTGAAAACTGGTTCCGGGAAAGCTAAACTAGGGTTAAGTTTTGCTTTTTTTTTTTTTTTTTTTTACAATTCTCTCCAAAAGTTAGATTTTTAGACTCATCAAAGTAGGATAGAATTGCCTACCAGGAGATATGGATAATCCTAAAAAAATTTTATGAATGTCACATTTATATTTATGACAAAAAAATAAGTGAGTATGTTTTGAGAACATACTTCAAGCAAAATAGTAAAGTCATTAAAGTTTAAACTTTTCTTAAGGTAAACAACAACAAAATCTCCCCAGTCATTCCACTCCAAGCTCCAAGCTCATCTCTGTTTCTACAATCCAGTCTCTAAAGAAATAACTTATGTTCTCAATGCAGCATGAAACAATGGAGAGGCAGTGTTTATCAAGACCTTAGAAACCCAAGATGGAGTTAGCTATTCTCTGAAGGCTTTTCTAGACCAAAGGGATTAGTAATTTAAGACTAAGACCAATGGTGCAACTAAAACAAAAAGAACTACCTTCCCCACTAACTCTCCTCAAAACATGAGATGCATATATTTTAATACCCATAACCCTGTCAGTTATTTGAAAACCCGCCAACAGTAAATTGTGGTATACCTTTACAGTGGAACACTAGCAAACTACCTGGAAGCAGTAAGAATACAACCTCTAAGTGTTGAAAACAAGCTGTAGAACACCTGCTACAGTTTCCCTTCTATAAAGTCCCCTAACAAGGCAGACTGTAAGCTGTACGTTTGCACAGGATGATAAAACTACTAGGAAAAGCAAGAAAATGGCTAGCATTGCCAGTATGGGGAATAAAGGAAGCGCAAGAGCATGTGATTTGTTAGGGAATAAATTACACCTGTTTTAATGGCCTCTACTTGTGGAAAACTTTAAAACCAAATTATTTTTAAACAAATGAGACATTAGACTGAAAACAGAACCCGGGGGCTCTCTCTTTGCCTGGTTATATTCTGGGCTACGGCAATGATTCTTCTTTGGAAAATAAGTAAAACCTGTTTTTAAAACTGCCATTAAATAATATCGAGGTTTGGGGGTTTGAAAGGAATATTGGTTGATGTAATATATTTCTTATTTCTTTCCCAGTAATTAAGACAGAAGGACTTAGTTCATTGCTTAATTAAAATACAATTGTTTTGTTCTTGAAGCACAGTTAAATATAACTTCCCTTTAGCTTAACAACCTATTCTATTCCGAAATTACTATGACTTTATTTCCCGAAAGTGAACAAAATGTACTCGAAATCCTGAAAACCAGTAGAATAAAATGACTAGCTAGTACCGTGGGACACGCAGGTCTGCAGGGGCTTAAAGAAAACACCGAACCCTGTCACTTGTGCAAACCTTTCTTAAAATCTAAGTCGTTGACTGAAGATTATATACAAATACTTATGTACATATATACGTCGGCATTTTTAGATATTAAATGCATGACAGATGCCTATTTGAGTCTTGAATAAGTTTTCAAACAAAAACCAGTCTACCCTGCCTTTCCTCTGTACAAACTAGGAGATTGTGAGGTTTTTTTTCATGCAAAATTCAATTTCTCCCTTCATCTGCCTTCTAATCTATAAAGAAGAGATTGAGGAGAGACTGGGGGGTCCTGAAACAGACAGGCTAAACTTCCAAATGCCACAGCTTCACCTCAGTGTCTCTAAGCAATCAGTCCCCCAACAACCAAGCTGAGGCAGGCAGCGAAGCGGTCACCATAGGAACTGGGCTCAACCATGAACTCCCCAGAAACTAGGGTAAATTTTGCTCCTGGAAGCCATCCTACCCGGCGGGTTACCCACGACACAGCTGCCCAAACAGCGATGCCCACCCCGGGCCACCGTGAGGCTCTCCCCACCCTCTTGCAGCCGCCCCGGAGTGGCTCTCTTCTAGCCCAGCGCACCTCCGAGGCTTCTCCCTGGAGTTCCGCAGCCCTCCCCCGGCCTCCGCGGCCACCGTCCTCCCCGGAGCTCATCCCGGCCACTATGGGGCCTATGGCCTTGCCAGAGATCCAGCCCCACCCCGGCCTCCATCCTCCGCCCCTGTCTCCTTCTTCCCGCCCCCTGGCTCCGCCCCGGCGGAGGCGGGCGCTGGGCAGGGCGCAGCGGGAAGAGGGCGGGAGCGGTTAGCTCGGGGCTGGCCGACGCCCCGCCCTCACGCTCTGTACCTGAGCGGGGCTCTCCTTCCACCTCCCCGGCGCCTCCGCTCCACTTCCGTCCGGCGCGCCCTAGCCCCCGTGCGCACGCGTACTTGGCTCGACACGCCCTCTCGCGGGGACTACGGATCGTGCGCGCGCACCCGAGCGAGCACGTAGCGACGTAGACAGCCGCGGGCCCGCCTGTCAGGGCTCCGACTTGAGGCCTTTTCCTGGTCCATCCGCGCC
Organism: Rattus rattus; assembly: GCF_011064425.1. Taxonomy (NCBI): domain Eukaryota; kingdom Metazoa; phylum Chordata; class Mammalia; order Rodentia; family Muridae; genus Rattus; species Rattus rattus. Next base: position 114,062,795 of record NC_046157.1, read on the forward strand.
GCGCAGGCGCACGGCCACGCAGCGCCTTGATGGCCGACCCGTGCGTCCAGTCTCTTAGTAACCATCCTCCAGCCTGCGCTTGCGTGGAGGCAGCCGGAACGCGCATGCGCGGTGGCCGTCGCCCGGCGCTGGCTCCCCTGCTGCGTCCCAGGAGCCCCAGGAGTTTCTAGCTGAGGGAGGCGGTTACTCCCTAGAGCTGAAGCTGTGCTGTGGGAGCCTTAAGGTGGGGTACCCTGTCGCAGCTTCCTGGCGGGAGACGATCTGTCCTGGTGAGCGTGGCACCTAGCCACCGGTCTGCTCGGGTCAGGATGGATCTGGGAAATGGCAGATCCAGCATTCATCTCCCCCATGCCAGGCGGGCATTTCTGTTCTACACGCCGGTCCTCTCTAGCACGCTTAGCAATGAAAACCAAGAAAGGATATAAAACCTCGTGAGATGTTAAATACTGTATCTGAAGGTTTTAACCCGAGTTTGGCTCCTACCAGCGAGCAAAATTGGGCCTTTTCTTATCCCGACGTATTTTTTTTTTTCTATTCGAGGGCCTTAAAATGGCATCTCGAATCTTTCTAAATGGAAATGAGCCCCGCGCTATGCTGCCTTTGTTTTTTTTTTTTTCAGTTTAGCATGAAAAGTATTTTGTCATACTGCTTTTGTGAGTGTGTTACCGCTTCTACCCATCTTAGCCAGAAGTTTTTTTTTGTTTTGTTTTTTTTACCCCGTTTTTACTTATTTTATTAGGACGCAAAGTAAATAGGTTTCTTTGTGGCATTTGCGTTCAAAATTTGTTTCTGTTGTCCACTCCCCTTGCCGTTCCACTCCAGTGACCCCAGTGGTCCCTGCCTTTTTCATGTCACAGTGTTCTGTTAACCCTCAAACCACTCTTTCCCGCCTCACCTTGTAGTTTCGTGAGCTATATCCACATTCACACCCGTATATACCCCCTACTTAATACATGTAAAGCTAGAATCGGCATGCAAGAGCATAATGGCATTTGACTTCGTGAGTCTGGGTTATCTCATTTAAAATAATTTCCAAGTCCGTTTTTCTGCAGATTTCGTGACTTGTTTTTATGGTAGAGTCAAGTTTCGTCGTATATGTACAATGCTCCCATTATTGGTTCAACTGTTCAGGACATCTAGTCCGGATCCATTCCCTGGCTCTTGTGAATAGCGCAGCAATAAACAGGAATGAATAGTCAAGTGTCCCTGTGGTAGCGTGTGAAGGCCTCCGGGCGTATCAGAAGCAGTAACTCTAGGTCGCGGGTAGCTCTGTGTAGTTTTTTTTTTCTTTTTTCTTTTTTTTTTTTTTCGGAGCTGGGGGCCGAACCCAGGGCCTTGCGCTTGCTAGGCAAGTGCTCTACCACTGAGCTAAATCCCCAACCCTCTGTGTAGTTTTTTGAGAAGTCTTCACACTGAGTTCACATCAGTTTGCATGCCCTCCAGCACTGTGAAAGGGCTCCTCCACATCCTTGCCAGCACTTGTAATTTGTTTTCACAATGATAGCCCTTCTGATTTAGGGTGCAAACCTTAATTTGCACGCCCCCTCCCCACACCATGGCTAATGCTGTTCAAAACTTTTCAAAACATTTACTGGTCATTTATGTTTCTTCTTTTGAGAATGGCCCATTTCGTTAGCCCATTTATTGATTGTAATTTTTATCTGGGATGGGGAGCAACATTTTAACGTTTTAACGTCTTTGTAAATTTTAGCTTTAAATTTTTTGGTTATTTTATGAAAACCATTCAGCCTCAGGTCTTCAGATGAAAACTGTTTTCCGGTGCCAGGCTTTGCCATAGTGTTTGTAATGAGAGTGCTTGGGAGGTAGAAACAAGGGGATCTGGAATTCAAAGCCAGTATCATCTACAGTGAGTTCAAGGTCAGCCTGAACTGCATGCACTGGGCTACATGAGACCCAGTTTCAAAAAAGAAAAACTTGGGGTTGGAAAGCTAGCTCAGTGGTTAAGAGCACTGGATGCTGCTCTTCTACAGGGCCCGGGGTCAATTCGCAGCATCCCTTAGATGACTCACAGCCCTCTAATTCCAGTTACAAAGGATCTGCTGCCCTCTGCTGGTTTCCACGGGCACTGCATTCACACTGTGCACACATACCTGGCAGAACATTCATATATATAAAAATAAGTCTCAACAAAAATTAAAATTGTTTTTTTATTGCTGAAAGTTTGATGTTTTAAAAGAGAAGTCTTCCATTATAAAACATAGCCTGTCTAAACTGGCAGTGGTAGCACACACCTTTAATCCCAGTACTCAGGAGGCAGAGGCAGAAGGATCTCTATGAGTACAAGATCTGGTCTACAGAGCGAGTTCCAGGATCGCCTGGGCAACACAGAGAAACCGTGTGTGTGTGTGTGTGTGTGTGTGTGTGTGTGTGTGTGTGTGTGTGTAGATAAGTTTGTTTATACACACACAGACACACATTCTCTGTATACTTTGTTCTGCCATTATCTTGGGAATATATAAAATAGTTAAATGACTATATTAAAGTACTTATGTATGGGCTGGAGAGATGGCCCAGTGGTTAAAAGCACTGACTGCTCTTCCAGAGGTCCTGAGTTTCAAATCCCAGCAACCACATGGTGGCTCATAACCATCTGTAATAGGATCTGATGTCCTCTTCTGGGGTATCTGAAGACTGCTACAGTGTACTCATATAAATAAAATAAATAGGGCTGGAGAGATGGCTCAATGGTTAGGAGCACTGACTGCTCTTCCAGAGGTCCTGAGTTCAAATTCCAGTAACCACATGGTGGCTGACAACCATCTGTAATGAGATCTGATGCCCTCTTCTGGTGTGTCTGAAGACAGCTGTAGTGTATTTATACATAAAAATAAATAAATTTAAAAAAATAAATCTTTTTTAAAAACCCAAAAAAGTACTAATGTACTAAATCCTATAATTCATGATTTTTTTTTTTTTTTTGGTTCTTTTTTTCCGAGCTGGGGACTGAACCCAGGGCCTTGCGCTTCCTAGGCAAGCGCTCTAGCACTGAGCTAAATCCCCAACCCCAATTCATGATATTTTTAAGTTTCTTTCTATTAGCTTTTTGGCCTCTTGGTTACAGGTTATATTTTTCCTGCTTGTTTTCATGACTAACATGTTTGCTTTCAATCTTAAAATTAATTTAGTTAGCATGCAAAAATGGGTTTATATGACATTTACATACATGTGTACCTACATAAAACTGCAAAATCCTGTTTTGCCTTTCCCTCCTATTTGCCCCCACACTACCCCCGACTTGTTCCTCTTCTCCCTCCCCAGTGTTCCCCCTTCTCTTTCATGTCCTTTAGCGCTTTTTCTTTTCTGCATGTATGTTTGGTGTGTGCATGTGTTTACATGTAAATGGAAATCCATTGGCCTGTGTGTATGCATGGGTATCCTGAAGTAGACGTTTGCTGGCTTCCTTGATAACTCTCTGCTTTTATTGATTAAGACAGGCTCTCTCCAAGGTCCTGGAGCTGGCCAATTCTAGCTTGCCTAGCTGGCCAGCCTGCCTCTAGGATGCTCTGTCTCTGGTTCCCAGAGGCAGGAATTGGCAACACTTCTGCCTGGCTTTCCCATGGATTCAAATTCTGATCCTCATGCTTGATGGCAAGAGCTTTACACACGGAACTGTCTCCCTAGCCATGGGTATGGGTTTTGTTTTGTTTTTTTTACATTTAGATTATGCATATGAAAGGCTCGTTTTAACATAATGTTTCATAGCCCCAAGGGACATAATTTCACCCTTCTTTATGTCTGAAACTCAGTGGTGGATATATGCCACCTTTCCTTTGCACACTTAACTGTTGTTGGGCATCAAAGGTGAATCTATGTCTGGGTTGCTGTGAATAGTGTAGAGATGTGTGGATATCTCTCTGGAGTGATGACTTAAGAGTCCTTTGGGAATGGAAGCAAGAGTGATACACCTGGAACTTATGGTGTTTCTCTCGGTTGCTTGAGCCCCCCTTACTGACTTCCGTAATGGCTCCATCAGTGCATTCCTGCTAGCAATGAATAAGGACTCCTCCTCTCCTTGCTTCTTCAGCCACATTTGTTGCCATTTGTTTTCTTGACAGTAGAGGGGCAATATAGAATCGCAACAAAGTTTTAATTTGAATCTTCCTGGTAGCAAGGAGCGCTTGGTGATTATTTACTTAACCTAGTAGCAATGAATTGAAAGTTTTTATTGGTGAGAATTATAGATAGGACTAAGAGAAGTTGAGAAGTTCAATTATTTTTCTGAAATGGAATAAACATAAAATCAAGAAAAGTCCTCTTTACAAAATCTTTTGGAGACAGGAGAGGTGGATCAGCAGTTAGGAGCTCTTGCTCATTTAGAGGAACTGGCCTTGACATGGTGGCTCATAACTCTAGTTCCAGGGGATCCAATGCCCTCTGCTTGCCTCTATGGGCACCAGGTGTGCACATGGTACATGTATATGCATCAGCAAGACATTCATTTGCAACAAATAAATTAATAATTAAAAATACTTTCAAGGAGATTGACAAGGTAGCCTAGGGGATAAAGGCATTTGCCACCAGCCTGGTGTCACAAAAACCAGAAGGTAGACAGTGAGAACTGACTTTCAGAAGTTGTTCTCAGTAATTCTCTGACTTAGACATGCATACGTGCACACTGGGGCACCCACATCCACAGATAGCGAAAGAGAGACAGAGACAGACAGACAGACAGACAGATAGATGGGGTGGGTGTAAGTTTTAGAAGACCTTCAAGAAAAAAAATGGGCCCCACATTCTTTCTCAAAAAGAAAATGTAAATAAATGTAAAGGGGCCGGAGAGACAGCTCATCCCATAAGAGTGAGTTCTGCTCTTGTAGAGAATCCGCACTCTCCGGCATCTACATTGGGCGATGTACAAGGATCTGGGCTCACTGGGCATTGCACCTACCTACACAAATCCACACACAGACATGTAATTAAGAGTAAAAATAAAATCTTTTGCTAAAAAAGAGAAGCAGTCATGGAAGGGTAGAGCGCAGTTCTGTGTTCTCACCATCAGAAGAGCATTCTGCTCAGAGAGACATCACCGTGAAATTGTGGGTTCACTTGTTACCGATTTTCTTTCAGTAATACAATTGGAGAACCGTTTCCACTTCTTAAGAGAGGTCCTCACACTCCCCTAATGTTTGACCAGCGGTCCTGATGGGATTTTTGCTGAGTAAAGCTGCTGCTACTCACACACCTGCTGGGCCGATAGATCCGGAAGGGAATGATCACTTAATGCGGGGAGCTGAGAAGAGTAAGGCGGGACTAGTGACTCGGATATTTCAAGACGCCAAGAAAATAAAGTTAGAAGACATAAAACAAGAACACTACACAGGAAAGGAAGGAGCTGACACAAGAAGGCGTTCCATGGGCTTTGTGAAGGAAAACGATGGCCTGATAGTGACAGATTTGGAATGAAGTCGCCTGGACATTTACCAAAGAGACCAAAAGTTGCTTTTGATAAGAGGATGTAGCCAAAGCCCGTTAGGAAGCCTAACAAAAAGAAGGAAGAGAGGACAGGCCCTTCTGAATCCAAAGGGATTTCTTTTTTTTTTTTTTTTTTTTTTTCCGGAGCTGGGGACCGAACCCAGGGCCTTGCGCTTCCTAGGCAAGCGCTCTACCACTGAGCTAAATCCCCAACCCCCAAAGGGATTTCTGTGGGTTCTATCCTATCCCTGTCAAGCACCGCCGGTATTTTCACTAAATTTCTGGTGTTTACACACCTTACTGTAATAATTATAAACCTTTTAGCAAGTAATCGGAAGGGGTCTAAGCAAAACACGACTACTTCACACCTCCTGCGGCGAGTACTTTAATACACTGAACTTCCGGTGTGGGAGTTTGCCATGGAGCCCTCTTCCTTCCTACCTGTTCTGCGAGAGAGCTCTGCTGACAAGAACCATAAGCCACCTGCCTTCAGAAGCACTCCTCACCCTGAGTCTCTTCTGATGGATTGCCTTCATTTCAGAGTTAGGAAGTAGTTCTTTCCAATTGTAATTGTTTGTCTTGTGGTAACTATCATTTTATAACACAGTATCTCCTGTGAGAAAAGCTAAACTTATATCTGTTGTCAGGACACCACTAGTATTGTCCCAAGTAACAGTGGAGGAAAGGAAGACTACTTTGTATCTGAATACGTGGTGACTTGTAATCATTTATACAATACATGGGTTTCTGTGGTTGCCTGCTTGCTTGGTTCATTGTTTGGTTTCCATTTTGGCTTGATGCTGGGGAGTGAATCAAAGGCATGGGACATGCTAAACTTGCACTCTACCACTGAGTTCCACCTCGTGTTTTGAACATGTTCTTGTATGCTAATATTTAATGACTGTGGGCTGGAGAGATGGCTCAGTGGTTAAGAGCACTGACTGCTCTTCCAGAGGTCCTGAGTTCAAATCCCGCAACCACATGGTGGCTCACAACCATCTGTCATGAGATCAGATGCCCTCTTCCGGTGTGTCTGAAGACAGCTAGACAGCTACAGCGTACTCATAAACATAAAATAAAGAAACAATTCTAAAAAAAAAAATTTAATGACTGTATCTATTGCCTCATTGCACAATCTCCTTAATATTAACTAAAGGATAGAGAACAGGGCATCTTGGGATTGGAGGGGAACAATATTTTATAAAGCAGGCCAACACTAAAGAAATTAATCTTGGGGTTGGGGATTTAGCTCAGTGGTAGAGCGCTTGCCTAGGAAGCGCAAGGCCCTGGGTTCGGTCCCCAGCTCCGAAAAAAAGAACCAAAAAAAAAAATTAATCTTGAGCCTAGTATTAAAAAGATAGTTAAGTTAGTCCATCTATCCTTCGTGGTACCTAGTACCCTCAAACTGTAATCCCCAGTGAACAGGTTCTTCTGAATCAGGTTCCTTCTGTCAGATATTTCGTCAAAACAAAAACTAACGTAACAAATTCACCTAATCCAGAATCACTCTTGGTGCTGGGAATAGAAGAGCCACTGCCTTCATTTCATGGTGGTGCCGGAGAAGACACAGGCAGTCAGCAGTAACGTACGATAAAAGCTGCGGTGTGCAGTGTGCCGTGAAAAAGCAAAGGAGAACACTTGAAAAGCCACGAACGCAGCTATCATATGTGTGTGATTTTAATGGTTGCAACTAGGAAGGCTTCTCTGGAGGTGGCATAGCTTCAGCTAAGTGGTCATCCAAACAGCTAATGACAGCGGTGTTCCCAGTGAGATGGAGCAGGATATAGCGAGGGGTCAATGTGAGATGTGGCCAAGAAAAGGAAGCGAGCGGGTAGATGCATTGAGGTTCCACAGAAGGATGAGCAAACTCAGTGCTGTAATTTTAGATCAAGTTTTCAACAATGGGACGAAGCTCAGTTTTTCATTTGGATGCTCTAACACCCTGCCCTCCATTACACCATACTGTGTAAAACTGTGTTGTTGGTTTTGTTTTGTTTTGTTTTGTTTTTTTTCCGGAGATTCCACTGTATAAGCAAATTTGACTCCATTTGGGAGATGACTGCACTTGGGTGAACATATGACCTATACTGTCTGTTTTGCACCCCCCAGAAGCACAGACTAATAAATGACTTGTGGTGGACTGGTTTGATAGGGAACACAAGCTGTATTGGGATGATATCAGAGGACTGTAAGGTGGGCTCAACAGGTAAGACACATGCCTCCAAGCCTGACTATTTGAGTTTGATGGAAAGAAAGAGCCAACTCCTGCATGCTACCCTCTGACCTCCATAGCACACATACATAAAAAATTAAGTGAAAACATAATGAAACACCAGGAGAACATACTAGATACATAGGCCATGGAAATCAGACCCCACAGAGAGGCCTATGACTGTGATGCTGATGGCCACACTATCCTGTTGTCTGACTATCCAGTGTGGGTCTGTGTGAGAACCTGACAGCTCCCAGCTCTCCCAGGGCTTCAGCCTCACTTTGTTCCAGCTTGTTAGCACAGGCTACTCAAACTGCCATCTGCCCGCTGTTTGCTTCTCTAGACCTGTGTCTATCTGTCCACCCACTTGCTCTTATGGGCCAGGTCACACCCTTTCACCTCCACAGCTGGACTCAACTGTACAGCTCAACTCTGACCCCGTAGCCTGACTATAGCAGCAGCCACATCTTTTCCAAAAACATAATCTGGTTTTTGTATCCGACAGCCATAGACTCCTTTGCTTTTCTGTCAGTTTCTAGCTTCGGACTCTCGGGTCTCTTTGAAATGACTTAAAACTCCTTGTTTCTTTAACCCTCTGTAGTCATTCTGTGTAATGGTTCTTCCTGGCTGTCAACTTGACTATATCTAGAATGAACTACAATCCAGAATCAGGAGGCTCGTCTCTGATCCAGATCTTGAAGTTTCTGACCTGGATCTTGGCTTGGAGATCTTGAAGCATAGTGGCTCTGAATCCGAGGAGACTAAGGCAAGGAGATTTTTGAGTTCAAGGTCGGCCTGGGGCAAAACAAGTCCCAGATCCAGGCATGGTGATACACACCTTTAATCTGGGCCACATCTTCTGCTGGGGACCTACATAAGGACATTGAAAGAAGGAAGATTCGATCTTCTTCACCTGCTTGCATTTACTTGCCAGCACAACTGTTGGGAGTCTACTAGTCTTGTGGGACTGAGCAACTACTAGATCCTTGGACTTCCCATTCACATCTGACCATTGTTGGAAGTTAGACTACAGACTGTAGGTTGTTATAACAAATTTCCTTGCTATATAGAGACTATCCATAAGTTCTGTGACTCTAGAGAACCCTGACTGATACATTCTGTAACCTACATATATACATATAGATTGACTTGCTGTATAGTGTGTGATCTCAGCCTTAATATGGTGATTAATATTTAAATAAGAGAACCTGGGCTGAGCCCCATGCTAATGCCTTTAATCCCATCCCTTGGAAGGCAAAAGGCAGGAAGATCTCTGTGAGGCCAGCCTGGTCTGCTTAGTGAGTTCCAGGCAAGCCTGACTTACAGAGTGAGACCCTAGCTCACACACAAATAGAAGTTTTAAGAAGAGCAGACAGAGCTGGGGATGGTGGAACACACCTTTAATTTCAGCACTCCAGAAGCAGAGGCAGGTGGATCTCTGTGCATTTGATGCTAGCCTGGTCTACAAAGTGAGTTCCAGGACATCCAAGACTACACAGAGAAACCCTGTCTTGGGTTGGGGGACTGAGCAGGGAAAGAGGAGGAGAAGGAGGAGAAGGAGAAGGAGGAGGAGGAGGAGGAGGAGGAGGAGGAGAAGGAGAAGGAGGAGGAGGAGGAGGAGGAGGAGGAAGAGGCAGAATAACACTCAGGAGAGGAAAATTGCCATCACCTGAGGACTATAAAGCATGTTTGTCATTGGAAATTCCAATGGAGAAGCTGAAGAAGTAGAAAAAGAGAGTAACTGGTCAAAGGACAGACATCTTAGAGCAGAGTGGAGAATTGAAGGAAGGTCACATGAAGGAAATTAAAAAAAAAAAAAAAAAAAAAAAAAGCCTGTACCAGCTCAGATTTCAAAGAATACAATTTAGAAGCAGATTACTAATTTAGTAGCCCTATTAAGGGCAACACTACGTGGGGCTATTTTGATATCTAGCAAAATTCCTACAATGATAAATGAAAACAGTATCCCTTCCCACCCTCACAATACCATCCAGCAGAAGAGCGACCTCATCAAAGTTGCAATTAACAGACAGGAGGTGTGCCTGTGCTAATTTACATACCCTGGTATAGCTCTGTTCATTTATTGTGTTAAGAGGAGCAAACCGAACACGAGTGCTTCTTACTCCAAGAGGCAAGGCTGAAAGGCTTCCATTCTAACTGAAGGAGAGACTGGTTTCTGTGAAACCAGATCGAGGGATGACCACAAATTCTTGGAGCTCTGCTCATCAAGAAGTGGGTCTATGATCTCGCTCTTTAACTCGTCTGACTTTTTTGTTCCTGAGGCCTTAAGAATGTGGCGGAAGTGCTGCCTCCAACTGCCTTGAATCAACCGCCCCAGAGGCTAAACAGAACCTGCCTGAGTGTGAGTAGAGACTGCACTGAAGAAAACCAGCATAGGAACCGCCCAGCTCGGAAATCCCTAGGACCTTAAATCCTTTGAGAGTTACTCGAAAGCGACCTGTGCCCTTTCCATGAATCTAGTTTTAAATGCATTGCCCTGCTAGGAAACACCCTTAAAAGTCAAGCAGGGACAGAAAGGTACAGGAGCTCCGACTTCAGGCTTGACCACGCCCCCTCTATGTCCTAGTGGTGGTTTATCCAGGGGTCGGGCTTTCTAGGGGCGTGCTTTCCTGGGGGCGGGCCTCTGGGCGTGGCTAGAGAGGCATAGCCAGCGACAGCGTCTCGCAGGACAAGTGCTCTAGGTCCCACGTGTGTTGATTGAGCTTTAATTTGCAGAAACGCTGCTGCGGGCGCGACCGGAAGTGGCAGGTGGGTGAAACCGGAAGCAGATCCAGTAGGTTCTTTGCGGGTTGCGGAGGCACATTTTGAGCAGGAGTGGGTGCTGCAGTGAGCACGCGTGCGTCGCGGAGCACGCGTTGCTTGGGCCTCTCCTGCTGGTAGCTGTGCAGGTTACACCTGGTGCTCCGGACAACGTAATTTCACTATTAGGAACAGTTGATTTCTCATACGGCGGAGAGCAAACTATAGGCATTCAATGCCAGTCGCGTGCCTGCTCACGAAGAGTAGAACTTTAGTACGCAATCACTTCCAGGCTGGGATCGCATTGTTAGGAGGGTAGCAAATAGTTTTGGTAAGGCCTTGTGAGGAAGGTGGGCCTGTGGCTTGGGCTTGAATTGCTCTCCGTATGGGAGAAGCATATGTTGGCAGTGCAGAAGTGTTTCCCAGAACATGGAAGTAAGGGCCCTTTGAGAAAAAAATTTATAACACCAAGAATGAACGTGAATGCAAATACCTGGGAGGTTGCTTGGCGGTCTCAAATCTAGATTGAGCCAGTTGCTGAGCTCTATCCTTTGATCAACTAAAGCTTTTAAAATAGAGTGTAGGTGGGTGTATTAATTCCTCACCGAGGGGTAGCTGGCCAACACAAAACAAACTCCACAGGCTGTGTGTGTTTGGGCATTTTTTGCCTCGCAGACCTTTTGCTTATTTTGTCTTTAGTTTTCATAGGTTTTTGTTTTTTAAAGTTGGGTGGATAGGGAGGTGATGGGATCTGGGAAAACGGGGAAGGGAAGGAACATGATCAAAATATATATAAATTTTTTTCAACTAAAGTAAAATATGAGTGCAGGGCACTATGTAAAGTGACTTTGTAGAAGCAAAATTCTCCCAGGCTTTCAAAAGCTGGACTGTTTGATTTAGTCCAGAGTCAGCTACACGTCTGTCTCAGAGGGTATGAGCATGCCTTCAGCCCGGAGGCAGAGGCAAGTAGATCTCTGTGAGCTCAAGGTCAGCCTGGTCTACAGAGGTATTTTCAGGACATCCAAGGCTACATACACCCTGTCTGGGGGTAGGGAGATTATGTGTTCTAATAACTAAAGTAATTTGTGATACATAATAATCATTTAGTCTGACTCCTTAATCTTGACTCTCATGTAATGAGGCCTAGATTAATAGTCCTATTTAAACTCGACTCACAGATTTCCAGTCTTCTCTGTTCTGGCCCTGGGTTTGCCTTCCCTGTAACTCTGCTCACCTTTATGTAGTTCAATGATGAATCTCAACTGCCAAAGACAAAGCATGCCTTGTAGTAAATGCAGAATATGTCAGATTATTTAATTCACACTGTATATCTATGCCTGGATGAACGGAGTGTTTTTTTTTAAGGGCTGTTAAAATGCATGAATTAAACAAATATGCAACTAATTCAATGAATTGGATCATTTCTAGAACCCTTATTGAGATCTCTGGCTAATTGTGGACTGTAGTTAATGTATCAAGGTAAATTCCAGTTTGACATATTTCTTAGGAATCCTTGTACACTTGAAAGAAGACATGTTAAAACGTCAACAAATTAGATTGGAAGAGAAGACCCTGTAATCACAATTTCAGTTCATCTCATGTGCTCTTGAATTCAATTAAAGGCAATTGGATCAGATAGAGATTAAACTACTGGTCTTAAGCTATTCAATTAGTTGCAAAGCAAGCATTAAAATATAAAAGCAACTATTTTACCTTAACCTCTGTATATGTTAACAAGAGTGACTAGCTTCACCTTAGGAAAGCATGTCACAAGGCCTTTTTCAAATCCCAACCTCAAAGGACACATTCTAGTTTATTAGTATCCCAGACATCATGACACTTGTTCCGGGATGTTTCTCCCTCAGATCACCCAGGAAGAGGATCTTTGGCCAGTGAGTCTAGACAATCACCAAGCTTCAGGTTGAGTGAGACGATGCACAAATGTGTGCACACACACACAGACATAAAAACAAATTAATGGTAAGTGAAAGCCAGGAATGGCAATATATCTATATTCTAGTTGAAGCTAGAGCAAAGGGACTATTTGAACCCAGGGATTCGAGGTCCAATGGGTAACTTAGTGAAGACTCATATCCAGGAGGAAAATGAAATAACAGTGCCATTACACTTTGGGGGGAAACGTGTATGTGTAAAGGTGTATACACATGAACAGAAACAAAAAAGGTTGTTTACACTAAAATGTTAATTGATTATCTCCAGATGGTAGGATTCTGGATTATTTCACTTTTCGTTTTTTTGTTAATCTGTTTTTTTCTCAATGAAAATGTATTATGAATTCAAAATAATTTATTTGGCTTTGCTGTACATTATTTAATGTGCTTACTCCATACCATTTATTTCAGTTTAGTTGAAATTATCTAAAGTTTATCTTCATTGATTTCCTTTGGTCACTCTATTAAAGACTAAAGACTAAAGGTAAAGATGAAAATAAAGGCAACTGGTCTGGACCCTTTGATAAGGTTTTGATAATTACCAAATAGTAAAGAATGGAATTTAATTTTCTTTTTTTATTGAATTAACTTGTCTTCTTTTGTCTTATTTTTAAAAGCATGCTAATTCCATTTTCAATGAAGAATTGCTTCCGACTACTTTGTCAGCACAAGGTCCCAACAGCTGGCTTTAAAAGCCCACCCACACATGGGCTCATTTTACAGTCGATCTCCAATGATGTGTATGAAAATCTGGCTGTAGAAGACTGGATCCACGACCACATACATCTAGAAGGCAAGCCGATTCTTTTCCTTTGGAGAAATTCTCCTTCTGTCGTCATCGGTAGGCATCAGAATCCATGGCAGGAATGTAACCTCCATCTGATGAGACAGGAAGGAATAAAACTGGCCCGGAGGAAGAGTGGAGGAGGAACAGTATACCACGACATGGGTAACATCAATCTCACCTTCTTTACCACCAAAACCAAGTATGACAGAATGGAAAATCTGAAACTAATCGTGAGAGCTCTGAATGCTGTCCAACCCCAGCTGGATGTGCAGCCTACCAAAAAATTTGACCTGTTACTTGACGGGCAGTTTAAAATCTCAGGAACCGCATCAAAGATCGGCCGGACAGCGGCGTACCACCACTGCACCTTGTTATGCAGCACCGACAGGACAGCTCTGTCTTCCTCGCTGAAGAGTCCCTACCACGGGATAAAGAGCAACGCCACCCCCAGCATCCCTTCCACTGTGAAAAACCTTCTGGAAAGAGATTCCACGCTGACCTGTGACGTTCTGATGAGTGCTGTGGCAGCAGAATACGCGGCATATCATCAAATTGATGACCACGTTAACCTTATAAACCCCGCAGATGAGACGATGTTTCCTGGAATAAACAGCAAAATCAAGGAACTGCAAAGCTGGGAGTGGGTTTACGGCAGGACACCCAGGTTTACCGTGGACACCATGTTTCATGTGCCGCATGGGCAGGCATGTTTGGAAATCCAAGTGTTCATGGACATAAAGAACGGACGAATCGAAACCTGCGATATTAAGGCACCCGATCACTGGCTGCCACTGGAAATAGGTGACAAATTAAACTCAAGTTTTATTGGCAGCAAATTCTGCCCCATTGAAACCACACTGCTAACAAATATATTACTGAGGACATGTCCAGACGACCATCACTTACAGAGTAAATGGAACATTCTGTGTGAAAAAATCAGGGGAATAATGTGACCCCGATAACTTTCTTTACACTGGCAGTTTCAGTGAGAAAGAATTTTAAATTACAATTGATTTTATGTCTCTTTAAAAAAGAAATAGGGGTGTCAGGTTCAACCTGCTTCAGTCTTGAGGTGGCCTGTTCCTAGTTTCCACTCACAAACTTTGATTGATAATCTGTTAGGAGTTTTGGCCCTCGGAAATGAGCCCTTAGGGCCCCATCCTCTGTCATTTCTCCTCTCATTAAACTTCAGACAAGAAACCATGTCCTTTTCCTTAAGGCTAACTCCCTACCTGGATTTTGTCCTCTCCTGCTTGTACCATTGGGGATTTTTGTTGTTGGTTTGTTTTTGTTTTGTTTCATTTAAAAAAAGAACAAAACAGGGGGTGTTAGGGTTTCTTTTTCTTTTTTTTCTTATTTTTCGGAGCTGGGGACCGAACCCAGGGCCTTGCGTTTGCTAGGCAAGCACTCTGCCACTGAGCAAATCCCCAACCCCTTAGTTAGGGTTTCTATTGCTGTGACAAAACACCATGACCAATGCAACTTGGGGAGGAAAGGGTTTATTTCGTCTTACAGTTCCACATCACAGCCCATCACTGAAGGAAGTCAGAGGAATTCAGGTAAAAACTGATGCTGTGGCCATGGAGGGAGGCCTGCTTACTGGCTTGCTCAGGACCTCCAGCCCAGGGGTGGCGCTGCCCTTAGTGAGCTGGGCCCTCATCAACTGTAACCCAAGAAAGTGCACCACACTCGTCCACAGTCCAGTCTAATGGGAATGTTTTTCTTTATTAAGTTTCCTTCTTCCAAAATGACTATAGCTTGTATCCAGTTGACATAAAACTAGTCAGTACACGGTCTCAGCATGCAGCCCTCACCAGGGCAGAACTTGCTACTTGGACCAGGATGGCCTCAGACTCAGAGATCTTTGCGTGTGTGCTTCTGACTCCTGAGTGCTGGGATTAAAAATGTGCTTCCCCCATGGCCAATGATTTACACCTGCCCGTTCTTTTGGCTCTTTAACCAAAGTCAGTCAGTATACCCTTTTCCCCAAACTGAGGTCCCATTCGTCAGTTTTACTCTTCCAAGTTTTCACTCTCCAAATTTCTTCAGAGAGTAACATCTGTTGGCTGCTTCTTAACTCTACCACTAATCAATTTTGCTCCTACAATACTGGCTATTTATTGTGTATGCACTGTATACCAAGCACTGAAAGGCACTTCACAGTATATGAAATTATCATGGATCTTGAAGAATCTCCTGCATCAATGTGGTATAAAGAATGCTCCCCAATTATCTCTGATTGGTTAATAGATAGCTGAACAGCCAGTGATTGGGCAGAGGAGATAGGAAGGCTTGAC
Organism: Rattus rattus; assembly: GCF_011064425.1. Classification (NCBI taxonomy): domain Eukaryota; kingdom Metazoa; phylum Chordata; class Mammalia; order Rodentia; family Muridae; genus Rattus; species Rattus rattus. The sequence goes on from NC_046157.1 coordinate 114,078,236, forward strand.
TACTGATGGGGGTGGGGCGCATGTCCAGGGAGGTCAGGAATAAGGAGGAACTGCCAAGGGAGTTCTCCATGAGGACAGCTACAGTAAAGCAAACCAAGGAAAGACTAAATACAAGTAAGTTGGGGACCTGGGGGCGTGTGGCTGGGAAGTAGCTAAGATAGCATGGAGGGTTAGGCGTAGTATCTGCTCAGTTATTGTGCTTAAAGCCTGTTGATTAAATAAGTAGGTCTCTGACTCAATTATCTGGGAGCTAACTGGGTTAGAAAAAAAACTGCCATGGCCGGAGAGATGGCTCAGCAGTTAAGAGCGGTATTCCGAGCTACAACTTCAGCCACACGTACATTTTTTTTCTCATGATTAGGCCCTCAGTCTCTCACAAGCACTGTGAGCCATGATTTTCATTTAGGAACACTGAATTCCTAGGAGCAACGATCATCCATCCGGTTTCCCTCATAACAGCTGTGCCACACTTGGTGAGCTACTCTCCGACAGTCAGACGGAGGCTGGTAAAATCTTTCCGTTAACTCCGTGACTTCAGAGGAAACACTGTAAATCTGATGAACAGTGTGTTCACAGATGAGTGGACCCAGAAATCAGTAGAAATGTAAACATTTATTGTTAAATTCATACATTATAAAAATATGTTCGGAGTAAATAAAAAAAAAAGCAGGCCCAATATCTGCTTGCTATGGTTTGTGCCCCCCAGGAGTTCATGGGTTAGAATCATGGTCCCTAGTTCAGCAGTGTTGAGAGGGGAAACCTCTGAGGTGTCAGGCTCTGCCTCACAAGCCTCCTCTGTCTTTTTTGCATTAAGCCCTGTGGGATGCAGAAGGAAGGTCCTCCCAGATACTGAAGACCAAGCCTCCGTCCTTTACCCACTCTCCAGTGTGCGCTGTTCAGTTCTAGCAACAGAAAATGGGCTGAGGCCACCTACGGCAGAAACGTGGATTTCGGTCATTATGGCATCATATTTTTTTCGTGTGCTTGTTGTGAAAAATGTCCACCGTTGTTTCATGACACGGCCTCAGGTCTAAATCACAGTATCCGAGAGAAAAACGGCCCTATAAAGAAAAGAAGGGCAATGTTAAAAGCAACTCACACGGAAAGACACGCATGATGTTACGTGGAGGCCGAGAGCCCAGGAGCCCATGAGAACAAGTATGAAAACAAACAGTGCTCACACGGAGTCATAAAGCCATAGCCTACCTGTGGTTTCTTAAAGTAATCAAGGCCCCTTCCGATTTTAATCATCCATCCATTGTTGAACCTATTGAAATCAGTGTACAGTATTATATTCGAGTCATCTGAGTCAGGCAGGTTTTTAAAGTTGGTTAAGAATCAACAAGATCTCCCCCTAAACCAAGAAAAGCATGAGTGGAATCAGACTGGGGTTGGTCCAGAGCTGCGTGTAAGAAAAACAAAAGGAGCACTGAAAACCATCAGCTAACCCGGTTAGGGGAGGAAGGACCAGTAAAGGGAAAGCCACTTTTGAATTCCAGCTTACCCAAGCTCTTCTCCACTAACAAGCGGTTTGCAAGGCCCTTTCAGGAAGAGTGTGGTGATGTTTCAACAGTGCCTGTGATAGCTATTCTGGCTTTCAACTTGATAACATCTAGAATTAACTAATGCTCAAATGGCCGTGCACACCAGTAAGGGATTTTTTTTCTTTAATTAAACAATTTGATGTGCGGAGACCCACTTCTAATCACCATATTTTGAGATGGGAAGATCTGCCTTTAATCTGGGCTGTGCCTTCTGCTGGCAGCCTATATAAAGCTCATGACATGGAAGACGGAAGCCTGCTCTGTTTTCCTGCTTGCTCTCACCACTCTGTCACTAGCACTAGAGCCTACTTCTCCAGGATTCCAGTGTATAACGAAGACCAGCTGAGGCTTCCAGCTTCATGGGCTGAACAACTCTGGGTTCTTGGTAAACAGTCACTGTTGGACTAACTGGACCACAACCTGTAAGTCATTCTAACAAATCCTCTTTGTGTGTGTGTGTGTGTGTGTGTTCTGTCCCTATAGAGAACCCTGACTAACACAGTGCCACTATGCAGAAAAGAGATGGGAACTGGGATCCCAAGGGTAGTCCACTGACCTCTGTTTCAACAATAGCGACACTGCCATCCACTTTAGCTTCTGATTTACTTCTTATTAGAAACAGGGTCTCTTTTCTGTATCATGTGAAATCTACTAGGCTAAAGGGAAGGAAGGATCACTAAGAAGCTGTGTCTACATTTCCTGATTGACAGCACACTGCTAGAACATACCACCAAAGCCACACTGGGTAAACAGTAATTTACTATCTTCTATAGTTGGCTCCTATAGTGGCTATGGTCTGCAAAGAAGAGCTCTTTCCCACATGACACAGAACCTGTAAATATTACTTGACTAAGAATGAACTCACTCTTTTAAGAGGTAAGTCAAGGGGTTTTTTTGTTTTTGTTTTTTGTCCAATGTGCAATTACTAAATTTGAGCTTGATTTGCAGTTTGTATATTTAACAATACATATATGATTATATTACATTAGAATTTTTAAAGTATATGAAAAAGTAAAACATTACACACTAACCTAATTTCTCGGTCATGGATAGATGAAGAATAGTTTATTTCCAAAACCACTCCGTGACTCCTGAGGGACTGCTTTACTTCTTCCAGGCCACTACTTTGCTGTGTGTTTCCAAAACCCTATTGATAATATGAAGCATAATTTACTGCCTCTGTTATTAGTAAGTTACATTATCCACAAGCTATACAATACCACAGAGAGATTAAACTGAAAAGATTTATATCGATTTCAACACTGCTGCCTCAAAGAAGCAACCGACAGATGAGTAATTCTTTTCTTTTTATATTGTTTTTATACAAGCAATTAAACAATTGTGAATATCACACAACTGCCTCCTCCCTCTGCCTCCCTGTTGCTAGGAGCACAGGCATGTGGCACCATGCTCAGTTTCTTAAATGTACCTTAGTGACAATGCTCGGTTATCCGTGTGGGGCTGCCTACTCCTTAGACTAACCCTGGAAAGTCTAATTCTTCAGGTACACTTCTACTCTAGTCAAAATCAAGAAAGACCCAGCGACAGTCTAATGCCAGGCCCATGGAGTAAAGGACAGAACAGTCACTGGCGCAGACTGCAGGGTCACTGAGACCACACTGATAAACTCAAATTCATAGAGTTCAACAGAATGATGGAATATGAGGTCAACGCTCTCAAATCAACAGCCTTTTTCTTAAGACAGTCTATTCTTGGCACGAAGGGCCCGGCCAGGTAACCTGTAACTGACGCAGTAAGTTCAGAAAGAATGAGGCTTTTCAGATACCTACTTCATCCCCAGAGGTGAGAAGGTGAATAGTCCTTACTTTACATGGCTTCTTAATCAGCATCTCACAGAACCGAAGGAAGTTATAGAGCTGAAAGGCATTGGGATGGATTAGTACTAGCTCCCCAGTTTTCCAGCAAGAACTGACTCTACAGTCATCAGCTGGCTGGGTCAGCACCAGCCTGCGAAGAAGGAAGGATCTGAGCGCCGGCGGAAAGAACTGGAGAAAGCCTACAGTCCCGTCACTGTACCAGAGCCCGTGGTACACCTGGAGGAACGCCTGGGGGCCTCCCTGGTGAGAGAGCTCCTCCATCTGGTGGTGCGTCCTCGGGTCCCACCACCGAAGGGGTGGGTTAAGTCGACTCAAATAAAGGTGGCGCAAAGTTCCACAAGGAAAGATACAAAGAACCCAAATACAGCAAGTTACACGGAAGTTTTAAATTTAAGCTGCTACAGTCAATTACTGGGCATTGTGCACAGGGAGCAAAATAAAACACTGCTTTATAAGTACTGCATCCGAAAGGAAACACCAGTGTCTAATAAAACTATTTAAAAGAACTGACTCTAGGACACCCTTCCCCAGCCAGATACTAAGATATCCACAGATGGTTCCATCCCTTATTTTAAGTGATGTGGTATCAGGCCAGACTCCACACACCAATTCCTGGGCCCTTTAAACGGCCTCTAGACTCTGTATCATACAGTGGAGACACCATGCGCTACCACTGTCTTGTCTCGTTTGTGCCTGTTCAGTACGGATGGAATTTTTACCTGTATCTCTGACCCTCCACTGAATCCATGGGGAGGTAACCCATAAACATAGGCAGCTGACTGTGCATTTAAAGTTACATTCCATTATGTTTTAGTAAACTACTTACCTGATGAGTCTGTCTAATGTAGGGGTCTTCTATCCAAACTTCTGTAACTGTCTCCTGTAGATATTCTCTGAAAAGTGACTCGTAACTGAAACCAGTGGCATTCTCTTCTATTTTAATTTGCTTGTGATATTTTCCATCTACAAGACACAAGCTACGACAATGTGACCAGTGACCACTTTAAAAAGTTACACCTTCAGTCTTTCCTGTGGGGCACACACGTGGGTCCCCCGGGGGTTGAACTTAGGTCTTTACATTTGTTGGCGGGTGGTTCTACCCACTGGACCACCTCACCAGTGCCTGTGAGCACTTTCTTTATACGCAGTTATGTTTCACACAGTGAGTAATCAGGATAAGTTACAATCTTTCAAACTTATTGACATAGAAGCTATCACATGCCTAATCTAGGCTGAAAACTGCAATATGTTTCATACACATAAGGAAAGAAGACAAAATACTATTCCCAAGGAGATTCCTGCCTTCACAGAGGCTAAGCAAAGGGGACCATCCATTTTTTTAAACTTAAAATTTTTTCTTTAAATTTAAATTAAAAAAGAATTTATCTTATGCATATAGATGTCTTGCCTGCATGTATATATTTGCACCACATATACGCAGTGTCAGTCTAAGTCAGAACACAGCCTTAGATTCCCCAGAATCAGAGTTAAAATGGCTGTGAGCTGCCATGTGGGTACTGGACACTGAACCCAGGGGTGGTTGGGGCGGGGGGGTCCTCTGCAAGAGCAGCCAGTGCTGTGCTGGGCCTTCTCCCCAGCCCACAAGAGGTTACTTGAAAAAGCTTCCAAGAGAGGACTGACTGAGCCAGGCAGTAGTGGTGCACGCCTTTAGCCTCAGTACTCAGGAGGCAGAGGCAGGTGATCGATCTTTGTGAGTTCGAAGCCAGTTTGGTCTACAGAGTGAGTTCTAGGATAGCCAAGACTACACAGAGAAACCCTGCCTCAAAAACCAAGCCAAAAATGTGAACGTTTGTATATGCTTGGTCCACGGTGTGGCACTATTAGGAGGTGTGGCCCTGCTGGAATGGGTGTGGCCTTGTTGGGGTAGTTGTAGCCCTGTTGGGAGTGTGTGTGACATAGTTGGAGTGGGTGTTCCACTGTGGGTGTGAACTTTGAGACCTTCTTCCTAGCTGACTAAGGATGCCCGGTTTATTCCTGGCTTCCTTCGGATGAAGATGTAGAACCCTCAGCTTCTCCTGCACCATCCCTGTCTGCCATGCTCCCACCTTGATGATAATGGACTGAACCTCTGAACCTCTGAACCTGTAGGCCAGCCCCAGTTAAATGTTGTCCTATAGGAGTTCTCTTGATCATGGTGTCTGTGCACAGCAATGGAACCCTAACTAATACAAGGACTGACTGTACCAAGGTGTGGCTCAGACACTGCCACAGTGGGCAGAACAGGACGAATCCAGTTGTATCCGCCTTCCTTCCAGACTGGCCACCTCAGATCTCGAACTCTTGTGACTAATGTGGGCCTTAAACATAAACAGCACCACGGAAATCAGAAGCAGGCCCTAGCACTGTAAGAAATGTAGCCCAGGCTGGCTACATCTTACGTAGCTGAGGGTGACCTTGAATTCCTAATCGTTTTTCCTCTACCTCCCAAGTGCTGGGTCTACAGGTATATATCACACTGCCTTTTATTTATTTAATTACCTACTTATCTGTTTGTTTGTTTGTTTGGTTTGGTTTTAAGGTTTTTTGTTTCCTTGCTTGTTTGTCTGCTTGCCTTTGGTGCTGGGGATTGAATCCAGGGCATTGCACATGAGAAGCATGCTACAAAGTGTTTCAAGCAGACTTTTAGTGGTTTACACTCTGCGAACTGAATGAAGTTCTTATGAGACTGTAAAATGAAAGAAAGAAAAAAGCACCCAACCCAGGACAGCAGAGTTACACATGTTTCCTTAGCTATTCTAACGATTTTCATTTTTCATAAAAGGAAATACAGCTCTAGGATCCACATTCAGAGCTCTTCTGCAATGTTCTTAAATTGGGGTCCACACATACACTTCATAGCGATCTACAGGTACCTTTAAAATGGTCAAGTTTTCCTCAGATGTTCAAAGGATGACTGAATCCCCAAGTTCCAAAATGAAAACCAGAAACTGTTAAGAACAATTTCTGTATGAGGAATAGAGAAACAGCACAAATCCACGAAGCTACCAGGTACAAGTGGCCCAAACAACATCGAGCTCCAATAGGCAAGATCTTTGAACCCAGGGCCTCAAGCCCCACCCCCAACTCTAAGCCCAACCCCAAGTTATGTTGCAAAACTGAGCCTTTTACCTTCTTTTTCTTGATCTAAGTATTTCTTTATATTTTCTGCTCTATCCATGTAGCCAGAGATTTTTGTTCTGAGAGTACTTCTTTTACTGGACTCTTTGGTGCCTATGAATTGGAAAAAAGAACAAGGATTTCCTCAAGTTCAAGAACAGCTTCTCTATTTAGTCCAGCAATCTGTCAGGTTTCCCACAAAGTCCCCACCCTTGCAATGTGCTCAGATTCAGAGTGCTGGAGGGCACAAAACAGCTAGGTTAGGAGTACGGCTTCAACACTGCTCACCTCGTCCTGATTAGCCACACGTTGGGAAGTCTAAATAATTAAGATACCATTTTCTCGATTACCAGCTTTTCTTTGAGGCCTCTGCATTACAGTTAAAGCTTATCATTTTCCTAGCTACCAAAAAAAACAAAACAAAGAACAAAACAACAAAACCAACCCACACAAAACAGTAAGTGATTTTTCACAATACATTATCAATAAAGCTTACCCTGACCCAACCCCAAACCACATCCCGTTCCCTTCTTCCTTTGACTTTCCTAATTAGTTTTTAATTTCATTTTTTAAACATCATGTTGATGTGTGTGTGTGTGTGTGTGTGTGTTTTCACTGACTATAACAGGAGTCAGTTTAGATTTCTCTAGTCATCCCTATCTGTAGGAGAGTACCTTGTACCCTTTAGCATCTGCTCATGTGTGGGTATTGGTCTTCATCGTACTTCCTTCAGCACGGTCTGATTCCTTTTCAATTCTCTCACTCTTGGGTTTTGTGAGGTAGTTGAGGATCACCCTATGTATCCCAGGCTGGACTGGAACTGCTTATCCTGTGCTGGTCTCAAACTTGTCATCTTCCCACCTCAGCCTCCACGGTCCTGGGATTACAGACTGTGCCAGCAGGCCTAGCATTCTCTTACTTTTGATGTGACTTGTTTTAAACTCATTTGTGTTGATTCGACATGTGTTCCTTGTCCCATCCTTGTAAACCAACCATTTTTCAGAAAGCCCGTGTCTTTTTATAAAAGAATAGTTTTATAGAAGGGACAATCCTACCATGGCTTCTAGGCTCTCTCCGCCAACCAGCTAGAAGTTCATGTAGGTTTGCTAACATGCACGTTTTATAAAGTATTTCTGTCTCTATCGGACTGCATGTGTACTTTAAAGCATGAGTTATGCTGACAACTTTGACCCAGTAAAGTTCATTCCAGCCGTCCTACTTTCCTTCCTCGTAACTTACTTGACTACTTAGAAACATTTTCTTCACTTAAGGGTAGGGTACACAGAAGTAAGTTGCAGGATTCCTACCCCATACTTGTGCAAGAAAAAGGTTTACCAGCCAGCATATGATGCTTGCATGCTACTGGAGTTACCTTTTTAGTCCTTCCTGTCCCCACCCCCCACCCCTTAAGACCAGATCTCATGTAGCCAGGTGTGGCTTCAAATTAAACAAGTAGTCAAGAATATCCTTGAACCTCTGATCTCCCAAGTGCTGGGATTATAGGTGTCCACCACCATGCCCAATTTTATAAGGTCCTGAGTGAGACCAAGGGCTCTGTGCAGGCTACATAAACTTTCAGCCAACTGAGCTATATCCTCCAGAGCTCTATCTCCCTCCTCCTTATGCTCTTCAACTGAGGAGTTCAGAATGCTGTCAGTCATTCTTGATTCTCCCTTTACTTTCCTCCTCCTTCCTACCCCTTTCTCACCCACAACACTTTAGGTAAAATCATTCTCATTTGTTTCTGGCTTCATCCTTTCTGTATTTCCTCTGAACAAATAGACATTTTCTCTCTTCTCCTAAACATGGTTTAAGTCCCCCCCCAACCCTGCCTAAGGTTCATGAACAGGAGGCTGAGTCCTGTGTGACAACATTAAGAAACATAGAGCCTCTAAGTGGAGGTGGGGGGTCACTGAGGTGCCTGCCCCTGCAAGAGACTGATGCAGTTCCCCTATATTGCCAGTTATAGAAGCACAATACAGGGGCCAGCAAGATGGTATGGCAGGTGTGATGGTTTGTATATGCTTGGCCCAGGGAGAGGCACTATTAGAAGGTGTTGCCTTGTTGGAGTGGGTGTGTCACTGTGAGTGTGGGCTATAAGACCCTCATCCTAGCTGCCTGGAAGTCATTATTCTGCTAGCAGCCTTCAGATGAAAATGTAGAACTCTCAGCTCCTCCTGCACCATGCCTGCCTGGATGCTGCCATGCTCCTGCCTTGATGATAATGGACTGAACCTCTGAACCTGTAAGCCAGCCCCAATTAACTGATGTCCTTGTAAGAGTTGCCTTGGTCACGGTGCCTGTTCACAGTAGTAAAACCCTTACTAAGACAGCAGGTAAAGGTGCTTGCCACTAACTCTGAAATCCTGAATTCCATCCCTGGGACACAAATGGCAATGAGAAATGACTTTGCCAACTTGTCCTCTCACCTCCAGAGATACACACTGTGGCATTTCATCGCTAATCACAGATCTTATGGGGGCATTTTCTCCATTGAAGTTCCTGCCTTTCAGATAAATCTAGCTTGGGTCAAGTTGACATAAAACTAGCCACCATGCCTGGGGAGGGGAGAACTAGCCAACACTGACACTACTGATATTTGGTAAGTGTGCTGCTGAGTTTAATGCCAACTGACATAAGCCAAAGTCATCTAAGAGGAGGGGACCTCAATTAAGAAAACGCATTGCTGGGCATTAGGCGCATGTCTTTTAATCCCAGCACTTAGGAGACAGATTTCTGAGTTCGAGGTTTCCCTGGTCTACAGAGAGAGTTTGGATAGCTAGGGCTACACAGAGAAACCCTGTGTGTGTGTGTGTGTGTGTGTGTGTGTGTGTGTGTGTGTGTGTGTGGCCTCTGGCAAGCTTATAGACCATTTTCTTTATTACTGATTGATGGAGAAGGGTCCAGTTCATTGTGGGTGGTGCCATCCCTGGGCTGGTAGTCTTGAGTTCTATAAGAAAGCAAGCTAAGCCAGTTATGAGGAGCAATCCAGTAAGCAGCATCCCTCCATGGCCTCTGCATTAGCTCCTGCCTCCAGGTTCCTGCCATGTTTGAATTCCTGTCCTGACTTCCTTCAGTGATGGACTACAATGTGGAAATGTAAGCCAAATAAATCCTTTCCTCCCCAGATTGCTTTTGGTCATGGTGTTTCATCACAGCAACAGTAACCCCAACTAGAACAGTAAGCTAGTAAAGAAAGATTAAATTTTAAGTGGAGGTATTCTCTGTAGATAGATTAAGCTGCTCCCAGAAACATGACTTATACACACACACACACACACACACACACACACACACACACACACATTTAAATTAAAAATAAATACATAAATTCCAATTCTGGGAGTGGGCTACCTGTGAGGTCCTCCAAAATAATACAGGCTTGCCCCTGCTTTTGAATGTCCACCAAAACTAGTTCATAAGGCCCTATTGCTGGGGCTGGAGAGATGGTTCAGTGGTTAAGAGCACTGGCTGCTCTTCCAGAGGTCCTGAGTTCAATTCCCAGCAACCACATGGTGACTTACAACCACCTGTAATGAGACCCGATGCCCTCTTCTGGTGTGTCTGAAGACAGCTACAGTGTACTCATATAAATAAAATAAATCTTAAAAAAAAAAAAGGCCCTATTGCTGGAGATAATGCACACCTTGGTCACAGGTCAGAGAGAGAACTGGGTTGAAAGTTGAAAGCGTCCTACTTGTTGGATAGTTCCACGGTGCTGGAAGGTGCTACAGAGGCTGCTGGGGGAGAAGTGCCACACACTTTGTTAAAACCAACCAGCCGGACAAGATGAGCCCATTTGTGGAATCGTGGTAAATGTGGTACCTAACTGCATTCGGATTGGATGTGAAGTCTGCCTGACAGGAGGGGATCACATCTGGTACTGTAATAAACCTGACTAAAAATCATGACTGGGGCAGTCCTAGGTCCTAGGGGGATGCTACTGCTGTAGTTTTATTAAATCAACATGATGTACCTGTCAAACTGCCCTCTACCTCATGTTTATGCCCAGAGAGCAGTGCTGTTGTCTGTAGGGTCAGAGAAGCCTCCTCCACCAGTACTGAATAGTGACTGCAGAGACTGACCACTGGTTGCTGCACACAGAATAAATGGCCGTGGAATGCGCCCCCATCTTGAGAATGAGTATATATAATCATTGATGGGGAGGGAGAGACCATTTATTCAGTGGTGTAGTCATTAGTAAGGTGCACTGTAAACAAACTTCCACCCTACTGAAACTCTATGGATAATAATTGGGATGAAGGCAGGAAGGAGAGACAGCGGGAGGAGAAAATCAAGTCACAAACTGACAACAGCGAAGAATGAAATTCATTCAAACGCAAGACCTATCAAGTTTACATTTGGTTATGCCTCTTACGTTTCTGAATAGTGACTTACGCTCCTTCCTGATAACATTAGTCTATTGCAAAGGCCACCACCACCGTTATCCTGCACAATATCAGAATATACCTCCTGGATTTGAATGCTTCCTGGTAGTTAGGAAGTTTCGTTTTCCTAAGTTTCGCTCAGTCCCAGATAGAGCGGAAACCGAAACTCGCTCACCTTTCAGAACCTGCAAGAGCATATCAATCCCCTCCTGGTAACACACCAGAGCCTGCTGGTACCGGGACTCTGCATCCAGCTCCACTGCCCGCTTTAGCACCGCCACCGCGGCAGTGCTGTCGGAATCCTGTCCCAAGCTGGATTTAGCCATCACTGCGACAACTCCCAGGCTCTCCCAGCAAATTCCCAGGGCTGACACACTGTGCTACAAGGAAGCGCACACGTGACGCCACTGCGCCTGCGCCGTCTTCTATGGCGCTTTGTGAATGGACCGGAACAAAAAAAAAGAAAACCTTTCGCGGAACCAAAGAATCGTATGCACTGTTACGGCAGCGGCGCGGTTTGAGTGTCGCACTGGTCCGTCTGCTTCCGTTCCTCTCCTTCCGGCTGCGGGGGGCATTCGGAGTGGACACAGCGGTCGCTGGTGAGTGCGGCTGCGGGAGCTGGAGGTGTTGCTTGGTTTCACACGGATTCTCTCTGCAGTTCCGGACTGACTTCCTTTCTGTTCCAAGTTGGAGGTCCCGGAGATCCATTTCTTGAGCTTCTGAAAGCAGCCGGGTTGTCACTTTATTCGAGGGTTATTGCGTTGCATGTGTCTCTGAGAGTCTCACTCGTGTAGATCTAGGTCCGAGCCATCCAAGCGTCATTGAAATTCATTTTTTTTTAAGAAGTCAAAACTCGCTTAATTTTAAATTGTTACGACTTAGAATGCTGAGTTTTGGGAATCGCTGTTGATTAAAGACAGTGATTTTGCAGGCTACTTTGTCACCTGTTCAAGCTGCTGTTTTTTTGTGGCTAAGAGGCCGTTATGACGGCTGCTTACTACCTTTACGCCCTGGGAATTCGAGGAAGAGAGAGAGAGAGACATTTATTGATTTCAGAGAACTCAGTTGATTGCACGGGAAATTCTGTGTTTTAATGTCCATTCCTCGTTATAGATATATACCTTGTCTATTTAGAAAGAGAACGAAATTAAAGAACCACTTATGAGCTGGTGTTGTAGTTTGGGGTAAAGAGCCGTTTACATGCATAGTCATTGTAAAAAGCAAAACAACAACAAAACTCCAGCAAAACGCTGGAGTTGAGGGAGAGGAAAAATGGTTTTGGCAACGTTCAGTTTTTCTGTGAATACACATATATTAACATATTAGAGGATAGAAATAGGTTATATATTTCATGTGATGAATGGTATTTTTCAGTTTGTTTTTACGTGGATGGGTGTTTTCTAGTCATATCTACACCATGTGTGTGCAGTGTCTACGGAGGCCAGATCTGTCAGATCTCCTGGAACTAGAGTCAGAAACGTTTGTAAGCCTCCGTGTGGTCACTGGGAATCAAATGCGGGTCCTCTGGAAGAGCAGCCAGTCCTTTTAACTGCTGAGCCATCTCCCTAGCCCCATTTCTTTCTGGTATTTGCGACAGACAGAAGAAGGCAGTATAATTGCTTCAAGGTTCAAAGGTTGCACATGTGATAGGAGTAATTTCTGCTTTATTGAAACGTAAGTTTTTGAATCGAGCTACAGCTCAGAGCAGTTATGTTCTCTGTGCAAGGCTCTAGGCTCAATCCCCAGCACCCACCTTCCCCCCACCGAAACAGAACAAAACAAACAACGACAACCAAAAGCAGCTTTGATGGTGCTGCCTGCTTATATCTGAAAGTTAAACTTCAGCAGAGAACCCTGAGTGCAGAAGCTGCTCTGAGAGACACGTCTTTGACTTGAATAGATCCAAAACAAAATATAAAAGGGCCTTGTCTTCTGACCCTGTCCTGTATTTAGAGCGGAGACAGCCGATAAATGGTCAACTAGCAAATTACAGTAGAACAGGAGTCTTCAAGTAAGGCAAGGGAGTGAAGTACTGCTAGCTGTAGTGTGACTGGAAATGTGGAACTGTTTGGTGGAGGTAGTCCTCATTCGGGACTGAGACAGCGTGATCCAGGTAGACCTTGTTGACAAGAGAAAGTTTGAGCCAGATATTGAAAAAGCCACGTCAGGGTCATTTCAGCCAGTCATAGGGAAGAAGACCTCCGGTTTGGCTAGCTCCAGGTCATAATGGAGAGAGAGCCAGCTACTCTGTGAGGAAGCAGGAAAGCAGTAGGAGATGTGGGGGAATACGGGGCGGAGGAGGTCGGCAGCACTATGAAAAGGATTGGCATGTGAGGGTTAAGGACTTTGATCTCCACCTTGGTTAATTGGAGAGACGCTGAGGATGGCACTGGGTATTGAACCCAGGGACTCATGCATGCCAGGTAAACGTTCTACCTCTGAAACATTCCTAGTTCCGCCTTTAATTAATTAACTTTTTAAATGAATGAACTTTAGTTTTAGCCAACTTTAGATTTCAAGAGAAGTGTGAAGCTTAGGGTCCTGTACCTCCCTTGCTCAGTTTCCCCCTTTGACATCAGATATTAGTGAGGGTGCTCAGTGCAGGGTGCTCAGTGCAGCTGCAGCTCAGTACCCTATTGACTTCATTTGCTGTACTCAGATTCCTTTAGCTTTGCGTGGTGTCTGTATGTACTTTTATATTCCAGGATCCAACAGACACCAATGCAGTGTATGTTGTGCATAACGATTGTAGCTCTTGGGTTCTTCTTGGCTAGTTTCTCTGGTTTCTATGACCTTGGCAGTTCAGAGAAGTGAGATATTTGAAAATGTACTAATGAAGTGTTTTTCCACAGTCTCTTAGTTAGGGTTACTATTACTACAATGACCAAAAAAGCAAGTTGGGGAAGAAGGGGTTTATTTAAGAGACACATCTCTCATGCACATCTTAGTCCATCACTGAAGGAAGTTAGGACAGGAACTCAAGCAGGGCTTATGGAGAGTTGACAGAATTAGCAGCACACACAGTGACCCTCCATTAGGGTGGGTTTTCTCTTAAGTGGTAGCAGTCATCTCATTCCAAGTCCTGGTGTCAGGTATAGATGCTATCGATGTTGTGATCACCATCGGTGTTATGCATCCCTGATCTCCTGGGGAAGGTAGTGTTGCGTGTCCATTTGTTTCCCTTAACAGTGATCCCTGCTTTTCCGAGCAGCACTCCTGGGGGCAGTTCATTTATTCATGTTAAGTGTGGACTGATCCATGATTGTTTCAGTTCCAGTTATAAACTGATACTTTGTTGTGTATTTGTTTAAATACTGTCACTCCCGTTTGACTGTTGGGAGTTCTTTCAGTTATGTCTGTGTCCTTTTAATACACTCCCTTGGGTTTGCATTTCTGATTCTGCAGGTTGCAGCAGACTTTCAGCTGTCTCTTGAAGCAGCCCAAATGGCTCCTTTGAAGAGAATGCTATTAAAATCATGATCTGAGCACAGGGTGTGTTTGTGGCTATTGATGTAATTGTTTTGGGTCCTCTCAACAAACAGAGTGAGCCCATGTCTACATACATGCCGGCTCCAGTGGTTGTCCAGGTTCCTCAGAGGAGATGAGGTGTCCAAAAGGGAGGATCAAATCAGACTCGGTAGTCAGGAATCTCGCAGCTCTGACTGACCAGCAATCAGGTGACTTCTTTATTTATACAGGTTTCACAGACAGATTAATATCTAAGAAGTACAGATTATATCATTTTGTCTTGAACGTGTATCTGATTTTTCATTGCATGTCTGGGGTTACAAATTGAGGCAGGATTAAAATGTACAAACTGAACAGATGTTATTTTTATTATCAACCCTACAATTTCAATTCAAAGACTCTAAAGAATGCCTCTGCCAAAGCAAATGCATTTACTATATGGCAGCCTGACTTTAGGTGGGGCAGTGGTTGGAGTTTAAAGCACCCCACACAAACAGAAACTACCTGAAGCGGTGTTTTTATGAATATCAGATACTAACACCGAACACCCGCCTTTTACTATATCCTTTCCCCACCTACGCGATAAAGTAGGAAAAGTTATTTAGTCAATCCATCTTATTTACTGAGTTATAATCCTCCAGAGGTTTGCCCTGTACAAACCCCTGTCTTTAGGTTTTCAGAGAGCTCTAAGTGTATTGTAAAAAGAGGTCTTGAGTCTGTTACCAATTCTCCTGGCCAGTTGGAATTTGTCACGTATCTCATGAGTTTACCCTGCTCCAGCTACACTGTATGAGTTTGCTTAGGGGTGGATACCCCAAGAAGATTCCTGGTATGAATTTGCTTAGCAGTGGATCCCCCAGAAAGATCCCTGGAGTCACAGCCTCAGTTAGAGATTCCTAGCTTAGTGCTCATCTGTGCTTACCACTGTCTCCAGGGCATAAGGAAGACTTCCAAACAGGGCCAGATAAAGTTATCTCCCTGAAAGCAGAAGGGACAGTGAGTTTAGGACTTTCCTAAAAAGACTCGGACATAATTTTCTCAGGAAAAGACATGCAATGGATCATAATGCAGAAAGTCCCCAAGAATGCAGCTTGCAGAGACCAAAACCTAAAGTGAGAGACAGAAGGACAGCTATCACAGCATTCGGCTCAGCGCTGCTGGAGCCATGTGAGACAGCTCTGCTGGCCTCACGACTCTCGCTGTTTCCAGTGTGGCTGTGCCACAAACATATCTATAATTATATCTATATACATCAGTGTTTGTGACTAGCTAGACACATGGTCCAGCTCTAAGACATTCTACTAGGATTAAACTAGTCTTCTTTCCTTTTCTTGAAATTAACTTTCCCCTTCAGCAGTAATCTGGCCTTTTGGAAGGTTTTAAGCAGAGAGGTGTAATTTAATGAGATGACTTTCTACTGTGACAGGCAGTGGAAAAGAAAGCAAGCAAGAGATGGAGGGGAAGGCAGAAGGCTAGTTACGGGGACTATGTTGGAACCTGACTGAGAGGTTAGCAAGCCACACTGAAGGAGTTGGGCTCACAGATGAAACTTAACTTGGAAGAAATGTCATGAAGTAGCATTTGATAAATGTAGCCGCTGGGCAGCTCTTCTCAGGTAGCATCTTGCATGATTCTTCTGTTACTTCATGGACATCACAAAAAAGGGTTGTCGACATTGTGAGCCGGAATCTGACACTTACCCTATCTGGGGGCATAGAGCTAGTATTTCTGATGTTGTATAGAATTGCTTACTTGTAAAACAGGTACTATTTTCTTGAGAAGAAAAAATGGTTCACCCAAGAGTCTACCCAAGGTATGCATAACAGTTCATGAACCTCATCTGTCTGCTCTTGGTGTGCTTTAGGCTACCCCTGTTTCATGCCTATTTGAATAAATACAGCTTTTTGAGAGCAGAAGAAATCATTTTTAAAATACTAATAGGCAAAAAAAATGACCTGTTTGTGTGTGCGTGTGTGTGCACATTGTGCATAGAAGTGTGTGTGCATGTGTGTGCTTATGTATGTGGAGGCCAGAGATGTCTTTCCTAGGCATTCTCCCTCTTATTTTTGAGACAAGTCTCACAACCTAGAGCTTTCCAGTTTGGGTGAGCTGGCTGGATCTGCGGGTCCCTGCCCTGTAGCTGGCCTTTGCTACTTTGTGGGTTCTTCTGTTTCCCACCTTTTATCCTCTCCCTGACACTAGATAGGAGAAAAACAAGGATAGAGGGGAGAGAGAAATTAACTCCTGAATCTAATTTCTTTCCTTTTGTTTCTTCTTTGACCGTGGTTACTAACAAACCACAACCAAACCCCCATCTATCGGGGCTCTAGCATTTATATGCCCTCTGAAAAGTTCCCAGAATTCCAAACATCACACAATCGCAGAAACTATCTGCAGCTAGCAAAACCATGCTTCTGCTAGAGCAGGAGGCAAATCATGGTCAGCTGCTGCAGACAGTCCAGAGCAGTCCACATCCCTACACCGGTGGTTAAAACTAAAGCACATTCTTATATTTGTGTTTTTAAAGGAGCCAAAATTCTAAAATTGTCCCTATAATTCTCTCTAGCTTTGGGGCTAGAGACACAGGCCACCAAACCTAGGTACTGGCAATTTGAACTCAAGTCTTCATGCTTACACAAAAGGGCCTTAGCAGCTGAACCATATTTTCAGCCCCAAACTCTCATCTTTTTTTGTAACAGAAAAATTAATAATCTAGGGAAATACACTAGACTGCTAGCTAGGAGAATTGGGTTAGAGTGCGTGTACTTTCCCCCCACCTCTACCTCCACCCCCTGTTTTGTTTGTTTGATGCAAGTCCTTGCTGTGCAATCCAAGATGGACTGGGAGTCAGTCTTTCTGCCCCAGGCTTCCCAAGTGTAGGGTCAGAGTCATATGTCACCAATGCCTGCCTATACATACTCTCTTAATGGCTACATACCTTGGGAAAGTGATTGCTTTCTGGAAGTCATTTTCCTCATATGTAAAATAAGAGGGCACTTGGTTCTGATTCTAAGAGGTGGAATTTCTTCAGTCCTGTCTAGTTTTGCATTTTCTATGATTTCTCTGACAAAGAAAAATGATCAAATATTCTTTATATTTTTCAGGTGATAGAAAACCCCATTTCCCAGTTTTGGGGAATGAACGTAGACACTAATCTCACTAGATGAAAACAGGATTATTTAATATATAATGACTACCTGTGGTTTTACTGATACAGAAGGGGAAAATGTGCCCACCTGTAATGTATTTGACCAACAGTGTTTTTCCTACTCCCCAGCCTCTGAAGAGAATAATTCCCACACCTATGGCTGGGGTTCTGCGCTCAGTATTTCAGAGGCCTCCAGGCAGACTACAGGTAAGCTTTAACTTTCTGTGGATTTCTCATAGCGAGGACTGACCTCAAACTCACTGTATGGCTGAAGAGAACCTTGAACTTCTGCCTGCCTCCACTTCCCAAGTGCCCAGTTTCATGCAGTGCTGGGATCTAAACTCAGCTTTATGCGTGCTAGCAAGAACTGTGCCAACCAAACTTCGTCCTCAGCCGAAGAGTTTGTCTTTTGATGTTGTCCTCTCTTGTTGATTATAAAATGCAAAAGCAAGGTAGTCCTTCTGATGTAAGTTAGTTGGTTTAGGTCTGCTGCGTTTGTGTGTGAGAGCGCGGAGCCCTGTGGGCACTGAGCACACAGTGTAGCCGAGCTGTACCTGGCCCCTGCTTGTTTCTGCTTTATGTGCTTCCCCTAAAGATTTCCACCCCACACACCTTTTCCTGTAGGTCAAGCCAATGAAAAGACTACTGCTGCTTCCCCTTGGTTTGTTTTAATGTCACAGTTTTAGGGGAAAGCCTTCAATTATGAAAAGAATGCATTTTTAATCACAGTCAGACAAACATAGAAAAAGTAGAAGATAAGCAGTCTCCTGAAGAGAAGAAATGTGTCAGCATCTCCTAGTGTTTATGGAGTACATTGGGATGACTAATGTATGCATATTGACCAGACTGGGTGCGTACAGACCCCAGCATACACAGGATCTCAATACAGAACTCCTCCTGGCTGTAGGGATGGAAATGTCAGCTCCTTCCATTTGGCTCATGAATTCTGTATAGTCTCCTTTTGGTACTTTGGAAACTGATCCTCTGGGAGGGTGTGTGTCTCACATCTTAGTGTTGTAAGCAAAGGAAGCTGGATTAGAAGCTTAGCATTTCTGGCATACGTGGGACCAGGTTTCTCTTTCTCACCCCATCTAGACTTACCCTCTAGTTGTTGCTGTCAGCTCTGTAGTTAGGGGAGACTGAAAGAGAAAGACTGCAGTGAATCCCTGTGTCCAACTGCAAGAGTAGAGGAGGATTGGGCAATAAAGTTAAGGGGTGAGAGGTGGGTCTGGTGGTGCTGTTAGGACGAGGGACACTCACTGTGCCTTGTGTGGTGTTGGTTTTAAGACAGTGTCTTACCCTGTAAGCCTGCCCCAAACTTGAAGGAGGTTGCCAACTCCAGACTGGAAGTCTAAGTGCATGTGGTTTGGCTTTGCTGTTCATTAGTGCTTCAATGAAATGTGTCCATTCAGTGAGGGAGCCGAGTTAAACGTTAGCGATTGTAGACTATGTTAGATCAGACACGTCACCTAAAGGCTGGTGGATACAGACTTTAATACTACACAGAGTTCTAAATAACAAATGGCTTTTCTTTCAGACTGTGAAGAAAGGTGCAGAATCTCTCATTGGTACAGAGTGGATTCGTCACAAATTTACCAGATCAAGAATTCCAGATAAAGTAAGACCTGATTCTTTTTAAAGAATATTTTTAGATACCAATTTTATAAAATCATAAGTTATTTGCAAATTTATTACACTGTGTGTTGCAATTGTGTCTGTGTTTCTTTGTGCATCTGTGTGTGCCCTTGCCCTGGTTTTGTGTGTGGAGGCCTGGAAGACAATTCTGTAATCAGTTCTCTCTTACTGTCATGGGACTCCTGGGGAGTGGAGCTCAGGGCATAGACACCAGGCACGGCAGCAAACACTCTATGCTAGGGCCAGCTCATAGCCTGCTAGTGCGAGTTTTTCTTAAGTTGTATGTGTATATAGATAGGTATAGTGGAGAAGATACACTGCAGACTGGGAAGTGCATATAGATAGTATAGTGCAGACTGGGAAGTGCATATAGATAGATATAGTGCAGACTGGGAAGTGCATATAGATAGTATAGTGCAGACTGGGAAGTGCACATAGATAGTATAGTGCAGACTGGGAAGTGCATATAGATAGATATAGTGCAGACTGGGAAGTGCATATAGATAGATATAGTGCAGACTGGGAAGTGCATATAGATAGTATAGTGCAGACTGGGAAGTGCATATAGATAGATATAGTGCAGACTGGGAAGTGCATATAGATAGTATAGTGCAGACATATGATAGATATAGTGCAGACTGGGAAGTACATATAGATAGATATAGTGCAGACTGGGAAGTGCATATAGATAGTATAGTGCAGACTGGGAAGTGCATATAGATAGTTATATTGCAGATTGGGAAGTGCATATAGATAGTATAGTGCAGACTGGGAAGTGAATATAGATAGATATAGTGCAGACTGGGAAGTACATATAGATAGTATAGTGCAGACTGGGAAGTGCACATAGATAGTATAGTGCAGACTGGGAAGTGCACATAGATAGTATAGTGCAGACTGGGAAGTACATATAGATAGATATAGTGCAGACTGGGAAGTGCATATAGATAGTATAGTGCAGACTGGGAAGTGCATATAGATAGTATAGTGCAGACTGGGAAGTGCATATAGATAGTATAGTGCAGACTAGGAAGTGCATATAGATAGATATAGTGCAGACTGGGAAGTGCATATAGATAGTATAGTGCATATAGATAGTATAGTGCAGACTGGGGAAGTGCATATAGATAGATATAGTGCAGACTGGGAAGTGCATATAGATAGTATAGTGCAGACTGGGAAGTGCATATAGATAGTATAGTGCAGACTGGGAAGTGCATATAGATAGTATAGTGCAGACTCAGAAGTGCATATAGATAGTATAGTGCAGACATATAGATAGTATAGTGCAGGAAGTGCATATAGATAGTATAGTGCAGACTGGGAAGTGCATATAGATAGTATAGTGCAGACTGGGAAGTGCATATAGATAGTATAGTGCAGACTGGGAAGCACTGTAGATGCTGACCTCTGCTCCTGGCCCCACTGGTTTCGTGGAAATGGGCTCTTACTACTTCCTGTCCTGTGTATTCTGCCCGTGTTCTCCCTTTACATACTGTGGTCTTTCTTACCATCGTCCTGAGAAGACAGTGAGTTGTCCCTGTGTGACTCCGTTCTCACTTCCTGCATCAACCACACAGATGAAGTTCTCCCTTGGTTTGTCGTTGTAGTTTTCATCTTGTTTGGGCTTCACTTGCTTTTAAGGTAATTGAACTTTCTTTAGTAAAACAGTTTAATGATACTGAAGTAAATGATCAGAAAGCAAGGAGGCCTCCTCTTTCCAACAGTTTCCCATCTTGCATTGATACAAAGCGACTGCTCACATAGGGGAAACAACATGGACATTACTGCAGGCCGTGTGCACTGGGGTCCGTCTGCATGCTGCATATTACACTGTGGGTTTTGGCAAATGCATAAGGTCATGTATTTACTACTGCAGTGTCACACAGGACTGTGCACTGCCCTACACGTCACTGTGTCCCACCTCCCACAACGTCTGACCCTAGCAACCGTGATCCTTTTTACCCACTTTCTGGCTTTACCTGTCCCAGAATCTCACATAGTTAGAGTCGTACAGTCTGTACATGAGGTTCTTATAAATCTTTTCATGACGACTGTCTGTGATGCGGGCTCACGTAGTTTACTTATGTGCTCACCTGCTTGCTGCCGGCTTGGGGCAGTAATGAGGCTGTTCAAGTGCTGTGTACGTGGGATGACTGTTGGTTGTGGTGTGTTGGGGAGGTATTGGTAGTACACTTAAACAGTAAAGACCATTTAGCCTTGTCGAGCTGCTGCAGAGGTCATTTTGTGGGATGGGAATGTTTTTGTACAGGTTTCCTCCCCTACTGTATTTTTATTTTATTTTCAAATATATAAGTTTTTATTTTATGTGTATGTGTGCTTTGGCTGCCTGTATGTATGTGTATCATGTGAGCGCCTGGTGCCCAAGGAGGTCAAAGATGGTGGCAGATCCTGGGAACTCAAGTATGGATGACTGTGAGCACCGTGCAGTGCTAGGAACTGAGCCCAGGTCCACTACAAAAGCAGCCATTGCTCCTGGCTGCTGAGCTGTCTCTCCAACGTCACCAAAGCGATAAAATATAGAGGGCACAATTCACCACTTAACCTCAATTGCAGAACTGAGTTTCGGCTCTGGGGAGATTGGTTATAGTAACTGTGCTGGTTGAGTGTCCCGCTCTGAAAACCTGAAACTAAAGCTTTAATTCTCAGACTCTTCTGAACTGTTCAAGCTGAGGTTGAGGAGGACAGAAAAATTAGGGGTGGGACCATCATGAACGTTTGTACAATTTTGTCCATTTTTTAAGGCATAGGCAATATATAAAGACTGTAAGTTGGGGGAGTTACCCATCATGATTCTCCTTTCCTAGGTATTTCAGCCTAGACCTGAAGATCATGAAAAATACGGTGGAGACCCCCAAAACCCCCATAAACTGCACATTGTTACAAGAATAAGAAGCACAAAGAGGCGTCCATACTGGGAGAAAGATACGATCAAGATGCTGGGACTGCAGAAGGTACACAGCGATCCTGGTCGCTCTCAGAGTCTCATCGACTGCAGGCTTATACTTTAAAACCCACACTGTGTGCATTTGCTATCGCTTATGTTTAAATGTGTCATGTAGTGTGACCTTTTTATAAGTTAGTATACAGAGGATGATCCTTCAATGTGATGTTTTCCGGAAATGGTACCACTGCCTTTTACGTTGATCTGTGACCTTGCTCCCCTTGTCCTAGGCACACAGCCCTCAGATCCACAAGAACATCCCGTCAGTGAATGCAAAGCTAAAAGTGGTTAAACACTTGATACGCATCCAGCCCCTGAAGCTGCCACAGGGACTTCCCACAGAAGAGACCATGTCCAGCACGTGCCTCAAGAGCACTGGGGAGTTGGTGGTGCAGTGGCATCTGAAGCCTGTGGAGCAGGAAGCAAAGTCCTGAGGCCGCACAGATTCAGGCACAGATGGACTTCCTGAGGAAACCGTTCTCATTAAAGTGTGTTAATCCAGTCACTTCCGCTGATGAAGTCCTGATGTTATCACTTGGTTCAGTACTCTCCCTTTCTCCCCTAAGAATTTTACTCCTCAGAGGGCAAGATCAACATTTAATAGCTCCCATTAGGCCCCTAACACTAACAGTTGTCATTGTCTCCTTGGAGAAACTATTGTCTTCTTTAACTGCTTCCTCACTGAATTCTATAGATGCGAGAGGCTATGTACTAGTCAGTCGAAAGCTTGGTAGCTTATTGGGCAAGGAGGTTTATCTTGGTTCTAAGCTCTGAGGAGTCCAAGCAAGGGCAGCATATCTCCTGAGGGCCTCCTGTAGGATCCCCTATGTATCATGTCATACATGATAGGGGATGCCACACAGTTTTTATGTCAGTGGCGGAAGAGGTCATAGGTAAGATTGGTGTGGTGTGCCCGCCTTAATCCTGGCAGTCCAGAGGTAGAGGCAAGTGGATACCTTATGAATTCAAGGCCATGGTCTACATATTGAGTTCTAAGCCAGCCAAGACTATGTAGTGAGACCCTCTCTCAAACAAAACCCAAGAGACCAGTTTTGGCTTCATGTAATGATCCCTTTGCTGCAAAGGGAGTATCTTTGATTTTGAGTGAGAGCTACACTTAGCTATGGTAGGGATACGTGCTGGAATGGAGTTAGAAATTATAGAGATCTAGTAGTATGGTTGCAGAAAGTCCCCTGGGGCCCATAAGACCTCACTAGCCGTCAGTACTTGGTTAGATTTCTAGTACCAGGCATGAGTCCCTGCAGTGAGGTGGTCAGCCCACTGTGGGAGTTCAGCCCCAGGCAGTGCACCCACAGCACAACTGCTCATGAGGGTCACAGAACCTCTTGGAAGTGGGGCAGAAAGACAATAAGAGCAGGAAGACCGAGAAGCTGCTGTGAGATGTTGTCCCAGAGGTACTAGAGAAGCCACATCCATAATACCTCAGCAGTGTCTCGCTGTCCGCGCAGCACCTAAACAATAGCACCAGTAGACAGGCTAATGGGAAGGGGGAGATCCCAGGGGTGCGCAGGTGTCCCTCCCCTAGACAGCTGCAGCAACTGACGACTACTGTGACAGACTTCTCCCCTCAGCAGCCCCTAGTGGGTTACCCAATACAAAGTGCTCAGCCCTAAAGTCATAAACTCAGAAGCAGCACCAAACAGACTCAGCAGGTCATACGTAAACACACGCACGCCTTTATTTCCCTGTATATATCTGTGTAACATAAAGGCTATTGATTCAAGAGGGGAGACACAGGAGGGGTCAGAGAGAGACTTGATGTCCATAAAAGGAGGGGGTGGAGCTAAAAGTTTCTGAGATGGAAGGAGGAAGAAGGGAGAGACAGATGGAGGATGGAGAGACAAGATGGGACCAGAAGAAAAAGATGGAGCTGCCCCACGTGGTCTGGAGAAGCCGCAAGTAGCTAGAGGTTTCATAGATGGGCAATAAAATAATGTAGGTACATGTGTCCAATTTAGGTGTGCAACTTGTATTTCTATCAACTGATTTTGTGTTCTTCGCATGGGCATTTCAGGTAGAAGGTTTACCCTTCTAACTCGGGCTGGTATCTCACAAGTCTCCAGTGTTACCATTTTACAGGACCGAGGGAATTGAGTGAGCAGTAGCTGGGGGTGGTTCCATGACCAAGATCTACGGAGGACAGCAGAGAAACGGTGTTAGGCCCAACCACTTCAGCAGAGGCTCTAAGAGTGTGGCCCGCCAGGTCCTCCAAGCCCTGGAGGGACTGAAAATGGTGGAAAAGGACCAAGATGGGGGCCGCAAGCTAACACCTCAGGGACAGAGAGATCTGGATAGGATCGCCGGACAGGTGGCAGCTGTCAACAAGAAGCATTAGAACAAAGGATGCTGGGTTAATAAATTGCCTCATTCATAAAAAAATAATAAGCACACATTAGATTATTCATGTGTTCCTAGTAAGCATGAGACAGGAGTTGAGAAAAATTGGAAAAGAAGAAAATTCAGGGGAATTCCAGAAGCTGACAAACTAACCGAATCACTAGGTTTTCGTGTTCAGCTTCAGGAACAAGGGACTAGTGGGAGTAGGAAGGGATTTTGACCACGCAACTAATGACAAGCCTGGGTACCCTTCCTGAGGGTGAAGTAAGCAGGAAGGAAGCCTGCTGTTTTTCTATTCCTTATAGAATTGTAATAAAGAGTCGTATTGAGGGCTGGAGAGATGGCTCAGTGGTTAAGAGCACTGACTGCTCTTCCAGAGGTCCTGAGTTCAAATCCCAGCAACCACATGGTGGCTCACAACCATCTGTAATGAGATCTGATGCTCTCTTCTGGTGTGTCTGAAGACAGCTACAGTGTACTCACATACATAAAATAAATAAATAAATCTAAAAAAAAAAAAGAATCGTATTGAATCATATTGAATCGTATTGAAACAAGGGCATCGTATTGAAATAAGGGTTCGTGATTGAGACACAGAGGGAAACATTTTGTCTCAGTGAACTTGCCTGCCTCCCTAAACAGATTGGTCAGACCAGAACTTTTCTGATATTATAGACAAAGAACAGACCGCCTTTGCTTAAGCAAGGGGCTGCACAGTATTTTAAGAGTCAAAAGACGGTGTCTTAAAGTCAAATATAAAAGAAATATAGAGGAAGGAAAGGAAGAATTAAACAGAGGTCAGAGAGATTGAACCTTTGTTAAAAAGCCACACTTGATACAACGGGTAGTGGGGAATAACTTTTGACCTATTAATTTGGGGCCAAACTGAATCAATCAAATCCAAATAGTTATCCTGTCTAGTATTTTTCTAACTGCAAGGCTTTCTGACACCAATCTTAAGGAAGAAGATACTTTAAAGAAAATTTTGGGGTTGGGATTTAGCTCAGTGGTAGAGCGCTTTTGCCTAGCAAGCGCAAGGCCCTGGGTTCAGTCCCCATTCAAAAAAAAAAAAAAAAAAAAAAAAAAAAAAAAAAAATTGATTTCATCATAATGTTAATTTTTAGTTCTCATAAAATTGCTGTTTGCGGGGTTGGGGATTTAGCTCAGCGGTAGAGCGCTTGCCTAGCGAGCGCAAGGCCCTGGGTTCGGTCCTCAGCTCCGAAAAAAAGAAAAAAGAAAAAAAAGAAGAAGAAGAAGAAAAAAAAATTGCTGTTTGCTTGCTGTGTTCCTCTTCCGATATTCTTGCCTTATCAAGGAAGACTTTAGAAGAAAATGTATCTTGAAAAGCTGGATAATCAGTGAATAGTTTCCAAGGAAATGATTTTGTGTATAAGTAAAGCCTGTGAGAGACACAGGTTGTCAGAGTAGGTCAAGCCATACCGTCATGTGCTTCCTCTCTGCCCCCTCTCTCATGACACAAAACTGAATGGTGTCCCCCACCCCCACCCCCTCTGAATCTACCCTGGCCGCTCTTGCGTCCACCCTGCTCCAGGCCCTGCCCTCAGTGGGGCTGGTCCCCAGCGATCCCAGGCACTAAATCTTCATCTTCTGTTTGCTAGTTTCCTTGTATGGAAAAAACTGTTAGTTGGTAATGATATTTATCCTAAGGGCATCGATTACAAAAAGAAATACAAATGGGGGGTTGGGGATTTAGCTCAGTGGTTACAAAGTCCCCACGAAAAAAAAAAAAAAAAAAAAAAAAAAAAAGAAAGAAAGAAATACAAATGGGTATGGCTTTCACATGGTAGGTGGTATGATGGCTTTCACATGGTGGGTATGATGGTGCACACTTGCACAGGGAGATTGAGGAAAAACTTGGGAGTCTCGGGCAAGCCTGGGCTGCACAGGGGGACGTTTCGGTTTGTTTTGTTTTAAGGCATTTATTCAGCTGGTGCACGAAAAAAACACACACACACACACACACACACACACACACACACACCCCTTTATCAAAGCAGCATGTCCTGGTAGAGGATGGATGAGAGAGCAGAGCAGGTGGAAATGAACAGGAGGAAGAGGAAGGGGCTGGGGCTTGATATTTCAAGTGCAGGCTGTGTCTTCTGTGGCTACAAGACCTCTCAGTAGGCTCCATCTCTTAAAGGTTCCCTTCTTCCCATTGATGCCAAGCTGGGACCACGAGTTGAACATGGGGGCTTTCAATGGGGGCACACCAGATCTAACCTATAACACTTCTCTTTACCCCAGAAGATCTTAAGAGTGAGAAGTAAAGCTTACAATGAAAGACCTGACTCGTAATCGTTATCTCTGAGAGGAACATGGGCACCAGATATAAAGAAATTGAGACGGCTGAAGACTCGAGACAATTTAATGGTACCATATTTTGGGTTAACATCATAGGCATTTTTCTCAGTAGATTCCTGGGAGTTGACCATTGAGCTACTGGTGGAAGGAGGATGGAGACAGAGATTGTTCTCTTGGGTCCAGTTAGCTATTCTAACAGATTCTGCAGAAGCCTAGCACTGGAACCGGGAGGTATAATAGATGTGTATTTCAAGACTATTTGTAACGTGTTATTCAGTCAGAGACAGAAACAGGAAGCTCTGGAGCAATGATTCCTCCCTCCTACAACAGATGCTACCAGTACCTCCGGTGCCCCTGGACCTCTCAGAATTCTCACTTGGTCTTCCTGTCTGTGCCCCCTAGCTTCTCACTCTTGGAAATTTAGACAAGGGTTCCACATTTGTGCTTGTTTAGCACATCAGACTAGCAATAAATGACACCCTCTCCCTACAGGTAGGTACCTCAACCAGTGGCTTTCAGAGGTGCTGTGCAGACTCCAGTCCTGCCCCTGTGTAGGTAGATCTGTGGTGAATGCTCACAGCTTTCCTGCAAGGCTGAGTCCTGTTGCCAACTAGGGTAGTGGCTTGGTGACATGTGCTTTGCTATTCTCTCACTCCATATCACCGACCACTTTATAACAGTGTTTTCTGTGCCCCCATAACTACTTGTACCCACATTCTTGTCACAGGTCTGGTTCAGAGGGAGCCAAACTAAGGCACCTTTACTATGTGGCCTCCTCTAGGACATTTCTGCATGTCGGTCGGAACGAGAGCCTGAGGAAACCTTTGGGGAGTAAGGCACTGAACTGTTCTGCCACACCTGGCCTACACATTAGCTATCTTTACAATGGTGATGTCTAAGGGGCTGGTGTTGGATGAAATTAATGCTTCCAGAGGAAAACCCAAAAGAAATCACACCTGAGCAGCGTGGTCATCTGAAGAATATCTCAGTCTGCACACATGCAGGGTCGGGAACAATAGTTAATAGCTGGTAAGGCTGGGGCCTTGTCACATCCCTAGAATTGATTGCACTATGGGTACAGCACTCATACTTGTGATACTAGAATTCGGGAAGCTGAGGCGGGAAGATTTCTATGAGTTTGAGGACATCTTGGGATATAGAGCAAGACCTTGTCTCCAAATCCATGATTCCCAGTTCTGATCTGGCCCCTTCCTCAGGCTGGGTTGAGCCATCACAGGGCAGAGAAAGGTTTACCTGACTCTTTCCAAAGTGGCTGAAGGAAGGAGAGTAAAAATTTGGTTCCTTCTCAGAGAAGAAACAGGCAGAAAATATCCACCAAATATCCCCAACAAAAGCAAAAATCCCAGGAGCCACTTGGCACGGATGCCGAAAGCTTCATAATCCAACAGGTTATCACGTCTTCTCCCGACCAGGCAACCAAAAGCCACAGCCAGCACCCGTGTCCCTGCTCTGTCTATTGCCCCAGGGTGGATCTGGCCTCTGAGACAGACACATCTCATGAGCAGAGTCCTAGCAATTGGGGTAGATACTGCGAAAGGGACTTCTGGTTAGTAATTCTGGCAGAGTTTAGGTAATCATTAGAATCATGGGCTACAGCTAGACCATGCACATGCCATATGCTATGATATTCATATTGACCACAAGTTATATGTATGTCTATGTAGGTTTCTTGGGAACCATACAAGAAGTTAGGGTGTTTTCTTTGTGATAAAGATGGGGCCTTGCACGTGTTCAGTTGTTCAAGCAACTGAACGTTTGGGTGTCCTCACCTCTCTTCCTTCCTTTCTTTAGCTAGCTTTGATTGAAAACTTCGGAGATGAACTTTCTTTCATAATTCTAACCATTTCTTTGCTCCTATTGAATGAAATGGGCTAATGTTAAACCTTGAAAGAGAGACTAGCTGAGTGCCTCACCAATGTAACTCGCTCTACCTAGAAGCCATGTCTTTTATAGAATTTAGCACGGGCAATGATGTCATCCACTAAGTCGCCTTCTATGTCTGCAGGAGTGACAATAGTTTCCATCCCCGATTTAAAAGCAGTCAGACCACCTGAAAGGAAATACACGTGTTTAGATTCCAATCTAAATCAGCAGAAATAAGACCCGAGCTTCCAATACCTCATCACCCTCCAGGCAAATAGTCCAGAGTAGTAAGGTTTCTGTTTTCTCTTTACATAGCCCAGATCTGATAGAACTAACACAAGATTGTAACATTTTCTCATTTATTCAACAATTCATCCATCCAACATGTTTTTAAAGCACCTATTGTGCCAGAAATGTCCCTCACCGAGAACAAGCTACCCAAGACCTGTTCATTTCTCAGGAGGGCTTGTGTGTACGCATGCACCATTTTACCCTAAGAGTCCATCTGCCGTCATTGTTGATATATTTAAAGGACTTGTGTTTGAGGCTGGCTGTACTCATTCGTGCCTTTGAGGACCTTGGGATACTAACAGAGAACTCCTTGCTCAGAGTTCAGACTATTAAAGGACGGAAAGAGATTATCCATGAAACTATGTAAGTCATGATCCTATAAAAGGCAAAATGAAAAACCGATGATGGGTAGGAAGAAAAAGCCAGTGAATCTAAGGGGAAAAATTCTGTTTTTCTGGCTGTGATGACTGGCTGCATTGGTGTCTCCAAAACCAAACCAAAACAGAAACAAACAAACAAAAAATTAAAAACAAAAAACAAAAGGGGGAGCTATGTCGGTAGGGTTAGTGAGTTAATTCTGGCTGGAGCTGCTGACCTTGAGGGGCTCTGAGTTCAGCCAAAAAGAGTTTTGTTTTGTTTTTTACTTAGATTTCTCTGAGTTAATTGAAGCTCTGAAATTTCTCAGAGTAAAAGTTTATTCAAACAATTTGAAAAAAAAAATAGTAGTGTTGGCCTAGGAAGAAAAAAAAAACTATAAGAATGTAAACACTGTTTTAAACTATTCTGTTAAGGCTTAGGGTGTTGGTCAGTGGCTTAATAGTTGACCAGAGGTACAATTAGAAGAAGCCCAGCATCTTACAGGAAGGTGAAGAACATGAGGCCATTCTTGAGATGGGCTGCCTTGGAGCTTTCCAGGGGGCCTGGGCCACGGTTACTTTCAGTAGTTTCATTTGCTTGCCCATTTAAATAAAGCACAAGGCGTGGGGCCTACCTTTCAGGTGCTGAGCTGCATTCCAGGTAGGAAATTTCCTCTTCAGTGCCTTAATTCTTTCTGTCAGAATCCCAACAGACTGTAGAAGGTGTTCCTTGCTGTCCCAGGAACCAATAGGATGGTACATGTTTTTATCAAGCTAGAAAATTCAAACAACCATGTCAGTGTCTGGGCAAGGTGGCACCGTTTCTGCAGTTCTGCAGTTCCTAGGTCTCTCCCCTTGTATTCAAGTTCAAATACCAGTGGTAGCATCTTTCCTTTAATCCAGGAAGGCCTACATTCTGATGTCTTGTCTCTCATAGACAAGAGAGTCAGAGGAAAAGCTGTTTTGGAGAAGCTCACTATGTTCTTTCTGATAGGTGGAAAGAGGAAGAGAAGAGAGGGAGAAAAAAAAGATTTCAAAACAAATACTTAGTATCCAATTTATAAGTTTTTGTGATGAAAAAATGCAGCTAATTAAAATATAATATTGTTTCTAGCCAGGCTTGGTGGTACAGATGATCCCAGTATTACAGGTAGGAGCCCAGCATAGGCTACAAAGTATCTGGTTGACCAGAGCTACAGAGTGGAATGCTGCCTCAAAATAAACAAAGAAAAGGCCTGGAAACCTGTTTTAAAGAAATGCCCAATGGCTGTCTAGAATGAAACACCACAGGTGTCACAGAGCAAGGTGTGCCCAGACACCTGGGTGTTCCGTCCTGGAATGGACTCTGAGCGTCAGCTCGGAGAGATGAAGTTAGGGTGATGTAAAGTCTCTGGCCCCCTACCTGCATCAAGCCAAACCTCTGTCCCTTATGGTCCCAGCCATTTTGCAGGACAGCCCCGCCGTGGCTTTCTCTGGAGATGATGGCAGCGATGAGGGCTGGGTCGATGCAGTGCCTCTGTCCCACTTCTTTGATGAGGATCCGGTAAGGCTTTATGGCTTTCAAGTCCATCTCAGCAAACATTTCAGAACCGTGGATCCCTATGTCGGCAGAAAAGAAACGATTAAACGATTTCCTCTGCTGCAGAAGGGGTCCGGTTCTCGATTTTAGCCTCTGCTTCTAACCACGCCCACAGATCAGGGCAATCATTCCAACCGCGGAAACCCAGGAGCCAATGACGCCTGCCTGAGCCTCTACAGCTGTCTCTCGTTCTCCTTCCTGCCAAGACGCTGCACTAGGGGACTAGGAATCAGGATTTTAATCCGGCTCTGCAACCAGCTAGTTCTGTGCCAGAGGTTGTGGTCTGTGCACTGAGAACACGGATTCATACATGACCTTGCACGAGGAAGGCTTAGCATGGGATTGCAAAGGAGAGAGGTGTCAAGAATGAGAGGCTCTGCCTGCTTGAATACCCATGCTGCACCGTGAACTGAGCACAGCAAAGCCAGAATTGAACCTTTGAATTCTTTTGCCAAAATCAACACATCCAGGCATGGTTTAGAAAGAATCGGGACCCCATAAACATACAGCCACCAAACCCAGACAATATTGCTGATGCCAGGAAGTGCATGCTGACAGGAGCTTGATAGAGCTGTCTCCTGAGAGGCTCTGCCAGAGCCTGACAAATACAGAGGCTAATGATCGCAGCCAACCATTGAACTGAGCACAGGGTCCCCATTGGAGGAGTTAGAGAAAGGTTTGAAGGAACTGAAGGGGTTTGCAACCCCATAAGAACAACAATATCAACAAACAGACTAAACCACTGCCCAAAAACTACACATGGACAGACCCATGGCTCCAGCTGCATATCTAGCAGAGGATGGCCTTGACGGGCACAAATGGGAAGAGAAACGCTTGGTCTTGCCAAGGCTGCCCCCCAACCCAGTGTAGGGGAATGTCAGGGCAGGGAGGCGGGAAGGTGTGGGTGGATGGGTAGGGGAGCACCCTCATAGAAGAAGGGGGAGGGGGATGGGATAGGGGGCTTATGGACAGGAAACTGGGAAAGGGGATAACATTTGAAATGTAAATTTTAAAAAAATCCAATTAAAAAATGTTTTTTTTTTAAAAAGACCTTGAGGTACAAGATGAAGATTCTAGAGACATTTTCTCTTCTCTTTTAAAATAAATTATAGGGGTTGGGGATTTAGCTCAGTGGTAGAACGCTTGCCTAGCAAGCGCAAGGTCCTGGGTTCGGTCCCCAGCTCTGAAAAAAAGAAAAGAAAAAAATAAATTATATATATTTCTGAGCTAAATAAATAAATAAATGTGTAAAATTTGAAATCAAATATATTGTTGCCTCCCCCAAAGAAAGAAAGAATCAGGAAATAAAAGAAAAGAAGTAGTTTGTTAGGTTAGCTAGGACTTTTTTGGGAGGGGGAAGGGGGCAGGGTCTCACAGTATAGCCGTTGCTGAACTAGAATTCAAAATATAGAGCAGTGGTTCTCAATCTTCTTAATGCTGTGACCTTTAATACAGTTCCTCATGGTGTGGTGACCCACAACCATAAAATTATTTTGTTGCTACTTCATAACTGTAGTTTTGCTACTGTTACAAATCATAATGTAAATATCTGATTTGTGACCCCTGTAAATGACCCCTATCCCCCAAAACGGGTTGGGACCCACAGGTTGAGAATCACTGATAAAATCCTTTCTTCTGCCTCAGGAGAGTTGGGGCTTGGATGTACACCACCACACCCAGCTTGATTTTACCTTTTAATTTTGGATTCATGGTTGTTATTGTTATTATGATGTTGGCACCTTTTCAAAACTAATTACCTCCTAAGAAAACTCTGCAAATGACAATGGGGATGGGGATGGGTGGAACCCTGCTCCATTTTGTATTTACCACAATTCATCAGATTGTTTATGTCACAGGGAGCCCCAAAAGTCTCCATGGTCATGACGTCTCCGTAGCAGCCATGGTACAGACGAGAGTGCACATGAGGGTTCGTGGAGTGAGTGAACCCAGGATATGAGCCCCTGGCAGTGCCTGGAAGGCAGAATGATTATATATGAAAGCCTGTGAGAAAATTACTTGTCTTCTCTCTCTCTCTCTCTCTCTCTCTCTCTCTCTCTCTCTCTCTCTCTCTCTCTCACACACACACACACACACACACACACACACACACACACATGCTGTGTAACAGTAGAGACCATAACTTATCCTGCCAACACTTTTTCTACCAAGGATTGATCAGACAAAGCAAAAATGACCCTTTTCCATTTTGATCGCAAACTTTGTTTTATCCTCTGGACATATTCCAGAGCACCATGGGAATGTGTGTGAAAGTTGGTGCATATAGGTTTCATATAAATGTGTGTGTGTGTGTGTGTGTGTGTGTGTGTGTGTGTCCGCCCAGCGCAAGACTCAGAGAAGGTTCTAGAGCACCTTCTGATACAAGTGCTTCTGGGCATGAAAATAGCCCATCATGTGATGGGATTGTATGTTCATATGCGATCCCATTATATTTATATTTTCAAAGAAACAAAACAAAGATGAACCAAAGAACAATGAGAATTGTTAGGGAGAGGAACAGGCCTAGACACTAGGTGTTGGGGGTTGGTCTGAATCTGCTTATATTCGTATGCTTAATTCTTGTACCCCAAGATCTGGTTGCCACAAAATGAGCAAATTCCCAGTATGCCAGTCCTTGTTATACAAACTTTACTCCCCAATTAAAAAAAATGGTTAAATAAAACTGGCAACAGCCAATTACTGAGGGGAATAGAGAGGGGTGGAGTATGAGTTACCAGACCGGGGGGTCATAGTAGGGACCACAAGGAGAAGGAGAGAGAGAGAGACAGAGAGTCAGGAGAAGACAGAACAGGAGGTCTCCATTAGTCATGATGGACCAGCAGCAGGTGCCAGAGCGAATGCCTCCCGTGATCACCAGATCACTGGAGCAGAAGTAACCCAGGAAGACTCAAACAGTAAGTGCTTGGGGAGGTAGCCAGTCTAGAGTTCGAGAACTAGATTAGGGGTAACTCCCCAGTAATAGCCCAGAGCCTAACAAATAAATCACAGTTTGAGTCTCATCATTTGACGGTAGATGGGGATAAACATTAATTTGCAAGTAGACTTTTTTTAGGTAGTTTGTAGGTAGTTTTTTTTTTTTACTTTGGAGGCACGCAGATACTGCTATAGTTCAAAAATGAAATTGACTAGGAAAGAGGAATTATCAAGAGACAAACAAACCCAACGCTATACAAAATCGGGAGACTAACACATAAGATACAATTATTTCAGATGAGCTTATGTCAATGTAAATATATCCAGTGCATCATAGGACATATATGTGTGTTATATGAATATATTGTGTCATAAAGTGATCATAAATTATATTCAAAGGCTCATTGCTGGTTATCTTGATAGTCTTCACAAATGATAATATAAAATATATGCAACACTGCATAGGTACAAGTCTAGAACCAATGTAAAGCTTTTGTGTTCTCAACTATGAATTTAAAATATCTTTGTGAATATGAAATTGATATTCTCTTGAAAGAAAGATATTCATTCTCTAGTTTTTGCTATTTCAAAGATCTGAAGGGAACGCCAGCACCGACAAGTGAAGCATTCCTCGCTCCCAAACTGTGGTCTCTGTGGTCTCTGAGTACCACTCTCTTCTAAGAAGGTCCAGGTACAGAAAATGGCCGATTCCTGGCTTGGGACCCCCCAAAAAATGTGTGTGACAGGGAGGAGCCACATCTTCTGCCGGAGATGGTCTTACATTTTGCTGGTGAAATGTTTTGTTTGTCCTTTTTAGTTTATTTTACTTTCTGTGTATGGGCGTTTTGCCTGCCTGTAAGTCTGTGCACCACGAAGGCCAGAAGAGGGCGCTGGATCCCTTGAAACTGGAGTTAGACAGTTGTGAGCCACCGTGTGATGCTGAGAGTCTGACCTGGGACCTCTTGAAGAACAACCAGGGCTCCTAACCACTGAGCCATCTCTCCAGCCCCAGGCAAAAGGTTTTGATGTTTTAGATTTGCTCTAAAAGACTTCAGTCAAACATTACACGCCACATACACATAGCTATGCGCATGCGCGCACGCGCAGAGTAAAGCAAGGTAGGCACCAGGGGCTAGATTAAAGTGGCAAAGGTTTTAAGCTGTTAAGGCTGGTCAGGGTTGGTCAAAGCTTACTATACAATTCTCTGTCTCGTCGGTTTGAAATTTTCTCCAGCTAAAGGAAGTTTTAGACCTGGTAAGTCAGCTCAGTTGGTAGAGTGCTTGCCTAACTTGCCTGAAGCCCTGGGTTTTATCGCCAACAAGGCATAAACTGAGAGGACTGGTAACACCAGCAATCTATGCAGTCAGTAGGTGAAAATGGGAGGAGGTTCAAGGTCATCTTTGGCTATGAAGTGTATTTGAAGCCTTGGCTACAGGCAGCAGTATTGGCCACACAAAGAAACCCTGTTTGGAAATGTATTTGTATGTATATATGTATACATGTATATATATTGTTTATAAAATATATGTCTTAATGTTTTTCCAAAAGTAACTTTATGAAAGCGAGTGGGGGTTATAACAGGAATCGAGTGTGTGTTCAGCACGAGCCAAGGTTCAATCCTTGGCACACACACAAAAAAATCGCTTTGCCAGAGAGCCTTTTTTATTTGCCCATATGAAAAAGAATCATCCTCACATTTCACTCCTTGGCCCCCAGTACCTTCCTCTGCTATGAAGAGATTGACAGGCTCACTGTCCATTCATAGAGGAGCAGCTCACTATGTAGGCACAGCCCACAACCATCAAAACAGCCTGAGCTACTTACTAAAAATGCTTGCCCTCTGGGCTCCCATACCAGGTCTACTGAGTCAGAAATGTTATCCCCAACACCAACGAGCCTGCTCTTAAGTAGCGTCCTCAGCTGACTGTCATGCATATTTGAGGACTATTGCTTTAAGGACCTGCAATCGACCACAGACCCTCTACTGTTCATGCCAGCATCATCGACGCACAAGTCTTTTAAAATTTGTCATCCTTTGCTTGCACACAGATAGCACAGGGGCTCGCCATTAATGCACTGGCTGCACAACTCTGCTCTTAGCTGGCAATTAGAAATGAGTAAAAATTTACCAACATGCTGCTCTGCTTTTGACCACAGGTAACTGCAAATTATTGCTCTTAGCTTGGGCTCTCATTTACGAATTTAGAAGACTTTTAAAGTACTTCCTTTCCAATCTATCATGACAACTGGAACACTGTTTGCAGAGGGTCTTTATCTTTCTTAGGCTGCTGTTTCCACGATTTCTTCCCTTATTTTCTATGTATCTATTTTTATTTTGAGAAAAAGTATCACTCTATAACACAGACTAACCTGAAATTCACTATGAAGTCAAGGCTAATATCGAACTTGTGGTAATTCTGCATCAGCCTGAGTGCTGAGATTACAGGGATGAACCACCACACCTGGCTCACCTCTTCCTCTTCCTCCTCTTCCTCCTCTTCTCCTCTTCTTCATCTTCCTTCTCTTCTTCCTCCTCTTTCTCCTCTTCTTCTTCCTCCTCTTTCCTTTCTTCCTCCTCCTCTTCTCCTTTCCTCTTCTTCATCCCTTCCTTACTGTTCCACTAACCTTATCCAGGACAAGGGCTCAATTCCTAGCTCCCACATAGTGGTTCACAACCATCTTGCAGTTTTATGGTATCCAATGCCCTCCTCTGCCCCCACACAAGCACACGCATGGTGCACAGACATATACACACAGGCAAATCACCATGCCCATAAAATAAAATAATTGTTAGAAAAATTGAGAGGACTCTTCTTTTCTGGCCTCACCGACTAGCTCACTCCACCCTGGACATTTCCCTGGCATCTGACCAGAGAGCTTCTGCTAAGTCATTCTGTCCCTCCAGCAGGCACTTCCTCATTTCTTGACCTCCCCCAAAGCCTTTCAGGTCTGACCGTCCTATATGGATGTGAACTCTTCCTTCTAAATCCCCACGCTAATGGATTTTCACTCTACACATCTCATTTAAAGCCTCTCACCCACTCCCTAGCAGCGAGGATTTTCTCTTCATGACTTAGCTCTCGCACTGTTCCACACTCCTCTTTCTAAGAAACTCAGTCAAATGGGTGCACTGTCAGAAACTACATAGGCTAATTAGTATTTAATTATTTTAAATCCCCGCTAATACCTCCTTTGTGCGCTTAGCAAGCAGAAGACGCTCTTAAAAAACGAGCAGTTGGGCTGGGCAGTGGTGGTGCACACCTTTAACTCCAGCATGCAGGAGGGAGAGGCAGGCAGACCAGTGGGTTTGAGGCCAGCCTGGTCTACAGGGTGAGATTCAGTACAGCCAGGGCTACATAGAGAAGCCCTGTCTTGGAAAAAAATTTTTAAAAAAATGCAGTTGGTCAGGGATGGGGAAGTGGGTTTGATTGCTATGTTCATTGAACTAGAGTGACAGCCAGCCTAACCAATCAGAACGTCCAGTTCCAGTGAGACACCTTGTCTCAAAGAAACAAGGTAGCGAATGATGGAGGAATGATGTCAATTCTGACCTCTCCCTGTGTGTACATGCCCTTGTGCACGCACGCACACACACACACACACACACACTGTACACACAAAGACACACACACACACACACACACACAAGCAAACAACTACTCAGTCTGTTAATAGCCAAGCCAGTCACTCTTTTGTTCCTTCTGACATGCTAGAAAGCAGACGCCCTGAGAATAAGGGAAAATTGCTACTTACCAACGAGAGCAATAAGTCCCCAGAACACCACCGAGGGCACCATGGCTGTCACTCTTACCCTTCGGGACCTGTTCTGGATGGAAATAGAAACAGATTAATTTTAAAACTTGAAGGTTTCTTAACAGGAAGTCCCTGTCATTTAAACAATACATCGAAAAGCTCAGAATCACTTCCAATACAGTGTCTGTTTCCCAGCTCCTCGACAGCGGCCCTGAAGTCCCAAGCATAGCTGCCCTTAGCACACTCTAATGGTGTGACTCCTGAACACCCCTTTAGCCTTCAGCACACTGTGCCTGCCCTTAGAACACACAGTGTGACTCCTGAAACAACATCCCTGCAGCCTGAAGCACGCCATGCCTTTCGCATACTCTTGACAGTGTGACTCCCAGTAGATTTCAATCCGACATCACGTCTTCCTGCCCCACGTACACTGAGCCGAGGGTTGCTGTATTCTGTCTCTTCTCAGATGGGCTCTTCCCCCGGTTTCCTTTCTGAAGCGTGCTCAGTGTTTCACAAGACGCAAGGGGAGCAACCACTCACCTCCCCTGCAGTCTCCCAGAGAAGTCTTTGGAGACACCCTTAGTGGCAGCCACCTGTAGATCAAGATTTCACACAGGGTTGGCCTTTAAAACATGTCCTAGAGCAGAGGTGTGACAGTCGGAGGCTCCATCAGGCGGAGGCTGGCTGGGCCTCTGGCTTCGTTCAACTGAGCAGACCTCAGTGTGGCTCTGCCACTGAGAAGGAAGCTTTTAAACACTAGGACCTAGACTCACCTGCCTCCTCTACTTTTGTCCTGTACCAGTGATTGGCAGAGAAGCTTTATATAGGGCTTAAAGGGCCTCTGTTTAAAGCATTGACCTCATTAGACCTGATTATAGTAGTACTTTGGATTTAGGTGGCTCCTTTAATAAAAGGACTTCAAAGCGTTTATTGACTACAGCGAATTAATGAATCTAACGAACCCCGGGGTTGCACTGGAGGCATCTATCCGGTGGGTCGTTCCTGGAAACCTAAAATAGCACTAGGCACACGTCTTCTGAATTTGAGTAAAAGATGCTGATAATTAGCCTAGAAGGGAGAAATAAACAGGAGATACTAGCTCGCTTCTGAATAGACAATTCACCTGAAAAGCTGATTTACTCATTCCAGAAGCGTTAGGATTCCCATGCAAAGATGTCGTACAATCCTGCCGCCAGCATGTCTCTCAACTGTGACAGATGATCCTGCCTCTGAGATCCAGGTTCACCTCTAACAGGGTAGCTGTCCGTGGAAGAGGAGAAACACTAACTACAGAGAGTAGCAATCTGAACGTCCGTTGCCCCCATTTTTTCTTGTGTGTGCATGCACATGCGTGTGTGTGGAGAGGCCACGAGTCAGTATTGGTGTCCTCCGTTCTCGCCTTCTACATTATTTTCTGAGATGGGGTCTCCTACTGACCCTGAAGTTCATTAACTAACCAATAGTAGCTGTCCAGGGGTACTCGTCTCCGCCTCCCAAGCGTTAGGAGTACGCATGCGTGCCGGTGTGCGCAGCATCTTACCTACGCGCTGGGAGTTCTTGTTCACATGCTCAGCACTCTGCTGACTGACTCTACTCGCTCTAGCTCTGTCTTTCCCAAAACTTTCTAAGGAAACAGGGGAAAAGGATTTTGCTGGGGGTAAATATATCTCCAACAAGACAGTATCACACACACACACACACACACACACACACACACACACACACACTTATAAGAGACACATACAGGAAATGAAAGAACATTCTTACACTAGGCAAAGCACATTTCCCAGAATGGAGGGTGAAGTCTAGCCCGGACCCCTCCATATATGAGAAATGTTTTTAAGACTACACACAATTCTTCTATCCAACAGAGGATGGAAGGAAAAGGCACTGAGCTAAATGGCACTAAGGCTTCCTAGGGACATGGTAGAGCCTGGGAAAAGTTGCCCACGTGGAACGGGTCTCTATCTCAGGGCACCCACGTCTGCCCTGTGTGCTGTATTGTAGAGTAGGTGCATCCAGAAAGGCCAGGCTGGGATGCTTTGGGCCGACGGGAGAGTCCCCGATTCCTGCCTTGGGTCTCAGGGAGATGAGTCATGGAGGGCCTGCTCTATCTCCACTGTCAACACTGCAGGCAGGGCTGCTCATTAATAAGGGGTTCTGCACAAGACTAGCTGCCTTGAGGCGGCCTTTAGAAACATGGAGGTTATTACCGGCAACAATGTCACCCTACAGGTCACACTAAGGCACTGGGTTTGGGGCCTGCCCAAGTGTTGGCCAGGAATGAATTGGGCAACCGATGGGAAGCTTTCAGGACAAATACGACATGAGAGTTCAGGGAAGAGTAAGAAGAGAAAGAATTTAAAGGTGAAACCAGGTGGGGGCTCATGCTGTCCCTCCATGCTCCTGGAAATTGCCAGCATTCTTAGAATTCTATTGAGCACGAAGCCCACTCATTTTCTCTTCCCACTTCCAGAAGTGACACTGTGAATCCTTCTAGGCATAAAGACCACAATGTCCATAAGCCTTGTGATTTATTGTTTTCAAGTGTGAATCATTCTGCTTTGCTCAAACTGTGATGGGGGCAGAAGAAATTTTATTGGACAGTCTTCAAATGCCAGACTCCTTTGTATTTACAGTGTTCCAGGCTCCAGTAGCCCTGTGGGTGGGTGTTATTATTTTGGAGATAAGGAAACCGGGACTCGGAAAAGCTAACCGGCTTATCCAAGATGGAGCAGCAACAGTGGGCAGAGTCAGATTTGGAATCCAGGTCCCTGAGACTCTGTAACCAATGTTTTCCCACAACAACAGAAGAATCCCTCTCTACATGAATGACCCTGAAGAGCAGCCGTTAACAGCAGTCTGGGTATGAAGCCAACCACAGAGAGTCACACTGGTGTCTCTGGATGGTGCTTGAGTTCTAAGGCACAGAGTGATGTGAATGTGTTGAATCCACTGGGCTCTGTTTTCTCTGCAATGGTTTGGTTAACATGTACTGGATTTGAGCAGTAGGCATGGCAGGGGTGCTGTACCCCTTGACTTTAACGCAATTCCCTCCTAATACAGAGGATGGCTAGCTTCTGACACATGAGGATCTTAACAATATCTTGATATTTATGAAAGAAACCCACAGACTGATTCTCTATCGCTTTCCAAGGATGGCAAGAGTGACTATCCCCAGGAGGGTCTTAAGGGGACCTCAGCACCCAACACAATCTCCACAAGTCCTTCAGGCTTCCCCAATAGAAATGGAAAATGCACACGCAACATCTTTGCTATGCAAACCAAATTGCCGGTTCCTGAGACTGGTCAGTATATCAATCTGTGGCAGCCTCTGAGGAGTCTTGGTATATTTGAGTGCTGCCCTGAGTAGTGGGAATTCCAGTAGCCCCAGCATCTAACTGGCCTCAGAAAGAGGCTGAGGAAGAAAAAGGCGTTTTCCACAAAGCTGATTCCTCGGCCAGTCTCATCAGAGGCAGGGGCATGACAGGAGCTGCTCTATCCAGGCATCTCGGCTGTGCCACATGCCAGCCAACCAACTGGTCCAGGCCTCATTTTTCTTCAGTGTGCATAGCGAAAAGGCTGGACAGGAGCAGATGCCCTTCGAGCAAACCTCTGCAGGTCAAACTCACCTTGCTTACAAGGGGCAGATGTCCAAACAAGGGATGTCCAGCACGGGGTTTGACAGAGATTAGGTCTGTGACTCAGCCTTTGCCATTGTTCACAGAAACACTGGCAGCACTCGATTCTCATCCTAACCATAGTGACAGCTGAGTCATCGTGTGTTTGGGGGCGACTTCCAAAGCGTATTTTCTCCTCTATCTTGAGACTGACCAATAGTAGAAGTCTTTCATAATGTGGGAGACCAGGATTTAAATTGAGGACCCCAATATTTACCATTTTCGTACGGAGAAGGGTGGTATAGAGCAGTACTCATCAACCTGTGGGCCGTGACCCTTCACAGGTGTCACCTAAGACCATCAGAAAACACAGATCTTTACATTAAGGTCTATACCAATAGCAAAGTTACAGTTATGAAGTAGCAACAAAAATAATTTTATGGGGGGAGGGTCACCACAGCATGAGGGTCGTGGCATTAGGAAGGTTAAGAACCACTGGTGTCTTGAGAGGTGCTCTTTGATGGCTCGACTGCTGGTCTCCGCCTTAAATCCAGATTTCCCGTCTGTCTGTCTAGGCCATTGGCAGAAAGAAACACTGCTTCTCAAATGCTTAACCATGCACGTGTCAAGACTTCACTGGGAATTTCCCACAGCAACGGGAACACTGACAAACGCATTACATCGAGAGTCAGGATGTTTTCCATCAGAACTGTCAGTCCTGGATGCTACTGCTCACAGTTGGAAGCCAGGTGTAGAGAGGGTACAGCTTAGAGGAGCCACTGCGGCACCAATGCGGTGATGCTCAGGTAGAAGTCAACCAGATCTTCTCTTCTTGCACCTGTCCAGCTTCCTAGCCCCATGTCCTGTTTCTCCAAGGTTAATCACATCGCATCGCATCACGGATGGCCAACAGAGATGTAAAGTGATAACATTTTAAGGCACAGTTGAGATTTTTAAAAATATTTATTTATTTATTTATTTATTTATTTATTTATTTATTTATTTATTTAAGTACCCTGTAGCTGTCTTCAGACACACCAGAAGAGGGCACCGGATCCCATTACAGATGGTTGTGAGCCACCATGTGGTTGCTGGGAATTGAACTCAGGACCTCAGGAAGAGCAGTCAGTGCTCTTAACCTCTGAGCCATCTTTCCACCCCGAGATTTTTTTTTTAAAAAGGCAGGATATGCAGTACCTTGATGAAGTCTGATTTTTCCAAGTGGGGAATGAGTCAGTTCTCTTGGGGATCCTGACACCAG
This sequence comes from Rattus rattus, assembly GCF_011064425.1. Lineage (NCBI taxonomy): Eukaryota > Metazoa > Chordata > Mammalia > Rodentia > Muridae > Rattus > Rattus rattus. The sequence continues at coordinate 114,120,694 of NC_046157.1, forward strand.
AGCCTGGGGATGGCAGGCATGCAGCAAAGGCCGTTATTTCTATGATAGAATGCAAACATCTTTGTGATGGGGAAGAATGTGAAATCTGTATGAACGTTCAAGACCAAAGCCAGAACCGTATTGAAAGCCTCTCTTGCAGCTTTGCTTGGAGGCTTCCCCCTAGTGCCCCAGAGTGGCCCTTGCAAGCTCTACCATGGGACAGCTGCAATGAAAAAGTCTCGTCTATGACCAGACCACCCTCCACACGTCTAACATCATCTGATCTCAGAGGTGAAGCAGGGCCAGGCCTAGTGAGTGCTTGGATGGACTGAGATTAACAAGTATGGCCGCTCTGGGCTGGCTAAGGCATGGATCTCGAAGGAGAACCTACGACCATCGCTTTACTAAACCAACATCATCTCTAAGTACTTGTCCCACCCCTCACCAAGGAACCCTCTTTTCGACCATTACAGAAAACCACAGCCAGTGCTGGGTTGTGGAGCCCAGTCCCAACGGATGCCATCTACAAGACCCACGCCACACCTAAGACTGGGGAAACATTGTGGAAGGGGGTGGACGGGTTTTAGAGCCAGAGGATCAGGGAGTTTACTGTGAGATCATATCTCCTGGGAATGTCAGAAGCTATATCCATAAAGTCTCACCAGGATGACTGCATAAACATGAGCTGAACAAGGACCTACTAAAGTGGATGGCCTCAACCCCACACGTAAACAAAAGGTGGCAAAGGGATGGTGCTCAGGGTGGGGGAAAGTCTTCTCCCGGGAAGAGAGCATCAACTGGTTATCCAGCGCCAAATGGTGGGCCCTGAAAACATGCATACGAGTGACATTATTCAGACCGTGCACTGGCTGGTTCTGTGTGTCAACTTGACAGCTGGAGTTATCACAGAGAAAGGAGCCTCTCTTGAGGAAACGCCTCCATGAGATCCAGATGTAAGGCATTTTCTCAGTTAGTGATCAAGTGGGGAGGGCCCATTGTGGGTGGTGCCATCCCTGGGCTGGTGGTCCTGGGTTCTATAAGAAAGCAGGCTGAGCAAGCCAGGGGAAGCAAGCCAGTAAGTAACATCCCTCCATGGCCTCTGCATCAGCTCCTGCCTCCAAGTTCCTGACCTGCTTGAGTTCCCGTCCTGACTTCCTTTGGTGATGAACAGCAATGTGGAAGTGTAAGCTGAATAAACCCTTTCCTCCCCAACTTGCTTTTTGGTCATGATGTTTTGTGCAGGAATAGGAACCCTGACTAAGACAGAATGAGTAGGTTATATTAGGATTACATATACATAATATACATATACATCACATATATCATAGATATACATATGTGACAGTACTATTTTAAAAGACCATGAATTTGCAAGTAAGTAAGAAGGGATTTATGGAAGTGTTTATATAGCTGGTTTTGTCTGTAACTCTGACATCTAAGAAGCGAAGGCAGGAGGATCAGAAATTCAAGAACATCTTTGGCTACATGGAAAGTCTGAGGTCAGCCTGGGCTACATGAGACCCTGTTTCTAGAAACAAACAAATCGAACATAAATCATGTTCCAAGTAGATGCTGATCAGAAGTCATGGAAGCAGAGTCACAAGTTACGCCCACGGAGCACACTTGGAGGGCTGCCTTTGTGTCCTGAGCTAGCCTACGTTTGTCCCCTTCGGGGTTATAACATCTCATCCTTCAGTCACATCGCTGTGTCGGCCATGTTGTTTTCCGTGCATACCAGCCACAGACCTCCTTCCTCCTTCCTCAGGAGGAACAATGATGACCACGCACAGCTCCCCTGAGCCTTAATTTTCTGCCCCTGTAAAATGCAGATGATAATGATGCCTGGGGACTTTGTTTTGAAGATAAAAACAAATTATACACGTGGAGCCGTGTTATAAACCGCAGTGCCGCCCACACACGGCAGTTATTACAGTGATGAGTTGTTCTCAGGCTCGGCTTCCTGTTGATTTATTCATTTGTTTGTTGATTTTTTTTCTCCACAGGCTCCAGAAAAAGAATTGAGGGTTGCTTTATAGGGCAGGAGGCGGCAGGCAGAGCCTTCCTTCGAAGGAAATAGAGCAGGACAAATTGTTGGGACTCTGCAGGTCTCCTGCTGGGACGGCGGCTGAAGTTACCACAAGGGTAACCACAGCCAAGCACTTGTTCCTCAGCTCACGTACAGACGGAAGCATGTTATCCAAGACATATGACAAGAGACGCTTCGGTGTCCCAGGCCAGAGGCACGGCAGAAGGGGAGCTCTTTCATGGAAATTTCACTAGAAAAATCTCACCCAAACCCTGGTAATGCCAGTTGTAAACATATAATTGCTTTTGAAATATGGCTCGATGTAGGTAAACCTTTATAAAAAAGGCCAGGCACTGTATCATCTGGAAAAGAGGGTTTCCATGGTGCCTCGACTCTGTCTATCAATCAAATAGTGAACCAACCTTTCAGAAAGGAAATATACAAAAGTCCAAAAGAGTTTGTGGGAAATTGGTGTGTGTGTGTGTGTGTGTGTGTGTGTGTGTGTGTGTGTGTGTGTGTGTTACACACACACGTAGCAGACACAGGAAAATGAAAACTTAGTTGTCTCACATATTGGTAAGAATACAAAGAACTCCCATTCGCTATTGGGCAAAATGAATGAGGGTCAGAGCTTCCCACAGTTACAAAGCTCTAACCAGTCTATCCTGCCAATGGAGTTTTTAAAACGGATGCAGGCCATTTTCCCCAGAACTAGAGCAAACAGTTCTCCCTGTTGGCAAAGTGTTCACAACACTCATTTCAAAAGGTATATGAGTTTATCTGAGCCATGTGTGACTGGGACTTAAGTCCACAGACTCAGGTTGCCCCAAGTAACATATGGGAGAGTGAGGGAGAAGAAACCCAGAAAAGGAGATTTTGGAGGACACTAGATATACATATGTTTAGGTCTGAAGTGGAAGACATCTTGCTTACAAAACCAACTTCTTGGTGACTTTAAACAGCAGCCGACAGTTCACTGATAGAACAATTAAGGCCTTGTAGAACATTTAACAGTAAGTTAAAAGCATTACGTTTCTCCTGGGGAATTCCAATTCACACCTGTGATGCAGGAATTCCACTCTTAGCTATTTTTTCAAGGAGAATAAATGAAAGGTCTCCAATGAAAGATTGTTTATAATAGCTTTACTCCTAATTAGAAAAAACTCAAAAACAAAAAACAAAACAAAACAAAACCCCAACTCAAACAACAACAATAAAAACCATCCATAGAAAAATGGTTTAACAGTTCCAGCATAGATTTTAGAAATGGAATAAGGGGCCTGGAGAGATGGCTCAATGAGTCAGAGCCAGTTGGATCTCTAGCACACCTGTTTTTGTTTCGAATCCGGTATGGTCGCCTGTGCCTGTAACCCCAGCACTGGAGATCCCTGGAGCTTGCTGGAGATCTCTCACTTGTCTGGTTGTAATAAACACACACCCTTAAACTTCCTTTGTTCTGGTTCTTTCCCAAGCTCCTGCTTTCTTTCTGGCCCCTGAAGTCTTGAGACCTAGGAGAACTGAGCCCTATAGAGCTCTCTGCAATACTGAGGGCGAGGATGTTGAGAATAAAGTGTTCACAGGGTGTGGGCTGTAGCGTGTCCTTGCTACAATGTATGCAAATGCCTGTGATCCCCGGATGGACTGAGGCCCTCACCGTGCAGACGAAGCAGGGGTTAGGGCCTGGAGCTAGAGGCTTTTTAATAATAAGCTTCCTTGTTTAACAACAGAAAACTGTTCATGTCCTGTTGTTTAACTCTCTGATTAAGGAGGTTATTAAGTAGTACTAGATGTTTTAAATGTTAAGTGTATGTATATACAGACACACAGTAAGTCATATTGCATGTTGCATTTTGCTATACCAGATATCATAAAATTGTTTTTCATGGCCAAAAACAACAGCAGGAGTTGTCTCTCCACATCTTTACCAAGGTTTTCTTTAGCAGACATAAACTGGGAAATGTCTCACTTTACTGATTGAGGTTGGGTGTCTTTATTTTTTTTAAAGAATTATTTATTTTATTAGTGCTTTGTCTACATGTATGCACATGTATCACATGTGCCTGGTGCACAGAGAAGCCAGTAGAGGGTTTTGGGTCTCCTGGACTTGGAGTTATAGATGGTAGTGAGCTGCCCTGTGTATACTGGGAACCTAAATCCAGTCCTGTGCAAGACAAGTTAAGTGCTCTCAACCCTCAAGACATCTCTCCAGCCCCAAGGCAGTATCATCATCATCATCATCATCATCATCATCATCATCATCATCATTATCATCATCATTATTACTATATGTGCGAGCTTCACCTTCTCTGAACTCCCTGCTGATATCTTTTGATCCCTTTACACCACATTATTGGCTTTTTTTCTAATTTTAAAATAATATTCTCTTTAGACATTTCCTTTCTGGTCAGTGGGGGTGGACATGTGAGCCAGGGCATATAGGGGCGGTCAGAGGACAATTTTGTGGGATTCTCTTCTTCCACCCTCATCTGGATCTCAGAGGTCAAATTTTGGTCCCCAGATTTACATCACTGGGTAGCAAACACTTTTACACACTGAGCCATCACGCGGGCCTTAAAAATAAGATTTCTTGATCTATCACGGTCTAGAGGAGTAATATTTCTTAATATATTATAGAGGAGTAAGGAAGAAGGAAAGAAACAGGAGGAAAAAAGACAAAGCGAAGAAATTTTGTAGCAAAAGATAGAATATTTCAATACAGTAATTCTCGAGTGTCCTGCAAAAACTTCATTTAGCTGATGAAAAGAAATGTTGCTTTAAAATTATTTAGAACTTTAAGAAATCCTGCTTGTTCTGTAAAATTTGGGGCCAAGTCTGACCCCACCAACCTTGTCACTGCAGCTGGTGTAGGGCTTTCCTGAACCAAGAGCGTCTTCCAGAATTCCATCCCCTTTAGCGGATGGGGGAGTGGGATAGCCAATCGCAACTCTTCTTACTTCTCAGGTTTAAGGTGGGGATAAAGGCTAGACTCTGAGTTTTGATGGAGTTGAGCTAGAGGGAATAGCTTTATATACTCTTTCATGACCCGTGCCCCTTTGCCTACCTTCCGTCCTTCCTTGTCACCTACTCTCATTCTCTCTGTCTCCGTTCTGGAATTTTAGGCTCCACCCACCCTTCCACAATTCATTTCCAAATCTGCTTCCGTCTAAGTGTTGTCTGAACATCACACAGAAGTAAAAATCCAAATCCATCCTTTAGTTTTCAAGTTTGATAACGCTGTCTTTCTGGGTGTTGAACCATGAAAACCTGAAAGATTTAATCAGTGACAAAAGGAGCGAAAAGGAACAGTCCACGTTTAGCTTTGCCCTCCAGGGGAAGGCAGAGCCCACGGAACAACAGGACTCTAAAAAAACCCTGCAAGGATGGCAGTTTATCTGTCTTCCTCATTAGGGAGACCATGGATACACCAGGGTTTGGACTCTTTTTTTTTTTTTTCTTTTCTTTTTCTTTTTTTGGTTCTTTTTTTTCCGGAGCTGGGGACCGAACCCAGGGCCTTGTGCTTCCTAGGCAAGCGCTCTACCACTGAGCTAAATCCCCAACCCCCAGGGTTTGGACTCTTAATGAGTTCTTTCACATTCTTCAATGAGGAGAAATAGGTGCGTGCGTGCGTGGGTGTGGTCTCCATACTTATAAAGAAACTCGGATGGTCTGCAGAATTCCTAGCCATCCAGATGATAGAAAATCAAATGAGCAAAGGAGACCTTCGTGAGTTTCCAAGACTGTCTCTAGAGGAGTCAGTCTTCCTGACCCCATTCAGCCCAGCATTAGCCATTTTTAAAGGATATTGCCAGGTCTTATCGATAGCTTATCGATAGTTCCTGATGCTGGGATTAACAAGAGATGCGCCAGCAACAGTTACATTCACCTTTACTGAGCCCCACTAAGCAAATCCTTTCTTCGGTGCGCTAACTTTTTTTTTTTTTTTTTCAAAATGTTCTATTTTTCTGTCAAAGCTAGTTTGTCTGGCCACGAGTAAATAGAAAAATCCAACTCTGTTTAATGTCTCCTCCATTATTAGTAAAAAAAAAAAATTGTCCATCACACGTGGGTCCATCCACAATGGACCTTTGGCTTGCACTCCCTAATGTGACTCAACTTTAAAACATATCCCTGGGGATCTGGAGAGATGGCCGCTCTTGAGGAAGAGCCCGGCCTGGTTCTTAGCATTATATGGTGGCTCACAACCGTCTGTAACTCCAGGAGATCAGGTACCTTCTCCTGACCTCCGTGAGGACCAGGCATTCCCGTGGTACACCCACTTACCTGCAGCCAAATTCCTCAGACACATGCAATGAAAACAGATACGATCTTTAAGAAAAAGAAAAACAGGGGGTTGGGGATTTAGCTCAGTGGTAGAGCGCTTGCCTAGCAACCTCAAGGCCCTGGGTTCGGCCCCAGCTCCGAAAAAAAAAGAAAAGAAAAGAAAAAGAAAAACAACGCACATCTCTAAAGTCCTCTTGCAGCCTTGGAGGATGAACCCGTCCCCTAATTCTGGCACTGCCTCGAAGATGCGCCTTTCTCCTGCCAACTTCTGGCACCACCATCTTTCTTGAGTCCCCCCTGCCCTATATGGGCATCTGAGTGAAACTAGGACAAAGCCTCTGCTTCTGTGGCAGAGTGGGCTCTCTTGCCTTCTGGAATTCTTCACTAAGGAATACAACTCCTTCATCGCAGGATGCTGTTTTGTTTTTGTTGTTGTTGTTTTTAAATCACTGTTTGGACAGACATAATGATGGTTTGTCCCTCTTATCCATCTAGCAATATTCCTTGTTCCTCGCTGTATTTTCCGTCCCTGACTCCTTCAGTGACTAATTAGACTTGTTTCTTCCAGAATTGGACAGACCTCCTAGTTGGACAACTCCTGGGTAACTGGAAGATCGGTTTTGATTGCTTTCTTGTTTAACTCCGGTTTGCGATTTCAGCTCTTGCTTACGATGTGACCTTCTGGCACGATTGGTATCTTTCAGCCTGCAGGCCCTTGAGCTACAGAGGGAATTATCTGAGGGATATCAACCACGACCATCAACACCAACACCCATCTCTAAATGATGTCACAGTTTGGACGTTTTGACCCCTTGCAATAGTCACACCCTCTCCTCAAATTTAAGTAATGGCTTTACAGCCTATATCAGACTAGCGATGCCAGTTAGGGCCCTTTGGTGCTCCCACAGCCTCAGCCCAAAGTAGCTTCAAAAGACATTTCCCTCCCTCATAATCGATTTGACCCTGCTGAAGAAATTCAAGGATAAAACTCAAAAGCTCAAAGCTGATTTCTTCAGCTTCAAACACTGGGAGTTGAATCGGTTATGTCTTACACAGGTATTTGGACCCTAACCCCAGATGACCAATAATACCTTACACAAAAGTGTCCAAGTTTCTACACCTATGCTAAAAACACCTATGCTAATATAATGGAGTGTGGGGTTGGAGACCACAGGAGTTCCACGAACACAAGTTCAGATAAGTTCTTCTTCAGGTGCTATAAAAGAGTTCCTGCCTGTCAGTAGCACAGTACCTACTCTGAGAACATCACTGTTTCCCGTCTGAATACAAATTTTGGAAGAAAACTGTTGGGAAGGGGTCCCTGAAAAACAGGTGTCCCAGGCACAGGGTGGGTCTGTCCACGGTGTTCTCAGCATATACAATCCTACGGGTTTTATTTCTCCTGACAATGTGGAAATGAAATCATATGTGTGTTAGCAGAAATGTCTGACATGCTTTTGATAGCTTTACCCCTTTTCTTCTCAGCTTCTGGACAAGAAGAATGGCGCCCGGGGCCTTGATCCATCGTTCTTTGTGTTTTCTTCCCAGTACAGATGCTCAGGGGTCAGTATTCAACTTGAGTGAAGAAAGCTTTGTCTGGGTAAAGTTCCGGTGTCACTTGTCAAAGAGTGGAGCCTTGGAGAATGACACCGGTGTCCCTAAAATGTGAGTTAAATTACAACAGCTAGCTCTGCTCCTCAGGCAAGGCGACTCTCTGAGCATGCGCGAACTTTGTCAGCATTTGGTCCTAACCTTTCATTTCCAGGAAAGGAAAGAGTGTACTCAACTTTTATAATAATTCTTAGTTTTATAACCTTCCAGGTTCCTATCACGTCAGGTTTGTACTCAGCGTTTTACCTAGACTTTACGCTGCTGCTTGTCACTCCAACCAAGAAAGACCCTTGGAGGTAAACGACTCAGGCTTTGTCAGTCAGGCAAGTAACAAAAGCAGATGTTTATTGCAGGCATGGGGCAAACCTTTATACATACCTCCCAGCATCTCATTGGCTCCCAACTACCCAGATATGGTGCTGTCTCTCTTTCATGGCTCGCTCCATCGCCTAACAGTCTCTAGCTGTCCAGGCAGATTCTAGGTTGGCTCGGGAGAAAGTACCAGCGCCCATGCGTCAGTTTTGCGGCCGGGCCTGCTTATGTAAGTTTCTCCTATAGACTGAATCATTTAATCCTTATCATGCTGATGGAAGAATTCAAAAAAAAGGTGAAATTACTTCCAAAGGTCCATCTGAAGCCACCTCTCGCTCAGTTCACGAGGTCAAGTGTCTTTGTTGAAGTCACATACCTGCAGCCTGTCTCATTAAGTGTTCCTTTAGCAGGGTTGAATGTGCTTTGAGTATCCCACGTGAGTACGGTACAGAACTAATGGTGGGAACGTTGACAGGAGCAGGTGGGAGTCTGCTGAGAATGGAGAACACATTCCTTCTCCCTTTGATTTATATTTGAAAATAATATAGAGAAGGTGTTCTGACATATTTGGTGGACCTGGGTTTGAGGCCAATCTGATTTCAAGAGAGAATAAGAACGAACACACTACCCTCAGTTTTCTGTCCTCCCTCCCTCCCCCTCCCTCCCTCCCTCCCTCCCTCCCTCCCTCTCTCCCTTTTCCTTCTGACGATATTTTGCACATCGCCTATACCAATCTCAAACTCATGATTAACCAGCGTCAGGCTCTAACTAGGGGTACTCACAGACATCGGTCACCTCACTTGGCTCCACACTACACTTTTAATGTCCTGGAGATCCCGAATTAAAGGTCCAGGCCTGCATCTGCTGTAAAGCGTGCTTCTTTCTAGTTCGGGCGTCGCCAAAGTGTTAGTTCTAAGAGGTGAGCCCTTTAACGTGTAATCGGGTCATGCGGGCCCTCCCATGTGAGTGGGGTAAGGGCCATAGAGAATGGTCCATGTACCATTCATCCTCTCAGAAAGACGCGGGACATAGCCACACGGCACCACGCTTGGAGTGGACAGCAGCCCCCCTTACACAATGGATCCTCTTGACTTCTCTTTCTTGGACTTCCAGCCTCTAGAAGTCTGAGAAATCGACTTCTGTTTCTTGTGAATTACTAATCCAGGCTGGGCAAAAGACCGCAGCGTTAGGCGTTGAGATGCTTCCACAGCAAACTCGGAAGCAAATTATGCAGATGATGGCATTGGGCCTTTTGCTGTGAGCTGCAGGGATGAACGCAAAAAGTAACATAGTCCCCAACTAGACCAGACGTTTAAGTGTAAGAAATGCAGCAGACTTATTTTTTACTCTGAGAAGGTTATTTTAGCATTTTACAGAGACGAACTAGGATGAAACATTTAATACTCATATCATCAGTGTGTATCAATGTGTACTGTGAATGTATAAAAAGTCCTATGAATGTTGGATAAACTGAAAAAAAGTGAGCAAAATCTAAATTTTTCCAGAGCCGAAATGTAAATTTCTCAAGCATATGGAAAGATTCTCATCTTCATTCATAACACAGACACACGCACACACACACACACACACACATACACGCACACACGGAAGTATATAAATGCACACATGTGTACAAAGACACACACATCCATACAGAGTAACACACTCACAAATGTACACATAGACACAAACACACACAAATACAAATGCACACATACAAACACAGAGGCTCACACAAATACACACTTACTGTCTTAATTGGGTTTCTTTCTCCTCCTCCTCCTCCTCCTCCTCCTCCTCCTCCCTCCTCCTCCTCTTCTACTTCTTCTTCTTCTTCTTCTCCCCCCACCCCCCAACAGGCTCTCACTTTTGTAGCCCTGGCTAGCCTGGAACTATGTAGATCAGGCTGCCTTAGAACTCACAGAGATCCACTTGTGTCTGCCTTCCGCACTGGCATGTGCCACCACAATGCCACAACACTAACCGAAAGCAACTATGAAGGGCAGGGTTTATTTGGCTTACATTTCCAGGCCACAGTCATCACCAAGGGAAGTAGAAACTCAAGCAGGGCTAAGGAACCTTACTGGCTTGCTCCACAGCTGGCTCAGTTTGATTTATTTCTTCTTTTCTTCTTCTTCTTCTTCTTCTTCTTCTTCTTCTTCTTCTTCTTCTTCTTCTTCTTCTTCTTCTTCTTCTTCTTCTTCTTCTTCTTCTTCTTCCTCCTCCTCCTCCTCCTCCTCCTCCTCCTCCTCCTCCTCCTCCTCCTTCTTCTTCGTCTTCTCCTCCTCCTCCTCCTCCTCCTCCTCCTCCTCCTCCTCCTCCTCCTCCTCCTCTTCCTCCTCCTCCTCCTTCTTGTTTATGTACAGACAGGTTTTCTCTGCATAACAGTCTTAGGTATCCTGGAGCTCACTCTGTAAACCAGGGTAGCCTTGAACTCCCAGAGATCTGCCTGCTTCTGCTTCCTGAGTGCTGGGCTAAAGGGCATGTGACACCACACCTGGCTACTTTTTTTTAAATTAATAATTATTTTATTGTTACCTTTTAATGTGTAGGTCTTTTAGCTGTATGTAAGTCTGTTCGCCTCCTGCATGCCTGATGCTCATGGAGACCAGAGGGAGCGCTGGATCCCCTGGAGCTGGAGTTACAGGAGGGTGTCATTTGGGTAACAGAAATTATTGTGAGACATGTGACCTGGTGAGTGTCAAGATAAGAAAAAAAGAAAAGACTCTATAGCAAAAAGAAAGGAAGGAAGGAAGGAAGGAAGGAAGGAAGGAGGGAGGGAAGGAAGGAAGGAAGGAAGGAGGGAGGGAGGGAAGGAAGGAAGGATTTGTTGGAGAGATGGGCCAGTGGCTAAGAGTGCTTGCTTAGCCTGTCCTAGCACCAATGTCACACAGCTCATAACCACTTGCAACTCTAACTCCAGGGGATCCAACTCTTTTTCTGGCCTCTGCACACATGGGACTTGCACTCATACAAATGCTCACACACATGTACATAGAGAAAAAGAAACTTTGGAAAGATAGATGCCAGGTGGTGGTGGTTGCTGCTGCTGTGGAGGTGGAAGTGGAGGTGACTGGGGGACGGGGGTGGGGGTGTGTGGCAGCAGCAGCACAGGCAATAGTAGTAGTGGCAGCAGACGCCTTAAAAAAGATAGGTTTATTTATTTATTCATTCATTTATTTTATATATATATAATATATATATATAGTCGCTGTCTTCAGACACACCAGAGAAGGCATCAGATCTCACTACAGATGGTTGTGAGCCACCATGTGGTTGCTGGGATTTGAACTCACCTTTAAACCCAGCACTCGAGAGGCAGAGGGAGGTGTATCTCTGTGAATGCAAGGCCAGCCTGGTCTACAGAGCGAGTTCCAGGACAGCCTAGACTACACAGAGAAACTCTGTCTTGAAAAACAAAAACAAAACAAAAACAGAAAGAACAGAAACGCTTTGGAGAGTCACAAAAGCAAGGCACTCCAGACAAGCTGCTCCCCAGGAGAACGGGAAGAAGAAGTTTCATCCAAAGCGTACTCCAGACAACCCCAGAGAAGAGACCAGCCGTCCAGCACACAGGACAAACCCACAGCAGCCTCAGGCCTCAAATCCTGCTGTGCATCTCCTAAGGAAATGACTTGTCTGGCAGGACAGGTCCACAATGAAGAAGAGTTACCTCAGCCTACAGGCTTGTGGGTTAGGAGTATCTAGAACAGGGACTCCAGACACTCTGGGGACCTGAGAAAGGGAATTTCCACAAGTCAGGGGGTCTAAATTCAGCCCAACACTACTGCAGGGTGGGAGAGTCCTTGGAAGCTGTGAAGAGCAGGGAGGGCCCATGCCAATGAGCTGGCAAACACAGGTGGCAGGAGCTGGGTCCAGGCCATCCTGTGTATGAGGAATGACAGACACGCCCTCTGCAGTCTGGAATCTGACTAGCCCAGAGGGTGAGGTCAGTAGGTCAGTCTGTCTTGGCAGTCACTCAGCCTTAGTCCCTCCCCTCCAACAGGTGAGTCACTCTTGGTGTTGGCATCGCTGCAAAACTGAGAGTACCCAGCAGAGGGCGCTATACACAAAGAAAAGCAAATACAGTTAAGAGTCCTGAAGAAATCAGACATCCAAAACAGTCCCAGTACCGGCACAAATCACAGGGAAGACCAGCGCACACATGTTCACCATTCACCGCTGCCTACGCTCGGCCCCTCTCTGGTTTACAAGAATCTGGAAGGAAGAAGCTAGTTTAACAGGCTGTCATCTTTCTCTCTGCTTTGCCCCCTTGTGTGGATTTTCTTCTTACAGTTCTTTTTAGTGATATTTCCATTTCGTTGTATTTTTTAAAGTTCATGTTTCTGTTTTTCGTTCCTCTTTCTATATTTAATTAATTTCTGCACACATCTATTTCCTTACTGAGAATTATTTGTTTTCTTTCTTTTCCTTTTCCTTTTCCTTTCCTTTCCCTTGCTTTTCCTTGCACTTTTCCCCACCCCAAGCCCCTTCTTTCTACTTTAAGGAATATTTTGACTTTAACTTGTAGATTGCTATCTGTAAGCAGGGGAGGGCAGGTGAAAGACCAGGCTAGAGCCTGTGATTGGACAGTAGAAAAGGAGGGCGGACATAGAGTTTTTGAGAGGCAGGAGAGAGAGGAGAGAAGGGAAAAGGAAGGAAAATGGAGGAAGAGAGGGGTGACCCAGATCTGTGTGGCTTTAAATGTAGGTAACTATAGCTTTAAAAACAGGTAGCTATGAACATCTTACAAGGGATGGACAATTACAGGACCATTTGTCTTATCTAGGTGGGCAGTTTATAGCAATATCAATTGGTTCTGAGTTCATCGTGTGGACATTTTGTGGAGTAAGAATTTAGTGATAGAAATCTGATTAATAAATCACAAGCCTCTAAGGTTTTGATTTCACCAGGATACTGGGAATTGTGACAATAACCACAGGGGGCGGATGCTGGGAATGAAAGCAGAGTCCCTAGCAAAAGAGCTGTGAGCTTGGTAGTCTCTGCATGGGGCTAGCCATGGAGGCAGAGAGACCGCTGGGGCCAGGGAGTAGCCAGCGCTAGTGTGGGATGGAAAATCCTTTTTTATTATTTAACCCTACGTTAACTTACCATTTTTTTTAAAATAAATTACTTTCTGCTTTTATTTTTATTCCTTTAGAATAGTTGTGTGTGTGTGTGTGGGTGTGTGTGTGTGTGTGTGTGTGTGTGTGTGTGTGTCCATACAAAGGTGTTCACAGAAGCGGGAAGAGCGTATCGGACTCTTGGAGCTGGAGTTCTATGATTGTGGGCCACTCAGTGTGGGCGTTGGAATACAAACTCCAGCTCTTTGCAAGAGCAGCAAGCATTCTTAACTACTAAATCATCTCTCCAGCCCTTTTGTTTCTCTTTAAAATTTACCCAATTTTGGTTCTGGCATGTCCTCCTTATTGGGAAATCTCTTCTTGCTTTTATCTTTTGACTTATGGTAATTTTATACTATCTTGTTCTTTTCTTTTCCCACCATAACATTCTTCTCTTCTCTTCTTCAATTTCTCTTAATCACTCTCTCCTTTCTTGTAATCTCACTCCGTCCCTGCCTGCTTCCCTTATCTCGTTAATTTATTAATTAATATTTTTTGGTTTTTTTTTTTTTTTTTAGACAGAGGTTAGATTTGAGCTTGCTAGATAGCTAAGGCTGGCTTTGAACTCTTGGCCCTCTTGCCTCACTCTCCTGAATGCTGGGATGAGAGGTAAATTTTGACCTCATAGCACACGCTGCATTATTTTGCCATCTGTGTTCTAACAGCTATTAGTGATGTATTAGCGGGCTAACTGGGGTTTTGCATCTTGTTTAGTTAGGTGCTGCTGTTGTTATAGCAATTTTGTCTTTTACTCGGAGTGCTAGCCGAGACTGAGCTCTCCAGAGCTGCTCAATAAGAAGATTTCTGCCCTCCACTGGTGTTGCATGTGCATAGTTCGTGACATCTGTGAATGCAAAAAAACCCCACACACTCATAAAGTAAAAATTAACGAAAATCTTTAAAAATTAAAAAATATATTATTTGTCTTTGCGGCTGAATAGAGAGAGCTCAGTGGTAGAGCAGGTGCCCTGGGTTTGCTTCCCTGACACCACCCCAAACTCAATACTTAAGCGGAATTGACCTGGAACTTGCATTTCCTAAGCTTTTATTTACTGAATTGGGCCACTGGATTCTTCCACGCACAGAAATCCACACTAGAGCTAACACCTGGGGAAACGTCTTAAAAAAATTCAGTCTATAACACCGGTGATAATGTTTTCTTTAATATAATTCATGATATTTTGACAGCCTTCAGATTCAACTCAGATGTGTGACTGCAGGCTTCACCAGCTAGACAACAGTGGGACAGAAGAAGCCTCGAGTCCAACAATGAACTTGAGTTTTTTCCGATGTGCTAGAATCCATGGTTCTTGAAGTATTTGGCTCTTGCGAGGACATCGTTGCAGAAGTCACAGTTCAGGTCCTGGTTGCTTCGGACAAAGTTGGGACCTTTACTGTAGGCACAGAGTCCGCCTGAAATTCATGTGACAGGTTAATCCTCACACAGCTTCGGGACCCTCAGTAGAAAGCTCAAAGTCCCTCTCTCAACTCCCCGTGAGCCTGGAGAACCCAGCATCACACTTATCTCTTCTGTCTGGACTATGAAGCCACCGGCCGGCAGTGTAACACATACCTCTCAGGTGCTGGTCCGTGGTCCAGGTTGGAAACCTAGTCTTGATCTCTTTGATGCTGGATGTCAGAGTCTGAGTTTTCTGGGAAACCCAGGTCTCACTCTTCCAAGCTGTGGGAGGGTAGAATTTTGACTCCTATTGGGAAAGAGGCAGAGGGAGGGCTGGGTAAGCCAGGTGGGCAGTGACATGGGATCCTCTTCCGTCCCCCTTCTGTTCTCCTTTCTCCATCCCTGGAGACTAGGTGCGGGAGCTACTTACACCTATTGTACTGCTGTGCAAAACACTAAGGCAAGTGTTGCCCAGGACCTGGAAAAGTTAGAATCCTGGGCACTGTTGATGGGAATGCAAAATGGTGTGACCACTGTGGAGAGCAGTGTTCGGGTCCCCTCTTTCATAAATTAAAATTAGAAATGCTGTACAGTCTAGCAATGCCAGGTCTGGGTGTTCGTCCAAATGAATTGTCTCAGCCTGTTGGGGGAGAGAGAGAGAGAGAGAGAGAGAGAGAGAGAGAGAGAGAGAGAGAGAGAGAGAGAAAGAGAGAGAGAACTTCAATGTCCTTGACAGACGGACAGAGAAACCGAGGCATGCCCACACCATTATTCTATTCAGCCTCAAAAAGGAAGACAATTGTATTGTGAAGTGCAGAGGATGGAGATGACACTCGTGGCTATTATACTAGGTAAAGTAAGCCAGTCACAAGACAAAACAAGCCAACAGACCAAAGCAAATCCTGCATGATCCCATTTACACGAGGAGTACAAAAAATCAGATTTGTAGCTGCAAAGGCAGAGTAGGGGACCAGTGCGCTGGGGAGATGTGGAGATGCAGGCTTGTAAGGCTAGACTTTCTGTTGTACACGAAAGCTTTTCCGGAAAACCTGAAGCCCAATATTTACGCCTGTAATGGCCAGTTCTGTGTGATCCAGAATTGTATTTTTTTTCTTTTTTTTTTTTTTTTTTTTTTCGGAGCTTGGGACTGAACCCCGGGCCTTTCGCTTGCTAGGGAAGCGTTCTACCACTGAGCTAAATCCCCAACCCCAGAATTGTATTTTAAGTGAAACCTGTTAAGAGGCTAGATCTCATTTTACACCAGAACAAACATAGGGTTTAGGCTACGGGGGGCAAGCAGGCAATCTCTCTGATGCTCCCGTGTAACAGAGAGGTCAGTCAGAGGCCAAGATGGCTGATGCACATAGAATCCAGTGGCGCCCTCCCTCGGTGCTGCAAACACAACTCCAAATGAGCGGAGAAGGACCCTGCCTGCAGGTGATCAGAATGTCCACAGGGGACTCCAGCCCCTCTTGGGTCACCACTTTCACAGAGACCTCATCAGACTACGGAGAAATGGCTGAATTTAGGGGATTCTTAGTGCATCTCAAAGGAGATGAACTGATCCTTCCCACGGGGAATAGGTTTTACAAAAGAAAAAACAAAACGAAACAAAAAACAAAAACCCAGGGAGGTAAATGCCAGCAATCCTAACAGCACTGGGGCATCCCTAGTCCACGTTTTCTCTTTTCCTGTGTAACTTGACAATCGTTACTCCTCCGTGAGCCCCGCTTCCTCATTGGTGACTCAAGTTCTCCATCCCATCAGACTGTTGAATGTGTCCACAGATCTAAAGGGTAAGGTACCAGAAGGTAGCTTTCAACCGGAGTTTATTACAGGTCACCAAGGGAAGCCAATTCAAAAATCATTAAGGAATATATTTTCCCGAAAGCTGGAAAATGGCATCCGGCAGCTCTCTGAGAGGCAACTGGAAACTCTGTCCTCATCCCCACCCTTGTCCCGACAGTGGCTCTGCCCCTGGAAGACTTGGGTGAAATTGTGGCAAAGGTAAAGCTCAACCTCAGAATGAGAGAGAGAGAGAGAGAGAGAGAGAGAGAGAGAGAGAGAGAGAGAGAGAGAGAGAGAGAGAGGAGTTCATTTTTCTGAGAGGCTACCAGCCATAGCTAAATGTTTATGTTATTTCATTGGCTCTTTATAATAATCCTTTTGGAATGGCACTGAACGGAGTGGCATAGAGACCAATAGTGGAACACTTGCTTAGCGTACACAACGTGTAACTCCCAGAACTACCAAAAACAAAGTAGAAATTTACAGGTAGGGCACGAGACCCAGTGAAGGGACCCATTCAAGGTCACAGACAAACTACAGAGCAAAATGCAATCTGTGATCATTCTTCTGAGCTAGTGCCTCACTGCGAACCCATAAGAGTGTACTGGGGGGTGTGCCCCACAATAAAGCTGTATTCACTCTGAAGAGAAAAGGTGGCTCCTGATGCACTGGAAGTGATAGCAGAATTGTTGTGGCTCTCTGGGCAGGATCAGTGTCAGTGTGTCACTGGGCCACCTACAGTGACACCATAGTCATGTTCCCTTGGAGCTGTGTCACAAAGCAGAAAGGCCATGCACTCTCCCTCTGTTTCTGACTCTCTGTCTCTCTCTCTCCGTGTGTGTGTGTGTGTGTGTGTGTGTGTGTGTGTTTGTACATGTTCATGTGGAGTACATATCAAGGGATGTACTCATGTGTGAGCATGCCTGTGGAGGCCAGAGATCACCATGAGTATACCCTCCAATCTCTTATTGAATATGGAGTTCATTAAGTCAGCTGACTTGCCAGTGAGCTCTCGGAATCCACCTGCCTCCACCTTCCCAGCACTGGGGTTACAGGCGCACCCCCGTGACTGGACTTTTTGCATGGGTGTTGCAGATCTCCGTGTTCCATGGGTGTTAGGTTCTTATGCTTTCCCAGGAAGAACTTTACCAGCCCAGCCATTTCCCCAGCCTCCAGTCACCTTGACGGGTGGAGAATTACCTTCACCATCCCGAGTCCACTGCCCATGTTGCCCATGTCCAATACAAAATTGCCACCAGGAGACTCCCTTGACAGGACACCAGCGATCACTGCAGGATCCATACAGTATTTCTGCCCAACAAGCCTCATGGTGGGTTGGTATCTCAGAAGATATGGCCTGTCGACTTCAGCCAGCCGTTCAGAGGCACGGACTCCTGCAGCAAACACAGAAAGAAGAACGTGGATGATGGTGATTCAGGCTTAGTCTTAGATCTGCAACTGAAAACCCCAACCTTCAACCCTTTTCAGATTAAGACTTTTCTGTGAACCAGAGTCAACACCCCATGCAACTCCTCATGTTAGAGGTCTCTGTGGTCCCTGGTGGCCACGATCTAGGTTCTGATCCCTTCTGTGACAACTCTGCAAGCACAAGCATCATTGGTCCAATCCTGAGAACCTCAGAGGTTTCCCAATAAAATACGTGGAGCTGGCACAACAGGTCACCTAGTAAAGGAGAATGTTTGCCTGAACAATTTGGCTCACAATTGCCCATCTTTCAATTATCATCTTTATGATGCCAGAAAACCATACAATAGCTGAAACGGTCAATAAGAATGAAAAGTGATGCTGCTTTACATGGGTTCACCTCCATGTTAGTTTCCTCTACAATTTAAGAAGAATCTCTCAGCCCATGATATAGAGTTTGTAACAATCTCTGTGAAGATGGCTATCCCAGCTTCAGGAGAGCCTTGAGAACTATATGACTGTCTAAGTAGAGCCAGAGCTCGCACAGGGGTTTAGAGTTCGTGTCGAGTGCTCTTTCCCCCGACTCCACGGTGTAGCACTGTGAGGAGCAGCAGGCGTCAAGAGAAAAGAGCAGACCTGGAGCTTAATAATTACCACAGTAACTCAGGCCATAGCGTCTTCCAATCCTGCAGGATGCTCCTGGGGTGTCCAGGGTGCGGATGTTTCCATAGCACCCCCAATTGCTGCTTTCAGAGGAGCCTGTGGATTGAGAGAAGTTCACCCGAGGGACTGGGTTAGAATGCTGTGAATGAATCGCATCCGTAACCTCGGGGAGAGCCGGAGTCCTGTTCTACACTTGGATCACCTTTGAAGTTAAACCTCCAGTACACCAGCAAAGTACCACAGTGCGGCTTTAAGTTTTCACCTCTTTCCCACAGACACAAGGAACCCCTGGAGCAGTTCCTTCTCTGCAAAGCTCAGGTCTTCTCTGCAGACCTCGTCACTCATTGGTCTGGTATTCATGTTTGCTCTGAAGAAACACACATTTTAAAGCCAGGTTCTTCTCGGGGTCTCCATTCAGACCCCAAGCACAGGCAAGATCTACCAACAGGGACTGGGTTGACTTCAGCTTCTCCTAGAGCATTCTGTGCCGGGGCCAAAGGTTGCAGAGAGAGGGTGTGCAAACAAGTTTTAGGATCAGGTCTTTATAGGAGGTCTCCTCAATCGGCACCTCTCTCCCAAGATTTCTGTTGCTGTGATTCTACTCATCACTGAAGGGGAGGCAGCGCTTTAATTAATAACCTGATTGATTGGTTAATTGGTTAATTAATTAATTAATTAATATTTTCGAAACAGGCTTGTGATGGTTTGTATTTACCTGGCCCAGGGTGTGGCACTATTAGGAGGTGTGGCCTTGTTAGAATACATGTGTCACTCTGGGTGTAGACTTTAAGACCCTTATCCTAACTTCCTGGAAGTCAGTCTTCTAGATGCCTTTGGAAAAAGAGGTGGGACTGTCGACTCTTCCAGCCTCACATCTGCCTGCCTGCTGACATTCTTCCCACCTTGATGATAAGGGACTGAACCTCTGAATCTGTAAGACAGCCCCAAGTGCATGTTGTCCTTCACAAGAGTTGTCTTGGTCATGGTATCTCCTCACAGCAGTAAAACCCTAAGACAAGGCTTCATACAGCCCAGGTTGTCAACTGTGTTGTCAAAGATTATCCTGAACCCCTAGTTTTCCTGCACCAACCATCCAAGTACTGGGATCACAGAGGTGTACTGAGCAGCAAAGCCCAGGAGTCGTCCTGTCATTAAAGGTTGAGCAGGTGTCCTTTTAATGTCTTAGCCAGTACGCTTCTGTCTCCATGATTGCTGACAAATGCCCCTAATGTGGCAGTACATTGTGCCATTGCCCTTGGCCTTACCATCCTCTCCCTAACTGCTCCACATTACTGTCCCAGTTCTTGGTATTCCCGAGGGTTGGTGCCTTGTAGCAGCTTTAAAATATTGGCTGAACAAATTAGCACACATAGAGTAAATAGCAAATGTCAAATAAAACCCAAGTATTTTCACTGTTTGCCCTAGCTACAGCCAACATTAGAGCCAAAGCTGAAATTCAAAGCTGGTGACCGTGTGTTTGTCAACCCCGTCACGCCTGGATCCTACTTGAATTTTGTTAGCCATTTAGGAAACACCTCGATCTCTCTGTGGGAAGATCCAGTCTCTAAGTGGGTTCAGTATTATGGTGTTTGATGATCTTCATTGCTGTGTTGGTGGGGATTTACAGTCACCATGGAAGCAAATCTCTCATATGTCTGTGAGGGATTATCTGGATCAGGTAAATTGACCTGGGAGGACCTACCCTGAATGTGGGTGTTAGCATCGCATGGACGCTGTCCTGGGCTGAATCAAAAGGAGAAAATGAGCAGCGCCCCTCTCCCTCCTGTTTCTGATGAGGGATGTTATATGGCCAGCCACTTCAAGCTGCCCCCCTTCCCGTGGCTTCCCACAATGACCTATATTCTCAAACTAGGATCGAATTTAGCCCGTCCTTTTTAAAATTGCTTTTGTTGGGTATTCTGTCCCAGCAATGAGGAAAGTGACACCATGGTGGTAAGAGTTTTAGAGCAGAAATGAGCGGTTATCAGTGGTGAACATTTAAAGACCAGTCAAGCCATGTGACTGCAAATGCACAGAGATCATAGGGAACTACTGCTTATCTGTAGTTGGGATTTATCAGACGTCTTAAGAGAAAATTAACGTGTTCACTTTAGCTATGCGAACAGGAGGTGTAGCATTGCCTTTTTATGCTTTTTCCTATCTGTTCCCAAGTTATTTGGGAAAAATGAAACACACTCACCAGTCAGAGCCAGGAGGCCCAGAAGCAGCCACAGTGGAGACATGTCCGGGTATCGGGTTCTACGGTACCTGAAATGCTTTCAAAATTAAAATTAGCTTAAAGGTATGTAACACCCATCCCTGTCATGACAACACACTGTTTCTATGGGGGTGGAGAGTGAGTGGTTTGGATGGTGATGAAGAAGTGAAATTTAGACAGGTACACTGTTTAGCCTTTTAGTTAGTTCACGGGCATGCTGCGAATCTGTAATCTTAGGATCCATGCAGCAGGGCAGAGGGATTTTGAATTCAGAGCCAGCATGGGCTACACAGTGGGACCCTGTTTTATAAAAATGAGAGAGAAAAAAGGGAAAGACAGAGGTGCTGGGTGCTAATTGTTTTTAAAAGCCAAGATAACCTGTATATGGGGACCCAGTCCATCATTCCTGAGGCGAGAAGGACTGCGAGTTCAAGACTAGCTTGGGCTACATAGTAAGACTATTGCAGGAAATAACAAAGCTGAAATGCTTTGATTCTGGGCACCAAGAAACACGATGACCTGACTCGGGGTGCCCAAAAGCCATTCCCGTTAACCAAACGTGGATGAGAAGCAGAATTTTTTGTTGATGGTATCCATGAATTGGGCACTTTTTTCTTTAGGTTGCAGAGAAGAACACAGCTTCCTCAATGCCTTGGAATGCACCCCGAGTCTTTACTTTGGATGGCAGAAGGAAGAGGAAGACTTGTCCTATTACTCTGTTCCTTGTTCTGAAGAATCCCAGACACCCTGGGTCCCATTGAACTGTGTTCCCCAGAGCCCCAGGACCTGCCATTATCTCAAACACACACACACACACACACACACACACACACACACACACACCCTCTTCCTCTCTCTCCCTCCCTCCCTTTCTCCCTCTTCTCTCTCTTCCTCCTCCCTCTCCTCTCCCTCCCTCTCTCCAAGTTATTTATTTAATGGTGGGGACAGAATCTAGGTCCTCCTACACACTAGGTAAACACTGCTACTAGGTTGCACCCCAATCTCTCTTCTAAGTTTATTTGTATACACGGGTTCTTCCAAACACCCAGGATGAGATGTTCTCAGGTGGAAAGGCATTCTTGACTTCCATTTATAAACCGAGGGAGTATGTGGCCCTACAGCAAGCCGTGCCTTCTGCTTATCTTTCCTATAGCATCGAGATGGTCTGTCTGATCGCCCTTGGCTCAGTAGAAGATTTCATATTCAGTGACCAGAGATGGTCAGGAACTTGTAATGTTAGCTGTAATTGCACACATTTCTTCCCTCAACGGACACCATGTAATCAGCATTTCTGATCCCCCTAGAATGAATGTAAGAGTGGACAGGTAATCTCCAAAAGGAGTCGGAAAAAGAGCCTGTAAGGTACAAAACAGAACGTTCAAGGCCTCAAAGATACACGCCTTTCTCCACTTGATCTTAGCCAAAAGGCCGAGAAGCGATGATACATGCCTTTCTCCTACTTTGTTTCTGTTGGCTGTGTTCAATCTCAAGACCAAGAACAACTTGGAGAAGAACAGGTGTGTTTCATCTCACAGCTTAAAGTCCATCATTAAGGGAAATTGGAACCCAAATGGGGCAGAAATCCAGCACGGCCAGAACTTGAAGCAGAACCAGGCTGGAACACTGCTCACTGGATTGTTCTGAAGCTCACATTCAGCTACCTTTCTCACACAGCCAAGGACCACCTGCCTAGGGAATGGCACCACCCACAGTGGGCCAGGCCTCCCACATCAATCATTAATCAGGAAATGCTTCTCCAGCTACGCCCACAGGCTAATCCGCTGGACTGAGCTTCCCACATCTTCTTCAGCGGAGGTTGCCTCTTCCTAGGTGTGTTAAATTGGTAACAAAGATGGCTGTCAGCTTTACAGAGGTGTGTCACAGCCTTATTTTTTGTTTTAGAAAAAAGAGCACTGTTCACATTCAAATGCTGACCCTGGAGCATTTTGTTGTTGTTGCTTTGTTTTGTTTGTTTGTTTTCCCGATACTCCAGGAAAGGAAGAGGCTTCCTATAGGAAACTGCAGAGGAAAGATGTAGCTCTCATGGCAACATGAGAGTTACTTTATTTTCCAAGCATGGGGCTAAGTATCTGTGCTGTATAAGCCCTTGTCTGAGTCTGTGTAAGTACACCAGTTACTTAGGAACATGAAGTCACTTTCCGGTGCCTTCTGTGGTCAGATATGAAGAGCAATTGTTTTCGGTTGTGTCAGGACATAGCAAAAAATGACAATGGGCTTTCTTGTATGGATAGACAAGGTAGTCCATTCATAAACTGACTCAGACTTCACGGCCCCGGTTTGCCCAGGTGTCAGAAGTACTCTATATTTAAAAGCTGAGGCATCTCCGGGAGTGCCTGTCAGTCACACGTGACTCATTTGTTAGTACCCCTTCCCCTCCCCACACTCAAAGCCATTTTAAAGATGTCAGCCAAGGTAAGTATGGTGCCTGATGTCCACCACAGCATCTACCATGGCATTCTTCTCCCGGTCTGAAAAGCTAAAGCATAAAAGCAGCGAGGGAGTGTCAAGCTGCAGCAACAGGTCACCTTAAGAACAAAATACCAGAGCATTCCTGAAGGCTACTTCATGCTCTTCATGGCCTCTGACAGGACATCTTCTCCCTGTCCCCTCACCCCCCCCCCAGCATTCTGTAATTCCCAAAGTATCATATAGACTTGTGATGGATAAAGACCATTTCCTTTAATAATTGGAGGTGGGAGGTAGAAATGAAGGTCTTTGGCATTTATAATCCCTCACCAGAGAACAAGCTATGTCTTTGCAGGCCTCCAGCCAGCTTGGAAATGTGATGTATCAGCACCCTGGTGTCTGAGAGATGAGCGTGGCCCCATTCCATTGTGCCCCCCTCACCCCTGCTTCATCGTGGCCCCGCCTCATCATGACCCCGCCTCATCGTGGCCCCGCCTCATCGTGGCCCTTATTTGATCCTGTAAGAACTGAGAACGCTGCTGTGTAGCTCATTAACTATGGCCTCTCACTGCAAGCCTGGTTATTGCCCTTGCTTTCTGGCTAACCCCCTTCTCCATCCTCCATCCGGGTAGGCTGATGGGCCATGCCGGCATCCTCTCTCACTCATGCCCTCCTGATACTCTGTTCTCACTTCTTACACATGGTAAAGGCCCGGTCCATTGCCTTGCAGATGGCATTGTACCAACGGTGCTTAAATCAAAATGGCAGTGTCAATGACAGTCATGAACATAAAATGCTTCTGCCACTAGAGTCGCATGCCCAGAGAAATAAATCTACTTTTTAGAGCACAGTGCAAGAAAGCAACATTCCAGATCTTTGCTCCCTTGTGGTTTGAGATCGGCTTTTATAGTCTGGCGTAGTAGTACTTGCTACATAGCCCAGGCTGGCTTCAAATCTACAGTGTTCCCGCTTCAGTCTAGAAAGCACAGAGATTACCAGTTTGATTTTGTGAGACGGGGTCTTGCCTTGTAACCGAGGCTGCCCCTGGAACTGGAGATCTTCCTACACACACACACACACACACACACACACACACACACACACACACAGAGTGGCTGCTGGGATGGCAGGTGTGTGCCCATGTATCATTTAACCTGTGCCTGTTCATGACTGATTTCCCCCATGGCCTGTGACCGCATGCACTTGTTGATTTTGGCCCATAAGCTGCCCATACCAGCTAGGAAAACAGAGGAGGTCTGAGAAAGTCTTTTCCCTCCGTGTAGGCATAATCGCTTTCTTTACTGTGGAGACTGTCTGAAGGGACTTCTGCCTGTGTATTTCCATCTGCCTTTACTGTGGAGACTGTCTGAAGGGGGTGTCTTCTGTCTGGTTTTCCCCATTCTTGCTCTTTCTCATTTTGCCAGCATTGAGAAATCTGGGGAGACCATCTCCCTTGTGTGAGTCCAGGAATATTTCCTTCTGAACAAATATCTAATAAAATAAAAAGACCCTGCTTCCTCCATCATGGTACCTTCAAATACATGTCTTTTAACGCTAATAGCCAAGACTTAAACTGTTAGGCACACTGGCCTTAGCTCTTTCACAGCTTCCAAGAAAAGCAGGACTCTTCTACACACACACACACACACACACACACACACACACACACACACACACACACACACACATTGCCCCAATACACCACACACACTTCTTGTCTGGGTCAATGTTTCATCCACAAGATTGAAAGCGAGAAAGGACAGAGGCTTGCCACCTGGCAAGGTACCAACGCTTTGGTCCTTCAGCCTTAAAAGAACAAGAGAGACCTTCTCTTTGATCTATTGCCAGCAGAGCGAGGACAGGAGGCACACAGTTCTGCTCAATCTTGCTCTCAGCAGCCTGCAGCCTGAGGAAATCCTATAATCTTTCAGGGATCCCTCCAACTCAGGCAAAGCTAGGATTTGTGGCTTTGACATAGAGAGGAATTTCAAGACTAGAAATATGAAGCAGAGTTGCTGATTTCAAGGGAAATATTTTAATATAGGCCCTAAGCATAAGGGTTAGGAAGCAGAGGCACTGGGGAAGAAAATAAGACATTTCTAAGTGTGGATATCGCTTTCCAGGTATAGCAAAAATTAAATCATATCCAGGTATGGGTTCCTTGAGTGTGAGTTGCAATTAAGCATTTTAAGGTTAGCTATATATGCCCTTTTGGGAGCGCTCTCAAGTCATATCTCAGAGGCAGTTAACAATCCCCCTTTTCCTTTCCTCTGATAAATGAGATTATGAAGTGGCTCTGGAGAAAGCTTGGGTGGAATTAAAATCTGATGTGGTAAGGTCAGGGGCCACTAAAGTTACCCCAGGCATTTAGGATGTCTTTCTAGTAGTTGAGGTTTCTAGTAAGATTTCCATAAGATCTCACAGTTTTGATAGCTGGGAAGGGAGAGAAGCAGTTGCTGACTATGCTGGTGAGAGACCCCATCCAGACTCTGAGGTGAGGGACACCTGCCCCTCCCTATTCATGGCCCATAATTCCCCCATCTTTCTCTATGGCCCCACTATTGATCTTAGTGGTCAATGAGCACATGTTTCTGTCATGGTCTTGCACATGTGCACATATTCAAAAGAAGCCCTTCACATGCACCGAGAGAAAGCCAAGTTTATATAACGATTGTAAATGAATAGGGAGAGTTATTCTACCATCTCACTTTTCTAAAAGTTAGGGTCCTTTTCTTGCAAGATCCTTCAGTTTCATTTGGTTCAATATTATTTGCTCAGAAGCAAGGATGCAAGCATTATCAATTGATTAACATATCCTGGAATTTTCGATCTAAATAAATAAATAAGTCCAGGGTCAGCTAATCATCATTCAGTTAGCATATCCTGGAATTTTCATCCCAAGTAAGCTCGGTACAAGTTCAGGGTCGGTTCCCACTCACCTGTCTTCAGTCAGCTCCTCTTCCTAGACACGGTGAGTGCCCAGCACCTTATATAGGGTCTCATCTTGCTTCTTCTTCTTAAAAGTGCTGACCTCATCTTATTATAAGATTTACAGCTAAATCTCATAAATTATAGTAATAATCATAATAATTATAAATACTTTGAACTCATATAGGGATTTATTCAAGAATGCCCTGGCATTCTGCACCCATCAACCAATTAGCTCTTTACCACACCTCGGAGGACAAATCCTAATTGCAGGTTCTTGATGGAACGCACAGGTCCAACGTCTGTCTTTATTCACACCCATTTATTGGTGTGCTGTCATGTAAGGAGCCAAGAAAGGGAGGGATGGAGAGAGAGAGAGAGATGGAGAGAGAGAGAGAGAGGGGGGGGGAATTGAAGAGAGAAAAAGACAGAGGAGAAGAAGAAGAAAATGTGGAAAAAGGAAAGAGGAAGGATGGGAGGAAGGGAGGGGAGAAAGAGAGAGGAAGGAGAAAAAGGGGAGGGAGGGAGGGAGAGAAGGAGGCAGAAAAGAGAGAGGAAGGAGGGAAGAAGGACGGAGCGGGGACATTTGGATTTTCGTGAACCCCTAGTCCACACTTGGGGTGAGCAGCGGTTCCCACTGAGGAGATTACAGTTCAGCACCCCCGGCTCAGGGCAGGAGGACTCAGATTCTGTTGTTCCTTCCCATGGCTGAGAGAGTGCAGGAGCCTAAGCTCCATCACCAGGAAGGGAGGTGAGCCCAGGAGAGGGAGGCAGAAGAGAATGAGAGGAACCATAGGTAGATAAGACACATTCGTTCACCAGCACCCAGGCTGCTGGGCAGGTAGACAGCAAGCAGCAAACACCCTGGCACATACCGACATGGAGTCCAGCACACGGGCCATACATGGTAAGCCCAGGGCTCACAGACACGCACAAACAGGCCAGCTGGTGAAGGTGAGGAAGGTCTCTGACCTCAAGGCCATGTTCATACAGATTTACACAAAATAGCATTCTCCCATAATTACATAATACATTGTGTTACTGTTTACTTTGTTACTGTCAGCTTTTTTTTTCCCCCTGGCTCACAACCCCAAGTCCAGTGTTAGCCATCTTGGCCATGGTGGATGTCCGTATCACTGCCGTATTCTCTATATCCTTGTTGGTTCATTTGTTTTTCAAGACAAGAGTTTCTCTGTGTAGCTCTGGCTGTCCCAGAATTTGCTTTGAAGACCAGGCTGGCCTCGAACTCAGAGGTCAGCATGTCTCTGCTTCCTGAGCACTGGGATTAAAGGCACGCGCCACTCTGCCAGGTAATATTCTACCCACAACAATTGCTTTATGAGAGCAGGCCCATAAGGGTGTTGTCTGGGCCCATAATCCACAGTAACATTAAAGAGAACATTTAGTTTTGTCTTTCTTTCTGTCTGTGATAAAATACCCTGGCCCAAAGCAACTTGGGAAGGGAAGAGAGTGAAGGTGTGTCAGGAACTAGAGCAGAGCATAGAGCAACTGGCTAGATCTCTGGCGTGTTCCCCAACCATACTCAGCAACCTTTCTTAGATAGCCTAGGGATGACACTGTCCACAGTGGGGTAGGCCCTGGGCCATCCCACATTAATCGCTAATCAAAATAATCCCTCACAGATAAAGCCACAAGCCAATCCCATTTGGATGACCCCTCAGTTGAGATTCTCTCAGACAACTCTAGGCTATGTCAGATGAACACATGAAACTGCTGGGGACAGATGGCAGGCCACAGGCTGGGACACTGTGAAGGATATACACTTGAACACCCGGCTTGCCTGAACTCTTACATTTAAGAAGGGAACACGAGAGTGCATGCTTCCTCCTCATTGTTGGGGCCAAAAAAGGGTGGGGATCAGGTACCTCACTGAGAACCAAATCCCAGACAGGATCTAGGGCCTTTTCTCTATTTTGTTCAGAAGCAGCAACTAGGGCATACGAGCAATTAAAGTTTTTATTACAGTGTGGGGAAATTCAGGAATTCCCTGGCCACAGCTACAAAGACACCACATCATCAACACCGAGAGCTTGCTGGCGTCCTGGAAATGTGTCTCTGGTCTGTAGCCAGCCTGTTGCCTGGCAACAGCTCCCCAGCAATGATGCCCATCTGTATCCCCAGGTCTGTTCAGTTCTCGGCTAGTTCTTTTGTGTATAGCCGGCCTTTCAAAGATCTAGTTTATACTGAAAACGTCTGTCCCTAGACAGAGGGAGACCCCCAGGTGCCCAGTGTGTGGAGGTCGGTATGGCAAAGGAAACGTAGCTAGGCTTAGGGACATGTACTGTATGTCATTCAATACGGGGAAGGGGAAGGCAGGAGTGTGGCTTGAGCTCACAAGTTCAAGGGCAGTCTGGGCAACATAGTGAGACCCTACCTCAAAAGTGAATGAAAGAGAGAGGAAGCAGAGGGGAGAGGAGAGGAGAGGAGGGGTGGGAGGGGGGAGGGGAGGGGAGGGGAGGGGAGGAGGAGGAGGAGGAGAGGGAAGAAGAGAGGACAGGAGAGAGATGGTGAGGGAAGGGGAAGGAAGGGAGGGAAGGAAGAGGGAGGAAGGAAGGGGAGGGAAAGGAAGAGAGAAGGAGAGAGAAGGGAGTGGATGGAAGAAGGAGGAGAGGGGAGGGGAGGAAAGGGAGAGGAGAAAATGGTGGGGAAGGGAAGGAAGGGAGAGGGAGGAGGGAAGGGAAGGGGAGAAGAGAGGAGGGAGGAGATGGTGAGGGGAGGAAAGGGAAGTAAGGGGAGGGTGGGGAAGGGAAGGGGCAAAAGAGAAGGAAAGGGGTGAAGAGGGGAGGGGAGGGAGAGGAAGGGAAAGCTGAGAGAGATGGTGAAGGAAGGGAAGGGGAGGGGAGGGAGGAGGAGGAAAGGGAGAAAAAGGACCTGCACGGTATGGTAGCACACACCCACAAGCTCAGCCCTTGGGGGTCAGAAGTAATAAGATTACATGTTTGGACTAACTTGGGCTGCACACCAAGTAACTACCTTCAAAATAACTTGAAAGACGCTTGCCTCTCCTAGACTTAGGTGAGACAAACTAGAAACAGCTCAAGATATCTCCTGTCTCAGCCTGAGGTCAGGTTGCGACAGGGAAGGGCTTCACATCCCACCTGCTCCATGTTTGTCTTACCTCACAGACCCAAGATCTGCTCAGCTTGAGTTTGTGTCACAAATGGATTAGGCCTTCTTGCTCTTGCCTTTCTCTGGGTTTCTGCATGGTGCTTGCCTGCATCCTACCCCACTGTACACAAATTTTGTAGAAAATTACTTTGGGGGAATCCCCCGAACAGAATCATTCTATACATCATGACCCCCACCCTAAAGCGTCCTAGAAAAGCTGTGCTTTTCTGTGTCTCCAAAGCATCAGGAAGTGTCTGCCCTGACGTCTCAGCCTCCTCCTCCTCCTCCTCCTCCTCCTCCTCCTCCTCCTCCTCCTCCTCCCCCCCCTCCTCCTCCTCCTCCTTCTCCTCCTCCTCCTCCTCCTCACAGTTTTCTCACCTCCCGGCACTTGGCCTCGCTAAGTCGGCAGTGACGGAATACGTGGCACAGCATTCCGCTGTAGGCGGCTCGAAGCATCTATTGTCTATGCTACTTCAACAAATAAACAAATGCCCTTGCCTGCCCTCCCTTTTTGTGAACAAGGTCTCACCCTGTATCATTCTGGAGCTCTGTCTAGTCTGGACTTCACTCTGTAGAGCAGGCTGGCCTCAAACTCCCAGAGATCCTCCTGCCTCTGCCTCCTGAGTGCTGGGGTCAAGCGCGTGTGTCACTACACCCAGCAGTAGCCCCTCTGTAACTATTCACTTACTAAGGTGACGGTTGAGGAAGTGGATGCCTTGGGAACTCAAGGGCTGAGCTGGGACTTGTGTGTGACTCCCTGTCAGAGCTTCACCTCCCATGGATGCCCAGAGGCATTTGGCTCTCATGTTCTGGAAAAATCTCTTTTAGCCAGGCGATTTCTGGACTTTTTCTCTTTAGTCTTCTGCCTCATTCTGACCTTCATCTAACTTTAGTGCTGAGAAGAGCTGCCATCCAAGGCTAAGAGAAACTCCTTAAGAACCGTGTTTCTTAGCAATGACCTCTAACCACTTGCCCACTGTTATCTGGGTTCCTTAATCCCAAGAGTCCCAGGAACCCAGCATGGACATTCTCCATACAACCTGCAGATCAGGCCTTGCAGAAGACCAAGGGAAGAGAAGCTTGCTGAAGTAGGAAATAAGACAGCGAGATGTGCCAGCCATTTGTGTTAGAAATCGAAGTGACTTAGAGGGGTGGGACTAAGCCAGGCTTGGTGGTGAACACCTATAATCCCAGCACTCAGGAGGCAGATACAGGCAGCTCTCTGTGAGTTTGAGGCCAGCCTGGTCTACATAGGGAGAGTCTGTCTTTAAAAAAAGTAATAAATAATTTTAAAGAGTGGGTAGGACTGGATGACGAAGATAAAAAGAAGAGGCTACAAACACCTGGGAGGATGGCGCCTATTTTGAAATTCTGTAGACAGAGCAGATTTGTGAAAGGCTAAAGAGTGAGCTTTAGACACGGAATTTGTGCTGAGGGTTTCTGGGTCTGAGATTGTCCTTCCTTTTCAAGCGTCTTGCAATATAAGTGAACACCGCAAGAGTAGCCACACAGCAACATGACCTTGACAACTTGGTCACTGCATCTCACTCATCAAGAATAAGATGATGATTTGGACACTGGCGACACCACAGTAACAAACTGAACTGACACGTGGATCTTATTATATCTACTGGTAATGGAGAATAGGGATTAGCAACCTGTGACCCCACAACCCCCATCCGTCTTGTAAATACAGACCTTCCTTGACCACTGCCAGGGCTGTGTCTGCTGTTGGTGTTGATGCTACAACAATGCAGGTAAGACCAGTTACAACAGATCAACCAGCATTTCCAAAGCTTTAAGAGAAAGCTTCCAGCCCAATATCTAGCATCTCCATTTGGCCTGAGGTGCAGTAACAATAAAGAAGAGGCTAGAGGGAAAGATGAAGCAGCCACTCACAGAGAAGGAGCAAGAGGACAAACCTGATGGTACCCAAACCAAAAATCTGCATGGCCAGCCTTATTACCATCCTCATGATTAGTTGAGACAAAGCAATGGCTTTCTACTAAATTTGTATAAGGACAATGGCATTTGCAATTAAAGGGCACATTATCCAATTTATCCACTTATTATTTATTTACCCACTATTGATCTGTACTTTTTTTTATCCATTCAGAAATCTCATGGATGGCTTGCAGTGTGTCGGGAGTGATGTGGAGATGGCCGAGAGAGCAGGGAATGAGACAACAGATGTCGGTGACCATGTAACACTAATGCTCCAATATGATGAGTTGGGTTTGCAGTTTTGTGGAAAACAGCTATGGAAAGACATTGCTACAACTGTCGCAGCTCAGAAATGAGGCTTAGGTTGGATACTATAAATCTGAGAGTCATTGCTATATAAAGGGATGTAAAGACAGGGACACAGATCCCTTGCCTAGGGATGCCAAGGGAGAAGTAAAGTGTGGTGTGTGTCCAGCCCCTGGAGAGCTCCCAGTGAGGCGTGGAGCAGCCCCTGGAGAGCTCCCAGCATTTCAGGATTTTGTGAGGGATATTGAGTAAAGGAGAACAGGTAAGAGAAAATCCAGGAGCATGAAGTCCAGGATGTCAATCTAAGAGTCAGAAGGACCATAAGGTATTATTTGTCAAGTGATGGCGAGCAGAGAAAGAATTAAAAAGAGATCATTGTATTCAACTGGGTGGAGGTCACTTGTCGAGCAGGCAGGTACAATTTTGAAACAAGAACATCCAGATTTGTTTTGTTACAAGAAACTAAAAGCTCGACTTAATCTGACCTCAACACTAAGGAGGATTTCTGGGGCTGGCAGGTTGTCTCCTGGCTCTGTGTGCATGCTGTGATGTATGTCTGTAGTAACACACACACACACACACACACACACACACACACACTAAATGATTGAAAAATAGATTTCTTAACTTGGCCAGCAGGAAGTCAGAGGCAGGATGAGTTTCAGGGATAATTTGGCTCAGCAGTTCAACAGTGCCATAAGGGACCTGGAATCTTGTCTGTCCACTCAGCTTTCTTGAATGTCAGCCTTGGGAACAAGGTGCTCTCTTCCCCAACCTACCTCCCAGGATGGCTTCCGATGGCTTCTGGGTTCACACTTCCTCATTCCAATCCAGGAGAGAAAGAAAGGATCGTTTTAGAAATTCTTAGAAATAATGAGTACCTAACTTTTGCACAAAGGTCCAGCAAACCCTGTCTTGTGGCAGACTGGCTCCAGTCGAGTCAGATGCCCATGTCTTATTGGTTACAAACAATCAAGATAGCTAATTAGGGGATGCGATACCATGATAGGAAGACTTGCATTTAGACCCGAGACAAGAAAGGGGTCCTAAATGAAATCAGACACCCCCAAAGCACCTGAACCGTATGCCAGGTGTTTTTGGAAAAGTCAAAGATACATGAAACAAGTGGGAGAAGGTAAAATCCTCAATGGAGGTAAAGCACTGGAGATGGCGTTTGAAGAGGCTTGGCTGTCTGAGAAGCAGACAGACGGACGGTGATGGAGCTGCAGAGGCCAAGTATCTTAGCATTTACTTTTACTAGATCACCTCTGAACGATGGAACCCACGAAGCAGCCAAGGTTAAAATGCACCAAACGAAGCAAGGGGTAGACTTCTGAGATCTTGTGGGGAGTCTGCTTTTTCTGGGAAAGGGGACTGAGCACTGAGTGTGAAATCTGAGAATCAGATGGCCTTGGGCGATTTCACTGATTTGAGCTCAGACTTTGAGAGGAGAGATACTCTTACCTCAGGGGCTGTGCGAGAGTTAAACGAGGCAATATTTGTAAACATCTCAATGATATATATGTGTATGTGTATGCATGTGAATGCATATGCATATGTGCTTATGTTTGTGCATGTACATGTGTAATGTATATGCGTAATGTATATGTTGAATGTTGTATGGTGTATGATGTATATGTATATTATATGATGTATATGATGTAGATGTTGTATGATGTATATGTGGATGTAGATGTGTATGATGTATATGTATGGTGTATATGTAAATGTATACATATATGTACTTGATCTGTATATGTATGTATATGCTGTATGATGTGTATGTGTATATGAGAATATTATATATTTTTTAGCTTTCTTCACAACTTCTCTTTTTCATCCTAACTCAGATTAACCCCACTGACTTATTTTAGGTCAGTGGCAAACATCTATTTAAGAGTAAGGTGGGGGGGTGTTGGGGATTTAGCTCAGTGGTAGAGTGTTTGCCTAGCAAGCGCAAGGCCCCGGGTTCGGTCCCCAGCCCCGGAAAAATAGAAAAAAAAAAAGAAAAAGAAAAGAAAAGAAGAGTTAGGTGGGGAGTTGGCGTTAATGAGACACCAAAGGAAAGGAGAGAGGGGAGATGGAGGATGGGTGATATTCATTCATATTTGCAAAGCACTGGTCATTGAATAAATTGCGTATTTATTACCGAAAGAAAAATCATCAACAAAGTTCCCGTGGAGTTCTTGGAGGCGGTAATTAAAGCCGCCCTGCTGATGGGACACTGACTACCGGTAAAAGAATGCTGTGGGTGGCGTTCTTCCCGCACAAAGGAAGGACCAAGGTGTCGTTTATCCGCCAGCCACCTCCAGCTTCACTAGCTCCTGAGCGGTCTGACCACAGATGCCAGGAGAAAACCTGAAGGATGGAAGTTAGGACACCACTAACTCGCTTTGCTTTTTTTGTGGAAATCGCCGAGCTTCATCGTGAACTTAATTTCCTTTCGATGAAACGAAAACAAGCCAACGATTATAAAAAGCAAATGGGAGCAGAGTCCCTTCCTACACAGCATGCCAGATTGGGCTGTAGAGCTTTCAATGAAGGGTGCCTGGAAATGGGGTCCTCGAGGGCCATGGTTTTAGGGTGCATCGCTCTTATTGATACCTTTACCAAGATCCATTTTATTTTTAATTATTCATTCACACGCCTGTTGTGTGGGGTACGCTCCTATGAGTGGAGACAGCGACTGGGAGGCGTCAGAGCCCCTGGACCTCGAGCTGCCTGCTGTGGGTTCTGGGAACTGAACTTGGGTCCTCTGCAGGAGCCATCTCTCCAGCCCTCGGTCCGCTCCTGTGAGATGTGCAGTTGACTGCTCTGTAGAGACTTGAGTGTTTCCAGTCCTGCGAGGCCTTTGGCATTACACCTGTCGGAGTCCAGGAATGTTCCTGGTGGCATTTTTACAAGCCACTGCTGCTTGGGACAAATGCTGTAGCAACATCTCCCGAGGGAAAGTGTGTCAGCTCCTCCTGTCCTCCCCTGAGGCTCTTTCTAGACACAGGTTTGGGGTTCAGTGAGCTTGCTTACAGCTTTACCGGGTGCTGTTGGCAGTGGTGTGCACTCACTGGCTCGTGGCAGGACATGAGCGCTGCTGACAGGCAGCTCAGGAGGCTTTCTGCTTTGGAAAGACCTTGTTGGTGTTGTCTGAGAACAAAGAAGGGATCAATGTAACCTGGTGCGCATGTTTAGCCTTTGGACCCATCGGAGGGGACTCCATGGCCTTACGGCTTTACCGTGACGAGTTGAAACATCGGGAATGATAGGATTTTCAGTTTCCCCACATCTCAAACACAGAATTTATGGAGTGTGTGTGTGTGTGTGTATGTGTGTGTGTGTGTGTGTGTGTGTGTGTCTGTGTGTCTGTGTGTCTGTGTGTGTGTGTGCACAGATGTCACAGAACACACAAGTAGGTCAGAGAAAAGCCAGGAACTCATCTCTCCCTCCACCGAGTGGGCCCCAGGGATTGAATTCCAGTCTTCAAGCTTGGTAGCAAGCACCCTGCTGAGATGGCCCACCAGCCCGAATTTATGGAAATTTTTTCTTAAATTTTTTTTTAACATAAAAGTCTAAATGTAACCAGGGATTGTCATTGGAAAGTATCACACTTTCCCATTTTCAATAAAATTAACAATAAAGGAAGTTGTAACCAAAATCCTAAAGACGCGTCTGATTGCTAAAAACTGTTACGATTTTCCATGGGTTACTGGAAAGATAGACAAAATTTTGCTTCTTTTCCTATGAATAGTTTCTGGGAAAGAAATAGACCAGTCACTCTGTGCAGGAAAGCCTCTGTCAAACTGTTGGCATCTTTTCTTTTTCTTTCTTTCTTTCTTTCTTTCTTTCTTTCTTTCTTTCTTTCTTTCTTTCTTTCTTTCTGTCTCTCTCTCTCTCTCTCTCTCTCTCTCTCTCTCTCTCTCTTTCTTTCTTTCTTCAAGATGGGTTTTCTCTGTGTAAAAGCTTTGGCTCTTCTAGACTCCCTTTGTAGACCAGGCTAGCCTCAAACTCACAGAGCTCTGCCTGCCCCAGTCTTCCGAGTGCTGGGATTAAAGGCATGCCTAGCCTGGGTTGCTTCCTTGATAATCGAGTCTTAATTCATTAACTGGTTCTGCAATACTTTGTTTTGTTTTGTTTTTATCCCTTTGCTGTGAAAAGATCTCTATACTTTTGCTATTTCTTTCTGTTTGAGACAAGGTCTCACCGTGTAGTTCAGGTTAGCCTCAACCTTGCCATCTTCCTCTTTCAGCTTCCCAAGTACTGTGATTTCAAGTCTGAGCTACCAGGTCTGGCTGCATTTCAGCGTCTTGGTGACATGTGTAAACTGTGCGGACCCTGTGTATTTAAAAGCAACGATTACGGGCTCGAGAGTGCTTATGTGGGTCCAGGTATACATACCTTCTGCTGGCTTCTCCCTTATATCCAATGGATTCTCCTAGGGAAATACTTTTCAGTAGTTAAAGAAGCTGAGGTTGTATGGACTCGAATTTATCTTTGCCTGAATGCTTATGAAAAAAGGCTAGTTTTTGCTTTAGATGTCTCCTAGTTTACATGTAGAAAGAATAACGAACAGGTCGAGCAACCGAGTGGTCAAGCTGATGTTGTGGATGTATTTTTAAATTCATATTCATAGGCCTTCACCTGCACATACTTGTGCGCTAATAAATGAGAGAAAAACGCCGAACCAATGTGCCAAAAATGCAATAAAAACAAGGCGAATGGGACATGCAGCACCGTTGCACAGCGGCCGTTCCCACAAGACCTGGCGTGAGAACAAGTTAGACAAAATCCCGGTATGGACAGAGAGGGACTCATGAGGTTCCACCTTAGTTGAAGCTACTGACAATTGATACTCACTGGGGAAGGAAGAGGTAGCTTTCTTCTGGGATGCAGCCCCTGAGAGGCTGCCCATGCTCTGTAGTTGATGGTCCTACATCCGTACAGTCATGGGCAGCACTAAGGAGACTCAGCAGGGTTTTTCTTCTTAAGAGTTACAAGAGGTTGGGAGAGGGGGCAGGGAAGGAACTGGAGGTGAGAAAATAGGGATGGATTTTAACAAAATACACCGTATGCATTTACAAAGTTATCAAGTAATAAAAAGGAGACTATATGAAAAATAAGGTTAATAACGAGCAGTTTGAATTGGCTCTGAAGAGCGATTACAGAAAACAAACCTTATCTCTTTCAAGTACTTCCTTCCATTTTTCAAATAATGGCTGACTTGGTCCCCGCCTTGTGCCAAGCACTGAGCTATGCAATAGGTGTAACAGCTTCTGCTTCAAGACGTTTGGGTCTGGGCGATGAGTGGGTGTTTGTGCCATATCCCAAGTTTATAATGGATTAAGTAGGGTTAAGTCCCTGGAGCCCACGTCAAACCCTCATTGCAGATCATAAAACTGCTTAGAACCGGGCTAGCAGCAAGAGCGGGTGAGGAAACACTATGCAAAGTTCTTCCTTGTCTGCAGGCATGGAAGTGTGAGGTGTACCCAGCAACCAATAAAGCCGGCTTTGATGCCGTGACTCAGGCACTCTGTCTAAAACACCTCAGACATGGGAACCTCTTCCAGGAATTACACCATCCTACCTGCCATGGCTGATTCTTCCCAGGCCGCGATAGACTTTCCCCTGTTCTGTCGTAACCCCATGATGGGTGTAAGGCACGCATAGTAAATGCCCCACAGATGACTAAACCATGATACTCCACAACACAATGGATTTTCCAACTTAACAACACGTGGCCGATGGTTGGGTTGGGCAGGGTGGACTTGTGTGCCTTCCCCACACGTCAGCACCTCAGAAAACATAGAAGGTTCTTTCCCTGAATCTTTTGGGGGGGAAGAGGGAAACATCATGATTTGGGAACTACTATCAACCAAGGTCATAAAACAGAATTATTATGTGGGAGCCACAGTAGTCATAGGGAGTGATTGTCCTCAAATCCTGTGGACTATTCCATATGCATAAAAATCCCCAGCACCCAAGTGCATATGCATAAAAAACCCAAGGCAAAGCTAGGAGCTGCTTCAAGAGAGCTGGGAGCTGCCACACACTGGGTTTTTTGTTTGTTTGTTTGTTTGTTTTATTTTGTTTTGTTTTGTTTTGGTAAGTCTGTCATACTTACCACTCCCCACATTTGATGTCTGTCTGCTTTGCAAGTAGCCAGAAGTGTTGTGTTTTTTAGATAAGACCAAGGTAGGGTATTTGGGTCATTTTTTCATGTGTTTGCTCTGCAGAGCATCATGGGTTTTTCCTCTACAATTTTGAAAGTTGAAAGTATATATATATATATATATATATATATATATATATACACACATACACATACACACACACATATATATATACACACACACATATATACATACACACATACACACACATATATATACACACACATACACATACACACATATACATACACATACACACACACACATATATACACACACATACACACACACACACACACATACACACACATACACACACACATATATATATACACACACATACACACACACATATATACACACACACATAAACACACACACACATATATATACACACACATACACAGACACACACACATATACACACACATACACACACACACATACACATACACACACATACACACACACACACACATATATACACACACATACACACACACATACACACACACTATCATTGAAGTATTTAATTTGTTTTGGTCTATTTGTTTCAGATTTTCTCTTTCTTTTGAAATAAGATCAGGTTGGCCTTGAATTCATAATCTTCACGTCTTAACCTGCCAAGTAGCTGGAATTACAGCTATGGGTGCACAGCAAACGTTTAGTTTAGGAATTTGCTTACAGTTATGGAGGCTAGCAAATCTAAAATTTACAGACCAAAGGCCAAGGAAAACCAGTGTTGTTGAAGTTTAAGGCTTCCTGTTGGGAGAGTTGCTTCTCACTCAGAGGACCAACAGTCCATTCTAGTAGAGCCTGAGTTTATAAGATGACACTTCCTGCCTCCGTGTGTGTGGGGATATGCTTTACACCAAGTCTGCCGCTTGTAATATTAATTTTATCCTAAACACCCTTATATAAACAACAACAATAATATTTGACTATTGTATGGGTCAAAGTTTTGTTGTACACGACTTTCCTTCAAAGTCAAACAAGCCCCCATCTTTTGGAGTTTATCTGCGTCTGCTCTCAAAAGATTATCTCAGCTAAGCTTCTTGACTGTACATCTCATTACAAGAGGAGAACTGGGGATAGGGACAGGACCCTCGCCAGAGTGTCCAACCACTCTGTATCACATGCTATATGTAATTCTACCCTATTTCACATGGCTTCAGAATGGGGCTACAGTTTATAGGGCACGGGAAACTAGTGGACAGGAGGCTTTGTCTATGCTACAGAAAAGTCATTGTCCTTGCTGGGTAAAGGCTGTTGACTCAGCCTTTGGAAGGGGAGCATCCACACTCCTGTAAGTAGGGCCTGAATTTATAAGATGACACTTCCTGCCTCCGTGTGTATGCTCTATAAGTAAACCAAATAAACTCCTTGGTTCCCCTGAGGGGATTCCAGTGAAATTGTGTCCTGTTGGTCACTGGGGCCTTAGAAAGAGGGATAAATACTGTTTTCATCTTTCCCAGGGAAGAGATCTTAGCAACAACTTCCCATGGCTGTGATAAAATACTTGAAATAAACAACTAATAAGGAAAAGTGGTTTAGTTTAGCTCACGGTCTCGGAGGTTTTAGTTTCTGGTTCTCTGCCCCACCACTCTGAGCCTGTAGAGTAAGAGAACATTATTTCGGGGAGAGTGTGTTGGGGCAAAGCTGCCAACTTCATGGCAGCCAGGAAGCAAAGGGCATTGGGTACCAGTGTCCCCATCAAGGGCAATTTCCCAAGGACCTAATTTTTTTCAAATAGATACCAATGCTGAAATTTTCACCACTTGCCAATAGCATCCCACTTGGGGGTTCAACCTCTACTATATGAAGGCTTGAGAGACAGTACAGATCCAAGTTGCAGCAACCATCTGGGCATCACGGCGCTTTCCGTGGGCACATCCAATTAACTGTTACAGGGTCTTGTTGCTGCAAAATTATAAAAAATAAAATGCTGTCTTTTATCCCCCACTAGATCCGGCACCACAGTGCCTCACGATATCTGATAGGTATCTTAATCTCAGTCAACAAAGCATCTCACCCGCTCTGCTCCATCCCATATCACACTGCCAAAGGCCTTTCTCTGAGCCTGGCAACAATCTCTCTACCCATCCAGTTCCCAAGGCCAGTTTCCATGACACAAACACACATCCCAACTCCGTGGCGGCTTAGTGTCCCATCTGCCACACACACAACACAACAACCTCTGATCCAATTGATAAGATATAATTACCCACCTAAACATACAAAGCCCTGTACACATCCATCCCTTCAGAATATTCATAGGGGTTGGGGATTTAGCTCAGTGGTAGAGCGCTTGCCTAGCAAGCACAAGGCCCTGGGTTCAGTCCCCAACTCCGAAAAAAAAAAAAAAAGAATATTCATAACAACCTGTGAGGGTGCAGCGTGAAATTTTAACCTCAGCTTCCACATTCTCTCTGTGGCTACTCTCCTTCCATTCCAGTCTCCTACTCTTCCCTCAAACTTTTCTCCTGCCCATCCTTCCTTCTCGTCCAATGACAGGCCTCATTCTATCTTGTACCTGCCTTCACCTTATAACATCCTACAGGGTCTTAGTGAGGCTTCTGCATGTAGGAGTCTAGAACTTAGTGAGCAACCAGGTGATGGCTTTTTCTTCCTGGAGTGACATGTGATGTCATTCAGACACTGATGTCCCAATCATATACTATATAGGGTATTACTATGCCCCTTAAACACGCCATAGAAGGGGAGCTGATTTCTGGCTGAGGCATAGTATCTACCATGGTAACCTGTGATAGAGGTCTTCTCCTGAGCCCTGCTCCATCACAGCAGACTGAAACCGAGGCATGATTCAGTGTGAGACACACAGGTATGCTCAGACCACCAGCACAGGGGCGCTTGATGTATGTACTCGTTTCTGATGCTCAGTTTCCAATACAGCTTTGTTGAACCTAAGGCAGAGACTCTTCAGGAATGACCAAGTCCAGCCCAGTGCAGTCCAGTTCACAGCGACCTGTGGAAATATCCCCACTCCATGCAGAAGTTTATAGTCAGTGAGGAAGCCAAGAGCATCAGGCAGAACTCTCCAAGGAGCATGGTCACAGATCATACTGTCCACAGGGCTAATTCATCTGCCATCCCTCTGCAGAAATAGATGGCGCCCCGCTCTGGATGAATAGGCAGATTGTAGAGATTGATGATGTCACAGGCAGAGAATGTATGAGAAAGCCTGTCACTCACACAGAGTTTTCTGAGAACAGGGTGGGCACAGGCATGTACAGGCTGGCTAGAGTGGACAGAGAAAATACCTTGAGTCTTTGCAGTGACTGAAATGGAAGGGGTGGAGAAACTTCTCACATAGTAGATGGGAGTCTGTGATGTCTGGATTTTTAGCTGGCACCACCAGATTTTCACTAACTGGAAACGAAGACAGTGAGAGCAGGGGTCCCAGGAGATCGATTCAAATTCCTTCTTTTAAAAACGTGTGACTTTGAGATATTATACGCCCGACTAACAACTGAGGCCTGGAAGCGCAGGCCATGGGCATATTTCTGACTGAAAGTTAACTAAACTGACACAACAGCTTCTAAATGCCCTTTTTTTTTCTTTTCTTTTTCTCTGAGCTGGGGACCGAACCCAGGGCCTTGTGCTTGCTAGGCAAGCGCTCTACCACTGAGCTAAATCCCCAGCCCCTTCTAAATGCCCTTATGTGTGCCATGGACAAAAGATGTCCTATAGCTGAGAAGCCTTTCCTTACAATGGACAGCAACTGAGTCTCGAGCTCATAAGCAACAGGTATGGGACCAGCTATACAATCACTTAGCCACCATCACTAAGGCTCACAGAACATTATGGAAGAGGGAGCAGGAAGAATGTATGAGCTGGAAGACACATGAAGGGCTTTGAAGTGTCATTCTCTAGACTCAATGCAGCCATTGAAATCACCAAATCAGTTACTTGCACTGGGCACTCACAACAGATCAGCCTAATCTATGGCCAATCAAAGAAGAGGAAGAGGCTTATAGGCCACACCCTTCACTCTGGATGTGGACAGATTCTTGGAAAAGAAGAATCATTGTTTTTAGCTGTTCATTCACCACAGAGCAAAACAGGCTCCAATGGGTATCCAAACCCATGGCCTCACAGATGACCCTGGTTAATCTCAGCAAGTCTCTCTCTCTCTCTCTCTCTCTCTCTCTCTCTCTCTCTCTCTCTCTCTCTCTCCCTCTCTCTCTCTCTCTCTCTCTCTCTCTCTCTCTCTCTCTCTCTCTCTCTCTCTCTCTCTCTCTCTCTCTCTCTCTCTCTGTGTGTTTCTATCTCTCTCTGTGTCTTTCTTTCTCTGTCTCTCTGTCTGTGTGTGCCTGTGCATGCAAGTTTCATTCATCTACTTGTTTGAATCTTCTTTTAAGCCAAAAAGAATTTAGTCAGAACTTAATATATACTTACATACACACATAAATATACACAAATAAGCATATAAATGCATACACAATATTATAGATTATGCACACTCATATATATAGACTTTATATTATACACATGTATGAAGTGCATGCTGACTAACCTCCCTACTACCCCTGTCCTTCCTGCCCTCTTCCCCACAACTCTCTCTGTCATGTCTATGTCTATTCATGGTGTGTGTGTGTGTGTGTGTGTGTGTGTGTGTGTGTGTGTGTGTGTGTGTGTAATTGTAGGCATGTGTGACATGGCCAGTAAAAATGGGAGCATTTTAGCCATGATTAGCTGGTATTCAATGCCCTTGTGGGAAAGCATGTGTTTATCTTTGTTGTTTGTTGAGGTTTGATCTGTGGCTGTGTATTGTAATGCTAAGTGTGGGCCCCCAAGACCTGCTTATCCCAGAGATGAGAGAGCCCTCCCAGAGACCCAAGTGATGCTATGTGACCTTGCCCCCAAGTTATTTCTGATTGGTGAATAAAGATGCCTACTGGCTTGGGGTCAGAGGAGACCAGGAGGAGAGAGAACCAGGAGAGGAGAAGGAAGAGGCCATCTTGGGTCAAGAAACCATGGCCAATTGGAGTTAAGAGCAGCCCCAGTGAAACAGTAAGTTTCTCGAGGTTGTCAATAGGAACGTAGATTTGAATGACATAGAGTGTAGATATCTGCCCAGCTCTAGTGCTGACTAGGGCTTGTTATAAATATAAAGGTTGTATACATGTTTTATCCGGGAACTAATGGTTAAAGGTCAAAGGTGGGACAAAAGCCTAGATTGAGATTAAATATTTCAGCCACAGTTGTTTGTTTGAGAATTTTCTACATGTATACTGCATTCACATCATTTTCCCCATTTAGCTCCTCTTTTCTCCAACTGCCTCCGAAATTCACAAACTCTTCATCTTTAATTATAATATATTATGTGTATATATGTACACACATGCACACATGCACACACATGCGAATGCACATGCAGGTATATGCACACACATTGCTGAGTACACACACACAGACACACACACACACACACATGCATGTGCACACACACACAGCTACTATACACATACTGCTGAATACACACATACTGCTGAGTACACACACACTGCTGAGTACACATGCAAGCATGTGCACACACGTGCACACAAAAAAACTGCTGAGTATACACACATACACACACACTGCTGAGTACACACACACTGTTGAGTCCACACACAAACACACATACACACATGAACCTACCCACACTGCTGAGTACAAACACATACATGCACACACACATGTGTGTACTCACACACATGTGTGTACTCACACACACTGCTAAACACACACACATACATGTGCATACACACTACTGATTATACACACATAGACACTGTTCAGCACACACACATACTGCTGAGTACACACACACACACACACACACACACACACACACACGCTGCTGAGTCTACTTGATTTACACATGTTTAGGGCTGACACTTGGAAGTGTTCAACCTATCAGGAAGCTCATCCCTGAAGAAAGCTGATTGCTCCTCCCTTAGTGGCCATTGCCCATAGCTCTTCACCTAGAGATGGGCGCGTGGGATCCTCCCCATTCCTGCTGGCATGTCAACTGACAATGGCATCATGTAGGTCTTGTTTAGGTGACCACACTGTTGAGATTTCTCATGTG
The DNA here is from genome assembly GCF_011064425.1 of Rattus rattus. Lineage (NCBI taxonomy): Eukaryota > Metazoa > Chordata > Mammalia > Rodentia > Muridae > Rattus > Rattus rattus. Next base: position 114,164,511 of record NC_046157.1, read on the forward strand.
CAGTCTTCTGTCATACATAGAAGGCACTGTTTCACAGCAGGTATCCCAGTCCTCTTGGTCTTATGGTCTTTCCGCCCCTTCTGTGATGTTCCTTGAGCCTTAGGTACAGGTGTAGGGTTGTACATTTATCAGTTAGGGCCGTGCAGCCCCATGGTGTGTTCTCTGCATCTGACCAGTGAATTTCTGCAGTAGTCTCCATCTGCTGCAGAAAGAGGCTTCTTTGCCAATGAGTGAGAGCTACGCATATCTGTGAGTATAAGAATAAACATTAGAGGGCTGGAGAGATGGCTCAGTGGTTAAGAGAACTGACTGCTCTTCCAGAAGTGCTGAGTTCAATTCCCAGCAACCACATGGTGGCTCACAACCATCTGTAATGGGATCTGATGTCCTCTTGTGATGTGTCTGAAAAACAGGTACAATGTGTTCATATACGTAAAATAAATAATTCTTTTAAAAAGAGTAGGTATTAGAAATGAAATCAGAAATTATACTGGTTTAGGAAAGGGACAGCAGTGTGTTCCCCTCTGGGACCCATGATCTCACTAGCCACAGGAAGTGGGTTAGGTTTCTAGTGCCAGACATGAAGTCCCTCCTGGTGAGTTCGCCTTAAGTTCATTTAGGCGGCTCAAGATGTGAATACCACTGTTGTGCTTTGGGGATATCTTGGAAGGTTGGTCACTCCTGTGGTTCATAGGCTTTACAGCTGGGTTGATCTATTGCTTGCTTTTCTCCCTGGGCAGCTTGCTCAGCAGAGAACCAGCCCCCAGGTCAATTCCAGCTCCGTTCCTCCAAGTCCTCTGTCTAGATGGTTTCCAATACTTATTCTTTATAAAGTAAAGGTAGTGAGAGGGTTTGCTTCATTCATCTTACAGTTTATCATCTGTCATGGAGGAAAGTCAGGATGGGAATCTAAGGAGAAAACATGAAGGCAGGAGCTGAAGTAGACTCCATGGAGGAGTCCTGCATCCTGACCCTCCATGGCTTACTCAGCCTGTTCGCTTATACACCCCAGGACCCCTTGCCTAGAATTGGCACTGCCAACAAGGGACTGGGCCCTCCCACATCAATCATTAATAGAGAAAAGGCCCTGTAAGCTTGCCTATAAACCAACCTGAGGGAGCCATCTTTTAAACTGAGATCTGCAGGGGTCCAGCCAGGATGTTCTTCTTTCTTTGTTCCTTTTGAGGCAGCAGAGGGTGAAGAGGGGGGCAAGACTTGGTCTTGTATGAAGTGGAAACTTAAGGGTTCTTTGGAGAGTCTGTTGTGTTGGATGATGTTTTGCTGGGGCAAGCACATGAAGGAGTGTTTTCCTGAAGTGGACACAGATGAAAGGCTAAGGCTGACTTGTGAAGGGATGTTTCGCTGAAGCAGACGCAGGAGAAAGGATGTTCTGCTAAAGCAAGCAGGTGAAAAGACTCACGATGAAGGACAATCTGCTAAGGACATGTGTGTATTGGTCTGCCCTACACTGTGTAGCTGAGCTACGTTCGTCGGGACTTCATACAGAGACACATTCCAAAAAACTTCTGGTGGTGTGCTGCGGCTTCTTGCCCCTTCCTCAGGCTCAGGTTGATTGGCAGAGTGATGTCAGCTGAGACAGATGCACATCCTGAGGCAAGACCCATGGAGGACATGTGATGTTTAGAGGGCATACAAATAGGCCTCCATGACAGAGACGGAGCTAGACTTGCTGTACAACACATGTCTTTGCTTTGCTGAGAGAGCCACAGCCAAGAACTTTTCCTGGTGTTGCTGCTGGTCCCTCCTGCTGACTCATGACAAGGCTGAGGCCTGCTGTCTCTGCTAAGTAGTGCCACTGCTGCTGATTCGTGTTTGCTCTCCTGGCTCTACTGAGCTGGACTGCTGGTGTATCCATAAAGTGTTTGCCAATGGATTGAGCTGTAAACAGGAGTTGGTCATAAAAACAAAACAAAACAAAACAAACAAAAAAAACATTTATAAACAGGTCCACTTTCCTCCTATCCTTTCTGTTCCATTATGTCTAGTGTGTGGTGGGCTAAAAGAGAGGTTGAAGTGTTTAAAAGCCATCATTAAAGGTAGACTTTAAAAAAATTAAAGTTACACTTGTAAGATATTTAGGGTTGTTCTTTTATAATAAATCATTTCCAGGGGTTGGGGATTTAGCTCAGTGGTAGAGTGCTTGCCTAGCAAGTGCAAGGCCCTGGGTTCAGTCCCCAGCTCCGAAAAAAAAAAAAAAAAAAGAAGAAAAAAAAATCATTTCCATACCTGATGTCTAAGTCACTTTGCTACTATGGCTGACCTGCCTGAGTCCCTTTAAGGCCAGAAAGCTACAGTCTCTGGCATTTAGCACCTCATCATAATACAGCAGGGGGTTAAATAGAGAATTAATTGCTGGAGCTTTTCCCCCCTCTTATCCAGATACCTCTTCCTTGTCAGTTTAGGGGGAGAATTGGAGCAATCAACCTTTACACAAGCAAATATGGATTAAACGCACATAAATGTATATACAGATTCATGCTTACATATTCATACATCTCCATTAAACCAGTTGGGTCAAGTTTACATACTTATCTCGTAATTACATAACCACACCCACACCTGTACTTACATATGTATATGGAGCAAAAGATTAAGCACCAGTGCAGAAAGAACTCACTCATTCAGAATGAAAAATCTTTATTGCATAGAGAAAGAAAAAGCCTTTACCCTATTATTGCTAAATGAATTAAAACAAAGTCTTTATGAGGAAAGTTTTGTTCTCTTTAGTAAGACTAAGCCTGCCTTGGTAAGGAGAAGCCTGCCTGCTCCTTCTGCTCTCTGAAGCTTCTTCTTTTTATCTCTTTCCCTCTGCATTCTGCATATTGCTCTTTTAATTTTTAAGTTGAGTAATTTTTAAGTTAAGAGTAATACAGTTTCTAAGTTATTCCCCTCTGCATCCTCCTTATAATCTTGCTCTCTCCTCCTGCTCTAATGTAACGATGCTCTTGTCCCCAGTGCCTTATTCCCAATGCTATGCTCTTACTTCTAAGTTCTTCTTGAGTTCAGTTTCCTTTCTTTCTATTCAGCATTTATACATCTTTCAGAATACATGATCACATGGTAAAAATTTCACCCCAAATTCACATATAAATTCGAATCATAAATTGAGTAAGAAGTTTACAACAGAGAATTTTACATGCATTTTCATTAAGAGAAATTATCTGGCTAAACATTCATCATCTGTCACTAGCTCTACAGGTTCATGGAGAGTTAAAGACCATAACTAAGTTATCACTGAAGTTTTGTATCAATCCAGTCAATATTTTATCTTCTGCCCTCCCACCTATAATAAACCGTTAGTTCTCTTTTTATGACCTTTGGTTAATTGTTTTACAACCTCTTGGAATGTGCTTTATGTTGTATTGTAAGATGTGCTATACGATGCTTGCTTGCTATCTCAGAAACAATTAACTAGTGACACTTGAAGACTGGCAGAATTCTCATAGTAATTTTGACATCAAAAAGGACTTAATAGGAGTCTTATTATAAAAGATCTTAATAATTACTAATATAACTTTAGGAATTCTTATAGGATCGTCATTAATAATTAAGAAATCATCTATTTGTCTATATAGCATCACTACAAGCACATCTTCATTGTTCTACAGAGATCTGCTCAAAAGGGTGGGACAATACCTAGTGATTGTTTCATCAGGGAAAGCATATCAATAGCAGAAATATTTCCTAAAATGAAATTCTTCTTGGCCTTGCCTAGAGGAGCAATTCTGTCATTAACTTTGACAGTCCATGTTGGAACCATCACAGGAAGATCACCTGCTAGTATTTATCTCCTTGATGGCTCCTGGCAGAGCTTCCCTCTTCTCAGATGACTCCAGCTTGTATTAAGGAGACAAAAATCAAACCAGCACAGACCATGGATGCTATTTCATTATTTTTATTGTTCAGTATGGGTCCATTATACATGACAACTTGCCCACCCATCCATCCATCCATCCATCCACCCACCCATCCATCCATCCATCCATGATTGTGGATGGTTGGGTTGATATAACAACATCAATTCTGGCAGTTTTATTAGAATTTTCAGTATTTCAGGTGACTGAAATACTGAAAATTCCAATTGCATCTACTTTTGCTGGCAAAGACCATCACTCTCAGTTTTATAGGTGAATATGTCATCTGATTCCAGAAAAGTTATATTGGCATTTCTCATTATGTCTTGATTATCTGAACTTGTTTCACAGATTATTAAAAATACTTAACAATGATACATTTAACCCAGATATAGCAGTGCCCATCTGGGTAATCTGAAAGAGAGCATGTCTCTAAAAAAATGCAGGCAAACAAAAACCTTGCACATTCATGGTATTAAGCACTTGTGTGGGAGTGAAGGGCTTCACTGGCAACTGACCCTAAAGCTTCTTACATGCATTCTACCACAAAGCGAACTCCCAGCTCTAGATAATTTTTTGCATATAGGTCATGTGACTGAATATGCAAAAAATCATGAATATATAAGAAATCATGGACTCATGATGGTTCTGTATATTATGCATAGAATAACGTGTGGTGTATAAAATTTCAATACAAACTCAATTTCTTCATCTTAAAATCATCTGACATTTCAAAGCCTCTGACTTAGTTTGGGTTTTATTGCTATGAAGAAACAACATGACCAAGGCAATACTTATAAAGGAGAACATTTAATTGGAGCTGGCTTACAATCTCAGAGGTTTAGTTCATTATCATCATGGTGGGAAACATGTTAGCTTCCAGGCAGACATGGTGCTGGGAGAGCTGAGAGTTCTACAGCTTGATCCACAGGCATCAGTACACACACCCAATAGTTTGAGCACATATAAGTCCTCAAGGCCCACTTCCATGGTGACACACTTCCTCCATCCAGGCCACACCTCCTAATAGTGCCACACCCTATGGGTCAAGCATTTACACAGGAGTTTATGGAGGCCATCCCTATTCAAACCACTATAGCCTCCCTTATTTGTTTGTTTGTTTATGTAATAGATTTGGAAGAGTACTTCTCATTTTGGCTCTTCCGGTGGCTCAGTTTCACCAGTTACACAGGAGTGCCTTTCTGCTCCATTACTTTAAATGTTTCATCTCAGACAGTTTCATTGCAATACCATTTTGGCAATTGTTCTTCCTTGGTTTTCTTCTCTGGGGACTCATGCAATATTTATGATCATCTCTTTCCTTGGCTTCTGTATTTAAGTGCTTAAAGTTGAGCCCCTTAGTTTCTTCCAATTGTATCCACCCGTTGTTGCATTGTGCACAAATCTTAATTTTAAAAATAAAAACAAGTCTTAATGACGGTCATTTTGCCTGGGGTGAGGCGAAATATCTGACTAGTGTGCATTTTGTGCTGACTAAAGATGTTGAAAAAAATATCAGGGCTGGAGAGATGGCTCAGTGGTTAAGAGCACCGACTGCTCTTCCCGAGGTCCTGAGTTCAAATCCCAGCAACCACATGGTGGCTCACAACCATCTGAAATGAGATCTGATGCCCTCTTCTGGTGTGTCTGAAGACAGTGACAGTGTAATCATAATATATAATAAATAAATTTAAAAAATGGTGTATTTTCTCACCTCAAAGATCCAGATTAGGGGCCCAGTCGTGCTGGTACACACTTTTAAAGATTTATTTATATAAAAAAAATCAGACACACACACACACACATGCACACACGCACACACACACACACACACACACACACACACACACACAGTCCCTTTGTGGGTCCTGAGGGACATGCAGGTGAGCTGACAACTGTTCCCACTCTGTAGGCTGCCTCTTCTTTCCAAAGCTCATTTTCTTTGTGTGAGGGAACTAATTTCTTGTAATGTCAACTTGTCAGTGTCTGGGATTCTTTTCTATACATCTTTTCCAGAAAATTCTTGACAATACCTGCAACTTGAACTGTTTCCCTAATGTTTTCCTATGGTGCTTTCAGATTTGGGGTTTATCTTAATGTCTTTAATTTCAAATTGGTTTTATGCATAGTAGATCTGGATCTAGTCTCTCATTCTTTGTTGAGGAGACTTTCCCCCAATATTTATTTTTGTCACTTTTATTTAAGACTGGGTGGCCACAGCTGTGTGTTTTTACTTCTGGGTCTTCTATTCTATTGGTCTCCATGTCTGTTTTGTGCCAGTTCCGAGCTGTTTTGATTACAGTGACTCTGTAGCCTAGTTTAATTGTAACGTCTGTACTGTAGATCTTTCTGCTTTGGCTCTTTGGGGCCTTTTGTGTTTTCATGTGAGCGCTACACTTTTTCTTTGTAAACACAATTATAATTTTGACGTGTCGTTGAATCTATACATTGATTCAACAATATCACTTTTTGCAACATTAATTCTGCCAATCCATGAGCATAAGAGATTCTTCCATCGGTTCCTGTCTTCATGTCTGTCCTTTCCCAGCGTCTCAATGTTTTGGTTTTTTGTTTCTTTTTTCATCTTTATTAACTTGGGTATTTCTTATTTACATTTCAATTGTTATTCCCTTTCTCGTTTCCGGGCCAACATTCCCCTAACCACTCCCGCTCCCCTTCTCTATGGGTGTTCTCCTCCCCATCCTCCCCCCATTACCGCCCTCCCCACAATTCAGTGTTTTCTTTTTTTTTTTAAATCTAAAATTTTGCTCTCTACACTGTTTTTATTTTTTTATTTTTTTTAAAGATTTATTTTATTTATTCCATGTATGTAAGTACACTGTTGCTGTCTTCAGACATACTTGAAGGGGACATTGGATCCTGTTATGGATGGTTGTGAGCCACCATGTGGTTGCTGGGAATTGAACTCAGGACCTCTGGAAGAGCAGTCACTGCTCTTAACTGCTGAGCCATCTCTCCAGCCCCAATTCAATGTTTTCTTTTTCTTTTCTTTTTTTTTTTTTTTGGTTCTTCTTTTTTTCTCAGAGATGGGGACCAAATCCAGGGCCTTGCGCTTCCTAGGCAAGCGCTCTACCACTGAGCTAAATCCCCAACCCATCAATGTTTTCTTGTAGAGGTCTTTACCTCCTTGGTTTGTTTCTCTGTGGGAAAGATTTTATGATTATGGTTTTTATACTGATTTCACCCTCTTATCTGGCAAGCTCTTTTCTGGTAGACAGAAAGGCTGCTGGGTTTTGCATGCTAGTTTTGTGTCTTTTTACTTAGTTTGAAGAATTCCCCAGTATCTTCAGCGTCAGATCATGTCTTCAAATAAGAATGATTCAACTCCTTCCTTTCCCATTTGTCTCCCTTTTATTTTTCTCTTATTGCTTTAGCTAAAATTCAAGGACCATATTGAGAATGAGAACACTTCTCATTCCTGATTTTAGAGAAAATGTTTTTCCTGTTTAGTATAATGTCAACTATGTTTGTCATACACCACTTTTATTATGATATTATGCTCCTTTTATTCCTAATTTCTTTGGGATCTCTGTCAGGCAAAGGATGTTGAACTTTGTCAAAGGCCTTTGCAGTGTTTGTGGAGATGATCATGTGATTTTTGTTTTTAAAACTGTTTTTGTGTAGGATAGCAATATTTTTTCAAATTTATTATGTGTATGAGGCTGTGTAAATTTATGTGTGCCATATGCATGCAAGTGTCTTGAAGTTCCATAGCGTGTCACATCCCCTGGAACTAGAGTTATAGGTGGTTGCTGTGGGAGCTGGTAACAAGAGACCAGAGCAGAGTCCTCTACACAGGTTCATTGGGCATAACATTTATTATTGCTTATATTATTATTATTATTAATTATTATTATTATTATTATTATTATTATTATAGTGTTTAAACAACCGCTCATCTCTCAAGCAAAACCAACTTGATCAAGGCATTTGATTTTAATATCTCAACATGATTTTGCACGTACTTTATGGAGGACTTTTCTACACTTATTAAGTAAATTGACCTGTAACTTCTTTTGTTGTTTTGTTATCAGAATGCTGGATTTTTTTGGGGGGGGGGCTGTTGAGGGCTAAAGAAACTTCGTGTGTGTGTGTGTGCAGGTGTGCATGTTCTTGTGGGTGGATGTGGTGAGCATGTGCCTGCTCAGGTGGAGTTCAGAGGACAACCTTTTTACCTTTTGGTCCTTTCCTTTTTACCTTGTTTGTGAAAGGGTTTCTTCACCAGTGTGTACAGGGCAGCTGGACCACAGATTTGGAAGAATTCCCTGTTTGCTTCTGACCCTAGGGGTACACTGCAATTACTGATCCAGTGCTATTGTGCCTTGCCTTTACAGATCAGGGCATCAAATTCAGGTTATCAGGCACAGCAGCACACACCTTTATCCACTGGGCCAGCCTTGATGACCTGAGTTCAACCCTTACACTTCACATGGTTGGGGGCTGGAAAGATGGCTGAGTGGTTATGAGCACTGACTACTCCTCCAGAGATCCTGAGTTCAATTCCAAGCAATCACAGGTGGCTCACAACCATCTGTAATGAGATCTGATGCCCTCTTCTGGTGTGTCTGAAGACAGTGACTGTACTCACATACATTAAAAAAAAATTAAAAAAAATCACAAAGTGGAAAGAGTCCTCTGATCTCTACACATGTGCTGTGATCCACACAGTGTAAAAACTGTTAAAGTGATGTTAAAGTGATTCTACTGCTTCTTTTTCTGATGGCATAAATTTTCCACCTTTTAAAAATAACAAATACAAACTTATAGTTTTGATAATCAAAACTGTATTTGGTATCCTCCCTCCCCCCATATTTCTGGTGCTTCTCTGATAAAATTGGCACATCTTTGGTTTGGTTCTCTTCTGGTTTTACTTGCAAATCTTAGTAAGCAACCCACTCTTGGGGCTCTGTCCCTACCACCATCTCGCACAGCAAAAGGGAACTACTATAACAGTAACAGAGCCAAATAGAGAAATGCACCTAACGTCTATTAATATAACACATGTGACCATTAAACAGAGAATGGTAACTATAGAATGTTACAAATTAAGAACTTGTTAGGACTTTTTTAAAAAATAAAAAAAAAATTAAAAAAGAATTACTTAGGGTTAATGTAGCAATAGGAAATGAATGAAATAAAATGAAGTAGAGAAATAATGAAATAGAGAATATTAAATGAATCAAAAGCTAAAGAGGAAGAACAGAGAAAAATGTCGTGAAAGGGAAAAGAGATTAGAATAGAAAAAATCATAATAAAAATTTCAGATTTTTCAATAATTAAATTCAAAATCAAATGTTAAGGAGAGTCCAGCTGAGCATGCTGGCACCACCTTTTAGTTCCCGAGTTCTGGAGGCAGATCTCTAGGGGTCCAGCCTGATCTACAGAGAGCTACGTAGAGAGACCCTGTCCCAACATTCCCCTCAAAGGATAAAATAAAAACCCGAGTTTTCAAAACAACAAAGTAAAGGCCATCCCCTGTAAGACAAAGTCTAATACTGCTGAAAGTCTAGTTAAGAGGAACAAAAGAAGAAATGAGGGAGAAAAAACAAAAACAAAAACACCAGATAGTGGAAAAAAATGCATAATCAAAATTAATGATTCCACAAAGGGCTGGATAAACTAGGATAAAAGAATTGCTGAGTTAAACAAAAATGAAATACAAGGGAAGGCCAGGTCAGAGAAAGAAGACCCAGGGGAGCTTCAAGGCCTGACGTGTTGCGGGTCGTGGCTGTTGTACCCCAGTGCTTTTTCTATGGTTAAGCCCTGTTGGGCAAGTGTCAGATTCCCACAGGACCTGGCTCCCACTTGAATAGCTTCCCTTCTTTATGTAGCAGCGTCCTCTACTGGCCACACTTAGCTCTGCAGCCTGTGGGCTTTCACTCTTAGACTTTATCCTCTGAAGTGGTTGCTGTGAAGTCTCCCAAGCACACTGGGAGTATGGGAGCAACCGGGATAGTTCGTGGTCTGTATACTTGCCTTGCTGGAAGGATGCGACTATGGGATCTCGCCTGCTGGAGCTTCAGTCTTCAGGAGCTACGGCAGTAATAGATAACATCACTGGCTGGCCCAGGCTCAGGGCTGCACAAGTCCGCATCCAGGGCAGGGTTTTTTCCTGTGCACTGTACTGCCCTAACTTGTCTCTTGCACTGTTGTCAGCACACAGCTTTCGAACTCTTCATAACCACCACCCAGGTTGTGTCATTAGGAACCATGGCCTACTACACTTAGGCTCATCTCTGGGTGGCTGCTGTCCGTTCTCAGACTCCCAGTGTAGTTCAGTTCCCTCTCAAGGTGGTAAGGTGTTGCCTGGATCCTACCTTCTCAGTCACACAGTAGCACACATGGGATTCCTTTGCACTGCAGACTCATCGGCTGGAGGAATCACAACCCCGTCAAGGCCCTCATCTGGGTCTGAGTGTTGCGGGCTTCCCGGAAGGTAGGAATGTCAATTCAGCAGACACCTGAAGGAACCCCTCACCATTGAGCACATGTGCTCAGCTTGGCTTCTCTGGGTAATCACTACTTTCCCTCGAGGCTTTCATACTGCCTTTGTGAACTTCTGAATCACTTCTCTTCCTTTAGAATACACACTATTCTAATTCTTAATTCTCTGCAGTCAGATCTAGCATCTAACCCAAAGATTACGTTTGCATATGTATGCCCGTGCACTCGGCTATGCAGGTGCCTGCTGAGGCCAGAGAAAGCCTCAGACTCTCTGGAGCATGAGTTACCCTCTGACATGCACGCTAAGAACTGACCTTGGGTCCTCTGCACAAGCAGTATGTGCTCTTAATTACTGACCCATCTCTCTTGACTCCTGCTCAAATTTACTTCTTCTCAGATACTTTAGTTGTTCTTTCTAGGAATTTGCCCATTTTTCAGGATTATTGGTATAGAGTTCTTCAGTTAGCCGTTTCCTTTTTACTCATCTTTTCTGCTGTATCTTTCCTCTCAACCTCTCAGGTGTGTTATGTTTTCATCTTAGATTTTAGTCTTTTAAGAATTAGATTCAACTTACTTTATGTGTGCAAGTTTTGCCTGCATGCATGTACATGTGTGATGACCTTGGAGGTCAGAAGAAGACATCAGAGTCCTCCGGAACTGGAGCTAGTGGACGGCTGTGAGCCACCGTGTAGGTGCGAGGAATCCAACTCACGTGCTCTGAACTGGTGAGCATTCTCTCCAGTTCTTGTGTTCTTTTAGATTGCTTTCAAATCCCAAGACACCTTTAGTTCAATTCATTTGTATTTCTTGTATTGTGTGTGCACATTAAATGACAACTTGCAGGAATTGTTTTCCTTCCACCAATGGGTCCAGTCCCCAAGTTTTGTGGCAAGTGCCTTTCTACACTGAGCTGTCTATTTCAATAGATGATGCTACACTCTCTTTTCTTACCAAGACTTGCTAGTTCTGGGCATCAAATTCTTTTTGTCCATGCTAAACACGAGACCTGGTTTTTCTTTTTCTTTTTTCTATATGCTGTTTCCAGACTCACATTTTCACCTTTGCTAAAGTTGTTTTACTGAGCAGTCAATGGAGTTCCTTATGCTGTTACTCAAAAACTGTTTAAGTAGTTTTCACATGTTTCAGCATGTACTTAACAATGAGGATCCCTTAAATAAGACAACATGCTCACAACCTGAGTTTCCTGCTGCTCTCAGCAGATTCAACATGCTGTATCCAGAATACATGGTTAAGTCTTTAATAGTTCCTGAAAGCCATTCCATGAAGTGGATCACTGACAGGGAAGTGCATGTGGTGCCCAGGGGAAGGTGTCCAACCTGGTGTATAGTCAGCACTCAGTAGGGCCTACAAGAGTTGGCTGAATTTCTATTTCTAATGCAGGAGATTAAAAACACAAGTGTGAGCAGTTTAAAGATAGAAGAATCACATTATGAAAAAAATCAACCACAAAAATAGAGAATTCAGACCCTTCCCAGGTAATTTAAAATATCTGTTTCTCTCAGGTTATACATAATGACCGTAGACAAGATGGTCAAACAGTGTAAACGCTGGGATAAGAGTATCAGATGGTCAATGGGCTGAAATCAGTGGAATTTAGAAAACACGTTAACTCAGACAGAAGGACAGACAGACATACACACAGACAGACAGAAAGTTTTAAAGTATAGCACAGTCTAATCATCATCAGAATCGGAATCGTATTTCTGTCCTCGGATAGTTTTCTTTTCCAGCTTTGTGAAGTTTGTCCCAAATTTCTTTTGGCTCTGAAATGGTGGCTCCATTAAATTTCCACTGAAAGTGAAACAAAGGATAAGAGTATTTTATTCTTTATGATTTAGTATCCGCAGGATGCTAGACTATAAAAAGCACACATATCAAGTTAATAGTTTCATGTACTATTTAACTGTGTTAGATCAATGCTTGAATTTCTTGGTTATCATGATCATTGCTATAAACAATTTTTGGGTGATGGAGAGGATACTGGCCCTCTGCATGCTAGGGCAGAGAGAAAAGCAAAGGTGCACTGACCCTGTGCTGACCCCGTGCCAGTGACAGGCAACACTGCTGCTTTTGAGCTCCTGCTGGGACTCGTGACTCTTCCTGTGTAGCACCTCAGTGTTACATTTCTACACATATTGACGGACTCATGGAATGTGCTATTATCAACCTGGAACTAGCATTAAACAAGGATGCTAGAGAAATAAATGACAAGAGACAGTTGTTGTGTGTGTGTGTGTGTGTGTGTGTGTGTGCGTGCAGGTGTGATGGGGGTAGGTGGGGGTGGCACTGTGATTCCAGTTGCCAGGAGGGTAAGGAAGGACTGAGAAGTTGAGGACCACATGGCTTATGTAGGGAGAGCCTATCTAAATAAACAGTAAATAAATTAATCAATATAGAAACACAGCTAACTCTGGAGAGTAAACCACAAGTTCTCCTAGAGGTCATATTTCGTCTGGATCAAACAGGAAGGATCAAAGTATAACAAGACTTACAGATGATAACCCACAGGATAAAGTCAGTCATGGCCCAGACCGATCATTACGTGGGCAAGTAATGGAGCAGGCAGTTCTTCATCCAACAACTGCCTAGCATGACAGGCCAGTGCTCTATCCAGTGCCTTACCACTAAATAGAGACGATGGCTTACGATGCACGAGGAATGAGGGCATAGACATCCTCCTGTGGAAAACTAGCCATGCCACAGGATCTGGGTCTGACACCAATAAATTCACAATCTCAGACTGGGAGCATCTGAGGAATTAGCTAGCTTGTATACTTTCACAACCTTTTTTTTTTTTTGAGACAGGGTTTCTCTGTGTAGTCCTGGCTGTCCTGGAACTATCTGTAGACTAGGTCGGCCTCAAACTCAGAGATCCATCTGCCTCTGCCTCACAGGTGTTGGGATTAAAGGCACACGCCACCACACGGCAAAGCTGTCACCTTGAAAATTAAATTACCAATCCTTACAGGAATTAAATGCAAAAACTAGACATGACTTATTTCTCAGACATGGAGAACAACAAGAGGATGGTGGTTTGAGTAGGTTCCATAAAATACAACATCACTGTTTTAATAAGTGCACTGGCAGTGAGCAGGACAATGTCCTATTCTTAGGAAGTATACCTTCAAGAAAAGGAAATACACTCAAGTAGTTCCGAAAGAAACTTACAGGCATGCGTCTGACACCGCGTTTGAAAGTGGTAAAGCATGGTAAAGACGATGTGAGGATTTCTTTTGTTAGCTTGCAATGTAATCAACATTTGAAACTGATCTGCTGGGCACGGTGGACCCCATTTGTAATCCTAGCACTTGGGAGGCTGAGGCAGGAGGAGTAACATTACGGACTGTAGAGTAAGACCTTGTCTCCAAATGTCAAAAAAACAAAACAAAACAAAACCTTCAAAATATAACATTTGGTTGAATGAATGTTAACTTATTAATATTAACAAGAGAAGTTGATTTCTGTATTTTAGGAATGCCTCTGCCATGTTGTTGAACCAATGCTAATTTATGTTAATATTAACGAGAAGAAACTGACCAGAGGGGAAGTAGGGAAAGAAAAGGGGAGATTTTCTGCTTTGAAAGGCACAATTTTCCTTGTCTTTTTTTCCTTTCTCTTTTTAAGCATGAGGCACAGAACACAGGTAGTAACTTTCAATTTGAAGGGGATAAAAGTCATGTACAAAAAACCAGAAGCGGGATTTTAACTGTTTTCCAGAGTAAGAGAAGCAGGGAAACCTTTTGCATTTGGAGACTGCACAGGAGACAGACAAGAGTCTACCCTAAAACCCTACTGTCTCCACAGTCTTCAGGGCCAGCACAGCTAGCATTGTGAGGGCCTGGATTTCAACTGCACAAGTGTAACGCCTCCTGTACTGCACAAGTGAGCGTAACGCCTCCTGTACTGGCTGGCGTGCTTGCGATTTTAACTTCATCACAGAGAGTCCTTTAAGTCAGTCAGAGATTGGGAAGGCAAGGTTTAGCCTATAGCTTAGGGACAGAGGACTTGCCCAGCGTACGAGAGGGTCTGGGTTGAATCTCTAACATTAAAAAACAAAGAACAAGGCCCCCCTCACACAGAGGTAATCTATTCTGGAATGCCACTTTGGGCTTCTAAAATTAGTTTCAGTAACATTTCTTACGTTGAAAACGTCTAGGCCACCTCTAAGCCTGTCTGTAACTGTAAACTTGGTTTTGCTGTAAGATCACACTGCTGTATGCCCTGAGAAGTGTTGGTTTTTTTTCCCCAAGCTGTCCACAATTTAGCTATTAGGCCGTACTTTCATAAAATAAATGTTAACTAGCCAGATGTGGTGGTGTGTCCCTTTAATCCCAGCACTCAGGAGGCAGCGGCAGGCAGATCACTGAGTTCAAGGCCAGCCTGGTCTACAGAGAGTTCCACGACAGAAAGAACTATAGAGAAATCCTGCCTTAAAAAAAAAAAACAAGGGGTTGGGATTTAGCTCACGGTAGAGCACTTGCCTAGCGCAAGGCCCTGGGTTCGGTCCCCAGCTCCGAAAAAAGAAAGAAAGAAAAAAAAAAAAAAAAAATAAAAGTACAATGAAAAAAAATCTCTAAAACTATTGACTATGCATAGTTTCAAAACAGTCTTATTTTTTTGTTTTTTTGTTTTAGCTAAACGTTACCTGTAATTGATAACATCAGAACAACCGAGTCTCCATTCTAAAGTTTCTGTAGTGAAGTCATCTGTATTTCCCAGGTCGGTGAATCCCACAATATAATCTTGTGTCTTGCCGTCTCTCAGGAGAGCTAGTGTGGGGATGACTTTGATCCGCAGTCTCTCACAGAGGAATGGTGCCTTTTCCACATTCAGCTTCAAAAACTTGGTTTCAAGATGTTTTTTGGCCAGAATTGCCAAATGTCTGTCTAGTATTTTACACCTGGAAGTTAAGGCAGAGAAGTAAAAGCTAAAGGAGCAGCCCTGCACAGCCCACTTCACAGTTTCTCTGAGTCTATGAGTTTATGAACTGTCATGCTTACGATAAAAACAAGGAGGGTCTTGGTTCCCCTGTGCATGAAGGAAGACAGACCTGAGGCTGACGGAACTCACAAGAGGCAAAATACAGCTGGTGTCCCCTTTGGAATTCAGGACTGAAAGCTGGAGTCACCAAGACCTCTCTGAACCATGTAACTGTCAGGAAGCTCTCTGGTTAAAGGTTATAGACTCTTTAAATATGGCTAGTGTGTTCTAGAGAAATGGGCAGTATTAGCAGGGACTCCCGCTCCTCAGGGACAGACACGGAACCCAGTAAATGCTCATTCAGCTCCATACTCTTTACTAAGCCTGAAGAGGAAGGAACACTGTCTTTAAATTAAAATCTGTTTTACACAGACCAAGCTCCTAGTGTGTTTCTAAATGAACTGCCAATGTTTTATGATCAGTGGTTCGTAAGCACAGGGTTCGTTAGAGGTGACTCTTATTTACTTATTTATTTTGAGACAGGAATCCTGTGCCCCACTACCACTCACTAATAGGTAACTGTTACAGACTACAGATGAGTGGAAAGTCTCGGGTGGCACAGGAAGTGCACAGGTGACTCTTGAGTACATGGGTCACTCTAGAACTAGGTCTGGGCTCAGGCGTTTCCTGCATCCTTGATGTCTAATCTTGTCTTGTTGGCTGGGCCTTTTTTGCCAGATGGTTCAGTAATGAGACTTCAGGGATTAGACCAGGTGTAGTGGTACCTGCCTTAAATCCTTGCACTTGGAGGCAGAGGCAGGTAGATCTCTGTTAGCTCTAGGGCAGCCTGGTCTACACAGAGACACTGTCTCAGAAAACCAAAATAACAAAACAAGACAAGATTTTAGAGATAAAATGGAAAAAGAGCAGATAACAGGTTTTAAATGATGCTCAAAACAAACTACGAATCTGTGAGAAACATAAACTCCCTCCACACTCCAACTGTAGAAGGAACCTATTTTAATAAAGCCTATGACCAGGCCATTTGTCAGTTAGTATATGCTGTTGTTCTGAGAGAAGGTCTTACAGCTCAACACAGAGATCCTCCTTGCTGCCCTGTCTAGTCTCACAAGCAATCAATCTCTCTTTAAAAATCTAGCACGGTGCTGTATGCCTTCAATTCCAGTACGTGGGAGGAGGTGAATGTTCCTGGCGAGCCAGAGCTATACAGCAAGACCCTCCCTGTCTTAAGAAAAGAAAAATTGTGCCATGCATGAAGCTGTGGGTTTATTCTCTAACACTGCAAAAACACCACCATCAACAAAACTGAACAAATAAAAACCTCTACAAAACAAGTAACAAATGAAACACCTACCAGAACAGAACAGAACAGAACAGCAGTTAAAATCCCAGAGGCAGAGCTGAAGAGAATGCTCAGCGTTAAGATCATGGCCGCTCCTGCAGAGAACGCAGGGTCCATTGCCAGCACCCTCGTGGTTCACAACCATTCCCAGTGACAGCCCCAGGGCATCTGAGTCCACCTTCTGATCTGTGTGCACGTACGCCGCAGAGGCACACATGCTGGCAAGGCACACATTTATTCCCAAAGAATAGATAAATCTTAATAAAAGTGCAGTCTCACTTTTAAAACATGGGACTCCTCCATCACCCAGTAGCCGAGTCACTTCACTCTCCATGCAAGGAAGAGAATCGTGACCCACACCTCAGAGAGCTACGATAAACGTTTGATAGACAAATGCTCATTCACAGATGTGCCCAGTTTACTCTGTGAGGGGACTTTGGAGGCTGTATACAAGACAACAGAATGGTTTGAATTTGGGTTCCCAGATCAGCCTGGAGGTGAGCACCCCAGTGGTTCACTGTCTCCTCCATCAGTTACCTCCACCTGACTTCTGCTCTCCTCGGTGGCGTTGGTAGTTTGCTTTACCCCTGCTGTGGCGGGCTGCCTCTGCTTTTCTAATTCTCAGTAAATTAGTCCAAGGCACTCAGGCCCTGAAAAGCGTTAACACTGAAGTGGTGGCTCTGAGGCTAAGCTGAGACCCTCACTGTACCTCAGCCCTGTCTTCTCTCCCTACTGAGGCAGGGCTGAGGTGCAGTGAGTCAGGTACCCTGCATGTCCGCCTGAGAAAGGCAGCACCAGAAAATTGCTATGATTCTAAATCTGTTATCAGCTTTTCTAACTTTTAAAAAATCTGACTAGTTCTTAAGTTGTCAATTTTCAAAGGTTGGCAACTAACCCATTTTGAAGGCACACACACACACACACACACACACACACACACACACACACACACCACCTCTTGGGCTGAGCTTGGTTGTAGGACAGTTGTTTAGCATGTCCAAATTCTCAGTTCTCTCCCTCAAAAAATGTAACTCAGGGGAGTCCTGCTACTTTCTGGGTTGCCTTAAGGGAAATTACTTCTCTCCAAATCTGACTGTTCCAACTGCGGTTCTGCTGAAAGACTTGGTCAAGCCACTGTGTCCTTACCAAGAGGACAAAGACTGAAGGGATAAACAATTATGAAAGTTGTTGGCTCCCAATTTCCAGCATCCTATGAACACAGCATATCAAATTATTGTTTTGGTAAGAATTACAAGCACTTATTTCCGGATGTCTTTTGACTTACATGGAGAAACCACAGCTCGGCACAATGAAACATTTACACAGGACTACTGACTTCAGAGAAGACCGACTTATTTACTTGCATGGTGCTTGCTGACTTAGGCTAATCTTCACAATAATGAAAACACCTGTGACCACATCACCACAAATGATTGCTCTAAGTCAGCAGTGTCTCTACGCACATGTCTCATCCCAGTAGAGAGAAGCGCGGAAGCCAGGTTACCTGAATGTGGTGTCTCTGTAGAAATGGCAAACCACTTTCTCACTCTCCTTGACCTCTTGAAAGAAGTCTCTCTCGCTGCCGATTTCCCTGTACTCCCCGTGTCCTTTGGAAAGCCATTCCTAATTTCAAGAGAAGCAAGAGACCCAGCTGACATGTGTTTTTGTGGTACCGAGTGTTTTATATCTCTTAATCATTGTGTAATTTTGTAAGGGTATCAATTCTATTGCATAGCAGGTGTTCCTTTCAGCAGTTGGCTTTCCTAGGATCTCAGCGGCCATTGTGCAGAGCTAGTCTGTGGGCAGGAGTGACCGTCTCATGACAGGCGTTCATTAGGGCAGTTCTGCACCTTGTTCATTTACCTGCTTCATTTTAAGTTTCACACCAGAATTTAGGTCTGTGAGACATAACATGAAAATACCAATTTAACTTTCACATGTGTGCTCTTTAAACTAATAAAATCAGGGTTGTTTGGTTACAAAACGGTTTTTTGGTTTATTTTTGTGATGTGAGGGACTGAACCAGGAGCAAGAGCAGGAGACGGGAGAGCTCTACCACGGAGACACACACACACACTCACTATTTTCTACACTTTAAGGAATGTTGAGAGTGGGAGGAAGAGTCTTCTCCAGGGAAAAGCACGCCAACTGGCTGTCCACTACTAAATGGTCAGTCTTGAAAATGTACACACGAGTTAACATTACAGACTGAGCAGGGCATATTTAGAAATGTGTATGTCTATACACACACACATATAGGGATGTAACAACAATTAGTGAGAACAGAGGCCGTAAGCGTGAAAGGGAAAATATGGGATGGCTTGGAAGGAGCAAAGGGAAGAGGGAATGATATAATCATATGACAATCTCAAATTTAAGAAATAATGTCCTATCCACAGCATAACTAAACAGACAACCAAACTAAACCAAACCACCTCATGAAATAAAGCCCATCCACCCTGGGGGACAGTGCAGTTACCGAAGCGCTTAGGACCCTATCTGCTTCTGACAGTAATCTCAAAACAGGCCGGGGCTTCTAGAGCAGCCAATAGTGAGCAGAGTCCTCAGAAGGAAAAGTATCCCACCCACGTGGTGTCCGAAGCCAGGGAAAAAAGCCTCACATCTAATTCAGGTTCCCAAGCTGAGGCAGGGCCTTTGTCAACCAAGCCTGGGACTCTTCCAGCCCCTTCCCCTTCCCTGTGGCAGAAAGCTTGTCACCTCAACGGATGCTCACTCTCCCTTTCAGGCTGCTGGTTAGGAGAAAAGTAACGAGGGAGGCTGCAGTGGCCACGCCCATCCGACATTTACTGACCAGTTTTAAGGAGCCTTCCACTTCACCTTCTCTCTTGTAAGTGGGTGCAACAACCCAACCATGTCACTGAGTGGCCATGAAGATGACAGACAGAATGGGGGTGCTGGTGCACACCTTCGGCTCCAGCGCTTCGGAGGCAGAAGCGGTAAAATGTCTGAGATTTCTAGGCCAGTCATGGCTACACAGTGAGATCCTGCTCCTGTCCTGCCCTCCGACAAAAGACAAGACAACCTAATAAAAACGCAAGTCTAACACTTAGAAATATTTTTTCACACACAACCATCATATTTCTTTTTGATGTGTGGACCCTAAGCTTGCCCTAAGAAAAAGTCTCAATGTCTCTCTTTCACATGTCATCGCCTCAGTCAAATGGTACATCTTGCCTAAGTCTTCCCTAATGTTTTATTCCTGGGCAGCTACTGAACAGTGTCGTGTGAATTCGGAACATCCTGCAAGTGAGGAGGGAAAGTCACAAGACTGCACAGTGCACTCAGGAGCACAGGGTTACAGTGGCTTCAGAGAGCAGGCGGGAGGTTACTTGTTTCTGCTGCTGAGCCTTCCGGAGCGCCGCCAGTCTCTTTTCTTTGAGCAGTTCCAGCTCATCTTCACCGATCTGATCCAGTTTCTGAATTTCAGAGTCCAAGTGATTTTCCACTAGCTTAGCAGCCTGGAGGAACTGGTTTTCTAGGACTTCTGAGAACATGTCGATAGATCCATTTCCTTCCATTTTCCTAATGGAAGGTCTTGGTGCTGGGGGAGGGGAGGGGTTCATAAAAAACAAGTATTAAGTTTACACTCTGGGTTTTTTTTTTTTTTTTTTTTTTTTTTTGTTTCTGTTTTTTTTTAAAAGATAGGGTCTCTATAACAAGGCCGGAGACCTTAACAGGTGCCATGTTGGAGGCACCATTTTGGCCTTAAAACTCAGCCATGTAGGCCCCAGAATAAAGATGCCCACTGGCCAACCTGATTTACCCAATTTCTCAGTGAGTCTTTCTTCCCAGGTGACTGTAAGTTACTGCACAAAGTTGGCAGCTAAAACTAATCAACTCGCACACAAAATGGGCATGGTGGCTAATGACTATAACCTCAGTTCTCAAGGGCAGAAGCATAAGGATCAGGAGTTTGAGACCATCCTTGGATATATTTGGAGCGACAGGCCTGGGCTACTACATAAGACCATTTATTTAAAAAAAAAAAATCCCTCAACTACCCTCTAAGCCCCAATTGTCAGCTTCTCATAAATATTATACAACTTAAAAGCTGTATCCCCAGGTTCCCTAAACCCGGGGAAGAGAGATACAATAAGACTGTGACTCTTCAGGAAGATCTAGATGAAGGGATCCGAGACCAGCTACTCACAATCTGCCATTAACAGGGCATAGTAGTCGCTTATCCCTGAGGTTTTCACAGACCTTTAAGTTTAAATTCGGAGCTTCATGAGACTAACAAGTGCTGCGCTGGGTTAGGTGGGGTGATCACTGCCTTTAGACTGGGGGTAAGGATGTGTAGCTTAGTGGTTCCCCATAACTTTCTTTTTTTTTTTTTTTTCAGAGCTGAGGACCGAACCCAGGGCTGTGCGCTTGCTAGGCAAGCGCTCTACCACTGAGCTAAATCCCCAACCCCTCCCCATAACTTTCTATTTGTTAAGTATTACTCTTACCGATGAACTGGGGGGCTGACACTTATTTGCTCCCCTACAAACTCCTACCTGAAACCCTAACCCCGAGTACCTGTCAGCGGACTCTTCGCCACTCCCTGAGCTCAAGGGACTGGTGGAGGAGTTCCGGGAGGTGGGGAGGACGCGAGTTCGCACTAACTGGAGCGCATGCGCCGTAGCCTCCGCAGCCGCCCAGACGAGGCCCTCCCAGCCGCCCCGCAGCCCAGCCGGATGTGTAGCCGATGCGTGTCCTTCATCTACACAGGGACGCAGTGGCAAGATCGGCTACAGAACCCTCTGCCGTACCTGGATTATTGGTTAAGCCTACGGAGAGAGGGAGCCGCAGACCAAGAGCACCGACCAGGTTCACGCAGGTTTCAACCTCACAGCAATTGTTAAGGGCGGCGAATGAGCTGTCAGCTCCACCTTTTCATTGGCTACAGCCCTCTCGCGATATAACCTGCGGAAGGGGCGGTGGAGAGTGACGAAAGCCTCGGAGAAGCTCTTATCCTTCGCCACCCGGAACTACTGACTTCTGAGCCTACACTTCACGTGGGCTAATGGCCGGAGGGATGGGCGCTAAGGACGCTGGGAAATGTAGTTTTTATGCACTGACTGCGGGTCCCAGCTCGCAAAGCTACGTGGAAACGAACCGGGTCTTGCGCTTGAGTGACAGAGGGGCTTCGTTTGCCTTGAGTTTAATAGTTTCTAAAGTGTAGCTTCCAGTATGCTATAAATTTGTACACAGCTCACACTATAACAGTGCACAAAAACATATGGAGAAAAATTTCACAACTCCGGGATCTTCCCTCCTCATTTTATCTTACACACATGCATTTTTAGAACTTGCTCATGAGAAGATTCATATTAGGGGTCCGGTCGCTGTGCCCTTATGTCTTTTTCCCTTAATAGATGTACACAGTTGACAATTCAGTGTCTGAATTGGTTTTTTTGTTTTTGTTTTTGGTCCTGCCAACCCCAGAAAGCTCATCATTGGCTCCTTGTGGTCCTGCAGTGGACTTCCCGCAGCTGAGGCGAGGGGAGTTTTCAGTCCCACTTCGGCGTCGAATGCCAGCCCCGGGGAGGGTGCTTGACAGTGGGAAATGAACGGCCTCATTGTCCTCCTCCAGGTTCTAGAACCCGGGAGCTGCTGGGCGTCGGTGCGCGGCGCTCACTTGCGGCTAGGGGGCGCTCGAGTTCCCACCTGGCCGGCGGGTCAACTCCAGACGCTCTAGCCGAAGCGCCGCTCTCGATGAGCCGCGCCCTGCGTCCCCACGCCGAGGCGGCGGGGCGATGCGCTTGCGTACTGAGGGCTCACACCATATGTGCCCTGTCCCAGTGCGCGGGTCTGTGGAGAGCCGGGTGCGAGAGGCGGCGGCGCGAGGGGGACCGAGCCGAGCGGGCATTGGAGTCGGCTGGGAGACAGTGGGTCTGTGAGACACCGAACCGAGGGGCCGTGGCCACGAGCGCCGCTGACAAGCGATGGGGAAGAAACAGAAAAACAAGAGCGAAGACAGGTTAGGCGGCGGGGCTCGGGCCGGGGGTCCTCGCGCGGGGCCCTGGGTGGGCGAACCTCGACGAGGCGCGTCCCGCGGCCGGGGCTCGGACTGCGGTCCGAGGCTTGGGGCTGGGGCACTCGGAGGTCGTTTGCGGGGGTTCCGGGCGATGTGGGGCCGGGCTCGGGCGCAGCTAAGCCAGGCCTACGGCCCAGGTGAGTGCGAGCCGGGCCCTGGCAGCTAGGGTAGGGCGGGCCGGGAGCGGCTCGCTCGCCGCCCCTGACCCTGGGAACGCCTCCCGGAGCAGCTCAGGAACTTCGAAGTTGTTCGGGGCTGCGGAGTGGTGGCCCAGCGGCTCCCTCGTCTTGTATGCCAAGTTGGAAACACTTCTGGGGTTATTTAAAGTGCCGGTTGCCCAGACTCCTGCTTTCTGGCTTTCCGTCTTCCGGCCTGTCTTTCTCGCGTATGTCTTGGCTTCCTACCACTTCCCATAAGACAGAAGGAGGGGAAGGAACCATTCGGGGTCGCTGCTTTCTAACCCTAAAAAAAAAAGTCTTTTCAGGGAGAGGAGGATCTCTGAGCTACTTTGGCGGAAATTTTGGGGAGCATGCCCGTGTCACGTTCGATTACGTTCTTTTACCTTTTTTCGGTTGAGTTGACTTCCTGAGAGTCTGCAACCATCTGGTTCAGTTTCATCTTTAAGCAGTAGCCATTCAACTTAGTTTAAAAACACCACAGGTAACCGAACATAAACCCAAGCCCTGTGGCACTTCATTGCCGTGGTTCTCACAATCGAGGTTTTGAAGTTACAGCTATTATTAACCGTACATCGGAATGCTAAGTTTGTGGACCTCGCAGTTGGCTATCTGGCGAGTAGAATTAAAACTAACCTTGTATTTTGGTTTTAGGAATGTAAGCTGGTCTGGAGAATAGATTCTGGGTTTCTTGTGGCAAAGTTCGAGTTTATGAGGAGCAGGGTTTATTACAGATTTAAGTGTGAGCGTTAACAGAGAGGGATCTGTAGAGCACTCTAGAAAGGGGGTAGGGGCTTAAAGAGTGGCCTGAAAGTTACTGTTAATCAGATCAGGAGACTAGAAAAAGGTAAGAAGGTATAGTTCTGAACCATTGATAGGACATTGGCTTACATGAGTCACCTTTTTTTTTCTGAGAAAGATTTTGAGTTCTGTCAGTCATCTATTTACCACCTCTGTATTCTGTCTCTGTATTAAAGCATCACGCTGCCTTTGCTAGTCTGCAAAGATCATCACGTGACCAGTTCTAAATTACACTTGTTGGACACTCTAAACTTTGATATCTCATATTAGTTGTTAGGGTTGGGGAAACAAACAAACAGCTTTGTGAGTTCGCTTTCTTTTTCTGCCTATTAAAATGACACCCTTATAAGATATTTTTAAAAAAAAAATTAATGAACAGTAATGAAGACTAGGAAGGAAGTCTAAAAAGAAAATGTCTTGGTTTGGGGAGTGTTTCTTCGAGGGACCCTAGTTGAGACATTTTGTGTCATCCTACCTCAGGCTTCCAGAGCTCTGTTCAGTCAGCATGTTTCCACCCAGGTAGAAGTGGTGAGAAGTGAGCAGCTGCTTGGTAGATAAGAAGGCAGAGACACTTTAACTTTTGCAAAGAACAGAAGTTACCTGATGGTTCTTGTCCATGGCCTTATTTGCAATCCTTATTTTAACTTTTTAGCCATTTAGTATTGGGTTCCAACTAATTTTATTTATCTGATTTTTGCATGAATGGCATGTTTTATTTTCAGTAGCTGGGATATTTAGATTGTTTTATCTGTATTTTAGGATTCTGGAATTTTGGGGCTTGTATAAATTGTGAGAAGGAGCTTCCCCATCTGATGTGTAACAAGTTCCTTTGTTTTTGTTTGTGTGTTTTTTTTTTTTTTTTTACTGACTGGGGAAATGTGAGACAGAAGGCAGGACTCCATAGACACGGATGAGTCAGACACTGTTTATGCCTACAGCCTTCCTTGTCCAGTTTGCATATCGATAGTGTGGGACCATGCGTGCTGTAGGGATAGCCTGTTATTTCCATGGTCCTTACAGTGGATGTCACTGGTAATGTGCAGTGGGACAAGGATCCAGATTGTTTGTTTGTTTGTTTTTACTATTCATTTTCTTTTCTCCTCAAATCTATTTAAAGGTAATAATAACTAAGTATCGTAGATCTTTCCGTTTAGAGGAATCTTTTCTGTGCCTTAATTAATGAAATTCAACAACCTCTTTCCAAGCCTTCTGGATAAAATTCTCACCCAAACACAGAGGGAAAGCAAACATTTTTTTCGCCCATTTGTCTGGAAATTGTCTATCTTGGAAGGCAGGGTTCAGCAAGCAGGTGTTTGGGATTCAGTGTGTTAAAAAGCCATTCATTGCTTTTAACTGCCGCTGTTGCTCTGTAATTTTGGACAGACCCTCCCTGTGGGTGTTCTGCCTGTCATGCAAAGTGTCTAACCCTAGATGATGCTTTAGTGCATTCATCCAGTCAGGTATAGACAGGATAACAGATGTCTGTGATAGAAGTGTGATTTGTGGGGCTGAAGAGACGGCTCAGTGATTAGGAAGAGCGCAGAGTTCTGGCGGGCAGCCTGAGTTTGGGTCCCAGCACCATGACAGGTGGTTTACCACTACCTTTAACTCCAGCTCCAGAGGATCAGATCCCTTTCTGACCTCCTGGGGCACTGCACATCTCTCATGTGCGCCCTTGATCTCACTTAATGTTTTATTGTTGAAATGGAAGTGTGCCCAAAACAATATATAAAGTTCCTTCATACTGTTTGCTGGGTGGTGGTGTTACACGCCTTTAATCATAGCACTTGTTGGGCAGAGATCAGAGATCTGAGTTCAAGGCCAGCCTGGTCTATAGAGCTATTCTAGGACAGGACTGCACAGAGAAACCTTGTCTCAAAAAACTAATTAAATTATTTAATTGTATGAAATGTATGTGGATTTAATGTTTTGATTTGTGTTGTATCCCCCTTTGTGCATTTTCAGATATTGTAAATTTTGAAATCTATTATCTTTCTGGCCCCTAGCTTTAAAGACAACCTGTATCTCCCATAATCTGACTCAGCAATCCATTCTCACTTGCACACATTTGAACTGGTTTTTAAATCATTTATATAGTTAGATGATAATAAAAAGGAAAGGATGCATAATCTAATAATTCTCTTGGTTTTACATTTTGAAATTTTATTTATGGGCACATGAGTGAGAATGTGCACTTTTGAGGCCAGAAGAGTGCATTGGGTCTACTGAAGTTGAGTTACAGGCGTTTGTAAGCTGCCTGAATTTGTGCTAAAAGTTGAATTCTGGTCCTCTGCAAGAGTCAAGCTCTCTGCAACCCTGAGCCACCTTGCCAGCCTCTTAAGTAAGTGACATGTAAATCCCCTAACTTGTGCCTTGCAACAGGTAGGTTCTGTTAAGAGAAAATGTTTGGCATAGTGGTTTATGCCTTTATTCCTAGCATTCCAGAGACAGGCAGATTGATCTCGGAGCTAGAGGCTCTCCTGGTCTACACAGTAGATTCCAGACCAGTGTGAACTACATAGTGAGACCCTGTCTAAAAAAGGAGAATAAGTAAATGAAAATAATAATAATAAAAAAGGACTGTAGTAAAAAAAGTTAACTGGATCTTATTAAGCAGTGTCTATTGAAATTATCACCTGCACTCTGTCTTGCCTAGTTTGTGGATCTGGGTGGAAGGGTGGGTGGCTATAGAACTATGTCTTCTCTTACCATCCTTTCGTGATGCTGGGGCTTGAACCTAGGACCTGACCAGGCTAGGTAAGTAACCTAGATCCTTAGCTCTGTTTTCTTGATAATGCCCCTTGTAACACAAAATTTTCATATGTGTGTGGGGTTTTTTGTCTTTTATGGATGTAGTAGAGTATGATTGGTGTGTATGTGTGTGTGCATGCGTGTGCATGCTCATTAGTCTGGCAATTTATATGATCAACCGATCCTACTTGGTCATGGTTGGTAGAATTTGGTTGATACCATATTACTGATTGTCTTAGTTACTTTTCTGTGGCAGTGAGGTTGGCCAAAGCAGCTTACAAAAGAAAGCATTTAATTGGAGGCTTGCTTACACTTTCATAGGATGAGTCCCTGACCATCCTGGTGGGGAGCATGGTGGGCGGCAGCCGTGTTGGAATAGTAGGTAAGAGCTTACACAGTAAGAACCACAGAGGGAGGGAGGAAAAGAGAGAGACATACACAGGCAGACAGACAGACAGACAGACAGACACACACACACACACAAACACACACACTCACAAAGAGATAGTCAGATGAGAGAAACAGAGACACACATAGATAAACTGGGTCTGGTGTAAAATTCAAAGTCCTTCTAACAAGGCCACACCTCCAAATCTTTCCCAGAACTGTTCTATGGACTAGGAACCAGGCATTGAAATACATGAGCCTATGGAGACCATTCTCACTCAGACCACCACACTGATGAACACATCTTTTACTTTTAACCTTCATTTAGTTGGTTTAAATCTGTCATTTGGTAAATAAAGTTGGATTAAAAATAATTCTGACATTGTGTCTCTTGTTACTGTTTGTTTTGAGCTTGATCTTGGTGTGTACAGCTAGCCATATAGCTGTGTAGCTTAAGCTCGACTAATTTGCAGTTCTCCTGCCTCAGCCTCTCAGGGGTTGGGGTTATAGATCTGTATTACCACATCTAGCTGATACCATGCAAATTTAGGGTTTAGAGTCACTTAGTGTTGGTTGTGGTAGTCATGAGTTCTTCGTACATTTGACCAGCAGTGTACTTATTATATATGCAATTGTGGTCCTTTAAGATTGCAACAGAACAAAGAAGTTCTTTTCTCTCAAGGACTCTTAAGTGGTACCAGTGCTTGTTCTTGACATATCACTTCTGTGAGATAGTGCTTCTATATACAGAGGTAGAATGCTCTGGCCCGCAGGGCAGTCAGCGGAGGTTGGGGACCACCTAAGAGAGAATGGGGGAAACGAGACGTGAAGAAGGATGCCAAGACAAGAGTCTGATCAAGGCTGAATTTATACCATAGCAGGGGTAGCAGAGGGAGGGGTGAAGCGGGAAACATTTACACAGGCCAAGGACACTGCTCTTGTGGTCAGGCAATTGGCTGACATCAGCAGGATGTCAGAAAGGTCACAGGTTTGTCATATTAGGCATCCTGACCACCACAAGTTTGTCTTACTAGGCAACCTGACCACCAGATGTTGGTTTCTCAGAAAGGTCACAAAGTTTGTCATATCATTAGGCATCCTGACGTCAACAGGATGTTGGTTGCTCAGAAAGATCACAAAAAGCCTTGCAGCTCTTTGAGCAAGCAACTCCTCTTGGTGGAGTGCAGGCTGTAGATAAAGCTGCATGCGAGGAATTTCGACAGACCCAAGAGTCCTAGAAACTGCACTGTTCTGGCCCTGCCTAGGATTGCAGGCAAAACCTGGAGCTCCGGCACTAGTTGGATTGGCCGGGAGAGCATTGGGCATGCTTGGAGCCTTGGGAGCCCAGTGTCCAGAAGGAAGAACCTCCTAGAGGAGTTGGCATTTTCAAAAGCTAGCTGTTTAATAAAGGGGCTATTAGGCTCTTGGACACCAAATAAGCTGTCTCCGCCAAGAGACCAGGGGAGAAAAGCATTTGAGCCTCCAGAGTGTTAAAGGGAGGCTCACCCAGGGGAGTATGATCCAACTGAAGCCTCAGGTATCTGAGAGTAAGCTATAGTCAGAGATAACTGCCTCGCCTGGGGCAATAAGGACTCCATTCCTGCCATTCCTGAGGCAGGAGTCACAGTTGATCTGGGCTTTCTGCCTCTTACATCCAATAAAGAGATTGCTGACACTGGAGTACTGATCTTTAATATAATTACAGCCCTCCCTGTGCCTCTGAATTCCAGGACTCCAGTAGCAGTCCCCAGCTCTTCACCAAGCTGTCTGACTGGGTTAGAGGCCCCTGGAAAAGAAAACATTGATCCTGACCTTGGTTACAGCCTCCAGTTGGAGTAGCTGAAGAGCCCGTGCCAAGTCTCTCGTGATACCATCCCAGGGTAAACCAGCCAGAGTCTGTTCCGAATTCAGCAGGAACTGGCGGCTGCAGGGATAGTCCTAAGGATATCATTAATAAGAGACCAGTAACTGAAGGCAGCAACTGGAAATTTTTCAGGGCCAAAAGTCTCATAATAGACTTTAAAACAATCACTAACTCTGCGCTATCTTTTTGCACCAATTGTTCCCTCTTGGGGGAATCATGGACAAATATTTCCTACAAAGTCTAAGAATTTTTTTAGTTCATTTTTCTTAACCCTATTCCTCGAGTCTTGAGTGACTCCTTGAGTCCTGTCACCAAAGGTGGCTGTAGAATGCTTGTCCCATCACCTAAACTTACCTTAAGATCTGCACCTGCTCTGCAACCTCCCAGACTGTCTCATGGCAGGTGCCGTGGCATCGTATCATGCCAAGGTCACTCTGATGCTTTTGTGATAAATGGATAGGCCTTTCCTTCCCTGGTGAACGGCGTTCTCTCCTCTGCAACCCCTAAAAGCCCCATGTTGGGCACCAGTTTGCCCTGGCCCGCAGGGCAGTCAGCAGAGGTTGGGGACCACCTAGGAGAGAATAGGGAACAAGAGACTCGGATGCCAAGGCAAGAGTCTGATCAAGGTGACAAATTTTATTTTTTCCCAAGGCTGAATTTATACCATAGCAGGGGTAGCAGAGGGAGGGGGGAAGTGGGAAACATTTACACAGGCCAAGGACACTGCTCTTGTGGTCAGGCAATCGGCTGACGTCAGCAGGATATTGGTTTCTCAGAAAGGTCACAAGTTTGTCATATCATTAGGCATCCTGACTATCAGATTAGTATTAGCCTTCTGCAGCTGGCTGGGGATTTTCCATCGTCCTGACCTCTTAATGAACTCAGTCATACTTAACTCTAACTATAATATTAACATCAATAATGGAGGGTTTTAAGGGCATAGCTCCTAACAGTAGAACATCACAGTGTGGAATATTTGTGCTCGTACATATCACTGCTGTGAGATAGTGCTGCCTGTCATACAGAGGTAGAACACTATGGAATATTGCACGGTAAGGGCCTGCCCTGCATCTATGGATTCCATCCACTGGTGTGCATTCTTTTGGTTATTGTACACAATGTTGCTATGAGCACTTGTTTATATATGCTTGTCTGCACACTTGTTTTTAGGTTGAATATGTATCTAGGTAATTATTTTAAGTCTCCAATTGTTTTCTAAGCACCTGCCCATCATCAGCAATCTATAAGAGCTCCAGTTTCTTAATATCCTTGCCAACAACCTTGTTTCCTCCCTCCTTCCTTCTCTTTCTCTCTCTTAAATAACCAGCTTAGTGGCTGTGTGTAGTGGTGGCAGTGGTGCTTGGTTGGGTAATTGTGTTTTATTTGAGACAGGATGTATATAGCTCAGGATGCCTTGGGCCTGCAGGTACTCATGCCTCGGCTACCTGAATGCTGGGATTGCACACTCAGGGTTCACTGTGGATTCAGGATTCAGTTGTCATTCTGTAGTTACTTCATGTTCTGTCTGCCATTTTAGATCTTTGGTCACAAGTCTCTGGGAATGTTTTACCTAGTTCTCACTAGGCTGTCTTTTTATTGTCAAGTTGTAAACATTGATATAATTGGGATAATATAGTTGTGTGTGATTTGTAGATATTCTCTCTCATTCTGTAGGCGCACTTTAACACAAGCAATAGGTTCTTCCTCACAGATTGAAGTTTGATCAAGGTCTGTTTGCTTTTTCTTTGTTGTACATTTGAGGTTATAACTAAGAATATATTTTGTCATTGAGAGTTACATCCATGGTTTTTGTTCATTTGAGTTTTATTGGTGTAGTTTTTGCACTTAATTCCATTTTTAATTAATTTCTGTGGCTGGTGTTTTGTAGGTGTTTGTTATATTCTTGTGGTGGTGGGGGGCACGTCTCACTGTCCTGGTGCTGCCTATTGAGGATACTGTCCCTTATTGAATGGTGTTGTCACTGTTGTCACATTAGGATCAGTAGATGCTGTGTATCTGAATTTTATTTCTAGGCTTCTCACTTTATTTCTTTGATGTCTCTTACTGTAGTAGTCTGACTTTTTTTTCTTTTTTAAGATTTATTTTGCGTGTACAAGTGCTTTGCCTGTGTGTATGTCTCTTCACCACATGCATGCCTGGTGCCTAAGAAGGAGTCTCCATGCGGGTGCTGGGAATCAAACCCGGGTCCTTTGCAAGAACAACACGTGCTCTTAACCAGTGAGTCAATTCTCCAGCCCATAGTTTTCCTTAAATGAAATGACATGCTGTGAGTAATCCCCATTCATACATGACTTTGCTTTGTCTAAAATTCTGCTATTTTCTTCCTCTCATTATTCAACAGTCTTAAACTTTTCATAATTTTACAATATTTCAAGAAGTTACACAGTCAGTTGTAAGAAACATTTATATCGGGGGTTGGGGGTTTAGCTCAGTGGTAGAGCGCTTGCCTAGCAAGCACAAGGCCCTGGGTTCGGTCCCCAGCTCTGAAAAAAAAAAAAAAAAAAGAAAGAAAGAAACATTTATATCTTAACTATAAAGTTTCACTTTTTAATGTGTTTGGGATTGAACCTGAGGCTCTGTGCGTGCCAGGCAAGGTTCAGCCACTAAGCTCTATCATGTATAGCACTTAATTATAAATTTTAGTGTGAAGCACTTTCGCTGATGTGGAGAATGCACATCTTTGTCTGTGTTGGTACATAAAGGCAGTCTCATTGTATTTTTTAACTAGCCTTTCAACTTACTGCTTTAGAATGCAGTCTGGAAGTTTTGCCACATGCAGAGGTAAATTATAGTAGGCAGGCTTGCTTGCTTCTTTTGTTTTGTTTTTCAAAATGTCATGAAATTTGTTCTGTAGATCAGGCTAGCCCTGAACTCAGAGATCTACCCACCTCTGCCTCCCAAGTGCTGGAATTAAAGGCGTATTGCACCATTCCCAGCCTTAGACAGATTTTTATTAAACAGCTCTGGGTTGACACTGGTGAGCAACTTGCTTCTCATAAAACAACTTCTCTCATAAAGGCCAGACTTGTGCCTGCTGCCTCTTTTCCATACTTTGACCTAAAACTGAAAAAATAGGTGGGAGCAGGGCAGCGGGCTTTATTATGGCAGACGGTACATATGCACGGAAGACATTGGGGCTTCTGCTAAGCAGGAGACTCTCATCCCTGCCTTTAGACTTGCATTTGGAAGTTGTGTTTATATATCCTAAGTACAACTGGTCATTAAATTTTGCCATTATGAGAGTATACTAGGTTGGAAAAATGGGAGCGTGCTGTGTTCCTACCTCTCCTGAGTGCTAAGGGATGATAATAATGTTTAAGGTTTTCAGTTGCTATAAAATTACCAATAATTCTGTACACAACTACGTCCAGGCCTGCATAATTATGGTAGTGTTTGATAAGTTAATTGCTCAGAAACATCCTCTCACAGGAATAATTGTCTACATCAAACTTTTTACTTTACTGTTTTGTCCTATTCAGGTTTTTGTTTATTTATTTGTTCATTTATTTATATTTTCTCAAGACTGGGAGTCTCTATGTAACAATTCTGGCTGTCTTAGAACTCATGTTATAGACCAGGGTGGCCTCAGCCTCACAAAAATCTGCCTGCCTCTGCCTCCCAAGTATTGGGCTTAAAGGTGTGGGCCACTACTGGTTATGTGGCAGTATACAGAGTAAATTAGGTGGTGGTAATTTCTTTAACAGTAAGCACCAGATTCATTGTAATAGACTACAGAGACACTGAGTTTACTTTTTTTTTTTTTTCTTTTTTCTTTTTTTTCGGAGCTGGGGACTGAACCCAGGGCCTTGCGCTTGCTAGGCAAGCGCTCTACCACTGAGCTAAATCCCCAACCCCTTGAGTTTACTTTTAAGTGAGCACTTAACATACAGGTGGGCAGTTATTTCACAATATAAGAGGCATCTCTCTTTATTTATTTATTTATTTACTTATTTTTCTTTTTTTCTAACGATGTCTTACTATGTTGCGTAGGCTAGAACATCATCTAGGGATTAAATGTTTTCCTGCCTCAGCCTTCTGAGTATCTGGGGCTACAGGTGTGCATCATCATGTCTGGCCTCAGTGCTGTTTCAGGTGCTAACAGATAAGTACATGGACTGTATGGGCACTCACATCCATGTGACATACAACTCACAGATAAACATATGCACAAGTAAAAACACAATAAACATGAGTCTGTTTTGTAGAGGGAATAAGGATACTTAGTCCTTTTGCACTGTTCGTTGTAATGGTGATGGGGTTTCTATAAAGGTGTTACCTCATCATAAGGACATTGTTAAGTTGGGAGGGAGGGCTGATTCTGTGTGTTTGTTGTGCAAATATATAACTCTTAGTTTACTGAGGGGTTCTAGTACTGGAGATAGATCTGTTGACAGCATAGTTGGGAATAAGACCTGTTGGGATTGGTAGGAAAGCAGTGGGAGCTAGTGCGGAACAGTGAGTTCTAGGCTTTTTGTTCAGGTCTTAGTATGGTGTGGCTGGTGAACAGGAATAAGGAGAAGCCGTAGAAATGTCAAAGGGAGGGAGCAAATGTTCCAGTTTGTCTTTCGATACTGGAGCTGTTGAGTTAATGGGTAAAGAGTAGGCTTTCTCTTCTTGCCTTTTCTTTTTTGGATGTTGCTTTTGCTTAAAGTATTCAAGGAGAGAGAAACAGAGCAAAATAGAGTTAAAAAGAGGCAGTGACAGCAACAGGCTTTAGTCTGACCTTCCGTATCCTTGCCACTTTGGGATTTTGGGCAGTGGTGGATAGATGAAGGAGTGTTTGGATTTTGTTTCCTTCTATCAACATGCTTGGCATTTCTTCAGGTTAGGAATAGAAAGAAATATAGGACTGTCCCAATTATTGTTGTGTTACTGTAAGACAAGACTTCCTGTGAAGGCACATGTCTATTCATCTCAAAAACAGAGCTCATGAAAGATGAAAGTACAGATAGTCCAACTTGGTGAAACAATGAATTATATTGGGGTTACTTACCCCACCTCAGCTTGAGTGATAGCTCATAAAGGGGAGGAACCTGGAGCAGTATACTGCACAGCCTGCAGACAACTCAGTGGATGGAGAGTATTCTTTCTAGGTGGCTCAGTTGGTCTAAACTTCCAGGCAGCTTGGCTAGTTTCTGTTTCTTCCAGGTCTGGTCTCACAGTCTACTTCACAGTTTGGCTAGTCTGTGAGTGACTAGGCCCTTTATTGCTTACTGATCGTGGGGATGAGTGTGAGGAGTCTGACTTGTGAGTCTGGTCGGTTTCGGGGACTTCCTAAAGCTATTTGAGTTGTTTTCTTTGCTTAAGAAGCTACCTTAAATGATAGAATGTTTTAATCTCAGAGGAAATTAGTATACACACCATCTGTCCTAACAAACCATCTCAAACTTAAAGGGCTTAATAACAATTATCACTTTTTTGTAGTCCTGGGCATTATTATACTTAGATGGGTTTCCTGGCTGTCTTCTGTGATTACAGTCATGGTAGCTGTAATGGAGTCATCCTTAAGCTTACTTTTTGAAAAATTTCACCTTTTCTGGTGGTGGATAATAGCTCTTCTTTGGAGCCTGCTCTGGACTTGCCATTGGAACCTTAACTTGAACTCTTGGTGTCACTTGAGCATTCACATTACCTTGGCAGAGAGCAAAGAGACAGGAGAAACTGGCCTTAAGGCCTTGGCCTAGAAACTCTTAACATTATTTCTGTCGTGTTCTATTGATACGCAGTCACTAAGTTTTTACCTGAGAGCATGGCTCAGTCATTCTCCTAAAGCGGTGAAGAGACAATATGATCAAGGCAGCTTTTATAAAGAAAGCATATTTGTGGGCTTGCTTACAGTTCCAGAGGGTTAATCCATTATCTTCATGGTGGGAGGCAGCTACTGTGCTGGAACAGTAGCTGGGAGACTCATATTCTGACCTACAGGCAATGGGGAGGTCACAGACAGACAGACAGACACATGCACACACGCGGCTGAACATGGGCTTTTGAAACCTGACAACCGGTTCACAGTGACACACCTCTTTCAGCAAGGTCACATCTCCAGAAGGGCCACATCTCTTAATCTTTACCAAACAGTTCATTTAATTGGGGTCTATGCATTCAAATACTTGAGCATATGGGGGTCATTCTCATTCAGACCACCACAGAGCATCAGAGAAAGTTTGAGCATTGTTGTTACTTGGGGTTTTTGTTTTGTTTTGTTTTTGAGGCAGTTTTGTTGCTTACCTTGGTCTTGAACTATATCTTCTTCCTTGAACTCCTGATTGTTGCAAGTGCTTGGATAACAGATGTGTACCACTGTGCCTTGCCTTTGAACCAGGTTTTAAAATATCTACAATGGATAAAGTAGCAGAAGAGAAGAGAGGCTTAGAAATCTTAGGGGTTTGAGTTAATTTAAGAATAATTTGTAAAGAAATTAATCTCTCGTTTCTTATTTAACTTCACGTACATTAATTAGACAATCTTGTCAGTATAAAATGCACATCATTAAATGAATCTCCCAAGTTTTGAATTGATGAGACATATTTGAAAAAATTTACTTTTATTACTTTGCCTTAAATATTATTTGTAAACTGTTTAAAAGGCTTTATACTTGGTTAGGTGCATGCCTTTAATTCTAGCATTCAGGAGGCAGAGGCGAGCAGTCTCTGAGACTTCCAGGCCAGACAGAGAGACCTTGTTTCCTTGAAAGGGAAGTTGTTATACTGGTCTCTAAATGTGCATATATCTTAACTGCAATATTTTTATATTACTGTTGCTAGTGTTTTTGGTTATTAATAATAACCCCTATGGAGATCTACAATGAAAAGGAGCATGTGGGGCAAGGAGAAATCCCAAATACCAATGCTGAGTGCATGCTTATACACATTATTAAGAACTATGTCTTGGGGCTGGAGAGATGGCTCCGAGGTTAAGAGCACTGGCTACTCTTCCAGAAGACTCAGGTTCAATTTCCCATCACTCACCTGACAGCTCATACTTAACTGTAATGGGCATAAAGTAAAAATATATATTTATAGTAAAAAAATGTCTTAAAATTTTTTCCATAGTAGCATGATTTTAACTACAGGTTATATTGTTAATGTAAAAGACTAGGTATTGTTATAAGTTAAAAAATGAATAAATGATTTTTGGGCTTATGTAATTTTAGTTTTGACTGTTTTAACTGTTAAGTATGTTCTCTAACTTGATTCTTTGTGGTTTTTATACTCTGGAAATTGAAATTGAGCACACACACACTTCTTGAGGTGTAAGTAACATGAAATGCACAGATTTCAAGTGTGCAGTCAATGGGTTAAGGTTATGTCCTTGTGAGTAAGTAGACCATTTGCTTAGGACGTTGGTAAGTGATCCTTCTCCCTACAGAAGGCTTTATCTGGGAGACACTGTAGCTGTGTTCTTCACCTCCTGCCAAGTTCTAGGAATCAAACCTGGAGCCTCACGCATGCTGGCAAGTGAGCTTATCACTGAGCTGCACCCTGTGCCTAGTGTTATCATGCTTTCCCTATCTGGAGATGTGTTAGGTTTAGTGATACTTGGAGACTGTGTTTCCTGACTGGGTTTGTTTAGTGTAGTGACTGTGTGCTAGCATGCTTCATCATTCCTGCCCCCTTTCATCGTGTGATACTCTGTTGGGTGGTTCTTGGCTGTTTTTAAACTACCTTACAGGTATTTGGGTTGTTTGTAGCTTTTCATGATTATGAATAAAATTAAACATTTGAGTACAAGTCTTTGTGTGGACACATAATGGTTTCTCTGGTTAATACCTAGGAGTAAGCTTGCTGGGTCATATGGTAAGAGGTAAGGGAGGGAATGAGGATGGGAGAGGGGGAAGGGGGAGGGGAAAGGGGAGAGTAGGTAGGAGACCTAGAGGATGTCTACTTGCATGTAGCTTTAAGAGGCCTTCAAACTGTCTCTTCCCAATTTGACTATGCCACTTCTGCTTAGCATATGGGGGCAGGTGAGTGTCAACTACTCTGGTCCTATCAGTGCTTGCCTTCCTTGTTCTTACTTTTCTTAGTTACTCTAGAAGATGGGAAGTGGCCATGCCTCAGCGTAGTTTTAGCTTATATTTTATTGTTCTGTAATACTGACCATCTTCTTGTGTGTTTATTGGACATATTTACAATTTTTTTCTTTTATTGGATATTTTCTTTATTTATATTTCAAATGTTAATCCCCTTTCCTGGTTTTCCCTCTGGAAACCTCCTATCCCATTCCCCCTCCCCCTGCTTCTATAAGTTCACTCCCCCACCTACCCACCCACTCCCTCTTGCTTACCTACCCTGGCATTCCCCTGCATTGGGGCATGGAGCCTTGACAGAACTCTCCTCCCATTGATGTCCGACAAGGCCCATCCTCTGCTACATGTGGCTGGAGTCATGGATCCCTCCATGTGTACTCTTTGGTTGGTGGTTTAGTCCCTGGGAGCTCTGGGGTGTCTGGTTGGTTGATATTGTTGTTCTTCCTATGTGGTTGCAAACTCCTTCAGCTCCTTCAGTCCTTTCTCTAACTCCTCCATTGGGGACCCTGTACTCAGTCTGGTGTTTGGCTGCAAGCATCCGCCTTTGTATTTGCCAGGCTCATTAGATGCTGAGAAAGCATTTGACAAAATTCAATACCCCCTCTTATTAAAGTCCTGGGAAGATCAGGAATTCAAGGCCCATACCTAAACATAGTAAAAGCAATATACAGCAAACCAGCAGCCAACGTCAAACTAAATGGAGAGAAACTTGAAGCAATCACACTAAAATCGGGGACTAGATAAGGCTGCCAATCTATTCAATATAGTACTCGAAATTCTAGTCAGAGCAATTAGGCAACAAAAGGAGGTCAAAGGGATACAAATGGGAAAGGAAGAAGCCAAAATATCACTAATTGCAGATGATAAGATAGTATACTTAAGTGACCCCAAAAATTCCACCAAAGAACTCCTACAGCTGATAAACAACTTCAGCAAAGTGGCTGGATATAAAATTAACCAATTAGCAGCCTTCCTCTACTCAAAGGATAAACAGGCTGAGAAAGAAATTAGGGAAACAACACCCTTCACAATAGTCATAAGTAACATAAAATACCTCCATGTGACTCTAACCAAGCAAGTGAAAGATCTGTATATCAACTTCAAGTCTCTGAAGAAAGGAATCAAAGATCTCAGAAGATGGAAAGATCTTCCATGCTCATGGATTGGCAGGATTAATATAGTAAAAATGGCCATCTTGCTGAAAGCAATCGACAGATTCAAAGCAATCCCCATCAAAATTCCAACTCAATTCTTCATAGAGTTAGAAAGCAATTTGGAAATTCATTTGGAATAACAAAAAACCCAGCATAGTGAAAACTATTCTCAACAATAAAAGAACTTCTGGGAGAATCACCATCCCTAATCTCAAGCTGTATTACAGAGCAATAGTGATGAA
This sequence comes from Rattus rattus, assembly GCF_011064425.1. NCBI lineage: Eukaryota > Metazoa > Chordata > Mammalia > Rodentia > Muridae > Rattus > Rattus rattus. The sequence continues at coordinate 114,202,620 of NC_046157.1, forward strand.
AGACTGTATGGTATCGGTAAAGAGTCAGGCAAGTAGATCAGTGGGATAGAATTGAAGACTCAGAAATGAACCCACACATCTATGGTCACTTGATCTTTGACAGAGAAGCATTTTTGCATCTTAAAGGCTCGTAGGAAGCTTAGGAATTATTGACAGTCTTTCATGTATTTATATAGCAAATCATTCTTTCGACTTTCATTTTGTTAATAGTGTTAATTTATTCTGTCTAAAGAATTAATCTTTTGCTTGGAGATTGTTAAGAGTCATGTGCACTTGTAAGAAATGATAGAAATCAGGGTCCTAGTTTGTCGTGATAATCTTAAAGCTGTGTCACAATGGCACAGCTGGTACTGATTAAAGCCACTGGTCATGGTCATGTGCTTGGTGTCATTTGCACTCTCGTGTGTGTTTACTGTGGTGTACATTATCATTTATGTCTGGAGATTTGTGTATCCAGTACCACAGTTAAGATAACAGAGCGCTTCAGTGTTGGACTGGTTATATTCTGTGTGTTACAGCACCAACTCCCCCTGCATACCCCACGTCTGCCTGTCCTATCCTCTGGTAACCTGTTACCATGTTGGCATGTGGCGTTCTGATTGGTGCACATTGCCCAATGACTACTATAGAGTGTCTTTAATTTGTCACCTGTATATCCTCTTTGGTAGAATGTCTTTTTATACTTTTTGCTGATTTTCATTGGATTATTGTTGTTTTTGCGGATGAGTTTTGGATGTTTTTAGAGAACATATGCAGAATTACCCTTTTTAGATAAGTACTTTTCCATCTCCTACCGGACTCTGGGGCTTGTTTTCTTCAGGTTACTTTTATGGTCTTTCCAACTGCAAGAGCTTTTAATTCTCATGAGCTTCAATTTATTTCCTCTATTCTGCAGAGGTTCTGTTGTTAAGTTTATAGTGTGCCTCATACAGAGATTACGATTCTTGTGTTTGAGGCTGGTCATTTGCACCTCCTCCTCAGTTGTGGGACGGTTAGCTTCCCTGTGAATGGCCTTTGTCCTCTGTACAGGAGGGTGAGCACACTTGTGTGCAGGCTGCTTCTATGGAGGCTGTTTTTGTTTCTTCCCTCTGGTCCAGGCATTTGTGTTTTATCAGTGCCCCAGTGCAGTTTTGGATATTTTCGTCAGCTCATTTTGTCATTTGGCAAAATGGTGCCTCCCACCTTATTTTCTCACACACATAAAACAAACAAACAAACAAAAAAACCCCAACCAACAAACAAAACCCAGAATAACGTTCTCTTAACTATTCTAAGTCTTTTGCCTTCTCATATAAATTTTATGGTTTTCTGTACTAGCCGTATCTTAAAAATCCTTCTTGGGTTTTCATTAAGCCTATGTGTAGTATTGGAGAGAATTTTTTTGTTAGTGTTTTTTGTTTTTTTGTTTTGTTTTGTTTTGTTTGTTTGTTTTTTGGTAGAGCCTTCTATCAAGAAATAATGATTTCTCTCATCAGCATTTTATGGTTTTTAACATAATTTATGTGCATGCTTTGTTAAATTTAATATTTGATCTGCCTTGGAGTAGATCTAAATAGCAGGATAGCTTTGCTTTCTCCAGGTAAATTTTTAAAAGGTACCTTTCAGGGAGCTGTAGAGATGGCTCGGGAGCGGACTGCACACTGCTCTTCCAGAGGCCCTAAGCTAAGTTCCCAGCACACATTCTGACTGTCTCATAAATACCTATCAGCCCCAAGGGATCCAGCACCTCTTTTGGTCTCTGTGTGCATCTACACACATATGCACATACCGGCACACAGAGATACAGATATACACATAGTTAAAAATAAAAATGTTAAAACTAACTTCAGTATTAAGTTTATCCAGCCCTGGCTTTCCCTGTGCAGTAATTACATCGGAACAATCACTCTCTGAACTTAGAACACTGCAAATTGAAGCCCCAGGCCTGCACCCACTGAAACACCTCCAGTAAGGTCTAATCTTTCCCAAACAGTTCTACTAACTGCAGACCAGTATTCAAAGGTATGAGTCTATGGGAGTCATTTTTATTCAAACCACCATATCTTATTAACATATCAACACAATGCACTTGTTACAATTAAGAAACTGGTATGAATTAACTGTAATGCTGAGTCTGCTTAGATTTCTTTTGATTTTACTGACTTTTAAATATGTACCACATGTTCTATGGTAAATTTTTCTTTAGGCTCATTTTATCTATGATAGTTCATCAGCTTTCAGTATCTTGTTGATCTGACCAAGGTAGTCTTGGTCAGGCTTCTGCTCTGTGAGGATGTCCTTTGACCTTTCCATCTTTAGTCTGTAGAAGGATGTCACTGTATACAACCACAGTGTAAGGAGTGGGAATTTATGTTCTACCCCAGATGTGGGTGGAGTTCTGTATACTTTATTTAGCCTTTGTTTCTTCCTCATTCATCCATTCGTTTATTTCAGCGTGAACTAGTCAGTGGCTATTGTTTTATTTGTCTTGTATGTCAGATTTCTTTATTGTTTTGTAGTCCTAGGGATCAGATCTGAGGTCTTACAGTAGGCAGAGCATGCTCACAGCCACTGAGCTACTCTATATCCCTGACTCACAGTTTTCACTGTGAGTGGTTAACTAATTTACTGTTTTCAGTGGTGGCTGGAGCTCTTTGTCCACACCTGGCTTTGTTTAACCCATTCCTTTCTGCCATTAGACGACGCTTCAGGCTTGTCTGTGTCTGTCCTCACTTTTGTGTTTTCGTCAGCATCTGATTCTCTCAGTTACTTGGATCTTAGCTTTGGAATAGATGTAGAACTTCATCTCCTTGTCTTTTTCTTTTTTGAGCTGGGGACCGAACCCAGGGCCTTGTGCTTGCTAGGCAAGAGCTCTACCACTGAGCTAAATCCCCAACCCCCCCATCTCCTTGTCTTAATTCCATTTTACTGAGCTTTGTGATCATTTATATTGTTTGCAACTAGTTTGCCCTTTGGCACTGTAACTGTTCCCATCCTCTGCCCGTATTTAGTTGAGTGCATTTACGAGTTCTCTGTGTGTTTTAGATATAAGTGTTTAATAGCATAGCATTTTGTAAATACTGTTCACAGTTTGTGTTTTGTGTTCCCAATTTTTAATAGCATCTTCTTCAGAAGTGTTTCATTTTAATACAGCCTTATGTTATTTTTCTTTTCTGGCTGTGCCTTTTGTATTTTATCTAAAACCTCATGACCAAGCTTCAATGTTACAAACAAATTTTGTGTTTTGAAGTTTTGTTTTCTTCTTTTCTACATTACCAATAAATGGTGAGAAGAATTTTTGTTGAATTTCCTTTTTTTTCCCTTTGTCATGGATTAGGTAGTTAGGTTTGTATAGGTTTATTTCTAAGCTGTTATTTTGGTCAGTGTACTTATTTTTATCTTTTTGCCTGATACCATGCTGGTTTGATAGCTTCATTTTAAGTCTTAATATTAGGTAGAGAATTCTTTTCTCTTTAGTATTGTATTGACTATTCTAAGTTGTTTGATATTCTGTATATACATTACCCAAATGTGGCAATGCCTGTCATCTAGCTACTTAAGAAGTTGAGACAGGAGAATCACAGGTTTGAGGCCAGCCTGAACTGTACATAGCAAATCTAAATTTTTAGAAGTAAAAATAGGGTTGACGATGTATGGCATTGTGTTTAATCTTCATTATATATTGAAAGAATACTTTGGAAAACACTCAGATTAAGACTTGGTCATATACTGGATGGATGTAGCATGCTTGAGTTTACTGAAAAATCAGAAGCTAAATTATTTCTAATTTTTTAGAAAGGCACTGTAGTTAAGTTTGGACTTTTTACTGGTGGGATGCCTTATATCGTGTTGCTTATCATGTTTAAGCCTGGAGTCAACATTTTAAAGTGTTGAGAGAATGGCTATCTACTATGTAGCAGTTGGTTACAATAGTGCTTGCTATTTAGTAAGCATTCAGAAGCTATCTTTTTTTTTTAATAGTCCAAAGAAGTCTTTTAGACTTGATACCCTGAGAATGTTATGTATACTCTGGTAGGGCTGTCTGCTGATGAATACTCTGGGATGGTTGTGGAACAAAGATCCCTCATATTCTTTTGATGGGACCGATAAATATTTTGGAGATGAAGTGCAAGCCTGCAGCCTCCCCTTTTCTCTTAGTTCTCAGGCAATGTTGGGTGGAATATTGACAGAGGTTCCTTTAGAGCTCCCCTTGGTCAGGCCTGCGCTGGCCTTAGGTCTTGTTACTTGATGTGACCTGAACATCTTGGATTATTCCCTTTTATATATGTCTAGTTTTAAGTGTTAATGAGTCAGTCCTGACATTTATTTATCTGGCTTGAATCTTCATCCTGCTTGTGTTAGTACAGGTCAGGTGCCCATTGTGTTCTGATTACATTACGTACAGGAGCTCCCTCACTGGGTTCCCTGCTTCCCGGTGGTTGGGACTGTGTGTGCCACTGTACCATCCACCCCCTTGGCCAAGTTAATGTCTTCCCTGCTGTGTTGCTTGTTTTCAAGCTGCTTTTCCAGGAAGCTTTTCACTCCCTGGTGTAGATGTGGTGCACACTGTTCAGAGTCACATACAGGTATCGAGTATCAAATATTTTAATTCTGTTCAACTTTTCATGAAAGTACTAAGTTTCTTTATTTCTTGATTTAGAGTTGCTATCCTCTAGTAAGTTTCTTGAGGTTAAATTTGGTATTTGTCACTATTTTGTTAGTCTTTTTATTGTAAGGAAGCAGTTAATGTATTTTTCTTTAGTTCTCTTTACCAGATTAAACAATATGTAAGGTGTTCCTCTGTTCCATAAATCTTTTGATGCCTTTTTTAAAAATAGTATTTTATTGTATGTGTATAGTTGTTGTGCCTGGGTGTGTGTCTGTACAACCCATGTGTGCTTAGTGTCAGAGGAGGCCAGAAAAGGGCATTGGTTCTTTTGGAATGGGAGTTAAGAGATGCTTGTGAGCCACCGTGTAAGTGCTGGAAATTGAATCCAGGTCTTCTGCAAGAGCAGCCAGGCTCTGACTGCTGAGCTATCTCTCCAGCCTGTAGAGAGAATTTCTTATAAGCATCTCCTATCCAAAAAAGCTTATGGCCAATGAGCTGATGCAGAAAATAGGAGATGGGACATTCGGTAGGGATAGAAAGAATGCTGGGAAATAGAGGTGTGGGAGATTGACCCCAGAATGCTGGGAGGATATAAAGTAAACCAGCAGGTAGTGGGCTCAGGTTAGAATGAAAGGGATAATAGGTTAGAGAACAAGATTTATTTATTCAGGGAAAAAGATTTATTTTATATATACTGTAGCTGTCTTCAGATACACCAGAAGAGGGGATCGGATCTCTTTACAGATGGTTGTGAGCCACCATGTGGTTGCTGGGAATTGAACTCAGGACCTCTGGAAGAGCAGTCAGTGCTCTTAACCGCTAACCCATCTCTCCAGCCCTGGCCCAGGCATTTTAATAGTCTCAGAGTCATCGTTTCTGGGAATTAAGTGGATGGGAGGAAACTTGATTAGTTTTTACATCAGCCCCTATCTTTTGATGTCTTAATATGTAATTCAAATGAATTTACCATACTTTTTGTACTTGTACATTTCAGAATGACTGACTTTGGCTTCTGTAGCTTTAACTTGCCTGGGACTTTGGTTTTACCAAATAACATACGTGAGACATTGTAGACTGGAATCAGACGTGAGAGATTGCCAGCAGGTTTGGTTGTAGATTTGGGAGTGCGTGCGTGCATGTGTGCATGTGTGTGTTTGTGTTATTTAGTGAACCATACTTACCTCATGTAAATTTGTGTATAGTCATGCTTTCCTTAAGGTATTCAGATCTTTGCGTAGTTTCATTTTCTCATCTAGTAAAATTAGACAGTAGACTAGTTGGTTTGTAAAGTTCTTCTATGCTCTAATTTCTGTTGTTCTAAGTGAAAATACAGAAGGATCTATATATTTACATTTTCTGATAGCCTGTTTTATACTTTGGTTCTTTGTGTTTTATAAAAATAACTATTCAGGTGTGTACTCCCCCATGCTCTTGTTCACATGCACAGATGTTCATTACTTATGGAAGTTATTTTTTCCCCTTCCCTGCCTAGGCTGTTTGCTTGTCTGTTTTAGGGGTAGGGCTTTTGATTCATACCTTCTGGTTTTGGCATAGTGCTCTTTATGGAAGAAGACAGAGTTTGGTAAATAGGTAGCTGCTATGATGAGAGAACTCGAGTGTTTTTCTGTGTTGCTAATATGTGAAAGGGTGTAAAATAGTAAGGAAATATCCGTGTAAGTGAACTAACCAGCAGCCTGCGTGCTGTGGAGTAACGTTTTGCTCTGTTTTCATTTAGTACCAAGGATGATACTGACTTGGGCGCCTTGGCTGCGGAAATAGAAGGAGCTGGTGCTGCCAAGGAGCAGGAGCCTCAGAAGGGAAAGGGGAAGAAGAAAAAGGAGAAAAAGAAGCAAGACTTTGAGTATGTTTTAACGCATTCATATGTTTGTAGCTTGAGTTTTGCAGCCATCTAATGCTTCTAGTGCTTCAATCGTGTCTACTTCCCTTCTAGTGAGAACGACATTCTGAGAGAGCTGGAGGAGTTGTCTCTGGAAGCCCAAGGCATCGGAGCTGACAGAGATGCCGCTACAGTCAAGGTGAGGGAGAGCGTCCGTCCTGTCTCCGCCCTCTTTCTCTCCTGGTGATGTTTTGGGAGTTGCCTGCTTTGGAAACTGGGGTTGCAGATATGTTAATAGTTTCTATAAAATAGTTCGAAGGGAGGAACTAAGTTTTCAGGGAAAAAAAACCGGTATTTTTTTTAAACACTTGATTGACAGAAATACACTTTATTTAGAAATCTAGAGGCACTTAATGTATTGCCTGTTGATAAAATTGGTACACTTGGAGGCCATGATGGTGTCCCTACCTTCGATTTTCTATGTAGGTTTCATTATTTCAGGGCTCTTGGATTTTGAGGCGTATGGGGATTATGAGGCATAAAACCGGTGTCTTTTCTGTGGTTGGATTTTTTTTCCTATTTTAGATTTTTGGTTTATGTGTATGGTATTTTGCCTGCATATATGTACATGTGTCATGTGTGTGCCTGGTGCTTACAGAGGTCAGACAGACCTCTAGATCCTCTAGAGCTGGAGTGGTAGACGGTTGTGAGCAGCTGCATGTGATTGTAGGAACTGAGTCTGGGTCTTTTTCAGGGGCAATAATTGCTCCTAATACTAAGCTATCTCTCCAGACTCATACTTTAATATTCTTGTGAAACAAGACAACCATGTTTCCATAAAGGGTATTGATGTGTGCACTAAGTGAGATGCCCAACACTGAGGAGGCCCATTACGAATGATGGTCTGTTGACATTTCTAACAAGGGCTACTTTTTAGCCTACAGAAAACAATGAAGAAGAATCTGCCTCAAAACAAGATAAAAAGAAGAAAGGACAAAAAGGCAAGAAAACAAGTTTTGATGAGAATGATAGTGAAGAATTGGAAGATAAAGATTCAAAATCAAAAAAGCCTGCCAGACCTAACTCAGAGGTGCTCCTCTCTGGGAGTGAGGATGCAGATGATCCTAATAAACTTTCTAAAAAAGGTAAAAAAGCCCAGAAATCAACTAAAAAACGGGATGGGTCAGAAGAGGATGAAGACAATAGCAAAAGAAGTAAAGAACGTTCGAGAGTAAACTCCTCAGGTGAAAGTGGTGGTGAGTCTGATGAATTTTTGCAGTCCAGAAAAGGACAGAAAAAAAATCAGAAGAACAAGTCAGTTCCTACCATAGACAGTGGGAATGAGGACGATGACTCTTCCTTCAAAATTAAGACGGTGGCCCAGAAGAAGGCAGAAAAGAAAGAGCGTGAGAGGAAAAAGAGAGAAGAGGAGAAAGCAAAGTTGCGAAAGGTGAAAGAGAAAGAAGAGCTAGAGAAGGGCAGGAAGGAGCAGAGTAAGCAGAGGGAGCCTCAGAAGAGACCGGACGAGGAGGTGTTGGTGCTCAGAGGGACTCCTGATGCAGGTGCTGCCTCAGAAGAGAAAGGAGACATTGCTGCAACTCTGGAAGGTGGGTCATAGCCACAGAAGTCTCTGGTTCATGTTTAGTCTAAGTTGTGGTCATTGGCTGTGATATACTGTCTTATGACTTGTCCTCATGCACATGGGTGAGTGTCTGTGCGTGAGTGCGGGCGGGCGGGTGGGCAGGCGGGCGGGCAGGTTCCTCCCTGTTCATGCAGATATGGAGGCTGGAGGCCAATTCTGCTGTTGCTTTTCCATTTTACTTTTTTAAAAAATTATTTTTCTTTATTTTTTGAGATTATAAGGTTGCATCATTTCTCCATTGCTTTTCTGTATACCCCTCTTTGCTTTCTTTCAAATTAATGGCCTCGTTTTTCTTCGTGATTTGCTGTGAGGTTGGGTCCCCCAGGAATGCCAGGAACAATGTTCAGAAAGTCTCACCCAAATGACTGTCTAAGCAGGGGTTGAGTAAGAACAGTAACAGATAGGTACACTAAAGCCATTGCTTCAGCTCTGCACAGAGAAGCACAGGCCGCCATGCAATGCTGAGATGACAGGGCATGCGGAATAGCCTCTGTCTGACTCTCACGGAGTGCAGAGCTAGTGTTTCAGGGATGCTGGCTGCTCAGTGAGCAGTGCCCTCAGGTCTGGCTTTTATGTGACTGCTGGGGATGTGATCTGAATTCCTCATGCCTGCATGGCAAGCACTTTACCCACTAACCACACTACTTATTTATACATTAGAAATTTAATAAAGTTTTATTATGAATACTGGTTTTGCTGTTAATAAAGACTAAGTGGCCAAAGAAATTTCCCTCTTAAAATTCATACCAAATGTTAAGTAAATTCTGTAAAAAAAAAAAAAAATCCAGCTTAACTTTTGAAATATAAAAGTAAAAAGTGGGGGTTGGGGATTTAGCTCAGTGGTAGAGTGCTTGCCTAGGACGCGCAAGGCCCTGGGTTCGGTCCCCAGCTCTGGAAAAAAAAAAAAAAGATTTATAAAAAAAGTAAAAAGTGAATAAGAGACCTAAATTAGTTACATCACTTAAATGACAGGAAGTATGTTTTTGTTTCTCTTTAAAGAAAGCAAATTTGTTTCATTCACTTGTTTGTATGTGTGGGCATACATTTGCCACACCTTATGGGGAGAGGCCAGAGGATAGCTTTTAGGAATCTGCTCAAAGCTTACCATGTCAGCTTCAGGGATCAAACATGGGCTACCCACTTGGTAGCTGTCACCTTTACTTGCTGAGTCTTGTTACTGGGCCCCTCTTTTGTCTTTATTGGTAATTGAAATAAATCGATCAGTAATTGAAATTGATTGCTTTCTACTTTTGTTTGTATTTTTTTTTTTTTTTCTTTTTTTCAGAGTCGGGGACCGAACTGAGCTAAATCCCCAACCCCTTTTGTTTTGTTTTTGTTTTTGTTTTTTGTGACAGGGTTTCTCTGTGTAGTCTTCGCTGTATTAGAACTCACTCTGTAGGCCTCAAACTCACAAAGATCCACCTGCCTCTGCCTTCTGAGCTCTGGGATTAAAGGCGTGTACTGGTTGTTTTCTCTTAGAATAAATATATCTAAATGTCAGGCGATTTAGATTTCTAAAATAATAGTTTTTTCTTAGACTAGAAAGATTTTAGTAAAAAAATAGATTGACCACTGAAATAGTTTTTGACCACTGAAATTTTTATTCTCTGAATTTTGAGGAGAAACATTATCACAGGAGTGTCACAAATTTTATTTCTTCAGTGTTTTTGAAGTTATATTTTGTATTCTGTTCCCATACCCCCATATTCTAGGCATCACTTTTTTCATCCCTGTCCAACATAAATAAAATGGCTTCAGCACCTACGTGGGTTTGAGCAATCTGATTCTTTAGGATTTCAGACCTGTGCTATGATTACCAGACAGAGATCCTGAAACAGCATCTGCTGCCTTTTTACTGCTGACAGAGTCTGTGTTCATCAGGATGACTCAGGCCGACATTAGTACTGGCAGATGCCCCACGGGTCAACTGTGATGTCCGATGAGCTGTCCTAGGCACAGGGTCTCGGGACACTGATCCACGACGCTCTGAGAATGGGTGGCAGAGGCCAAGGTGGTCTTTGAATTCTGGCTGCTAGCATGTGTTTGCTGCCATAGAAATCAAGTTGAGTGCTTTGCCTTTATTTTTTGGGCAGATGACAATGAAGGAGACAAAAAGAAAAAAGATAAGAAGAAAAAGAAAACAGAAAAAGATGAAAAAGAAAAAGAGAAGAAGAAAGGCCCAAGCAAATCCACTGTTAAAGCTATCCAGGAAGCTTTGGCTAAGCTCAGAGAGGAGGAGGAGAGACAGAAGAGAGAGGAGGAGGAAAGGATTAAGCGGCTTGAAGAACTAGAAGCCAAACGAAAAGAAGAGGTATGTTTTTCATGAAGTTGTAAACACTGATCATGAGTTTACCTGAGGTCCGTTCTCTGTGAGGTCTGCATATTTGTATGGGCATCCTAGTTACACTGCGTGCTCTGATCACACAGTGAGATGGAAGAGGTACACGAAACCTTCCTCATCCCCCCAAGGACAGACCCAAGTTGCTTGTGTGTTAACTGCCAATAACATGCCCTAATATTTCTTTAAGAATAATGTATAATATTTAAATATTTTCAGTGGTAATCTCCCAGCATATTTTGCATGCATTTTTAAGACCTTTCAAGCTTGTGTTGTTTATTTTAAACTTTATGGTTCATTTAGCTAATGTAATTTTTTATGTGCCATGTACTCTTGTTTAGGAACGATTAGAACAAGAAAAAAGAGAAAGGAAAAAGCAAAAAGAAAAAGAAAGAAAAGAACGGTTAAAAAAAGAAGGAAAACTGTTAACTAAGTCCCAGAGAGAAGCCAGAGCCAGAGCTGAAGTGACCCTGAGACACCTCCAAGCTCAGGGTAAGTAGTGGCCTCGCTAGCTGAACTGTGAGTGCAGCTTCCCTCAGGACTTAGATCCCTGATGCAGGAGCATCAGTTCACTGGTGTGGGATAGAGTCTGGAAAAGCCATGTGAAAACACAGAGAGCAGGTGCGATGCCATGGTTGAGGAGAATGCTTTCTATGCTGTGATGGAAATTGTGTGCAGATAATGGATTTCTGTGAAATTTGCCCTCCCTCCGACACACAGAGTAAAAGTAAAAGTGAGATCTTTTAACCAGTTGTACCGATTACTAACCTCTTTCCATGTTTGTTTTATACCCCTTATTCTTATGACTACTGTTTTCTTCCCTGGGGTTGTTTGAACTAAGTTACAGACACTTAGTTTTTACTTTTTCTCCCAGATTATTTATAGATGTAGAAAATAAGAGTATTTTGCTTAGCATTAGTAGAATATATATTATCACTAACAATACTGGGGTTTTTCAAGAAGTTTTTTGTAGGTGCTTGCATGTCTATGCACGTGGGGTCAGAGGTCGGCACTGAGTCTCTTAATTGCTTCTCTACCTTATGTTTTTGAGACAGGATCTTTGGCTAAACGTGGAGCACAGCACTTGTCTAGGGTCTGCCTGCCCACAGCCTCCCAGTGCTGGGGTCACAGGTGTGCTCGGCTGCTGCTCCAGGCAGTTTTGGTTGCTTGCTTTTTAGTGTAAGTGCTGGATGCCTTAGCACATCCTCATGATTGCCCTGCAGGCGTTTACAGCCCTTGAATTACTTTTTTATTTATTTCTGATTTCTTTGTGATCTTATAAATGGCTTGGTTTGAATCTGGATTCAGATATGAGCAACAGATTGCATGTGGTTGATAGGTTTGTACTACCACCCACCTCCATGCTGATGTACCATGTAGTTACTGACCGTGCTGGAGAGTTCACTAGAATTTCTCAAATTCTGAGTTTGTAGAATTACACTCTCCTGGTGTTGATAAACAGTGTGCTTTTGTATTCTGTAATTTCTTAGATCCCACAGCCTGGCTGTTTGTTAGTGGTGCTGTGATTCCTCACATCAGCCTGGACAGAGTAGGGTTTTCTGATGTGTAGCAATGTCAGGTTTGAAGAACAGCCCTGTTTATTGTAAAACAAAGCATAATAAAACCAAACCTTTCAGTAACAGCTCTGATGTCCAGTAGTCAGTCGCCACCTTTTATTCAGTATTCTTTAGGAATTACAACATTGGTAATAATTAATTTTGCCTTTTGTTCTACATTGAATTAGCCAAACTATCTAAATAAAAACTTCCCCCAAAACACAGCTTTCTTACAGAAATGTCAAGATAAATGTTTACTTCTTTTCCTCTCATAAGGTTTCAAAATAATCAGTTGGTGTGTGACAACTTTAAAAGGTTTAATCCTGGTTTTTGTTTTTGTGAATATATATAGTGGAAATTACTGATTTTTACCTCTTGAAGTGAAGTGACAGTCAATTGTATCATCTTTCCTAATGAGTCCATGGGACTGACTGACTCACATGACCCAGGATTAGTTGATTTCTTCCTTCTAGGTTCACCCATGTCTTTGTTGTAGATCTGGAATCAGCCATTTGTCCATAGCCTTGCTTCCTATCCTGATGGATGGTGTTTAAAGATGACAAATTGGTCATATAATTGTGTTACTAAATGATAAGACCTAAGATAGTGGCTTTGCTCCATTGAGAAGACTTACTTTCTGGGTCTTCCCTTAATTTCCTCCTTATATTCCTTAAACTTTCATGTAGTCATGTAAGGGACTTAGAATTATATCAGGGACTTTATACTGTGTAACAGATGCTGTGGTGACCTTTGACATTAATTTTTGCATCCCATCATCATAGAAAATGCTGATGCACTGAGCTGAAGCAGTTTGCTCAACAGACAGAAACCTAATTTGTTTTCTGTGTTTGTATGTTTGTACGTAGATTTCAGAAAATTTATTAATTGGGGATATACCCTAAAAATCAGTGGTGTTAGAGAATACAGTTGTGTATAGTTAGTGCCCAAGCAGATCTTAAAAGCCACTGGTGATGAAAGGCTCTTAGTATTTGAATGGAACAAGAAGAATATCATTTCTAGGCTCAGAAATGCTGTTTTATGGAGTAGCTAGAGATGTAATTAGATGAAAATTAAAATTTTAAATTATTTACTATCAGTCTTTATTAGTCTTTAGAACCTGCTTGAAAGAGATTGTTTCTCAAGAGGCAACTCTGACCCTTGCTCTCTTTCTCAGTCTTTAATACTGCCCCGTGCCTGACAACTTCTGGTTCCACTTATTTCCACATGGTCTAGTACAGAAAGTTTTCATTCTCAGCTTGTAAAAGGCTGTCCACAGCCAAATGATGGGAATGCTCAGCAGAGGATCCTCTAGTATTGTCTGCTCTAGCTTTGAAAGGTACCGCATTACATGGAGCTAAGTTATCACATCCATTACCTAGAGCAGTGTGAAGCTTACTCAGTAAACCCAGGATGTACTGTTGGATAGGATATGTGCGGGGGTTTTCTGATAATATCTGTGGAAATTGCTGGAGGTTTTCAGTCACCTTGGAGAACTTGAGTGTGATGTCTTGATTTTGTAGCTCAGTATAACAGTTGGTGTTGATGACAAGCCTAGTGTTTTAATAACCCTGTTGAATAAGTCTGGCGTAGTAATCTGCCTGCCTAAGTTTTCTCCTTTGGTTTAAGCTGTTTGCCTGCTGGGTATGGGCAGCTAGGCCAGGAAGTTGCACTGTCTACTTTACATAACCTTTCTTTGGCTTACTTAAAATGTTACCATAGTTTTAACACTGATCTTTGCAATTCTCGCCTTTATCATTACCTACCTACACACACACACACACACACACACACACACACACACACACACACACACACACACACACACACACACCCTACCCCTCCCTATACTTTAAAGTTAAAAACATTCTGAGCCTTATTTTTTATTTTATTCAAAATCCATACCATCCTGCCACTGTCTGTATTATAAAGCTTGTGATCAGATTGAATGCCTGTGTTAGCTGAAAGGTGTCTGAGTATCTGAAAGGTGTCTGAGCATGTTGTAGGAGTAGAGAAGAGGGTTGGAATATGCAGCCATTCATTTGTAGGTCTGTACCAGTAACTAAAGTGAGAAGAGTATATGCCCTCATATAGGAATGTTACACATCAGACACGGTTTGCTCTAGTGTCTCAACAATACTTCTTCCTTTATTTGAGAGAAAACATTAAAGTAATAAAAATGATAACCATGAATTCAAACAGAAATAGATTACTGACTTGAAATTAGCAGTTTTTACTTCGGATTAGTCGCTGTATTGAAAGTCACTGTATTGAATCTCACTTGGCATTGCGTTTTTAAAAAAGTAGTGCAGCAGATTCTTACTCATAGCAATGCAGATTGATAAGAAAGCCCAGAACATAAGTTATTTCAGTGAAGAGGAGGTTAACCAGGAAATAAACATAATTTTGAACATGGTAAAAGGGAACTCATACACAGAGATGACAGTGGGGACTGTTGGCAGAGACGTCCCCACACCTGTGGGGTCTGGACATTGAGTTCCCCCAGTGTCCCTGGCAGTATCGGTCTCTGCAGAGTAGTTTAACCATGCGTATAAAGAAAGGACCACTAGAAGGCTTCATTCACTTTGTCAGAGGCCAAGGAAGTGTGTATTGTGGAATGTTCACTGAAAATAGTGTCCTTTGCGCTTGCTTCTCAGCAGTTCTAAGCTAGCAGAAGGCACAGATGCATTATAACTGTTGTAAATTACCACAAACTACCTGAAAACAACACATTTTATAGCTTACAGTTGTGTGACCGAAAGGCAGGGCTGGACCTGAGGTATTGGCAGGACTGTGTTTGTAAAGTGTCTGCAAGACCATTCTGTGCCATCCACATTCTGTGGTCAAGAGTGCCCTTCGTCTTCAAAGCCACCAACAAAAGCTAAGTCTCCGTTTAGCCACCTTTCCCTCTGATCCCAGACTCTACTGGAAAAGGCTCTTTACTAAATCATGAAGAATTGCATAATAGAGTCGGGTCTGTCCAGATACCTAGAATAATTTCCACATTCCACTCATATACTTAAGTCATGTCACGGAGTGTCATCTTCATTGTCTGTCTGCTGTTCCTTCTCCACATTTCTATCTGGAGTGAAATTTAGGACATTAGCATCTTTATGAAGATCCTTGGTGTACCTTCCACAGTTAAAATGTGGTTTTGTTTTCTTTGTGAGTTCTTTCAAGCTTTAGTGTTTTGTGGGTGTTATGTTTTATCCTATCTTTCAAGGATCACAATCTCTTGGTGACTGGAGGTGAATTGTACATTACTCCACATTGCTATATCTGGTTATAGTTGCCTGTCACTTGAGTCCTCTAGTTGGGGGTTGGGGAAAACAGATTTATCTGAAGTACAATCAAGAGACAGGTGGCGGTAAACTTTATATTACTAAGGATGTGTTTGAAAAAGTAGATACTGAAATAGATCCCGCGTTTCTCTTTCTGACATCCCTGTGAGAGTTTTAGAGACAAATAAAGGCCATCTTTTGTCAGTTGTGGCCTCTCTGCACTTTGCTTCAGTAATTCACAGCCTAATGGGGAAGGTGTCTGGTCCTTTGCAGGATGAGAGGGGAAGAGTCCCCGAATCGCCCTTCAGCTGTAAAATTTTAAAAAGTTTTCTTCGTTTTTGAAATGAATACATTATTGTGTAACATTATGTGAAATTAGAATAGTATTCCTATTTGTTTGCTTAATAGTGGCCAGGGTTGCTGAGTAAGGGATCTCCAATATCAGAAAAGTTTAAGGAACCTCACTTTTTTCGCTGACAGGTTTTTTTTTTTTTCTCTGTACTTTGCCTGAGTGACACTAGTGTCACAGAGCTGGAAACCATAAGAGACCACCTGAGTTCTGTGGGGTTGTAATTAGCTGACTCCTTGTCCCCGTCTGCCTTGTGGTCAGTCGGTTTGGGTCTCAGGCCCAGGTAAAAAGGGAGGGCTACTTTCATAGACAAAAGGCCAGTCTTCTCCTGCAGACCTGTACTTTCACAGGTAGGGAACATCCCAGGTCTTTTGCATTCTTGGAATTCCTGATATTGTCTTAACAGCCTCAGGTTGCTCACAAGGCTAGCCTCAGACCTGTGCTCTACTATGATGTACTGCTGCTGCTCAACTACTATGATGAAACTTCTCTCCTTAGGACAGCTGGGCTGTGTGTAGTATAACCTAACGACTTGTTAATGCCAAAGATTCCACATCAGCATGGCCACACTAACTAACGACGGGACGGTAATGATGCAAGGTAGTCATAAGATAATCATAAGAACAGACGGCTCTAATGCCTTTGGGAACAGAGGCATGGCTGCCAATTCCTGGAACAGTCAGTACAGAACCAGTTGTAGTTAAGGATGGGGGGGAGGGGGGCAGTCCTTGAAACAGATCTAATCATAAACAGGAATGAGCTTAGTTTGCCTTTACTATAAGATACCTTTCAAGTCTAGAATAAAGGCAGGCTGGTTCACCAAAGACCTGGACTTCTGAGTTTCTCAGGTGCCAGATGAAATACTCCCTTAAGTATTGTACAGAGGAGACAGTACATTTCTCTTTACCCTGTTTATTCAAAGAGGAAGGCTTACATAGATAAGGAACCTCTTATGTTTA
The DNA here is from genome assembly GCF_011064425.1 of Rattus rattus. Classification (NCBI taxonomy): domain Eukaryota; kingdom Metazoa; phylum Chordata; class Mammalia; order Rodentia; family Muridae; genus Rattus; species Rattus rattus. The sequence continues at coordinate 114,219,167 of NC_046157.1, forward strand.
AAAAATAAAAGAGGGGGTGAATAAGTGTCCATACTTTATGACTTAAGAGCTGGTTCTCGAAAATGATCAATAAAATATACAAGCCATTCACTAAGAAAAACAAACTATTTAAAACTAGTGCCAGTAGTGACATGGAGGGTATTCTGTGAACAAGTATATGCCTTTATATTCAAAAATGCAATGCAATAAACAACCTTTAAAAGGTACAAAACTACCCAAATCCACAAATACATCACTTATAGTTTTAGTTAGGGTTTTACTGCTGTGAAGAGACACCATGACCATGACAGTTTTTATAAAGGACAACATTTAATCGGGACTGCCTTACAGGTTCAGAATTTAAGTCCAGAATCATCATGGCAGGAAACATGACAGAGTGCTGGCAGACAGAGTTCTGGAGAAGGAGCTGAGAGCTCTTTGATCCCAAGGTAGCAGAAGGAGTGCAGTGCCACACTGGGCAGAGCCTGAGCACAGGAGACCTCAGCCTGCCTCAGCAGCTGCGTACTTCCTCCAGCAAGGCCACACCTCCAAACGTGCTGCCTCTTTGACCAGCCTTCCAGCCCAGGCGGCAGGGTGGGGGCTGTTATCTGTTTAAACCACCACGCAGTTCTTTGTTTATTTAAATTTTACTAAGTTAATTTCTAACAATAACAACAGCAAAAGGCCCAATTTTGTCACCATGTACTTTACAAATGATTAAGGAATAAATTAGACCAATTATACATCATATGTATTCTTGAAATAACATGTTATTTTGAGAACACTGTGACATACTGAGACAAAGACACTTCAAAAGAGGATATGAAGACTGCAGATGCTCTAGGCTGATCGGAGACTTGTGTCTGTCCTTTAGCCTCAGCGTCTTTAAGTATTGTCTTTACAGATGTGAGCTATAATACCTGGCCATTTACAGACATAAATGAGAAAATTATCAACAGAAATTTGACAAAGTAACACACATACATACTCACACATACTCCCCAGATAGATAGATAGATAGATAGATAGATAGATAGATGGAAATTTACAAATACATATATTGATGACTATAGATTTACATAGGTATTTACATATACATAAGGATAATTTCATAAATTGGGTATAATCCTGGGAATGTAAGGCTGACTGAATGTTTTAAAATCAATCACTATCTTCTCATTTTAGCAATCTAAAGAATAAAAATTATATGATCATATCAGTGAATTCAGAAAAAACATTTGAGTGAGTTGTCATTCAGTATGACATTTACAAATTGAACTTCCTGGTCTGACATTTTAAGATATCAGTCTCCTTCTACTACAACCCCCTCAAAAGGCACAGCTGTTAAATTAGTGGTGAAAGCCGAAAAAGAAACCTTAACAGTGGGTGGGAAAGATGGCTCAGTGGATGAAGACAGTTGCTGCCAAACCTCTTACCTTGAGTTTGATCTCTGAGACCCACGTGACAGAAGGAAAAGAACAGACTCTTGCAAACTGCCTCTGATTCACTTCCAAATATATGACTGTGTGCGCACGGACATACAACTAATGTCATTTTTAAAATTGAATTGAAAGAAACCCTTACGTTATGGAAAAGGCAGGGCAGTCTTTGCTCACCATACTCATTCAGTGCTGTGCTGTAATGTCCTGAGGTATGGAATTGGGCAGACTGCAGAGGCCATGAAGTCATCTATGCAGGCTGTGGTCATCAACATAGAAGAATGCTGTGGCATCTCTTCACTAAGACAGGCAGCTAAGGATGAGCCTGCCAAGGCTGTGAGCAGCAGACAGCAGATCAGTGTGCAAGCATCAGTTGTCTTTTCATGCTGTTACTTGCTGTGCAAAAACAAAAACAAAAATTAGAGCAGTAACATTTATTAAACCAATACAAAAAAGAAAGTGAAAGAATTATAAATCATAAACTTAGTGTACCTAAATCTGAGAATTATAAAACAGCCCAGAATAAATCAAAATAAGGACTGTTCAAAACATACTGTTAACGCCAAAACTCAAGACTGTGAAGCTTTCCCTTATTTGGGTTAATTTACCTGTGGATTCAGTGGGATCTCAATTGAAATCACAGGAGGACACTTTATGGTGCTCTTACAGTTACCTGTTTCTAAAATGCAGATGTGAAAAGACTGACTTAGAATAGCCAAAATGACTGCTTTAGAACCTTTTTAGGTTTATTTAAGCTGGGCACAGTGTGGACATGTTTAATCTAGCACTTGTGAGGCAAATGATCACTGAATTCAAAGCTAAACTGCTCCTCATAGTGAGTTCCAGGACAGCCAGAGCTACAGAATAAGACCCTATCTTGGGGAGAACACGCACACACACACACACACACACACACACACACACACACACACACACACACACATTAGGTTCATTTATCATGTGTATGAGTGTTGTTGACTGCATATATGTAAATGTACATGTGTAGTACCTGGTGCCCACAGAGGTCAGGAGAAGGTATCGGGTCCTTTGGAACTAGTTATGGATGGTTATGAGTGGCCAGATCCCAGTCCTCTGCAAGAACAGCAAGTTCTCATAACCACTGAGCCTCTCTCCAGTCCTGCCAAAAATGCTTTTGAGAAAAGTAATTTTAAGTACCTGATAGGGGTTGGGGATTTAGCTCAGCGGTAGAGCGCTTGCCTAAAGGCCCTGGGTTCGGTCCTCAGCTCCGAAAGAAAAGAAAAGAAAAAAGAATACCTACAAAGTACCTGATAGCAGATTTACTCTAAGTAAAAATGTTAAATGTACTCTAAAGCCCCAAGGATCAGTGTAGTGTTATATTGGCGAGTGGGTAGACAAGTCGATTAGCAGAGCAGCATCTGCACATGATAAAGTGAATTTCTTTTCCTTTATAGAGGAAAATTCAGTGGATGCAATACATGCAGACTTATTAACAAATGTTACTTAAATGATTGACTGTTCCTGACATTTCCTACTTTCTATCTAAATATTAATTCAAAGTAGGACTTAGTTCTAAATATTATATGTCAAAAACTTTTAGAGAAAAATAGGAGAAAATGTGTTAAGCAAAGAGTTTTCAGAAATGTCTCTAAACATATAATTCAGGACCTGGCAAGGTGGCTCAGTGAGTAAAGGAGCCTGATAACCAAACCTGATAACCTGAGGTCAGCCCCTGAAACCCACATGGTGGGAGAGAACTGACTTTGACAGGTTGTCATTTGACCTTCATGTGTGTCCTGTGACAATGTGGATGCCTACATATACATAAATGTAATATGAATGGAAACCACAAAGGAAGGAGAATTCACAAACATTTTATTTCATATTTTATAAATACTATCAGAGGGTTATAAAAACCTCTTATTCAGCAGTTGGAAACCTAGCAACTCTATATAAAAGCATATAGCATATAAAAGGTTTGAATGGCCACTTGAACAGTAAACTGTAAACTTGAGAAGAATACTAAGTCTAAAAGTCCACTTTTAAAGAACAACGGACAGTTTTTTTTTTGTTGTTGTTTTTTTGTTTTTTCTTTTTCCTTTTTCTTTTTTTTTGGAGCTGGGGACCGGCAAGCACTCTACCACTGAGCCAAATCCCCAACCCCCAACGGACAGTTTTGAACAAAATTAAACACATAACTTCTGTATCATTCAAGAGATAACTAGTAAAGAAGCCTGTGTGAAAATATTCACATCTGCTTTCTTCATAATTACTCTGGAATTGGTCAGAAGCTCTTCAACTATTATGGGTTATAGGTCAGCAATTCCAGATGAAATGTCGTGCCAGGTTTGGTGGCAGTCCCTTCTTAACCCTAGCACTTTTGAGCAGAGGTGGTTGATCTTTGTGAATTCAAGGCTAGCCTAGGCTATGCAACGTGACCATGTCTAAAATAAAACAAGCACGGATGAAGGACTGATGGTTCCCATAGCCCTTTTGATGGCAAAGGCGCTTGATTAGCACTGTAGAAAGGCTGAGCAGTGTGGTTAGGGAACCTAGACTAAGGCAGCTTGGCTGCTGGGATAATGCATGGAGCCAGAGCCACACTGCTGCTTCAGCGCCGTGGTGTTGGCAAGGGCTCAGTGTGCATACATGGGAATATGCAGGCGCCTTGGGAAGAAGCCAGAGGCTTCTCTCCACATGTCCTTTTGTGTTTGAGGATGCGTATCTTTGCATAAAATGTTGTCCTTTAAACTACTTTACTGTTTTAGAAGTGTTGAGATGGAGCGGAGTCTCACCATGTAGCCCACATTGATCTACAATCTTAATAAGGTGGTCTTCCTGCCTTACCCTCCCACAGTGCTGGGATTATAAGTGTGTTCTACTGTGCCTCATTTCAAATTCTCTCTCTCCAAAACCAAGTAAACCATTTAACAGTATAAACCTTAAGTTTTTCTCTTTATCCCCCTATTGCTTAGGTGTTGAAGTGCCATCAAAAGACTCGTTGCCAAAGAAGAGGCCAGTGTATGAAGATAAGAAGAAGAAGAAAACACCACAGCAGCTGGAGAGTAAAGAAGGTCTGTGCATCAATAACCTTGGCCCTAGGCAGGGCCACATGTGTCTTTCCCCATAGCTTCCAACACAAAGCACCATCGTGTGAGCATGCATGTATATAGGATGGTAGGGACAGCCCAGGACCCTGTAGAGCCAAAGGGGCTCTAGTTCTTGGTTTCCTCCCCAGCCCCCAGAACAGCATTTTCCTACTTTAGTCATTTTCATGTGATTCAAATGAGAGGCAACAGAGAAAGTACTTTCGGTGTTAGAGAAGAGGGCTCAGTAGCTAAGAGTGCTTGTTGCTCAGTCATGAGGACCATGAGGATCCTAGCACCCAGGTAAAAAGAGGATAAGTCTTCAAAAAATACTTCAGATTGAAATGTCTGCATTTTATTCCATGAGTAGGTACTGTTACATCTAAAGAACAGAATATAAATTATTTTTCTTCTGGCCCTGTGATTTTTGTATTATGCTTGAGCAGAAAGTGATTTTCTATATAAGAAGTATCAAATGTATCAAGGATTCTCACTATGCTGAATAGGATATGTGAAGAGAAATTACAGACTGCAAAATGTAGCTAATAGCTCTTCTCTCTTACTCCCCTCTTACTCTTTGTTCTTCTCTGCTCTTGCCCCCTTCCCCACCCCACCCCCATTTGCCCATGGCCGGCCGCCTTTCTGCTCCTCTTCTCTTCTCTCATTAAACCTCTCCACATGGGGGAAAATGTGGCTAACATCCTTTCTGCTCCTATTTAGCACTTGAGACTGTGGAAGTCAGTGCCCCTGTGGAAGTTGTGGACCAAGGAGTACCAGAAAAGGAGGAGACACAGCCTTCTGTTGACGCAGGCCAGTACCTCAGGGTTTCATTGTTAGCTAGTGTTCATGATGCAGAAGTAGTTTGGAGCCAGATGAGTTGCAGACTTGAATGTTTCTTCTGGTCTTCTTTTTAGCCCATCTCTTCGTTTCCCCTGGGAAAGTAGCCAGGTGATACTTGAATCCACTTTGTTCTTTGTTAGTAGTGTCAGTAAAGCACCTGCTAGAGACACTGAACGGTTTCAGAATTTCTTTGTTCTTACTATGGGTCAAAAAAATCTCTGAGCCTAAAGTTTTTAACTGTATGGTTTGAAAGCAAATTGGAAATATCTTTAGGTAGAACATTTTTAAGAACCATAAAACATACACTTAGAAGCTTTAGCAGTTTCCTCCCTCCCACTTACTAATCTAAGTGTGTTCAGCTTATTCGTGTGTATGTGATGCACTGTACATATGTATACACAGCCTGCAAAGGCTGGCAACAATTTTTGGCTTTTCTTTTTTTATTTCAGCATTGTTCTAAAAAGTTAAGTCTGATAAGAGTAAGAAGAAAATACTGTGTCGTGTGTGAGTTGAAAGCTTTAAAGAACTGAGTCTGTTTATTCTTCCTTTAAAATTCTAAATATTTTGTTGTTGAGGTTTTTAGTTTAGTTTATTTAAATATAAGATCTGGTTTTAAATTAATATGGCCTATTGGATTAAAACAGTGAAATGTCAAGTCATAGTAACTTACAGCCTGTGAGGTTGTTGGAAAGACAGTTCCAAAGAAAACTGTCAGAAAGTGTCCCATAACTGGATCGTGTCTTTTGTAAAGTGAGTGACATTACTCTTCATGCCCTCTGGGTCTCACATAGCATCTTGTACTTACAGAGGAAGACGAAGAAACTGAAGATGCTGGGCTCGATGACTGGGAAGCTATGGCCAGTGATGAGGAGAGAGAAAAAGGTAACTTGTGAGTACATCAGCGTGCCCACTGCCCACACACGTGTGTTCCTGAGTCACACACATAAGCAGCTTCAGTGCTGTTCTGAGCCGTCCATGCTGTTGACTTGCCATGGGTCCTGGAATGTTGTTGCCTCAATTCTTAATGCTGGGTGGTAGTCCTCACTAATACCGACGAATACATGGTATTTATGATAAACAAAGTGTAGGGTGATGCTGTAATTACTGTAATTTCACTTTTCCTTTTAGTCTCGGTTCTTTTGATATAAATCTATGATGTTAACTTTTATTTTAAAATCAATTTGGTTTTCCTCAAAGAAGGAAATATGATTCACATAGAAGTAGAAGAAAACCCTGAGGAAGAGGAGGAGGAAGAAGAGGATGAAGATGAAGAAGACAGTGAAGATGAGGAAGACGAAGGGGACAGTGAGGGCAGCGATGGGGACGAGGAGGACTACAAGCTATCGGACGAGAAGGACTTGGGGAAAGCTGGAGACACGAAGCCCAACAAAGACGCTAGCTCAGACTCCGAGTATGACTCTGATGACGATCGGACTAAAGAAGAGCGGGCGTACGACAAAGCAAAACGGAGAATTGAGGTATTTGTTTCATGCTGTCTTTGCTGTCTTCCACAGCCCTTTGTGCTCATTAGATTGTGTGGCCAAAGGTTTCCAGTCAGTGCTTTAAGCAAATACTAACATGACTAGTATCTCTCCAGTTTTTGTAATGTTGGATTAAGCTAGGCTTTTGACAGTGTTCTAAACCAGGAGCTTCCCTTTCTTCATAGATAGGATGGGGCCAGCGCCATCAGAGTGTTTTCATATATATCAGATATCAATATCCTGTTGGGTGTTGACTTATAGATGTGTGACATATTGAACATTGATCTTTCAAGGGGCAGATGCTTTCTTGCCTTGCGTGTCAACTGGTTGGTTTAAGCACCTGACCTTAGTTTTTGAAATCTGGAGTGCTGATGAAGCTTCTTTGCTTATTTTTTTCTTTTTGTCTAGTTTTTATTTTCTCATTCCTTTGAAGGCAGGGTTGCTGGTGGTTAGGCCAGCTTTGACTCTCTATTCCTCTACATCTGTCTACATCTGTCTCCTGAGTGCTGGGATTGCGAGCGTACGCCGGCTGTCACAGACCGGTGAAGCCCCTAGTTAGTAAAGTGTATGTGCTGACTTAGCTGTTTACACTTTTCCTGTTTAACACCATCAGCTTCAAGAGACATTTTAAAATTTCTGTCAGTTAAATTTAAAATAATACTTTAAAATGTAGTTGAGGGACTGAAGATGTGACTCTGGTAAAGTGCATGTAGGATGGACTCCCATTCCTGCTCCCTGTGTGAAATCCGGGCTCAGTGGCTCATGCCTGTGGCTCAGTGCTCAATTGGTAGAGCTCACTGGTCAGGCAGCCAGGCACTAGGGAAGTTGAGGCAGGAGGATCAGACATTCCAGGTCGCCTTCACTACATAGTGAGTTTGTCTTGTGTAGTCGGCTAACCAAGGCTGGGGCTATATGTTAAGAGAGTGGAGAAGGGTGCACAGGGAGGGTTTGGAGCAGAATTTAATTTGTGATCCCCCTTCTAGAAACGACGGCTTGAACATGGTAAAAATGTAAATACAGAAAAGCTAAGAGCCCCTATCATCTGTGTGCTTGGACATGTAGACACAGGGAAGACAAAAATTCTAGATAAGGTAAGAAAATACGTGTATTAATATTCCGTGAATAACAGTGGTGCCTCTGCGGCAGGGCGGTCAGTAATTCTGTAAATGAATAAAGGTGACTGGGGAGGAGGCACAGGTGTCTCTGCTCGAAGAGCTTTAGTCTGGGGTCACTAATAAGCCTCGCTGTCTGTAAACAATGAGTCTCATACCAAAACACCCATCTCATTTTGCTGTCTTCTCACAGCTCCGCCACACTCATGTACAAGATGGTGAAGCAGGTGGCATCACACAGCAGATTGGTGCCACAAATGTTCCTCTCGAAGCTATTAATGAACAAACTAAAATGATTAAAAATGTAAGTCACCTTATATGTTATTTGTCTTGTTGACGTAAGAAACACCTCTCACCTCAAAAGGCAATTATTAGTGAGCATGGCCCAGGAACACAGATTCAGATTACCGTGAATTTCAGGTTCCAACATGGTAGCAATTTTATGAAGTTTTTATAGTAATAGAACAGGGTGATAAAGCAATATGCATTTCAGATATGTTGGTAGAAAATGCCAATATGAGAAACTCTTCTGTAAGCCCCAGGCGCGGGCACACGCACCTGCCAAGTGAGCTTTTGCAGATGATGCAGATGACTGTTCTACTCTGCCATTGAATCAGACTGATTTAAACTACTGCAGACTTACATACAACTTCAGCAAAAATGATTTCCTTTTTTCCCTTAAAACTTATTTTTATGTGTGTGGCAGTCTATGGGAGGAGGCTCTAAAGGAGGGTAACTGGGTTCTCTGGAGCTGGTGTTAACCGGTGGTTGTGAGTTACTTGATGTACCTACTGGAATAAAACTTGGATCCTCTAAGACGTACTGAACCATCTTCAGTCTCTACAAAACTTGGATATTAAAGAGAATATTAAACATTTTGCTGTTTGACTCTGTTTTAAGATTATTCCTTCGGAAAAAGGAAGTAACAGTGTTTTCAAGTTTTGGGTAAATTGTTCTGTAAAGAAGCTTTCATTGTTTGACTGCCCTTAAACTCTGCATCTTTCTCTACCATTTCTAGTTTGACAGAGAGAATGTCCGCATTCCAGGGATGCTGATTATTGACACTCCTGGACATGAGTCTTTCAGGTAAGACCAGTTTACTCAACTCACTGAACATTGGGGTTCAGTCATTAACTTTGAATAGTTCCTTGGTATCTACAGTATCATAATTAATCTTTTGATCATCATTGGTTTTATAATGTTTTATGTGATTTCTTGGTGTCTATAGAGGACAAGTTTTATAATTGGAAAGAGCATCATTTCTGTGTAAGAAAGAACTTCTTCATGAATTCCTGTTCTAATTTCTACAGACTGTTACAATGGGAATAATGTTTTCATTTCACTACATTCACACACACACACACACACACACACACACAAACTTGTGGCATTAGCTTATCCCAGGAGGCTCAGTTTTTGTATGTTAGGTGAGTGTCAGGCAAGTTAGAGATAATGGGATCCCTAATACACAGCTGCCTGCACTTCTGCATGCCCTGCACGTTCCCGGTACACCTGAGCTTCCGGGACAGCTGAGGAAGGTCACGTTCATGCCAGCTACAGCCAGAATCCCCTTCTTGTTACCCGAGACAGTGTGTGTAACACCTGTTCACACAGAACTCGAACTGCCCTCGAGTTTTCAATTGAGTCCCCTTTCCTCCTCTACCTGACAGTAGACACTTTCTAGTTAAACATCTTAAAAGTCTGAAATTCAAGAACCAGATCTGTTCTTAGAAGGGTTTGGATCTGGATTTTTGGGTCAAAGATGGCAGTCCTGTGTATCTATCCTAGAGGTGATGCTGTGCACATGTGGGGGATTGTGTGGTCTGCATTGCAGATGCAGTGCTGTTCTATGGAGACCCTATCACTGTAATTTTGCTATCCGTGCCGCTCATGACCAGTCAGTCCCTGCAGAACCAGAGACTGCACTTGTTTTCTTCTCTCTCTTTAGGCTTTACAAAGAAATTAAACCTTTAAATTTAGGAAATATACTAAAAAATTTTCCACTTACTAACAGTTCTTTTTTTTTTTCCTCTGACAGTAACCTGAGAAACAGAGGAAGCTCTCTCTGTGATATTGCCATTTTAGTTGTTGACATTATGCATGGTTTAGAGCCCCAGACAATTGAATCAATCAACATTCTCAAATCCAAAAAATGTCCCTTTATTGTTGCACTTAATAAGGTAAGTGCTCATCTGAAAATACCTTTTTTCTACAATCTGTTTTTATTAAAGCGTGTGTCCTTGTGTGAATTTGTATGCCTGTGAATGCTGGTCTCCAAGGGGTCTGGACTCCCATAGTGCTTGTGAGTGGCCCACATGGCTGCTGGGAACAGAGCGTACATACGTACGTACGTATGTATGTATGTATGTATGTATGTATGTATGTATGTATGTGCCCACTAATATTTTTAATCAGAGAACTATTTGTAGCCAATGGACTAAGCCTAGATACCCATTAGTAGGCAAATGGATAGAGAGAGTATACCTTATGTGCAAAATGGAATATTCATTAATAAGGAGGCGTGACCTAGGGATGTGATTTGATGCTAGAATGCTGTGCAACATAACGAGGCTGAGTTTAGTCAGTGTGGAGGACAGCCACTCTGCCAGTCACCTGAAGAGTGACAAGCTGTCACAGTGGGAATGGATAGAGCTGAGCACCATCCTGTTAGGAGCCAGATTCACAGGAGTGCTACTTTTTTTTTCTCATAAATAGATTCTTGATTTAATTTTTAGAAGGCCAAAATAGGAGGAACTATATAGGAAGAAGAACAGAATCAGGAGAGAGCAGAGACAAGAAGGAAATAGGGGCGGAGAACTTGTTTAATTATATTACCTGTATGAAAATAAGATGCTCATTACTATACAATTAATGTGTTAATTTTAAAACAAGATAGAAATCTAGTGTAGCATGTTGTTTTTCATCTAGTGTAGCATGTTGTTTTAAAAACAACAGCAACCAAGAGGAGCCGTGGGTATTGCTGCTCAGGGCTAAGCTAGCTTCTCTCTGGAGCGCTCAGCTGGCCTAGAGCTGACTTTAATCCTCCTGCCTCTGTGTACAAGTGCCACAATGCCCAGCTTCCATTTTAAGCAATGCTTAGACATTGTTTTTATTTTTATTTTAGGAAAAAATATTTTAATCATTTTGTTTGTCCTTGATCTATTCATTACTTTAAGTGGGGGTTGGGAGAGGATTTTCCAGATCCTTTTGAGTTGCCAGAGGACATTATCTCTGGCTGTTCCAGTGGTCTCCTGGGACCAGCCTCGTGTGGTGCTTCATGTGACTGCTGACTTTGCTCAGCTTGGCGTTCTGCACTGTCAACTCTTTCCTTGTATTCTTACCAATGCCCGTGAGTCTGATAAACTACTGCAGAGGCCGTCCCGTCTCCCGCCGTGCTGCATCACTTGTCTCCTTGTGCACTTTTACTTAGTATGTTATGAGGGTATCTAATTAAGGTGTACAGGACTTATATGACTTCCTGACTTTTATGCCTTTACCCTCAAATCCTCTGTGGCAGTGTGCAGCTACTTCCCTTCCTTAGGAGTGTAGGATGCATCCTTACTGCCTTCTGCCTTGTTTACATTCAAGATGCTGTCTTTGCAGACTGCGCTTGTCTTATCTTGCTCAGAGCACTGATATTTTGCTTTGAGCCTAAGCATCAGACTGGCTGGCATCCGTTGCCCCTGCTGGCACGGTGCCATGTTTGATTTTATGTTATCTCACATGAGCTTGTTTGCTTCTCTCCCACACTTCCCTCTGCTTTACAGCACATGGCAGCTTCTCAGTATTACATCTCACTGTCAGCACTGGAGTGTGAGCTCTTGTTAACAAGAAAATAAAGAAGGGCCAGGACCGTTCCTGCACGTACCCTAGCAGATGTTCTCTCGCTAGTTCCAGCTCCGGCGGGCCATTGGAACCAGTGCTAACTTATCTCAGCAGCTTCATGCTGCCCTCAAGGACTCTCTCACCCAGGCAGTCCGAGAACTGTTCCAGCTTGGCACCTTATCAGGCTGCCCCGCCCTTACTCACAGTTCCCTTGGCTGGTATCCACCACGCCAGGCCTATATATCTCAACTCTGGCAGCCCAGTGTGTCCGGCCACTATTCACTCTCGAACTCAATTAAGTCACCACATGAAAGAACACATCACACAATATCCTCTGATCCAATTGATAAGATATAATTTGTCCATCTAGACAACACAAAATCCTGTATGCACCCATCCCTTAAAAATAGTCATAACAACCTGTAACTATGCATAACTATGTAACTATGAGAAGAATCTTAACGTCTGCCACCAAGTTCTCTCAGCTGCCTTCTTCCTTGCTCTGGCCTCCTCTGCCTCTCTTAAACTTTTCTCCTGCCCATCCTTCCCTCCCGTCCAGTGACAGGCCTTGTTCTATGCTTCACCTGCATAATGGCATCAACCTACAAGCTCTTCCTGTGTGTTTTGCCCCAAGGCTGCGTTAGGTGTAGAGTCAGCTTGTTCACCTGGACTCTGTTCTACATCCCTTTTGAGTTAGTCGCTTCTGTCTTCTTTCCTTTTTGCTTTTGCTCCTTTTTTCCTTATTATAACCCACAGTTTATTACTTGTACTTTAAACGCTCAGGTAAGGCAGTTTTAAGATAGCACAGTGGAGCTGCACAATGGAGCTGCACAGTGGAGCAGTAGAGGTGGCTGAGCAGGCGCTCTTCTTCACAAGACCCAAGTTCAGTTCCCAGCACCTGTGCTGGGCGACTCGGAACACGCTGCAATTCCAGCTGCAGCGGATCTGCGGAAGCCTCTGTTCCTCAGGCCCCTGAGTTCCTGTGCTCACCCTCACACACACACAGAACAGTAAGAATCGCTGTCAAGACTACAGCATCAGACTCCACCCTGGACTCTCACGCCCACACTCCCCACTGAACCTTCTCATGTCTTTTCCAGGACTCCTGTTTCCTGCCAGTATCATTTTGGTTCAGGTCACCCTTAAAAGTGTCTTTTAAGCTTTAAAAAGGATAACCTAACAGTAACAAAATCCTGTTACCTTTCTTTTTTAGTTAAAAAAAAAAAGTGCTACTTCAAAACCCTTCATTCAAGATATTTTCACTTGTTATAGAATTCTACTTTTTTTTCCTTAAATGTTTTCCTTTTTTCCTTCAGTTGCTTTCTGCTTCTATCTTTACCATGTACCTCTACGTAATGATTTTTATATCGCTTGCTTTTAAGACTTTTATTTTTAGAATTTATAGTCTTCATCTAATCTATCTTTATTGGTGATTATTCAGATATTCTCTACTAAATTTATTAATGTCACATGGTAAGCCAACTAAAGTGGAGTGTTTTTCCTCCCCTCCCCCAGTCATGTTTTCCTGTATGCTGTTTCGCTGCTTCTTAATGCTCTGTATTCGAGATCAATAATCTTCTTTTTCCAGCAACATTGGCTTTTAAGCTCATCTCGTGGTTTTCCTTCAGTTCTATAAACTTAAGTCCTTTTTCTTTTTGCCTTTTTGTTAGAACTTTATGTTGAGTACATTTTCAGAAATCATTTGAAAGACCTCAAGTAGCAATTTGATCCTGACAATCATTTTGGACCTGTTCCTCCTTATTGGGTGTTCTCTTAGTAACAGACAAAACTACTTCTTTACCTTGTCAGTGTGGGCTGAGCTCAGGTGACACGCACTGTCATCATTTGGGTGATTAATTCCCTCTCTTATTTTCACACAGAGGGCATGTGAATAAACCAAAATTAGTATTTTTTTTTTCTTTTTTTCGGAGCTGGGGACTAGTATTTTTTTTAAATTGGTGCATAATTGGATAGATTTACAGGGCTCCGTATATTGATACCTGTCTGCAGTTAGCATTTCCTTTACCTGAAATATCCCATAGGTTGACAACTGAGGAAAAATAGTCTCGTATTATTAACTAGTCGGACTTATATTCCTAGATTGAGCAAGGAAACAGTTACTAGGTAATCCTGACTGTGGCACTGCTGTAATTAGTCCTTGCCTCTCTGCTGGTTTACTAACTCACTTTGGAGTTGTGAAAACAGCACATGTCAGTGTTCTCAGGATAGTTCTAGGACCTTCTGTTTGACAGAGAACAGTTTCATTAATCCGCTGGAGGCTGAAATGGCCGCATGCCACCTCAGCAGTTTCTCATGCGAGCATTATTCACACAGCCTCTACAGGGCACCTTCTGTACAGTGAAGTGCCTGAACACTACACTGTGGTGTGTGCAAAATTTCAGGAGCTTATACCCTTTAATGTTGTAGGTTTTTGAAATGTTTCTGATAAATGTTTTCCAGATTGACAGGTTATATGATTGGAAGAAGAGTCCTGATTCGGATGTGGCTGTTACTTTAAAAAAGCAGAAGAAGAATACAAAGGATGAGTTTGAGGAGCGTGCAAAGGCCATTATTGTAGAATTCGCACAACAGGTAGGAGGAGTTTGTTTCTGAAGGACTAGCAGAATGATTCTTTAGTCATCTCTGTACAGGTCACCCCTGTCATTCACATGGATCTGTCCTGTCTCGGTAGGCTGGGTACTTTCCTCACTCTTCTGGTTTTGGTGTTTACTGTTTCCAGGCTGGCGTCAGACTCCAGGGCTCTTGGGTAGTGAGTGGGTGCACAGTTCTTTGCTTGTTCCATTTTTAGCACCAGATACTGGTGTTTCACAGCTCTCTCTGCAGCCTGAGCATTCTCATAAACCGCACTGACTTAGAGACTTATTTCCTTTTTCTCTAAACATCTATATTTCTGGATTGTGTTCATTCAGTTGTTTTTGTTTTAGTGCTGGGCATCAAAGGCGAGTGATTACCTAACTCTGACCTGCAGTGCTTCAGTTCTCTGGGGGTAGTTGTGGAGTTTAAAAATGGCCAGGCATCTGCCTTCAGCTAACAGTGCTCTGTGCTGTTCTTGCTTCTAGGGTTTAAACGCTGCTTTGTTTTATGAGAATAAAGATCCCCGCACTTTTGTGTCCCTGGTACCGACCTCTGCACACACTGGTGATGGCATGGGAAGCCTCATCTACCTTCTTGTGGAATTAACTCAAACTATGTTGAGCAAGAGGCTTGCTCACTGTGAGGAGCTGAGAGCACAAGTCATGGAGGTAATCATCAGGCTTCCTTCCCACTGTACCCCTTCTAGCAGTGGACACATACTGCTCCTGCATTTGGTGATGCGCCATCATCTACATCTCGTTTCTATCCGAAAACAGGTTAAAGCTCTCCCAGGAATGGGCACCACAATAGATGTCATATTGATTAATGGACGTTTGAAGGAAGGGGACACAATCATTGTTCCTGGAGTAGAAGGGCCCATTGTCACTCAGATTCGAGGCCTCCTTTTACCTCCTCCTATGAAGGAATTACGCGTGAAGGTAAGCCAAGATGGCAAGCGTGGACATGGGGCTTCACAACGCTTTTATCTGCAGGCGCCATTCTGTCTTTCTGAGGGCTGCTTGACTTAACACACAGCACACACTTGCCCCTGTCCCTGTCCCTGCAGAAACGGACGTGAGAAGCACTTGAGGTTTATAGTCCACTGTGTGTGTGTGTTGTGCTGCCCTTTCTTATAGGCATGAAAGTGTACACTGCCCTGCCGTGCTGTGGACTTCTTTCTGCACCCTGTGCTAACTTGGGTCTGTTTTTCCAGTGTGCGCATGACACATCCCACTGCTGCCCCAGCAGGAGCTAGATGCTTCAGTCTGTATTGCAGCTCTCAGCTGACGGACATCTGTGCCTGTTCTGTGCCACCGTCCCTTTCAGGACCTTCTGTTGATTGCATTCACCTCAGTGTGGCGTTGTTGACTGCAGTTGGCTCATTCACCTCTGTCAGCGCAGTTTTGTGTTTATTACCTGTTTATCCCTCCCCTTTCATTCTCCCATTTTCCCCCCCAAATTTTATAGTTCTGAATAGTTGTCTTGTTTTACTTTTATGTCATGTCTCATAGTATCTTCTATTTTGACTTATCTTTCCTGTGTTATTTTGAGAAACAAAATACGTTTTAGAATACATATATCAGTGCTACCACTGCTGAGATAAATTCAATGGAAAATACTTTTTCTCTAGAACCAATATGAAAAGCATAAAGAAGTGGAAGCAGCCCAGGGAGTGAAGATTCTTGGAAAAGACCTTGAGAAAACGCTGGCTGGTTTACCTCTCCTAGTGGCCTATAAGGACGACGAAATCCCAGTTCTCAAAGTAAGCTCATTAATTTTTCTTCCAAAGTGGTTTGGACGAGCCAGTTTCTCTCCCAGTGGCCCAGACTAACCTTGAATTCATTTTCCTGCTTTTAGCCTTACATCTTTTTTTTTTTCTTTCTTTTTTGCTACATACATGCATGCACACATAACTGTATAAATAGAACCGCCTGAATGCATTTAGGATACTTGTGTGTATGATCTCAGGGCTGCCCACTTGGTCTGCTTCCTCCTCTCAGCAATTGGTAGTTGGTTGCCTGTAGTTGATTGTCTGTGGGTGGCCCCTTGAGATTGCCCTTCCTCACAATCAAGTCTATTGTATTGGGACTGTTGAGGTCCTGTGTAGGAGCCATACTGTTGAGGTGTCATGCGTGTAACTTCCTGTCATTTATAGGAGGCACAGTCTCACAGCAGACTTCCTTGTCCTCGTATAATCTCTCTACCCTATTCCATTGATGATCTCAGAGCTCAGGTGCAGGCAGGGGTTACGCTATATTCATTGGGCTTCCCGTGTAGTATGTATGTAATGTCATTGTTTGTGTCCTGTTTAGTCAGTCATACTGTTGAAGTATCATGGGCATGACCTGATTGTGTCCCTATAGATGGCCTACAGGCCTATAGGAGGGATGCTCTGACAGAGGATCCAGTTTGATTTTCAGCACCCATGTGGTGACTCACAACACTCTCCAACTCCAGTTCCAGGAATCTCACTCTCCTCTTCCCTCCATGGGCACCAGGCATGCATGTGATGCACATAAGTACATGTAGGCCAAGCTTTCATACTCAGATATGTGTGTATATGGATATATACTTAGTGTATTATACATACTTTCGGTCATTATAACCCATTCCCTGAGGCTTTATTGAACCACCCTCTTGCCCTCTGTCTGTTGTGACTTCCCTCCCCTATTCCCATTTCCCCTTATCTTTTGTCATCTGCACCCTGTTGTTCTCCTTCCCACAGTGTTTTGTTGAGTGGCAGCAGGACATGTTAGGGATGCTCTCTGAAATAGACACCTTTAAAGGTCATCTCCTCTCTTTTTTCAGGAAAGTGGTTTCTTTCAGATTGTTTGTACTATCATGAAGTTGTATAAATTTATATGCCTAATTTTAAATGTACATTTTCCTAATTAGAAAAAACAAACAAAAACCAGGCCAGTAACTGGGAAGCAGCAGTTGTTAAGTATACTTAACACGTGAAGCCCTGGGTTGGATCTCAGCACTGAATAAGGCCAGGCAGAGCAGTGCATGAATGACCCAGTGCTGGCAGGTTGGGGAGTTAGAGCAGAAGCTGTGGCCGTCAGTGGTGCACTGGTAGTTCAAGGTGACCCCGAACTTCAAAAACCATGTTTCAAAAATGGAGAAAAAAGGCCAAAAGCCCTTTAAAATTAAATGGTCCGGAGAGAAGGCTTAGCAGTTAGGAGCGCATTGGATCCTACCTATCCACATCTGCTAGCTCTAGGGGGATCCTATTGCTTCTGGCCTCTGAGAGCATCGCACCCACACGCAGGCACACACTCGTTTTTGGTATGTTTGTTTCAGCTTTGCATTAAGTCTCTATGTAACTCAGCCTGGCCTTAGACCAGCTGGCCTAGATCCAAGCTGGTCTTGAACTTGTGATTTTCTTGCTTTAACCTTCTATGTGCTGAGGGTATGCCAATGGCTATTTTTATTTCGGATCCCTTAATACAAAGAACTTAAAGGGAATATTAATTTGGTATCAGTAGTCATTTTAAAGCCTGTTTGTCTGATGGGAAGACCAGTCGGCCCATATCCAGTGAAAAGAAGGCTCTAGTCATAGCTTATTCACTTGTCAACCAGAATGAGAGCTGTTGCTTGCTGCAGGCCTGTGAGTAAGCCACCACCGGGTCATGTCACTGGAGAATGTACTAACTTAGGCCAGGCCTGAGTGTGAGTGCATCTGTTTCTTCCCAGTCATCTACTCTCTTTACCAAGTGCTGTAGAGATCTGGCAGATTTCTACTAGCTTAAGGCAGAGAGATGGAATGGGTTTCTCTTAGAGCAGACAACAGTGCCCCAATTCCATGCTTTCAGGTGGGTGAAAGCTATCACTGGGGTGAAGGTAAAGATGTACTTTGTCACATTTGATGTCTTCAAGGATGAATTGATCCATGAGTTAAAGCAGACACTGAATGCTATCAAATTGGAAGAAAAAGGAGTTTATGTTCAGGCATCTACACTGGGCTCTTTGGAAGCTCTTCTTGAATTTCTGAAAACATCAGAGGTGCCAGTAAGTAGCTACCCAGTAAGCATGTGGTGGTCATGGTGGGCTGCTAGGTACCCATGCATGCAGGCAAACCTGGACACTCTTTTACAGTATGCGGGAATTAACATTGGCCCAGTCCACAAGAAGGATGTTATGAAGGCTTCGGTGATGCTGGAACATGATCCGCAGTAAGTACTCTGTGTGTGAACATTGCCTCCAGCCTGTTCAGTGTGACTCTATTCTCATTGAGTGATCTTTGGTGTTCCTGTGTTTCAGGTATGCAGTAATTTTGGCCTTTGATGTAAGAATCGAACGGGATGCGCAAGAGATGGCTGATAGTTTGGGAGTTAGAATCTTTAGTGCAGAAATTATTTATCATTTATTTGATGCCTTTACAAAATACAGACAAGACTACAAGAAACAAAAACAAGAAGAATTTAAGTAAGTTGGTGTTTTTATTTATTTTGATAAGAATGCAGACAGCAAAAGTATAGTTCCCAGTTTCTGTGTTCTGAAATAGTATGTTGTGACCAGGAGCAAGCAGTATGCTGTCTGGGACAAACATTCCTCTGTGTGTGTTTTCACAATAAGAGGGTGGTGGTGGGGGAGAAATACCAGGTCCTCTCTGGAGCCTTTTAACTTCAATTTTTTTTTCAATTTGGAGGGTTTAGGTGACTTTGTGTAAACTAGAAAACATGCTAGAGAAGTGTGAGGGAGACAGGGCCACTCTTCTATAGACGACGCCTGTACCCGTGCTACCTGAGGAGTCTGCAGGGCTTCAACTAGGCTTCCTCCTCCTGGGCCTGTCAGGTCTCCATCCTTGAGAGAGGGAGGCACCACGAGTGTGTGAGTAGAGCTCCCAGAAGCAGAGGATGGACTGTGCTTGGGGAAGCAGACTGAGTAGTCACAGTGCAGCACATACAGCAATGGGGCCACACTGGAGAAGTAGCAGAGCTTTCAGGTACAGGAGTAACATCCTAGGCTGCAGGGCAGGTTGAGCTTTTATGGGTCTACATGCCATGGTTACACTGCCTAGGGTTGCCTAGGGGACAGTAACTCAGGACAGAACCTAAATTGTCCTAATGCACTTCCAGCATGTGAATAACAAGGAATGGGAAACACCAGGACTATGATGAGGAATATATAGATGGATGACTACACGTGTGACTGGCATGGCAGCAAGTTCTTACCCATGTTCTAACCTCCAGGACATGGTTAGCAAAATGTTACCTTTAGGGGCAAGGCACCATCATTTAGTTTGAGCATAAAAATGTTCCTTGAGGTAGCTTTGAACTGGGTTAGAGCTCTGTGACATTCATCAACTTGCCACCCATCTGCATTGGCGATTTTGTGACCTTGCATGTTCAAGTTTGTGACCTTGAGGTTTCTTTTGCTTTCCTTTTACTTTCAGGCACATAGCAGTATTTCCCTGCAAGATGAAGATTCTCCCTCAGTACATTTTCAATTCTCGAGATCCAATAGTAATAGGGGTCACTGTGGAGGCTGGTCAAGTGAAACAAGGAACACCTATGTGTGTTCCAAGCAAAAATGTAAGTTCTTATCTCAAGCAAGCAGGGGGTCAGCCTTTGTCTAACTGTTGATGGTATCACTTCAGTAATGTCTGCATTCCTCATTCATGTCCTGTGCTTGCTTACACACTCAGTGGAGATGTTGAAGAGGCCAGTTCAAATGTGTTAGGGACATTATAAATTCGGGGTTGTCCATTCCCTTCTCTGCAAACAGACTTACTGAAAAGGAACCTTCAAGAGGCCTCCAACACTATGCAGGTCACCAAAACATTATTTCTCAGTGACACTGAACCCATTAGATTGACTTTGGAAATGAGGAAAAACTTATATTCTCCTTCCAACCACAGGACGATGGCTACTGGTCATGGCTACCTACTATAGCTGTGGCCTTTGGAGCCTTCATTTTGTGATGGTGACTTGTTTTCTAGGCTCATCTAGTACTTTTCTGGCCTAGGTGACAGGAAGAACTTGCAGTTATTTTCTGGTGTCACTTTGAGCTGTTGACTGTGATTCGGTGCCCCCATCTTTCTGGCTTATTTGATCTGTATGTCCTTTTACAGCAGAAGGACACTAGGCCAATGGACACGCCAAGTCTTCAGAGCATTGTCAGGTGTGGGGTAGATGGGTAGTGTGGAGAAATTCTGCTGTGAACACTGCAGGTTCTAGCAGTCCAAGTTCAGCGGTCACGACAGTTTATGGAAAACTTAAGTCTCTGACCTTGATCTTTCTCTTATAGTTTGTTGACATTGGGATAGTAACAAGCATTGAAATAAACCACAAGCAGGTGGATGTTGCAAAAAAAGGACAAGAGGTCTGTGTCAAAATAGAACCTATCCCTGGGGAATCTCCAAAAATGTTTGGGAGACATTTCGAAGCTACAGACATTCTTGTCAGCAAGGTAAGTATTTCAGCAAAAATACCGTATTTTCAGACTGCAAATTTCAGAAATCTTAGTCCCCTTTACCCATCTGGCTGCCTATGGCAGTAGCTCAGGGGATATCAGGTGGTACCTCTGACAACCCCAGGAACTCGCTCACATGTAGGTCCTCCCCCTGAAGCAGGCTGCAAAGCACTGCCTTTCTTTAGCTTAAGTGACACTTGGGACCACTGGCTTTCATCGACACCTTTGGCTCACCCTATTTGTCTTCACTATTGCAGATCAGCCGGCAGTCCATCGATGCACTCAAAGACTGGTTCAGAGACGAAATGCAGAAGAGTGACTGGCAGCTTATTGTGGAGCTGAAGAAAGTATTTGAAATCATCTAACTTTCCCACATGGGACAGAATTTGGAGTAAATGTAATATTATGTTGTGATATTACCAACAGAACAGACATTTGGACGCTGATGGACTTAGGTGTATAAAATGTTTTCCATGAGAAACCAAGCAACTTACACTGGTTTGACAGTGGTCAGTTCCCCACCCCACAGTCCAGCGTGCCTGCACTCACCTGCCCTTCCTCTAAGACTTGGCTGCTGTTTTAAAGTTTGCCCTTCCTCAAATTTGGATTTTTATTACAAATCTAAATCTTTCAATTTTATACTGATTAAATCAGTCCTGCAGTATTTGATTAACCAAGCTTCTACAGATTTTGTGATTCTTGGGAATCTTTGATGTATAGTTTATGGGTATTCTTTCCGAAGTGACTTCAACCCTCCCCTTCTCCCACATGCCCTTAGACTTATCTGCTTTGTGTGCAAGCATGGGGTAAGGCTAGCTGGCTGCAATTACTGCTTGTCAAGAAAGAGGAGACCTGCATTCCAGGGGGCTGGGCTAGTCTCCATGATAGGAAGCTAACACTTCCTGCTAACACTTGCAGTGTGCAGTCCTTATATTTTTCCATACATTCCGGAAAAAAGTGGCAGTCATTACTTACTAGAGGTCATGATTAGACCTCATGACTAAACTATCCCTGAGGATCCACCAGCATCCTTTGAAGAAACCTGCTGTAAGAAAACTTGAAGTTCAGAGTATCCACTACAAATGAATGTAGAGTGTTATGGCACAGCCACCACTAGAGAAGGTCTTTTTCCTTGTTCACATCTAGGAAAATGCTGGCCTGGGACTGTCGAGCAATCTCATAGCTTTTCTTTGCACACAGTCTGGAGCAGGCTGGCTTTGAGGTCTAGCGTTTAAGTAGAATGAACTGTTGCTAGTTCTTCCTAGAGCTGAGTTTTTTAAGGATTCACAAGAAAAAAAAAAACCTGTACAAAATATACATACAGTTCTTTATTAAACAACTGTAAACACTTCACTGTAAAAATCCATAAAACTTTATAAACAAACGTTTTGTAAATAGAATCTATGCTACAAGTAAAAGAATTAACACAATTATTTACATGCAATACTGACAAATTTGGCACTTTTTTGAAAAAGAAATGTACAAAACACTTGCTTAAAAAGAAATGTAGAATTATGAAAACTCAGAGCATCACTGTCATGCACTTTGCAAATACCTCACAAGCACTGCTGGGCAGAGAGCACCAGGCTCTCTGGACAGTCAGGTGACTTTCAATGTGCTTCCATACGTCTGCTGTAAGACCACCTGAACATTGTCAAGAATAAAGTCGAACGCCATGTTCCATACTGACTCCACTGACTGCTGCATCAACCTGAGGGCGAGGAAGAGGACACTGTGGCTCACTCCTATAGTCTCAGCCACTGAGTTTAAAGGCCAGCCCAGACAGTAAAACCAAGTCTTGGATTAAACAAATAAAGGGCCTATATAGGGTGCTCAGTTCATGTTCACTTTAGACATAACCGTGGGAGTGGTTATTTTTAAGTTACTACCCATCAACATTATGGCATTTAAAGCCAGGAATCTTAAAAAACTTGTTCTATCCATATTTCCCCCCTCTTTCAGTAAAAATATTTAATAAATTACCTTTTCATGTATTTTATAACAAGATCCAATTTTTCCAAATCTTTTTCCTCTATAAGGTCAGTGCAGTATTTCACAACTTGCAGGATGTCTTCTTCCATTGGATCTAGGAAGGAGGAAAACCTCAAGTGAAGACCCCAGTGAAGTCAGAAATCTGCAGTTAGTTATCCCCCTGACTTATGGAGAATGCAGGCCGTTCCATTTCCTGGAACACTCGCCTCTGTTAGCATCAGGACTGACAGTAGCCAGATGTGCAGATGGGGGTGACAACTAAGCACGTATCTTAGAACTTCTGGTTAGAAGTGTTAGAGGCCCACGTCTAACCCCTCGTGCACGGCTCCTGCTCTTGAATCACAGAACTGCTGCACGAACCTGAGATGGTAGTTATCCACTCTTTAAGCAAGGTCTTCACATCACTGAATTCCACAGCTCCAGCTAGGTTGGGTGCTGCCGGTCTAAAACAGCTGCTCTGGCTGCCGCACTGCAGACCAGACAGGCTCTGTGCACCAGGGGTGGAAGCAGAGACCTCTTCCTGTGAAAGTGGACGAGAATGCTGTGTTCAGACAGTATGGAGTACATTAAAATCTAATTACAGTCGGTCTTTGTTCCAGTTACCAGGGGTCTCTCTTCATGTTGTAGAAAACCATCCATTAACTTCTGAGGGCTCCCAGAGGCCCCTGGCAGACTCTGAATCTTCCTGGGGGAACCAATGGGGTTCTTCCTCTTGTTTCTCTTGTCTCTCATTGCTGGTGGCTTTAGCTGAAGTAAAGGATTCTTTGGCACTAAAAGAAGAGGTATGAGATTCTCAGTAATTCTGTTGTCCTAATACACCTTACTACCAAGAGCAGAAAGGAGGGGGGGGGACCAGGACCGCAGTGGCTTAAGGCATAGAGTCCTCCCTGCTCAGCTGTGGGCCTGAGCACTCTGAGCTTGCTCAGGATGCTTACATGTGATAAAATGGTCCTGAAGATCAGAAGACAATTAGGAATTACACAGGCCTAATAAATAAATGTGTGTTCACAGTCTCAAAGAGCAAGTAGCTTGACTCGTATCCAAAATACTGTGAGGGACACCAGCACAAGTGGCTTTACAACACTTACTGAAGAGTTAGTCTAGCACAATGATGTCACTGCTCTAGCCCCCTTTTGGGACATGGCAGTTCTCAGTCGTCTTACCACTTGTACTAGCTGGCTGCTGCTGAGTGGTGTCCTCGCCCTGCCTTTGTCTTTGATCATACGCTGCTTTCAGCTCCTTCTGAAGCTCAGCAGGAAGGGCAGCAAAGACATCAGGGTCCACCTAAGAGAAGAAAAGTCACACCTAAGTTAATTCTGAATAGTAGCTAGACTTTTGAAATCACTTTAATAGGTCCTTGAACAGCAAAGCTAGGACAAAACTTTCCAAAAGACTGGAAATGAGCAATTCAATTTCTATGCTAACTGATCAGAACAAGACACTCAGTTACAACGGGAGCCAAGAACTCGTGCACACTTCTGCACGTCTTCCCCCTATTCTGGAGGTCTCATGACCCATAGTCAGCAAAGCATGTTCTGCTCTAGGGACTGACACACCATGCCCTCCTTGCATGTCTCTTCCCTCTGGTGCTGAGTTGCTACTTTATGAACAGGGTCAAGTGGCCAGCCACTGCAGATGAGCAGGCCCCAGGAGAGAAGTGTGAGGAGAGGACAGGTGAGGGGAGCAGTCCCTGACATGAGCGTACTTGTGAGAATGCTGGAAGGGCAATCACGCTGATTCTGGTGTCACTGTTATTAGGTTCTTGAGGCTCTGGTATTTGTAACAAAACTGTGCCAACAGGATGAGGCAATACCCCTGAACTGCAGCCATTTACTGGTTCTTTCTTCTTAGAGCCACGCGGCTCTCCTTGTTGAGCAGCATAAACTTGTTCTACTTGTTCCCGGATATCAGGTGGGAGCGCTTCTAAAACAGACTGGTCAATCTGTAAAATACCAAATATAAACTTGATGCTCAGAATGAAGGTTTGAGGAACAGCAAAAGTCCAGAACACCAGCCTTCAAAAAGCTAGCCTCTACCCCAGCTATCTTGATGGCCATTGAAGCCTGAGTCTGAATGAGTGCAGTGTCGGAGTGAGTAGCATACACAAGGGAGTCCACATACAGAACACCTCACAGTAAGAACTCACCCATGGAAAGGGAACAAAGAAATTAACTTTTCAGATGGGAAAATTTTTCCAATATAATCATGCTATCCTTAAAAGCATTAGGGATCTCCTCATGAGAACTGCCCCCTTTCCCT
This sequence comes from Rattus rattus, assembly GCF_011064425.1. Lineage (NCBI taxonomy): Eukaryota > Metazoa > Chordata > Mammalia > Rodentia > Muridae > Rattus > Rattus rattus. The sequence goes on from NC_046157.1 coordinate 114,244,171, forward strand.
AGATAGATCTCCAGGCAGCATTTTCAGTTTTTTTTAGCCCCGCCACCCATGTGAATGCATTTAAAAAAGGTGATGGGATACACCGGACAAAGCACACTAGCAAACAAGGGGACCTGCAGAAGTGGGAGGGGCTTAGGCGAGAACAGTATAAATAAAGATGACTTTGTATGCTGATCTACAAAGGAAGAATACATTTTTGTTCTTCATACAAATCTGACTTCAGGATCAGAAACCATACCTGGGACGGTGATGGGACCTCTATACTGAGGTTCAGCCTTGACTGTCCACTGATAGGAGAATGCAGGCCGTTCCATTTCCTGGAACACTCGCCTCTGTTAGCATCAGGACTGACAGTAGCCAGATGTGCAGATGGGGGTGACAATAAACCACAAGCTCGAGAGTTGGAGGACACTTCCAGATCCACAGCAGCCAGCCCTACAATTGTAGGAACAAATAGTCTCTTTAGCTCACTGGAAGAGGGAAAAACAGACATTCCACCCCTCCCAAACACTTAACTCTTTAACTCTTTTCCTTGCAAATAGTTTTAAATTCATTATTTAGAATGCAATTTTACTTTTTAGAACAAAGGCAAATGAAAAGGCAGAGACACATGTGGATTTAAAATGGATACTACTCCCCAAGGACTTAGTAGAGCAGAAAGAGCCACACACTGATGGCCACCCACCTTCATTGTGCTCCTCTTCTGTGGGTTTCTTAGCTTTCTGAAGTTGGAAGAGATCACGGACAGAATGTGGCAGACCAGAGAAGAGGCTTGACTGAGCTGATGGACGACTTGAACACATGGAAGGATGTAAATTAGCAGGAACCAACTGATGCACTTGAATACCAACCTAGAGTCAAATAAAAATATTTCTAAAACTACAAAAGTAAAGAAGATCCATCCAAACAGTCTATCTGTTGGTATTACCATTGAGATCCAACTTCTAGAATAGGGGAGCAAACGAAACAATGCAAACCAACAGCTTATACATGAGTTATCCCACAAACAACTTGTGTCGCACTGATTTAAGACTTAAAAGTGGACTTCAGTATTCCATCGGTTTTCTGGTTGGCTTTAGAGGGTGTATTACATTTACAGAGGAGAGGCTGGTACAGTGCAAGGTGGGGGACCATGGCAGTGCCTGTAGCTGCTGAAGTCTCTCACCAGCCCCCACTGAGGCTTTATACAGCATCTGTCTCTAAAGCTGACAGGCTGATCAAGGTACAGGGTTCAACCTCTCCCTACAGTAGTAACTTTACAGAGCTGGGGCAATGGCTCAGTGACAAAAGGGCTGGTCCAGGGCTGGGAATAGGAAGGGCAGAAAAAAAATAATATATAAGACTTGAATAATACTATGCAGAAAACAATCTTCACAATAACTAATCTAATCTGTCAAAACTAAGATGATTTTGATGGGAAGTCCTGACTCCCTCCTTGGACTGCATGGAAGAAGGTAAAATCCTGTATATGACACATTAGGACCAAGCTCAGATGAAGCCCAGACAGACGTCACGCTACAGAAAGGAGATGCAGTGTGGTACTCACCCCTCTCATATCTGAAATATTTAATTTCATTGTATGAAACATGTTTAGAGTAGCTTTCCCAATTATTTTTGCACTATCTGTTGCCTGGTCCAGAGTTACCGTCCTGTAAGTATTAGAATTGCATTCTTAAGCAAACATGTACATTCCATATGTATCCATTAAAAGGCAGACATTGTATGGAGCTATTAACTGCCCTCATAATAAGCCAGGAATACCATCCACAAGCATAGAAACCATTACACACAACACTGGTACTTTAATCAAGCCATGAAGTTCCAAACCAAAAAAGTTGGCAAATTTAGGCAAGACAATTTTAGTTAATGGATATAAAAAATATACAATTATAACACAGACTGTATGGTACAACGCCAGTTCTTCCCAGAAGCACACTCTAAACTGGACCTGGTTCTTGCCACCTGGTTCTTGCCTCCCTCCCACCTGCCCCCACAAAATTATGCTTAAGAACCAGTTTCATAAGGAAATGTCCATTACTGTTGCATTTAATTTCCACATGAAATAAAGTATGTTGCTTTACTCTGCCTGTTTCCACAGTGCTTTCAATGACACACTAAGTTTCTGTATTAGAGACTTTATAAGGTCACAAAAGAAAAAACATGTTTAACATAAGCTACTCTTTACTGAAAACACACATTATAACCCTTACAGATTGACTGTTAGATCTTAACACTGGCTTGACAGACTGCTAAATACAAGACACTTTCAAAAGTGGTTTCACGTTGGTCACAAACATCAAGTGATGTGCCCATCGAACACGCTTTTAAACAAAAGTTTCACACAGCTTTCAGACATGGTTCTGATTGCTCTAATGATTTACTCAGGAAAGTCTGGAACACCTCAGAGGTTCACAAACCATACCAGTCCCCTTGTCTTGCTAATGTACAGCCCTTTTCCTTTCTACATTCTCAAGTTAACAACTTGGAGACCCCCAAAGAAACCTCCGGCTGCCACCTGGTGGTGACTTAGATGTGGCTCACAGTCCAGCTGGTGTCAGTGATTTGGACCTGAGAGACTGAGACTGGGAGTAACTAGGCCACTTCTCTAGGAAGCAGCTAGTAGTGCTGTCATGGGCACCTGGTCAGAGAGGGGAGGAGCAAGCCTCTGGCCGTTATCTGTGTTTCTAATGCTGTGATGCCAGCGGCTGGCAGACAGTAGGAGGGTACCAATATCTTGCACACCAGGAACTGTGAACTAAAGGAATCTTTTCTTCGGTATTTTGCAATAGTTAGTAATAAACCTGAGTCAGGTGACCATGGGCTGTGGCCTGCCTCTACAGGATATTTAACATTACCAGGATTGGTAAGTTTTAACTAAAACTACTACTACTGATTTTTATCATGTATGACTTATAATAAACTGCACAGAATAGAACTACCAACATTCTTTTTTTAAAGAAAAAATTTACCTGGCGATGTTATCACAAATTCCATGGCCTCCAAATTTTGCAGTTTCTATAGGGGCCCCGGGCTTCCGTACCATGATCTTCAGAGTCAGGCGTTTGCCCTTCATGCCAGCAGCTTCAAGTCGGCTTTGAATCTCTCCTGACAGACTCAGAAGGAAGGCTTCGGCTTCTCTGGGCTACACAAAGACAAAGATGACAGCACTCTCATGATTCTCCTTAACCCAACGGTTCTTCTCAAGTCTTGGATCTCAAGACTGAGCACATCTTACTGCCCCCTCATCAGCATTTATTTAAAAGAAACATCGTGTATACACCTTGACCTGTGTGTTAAGTGGTCATGTTCTCGGTGTACTGAGGACTCTGTAAGGCATTTCCTGTTCTTTTTTATGCTGTCACTGACCTGTTGCAAATCTTCGAGTCCCTAATAAAATGTGAATTCCACACTGTTAGATTGGTCCCAAGTCCAAGTGTGCACTCTTGAGAACCACAACACCAGTCCATTTGCCACTACAAAGGCAGTGTTTCTTCACCTGTGGTTCACGACCCCTTTGGGGGTCAACTAACACCATCTGAAAACCACAGATATTCAGACTACTATTCTTAACAATAGCAAAACTACAGTTATGAAGTAGCAATAAGATACTTTTGTGGTTGGAGTCAGCACAGCATGAAAAATCATATTAAAGCGTCATGGCATTAGGAAGGCTGACAACCTCAAAGGCATGAAAAACGAAGTCAAGGAGACCGGTTTTTATCTATAGTTTAAAAAATTCTGACACTCAACACATGCCTTCTTCATTGGTAATGAGAATAATTGTAATCTGAATCACTTTAGACCACAAAAGCAGAATATTTTATATCTTTCTTTAAGACCTAGAGTTTTTTAATTAAGGATCTACCTTAAAAAGTCACCATGGCTCTCAGAAAACCAACAGTTTCTGTGTTTATTTCAATCTCCAAGAGTTTTAGAGGTTAGAAACAGAACCAGGTAAAGACACATTACCTGGGTGAACCTTATTCCGTAGTTGATCTCGGCTGAAACAGATTTCCGTTCCTTCTCTGTTCTAACAGGTCTATCGTCCAGACCTCGGCAGAACCTATACAACATCTGCCCTGTCTTGGGGCCGAATTCCTTCTGGAGTTTTGCCATGGTCAAACACTGCAAATCTCCACAAGTCTTAATTCCCAAAGATGCTAGCTTAGATTCCATTGAATGTCCAACTCCTAGGAAAAGGAATATATACACAGTAACTGACAAACTATTAAAATTTTGGTCATTTATTTATATATGCACAGAACATTAACAAATTTTATACTAAAAATAATTTCATGACTAATACCAAGATTAAGATCTTATCCACAAATCAGTAAATAACAAATTTTCATTTCAGAATTCATCATGATCTGAACCTGCAGGGCATGCACAAACACTCCAGAATGAGCTCAGCATGGGGCTGTGCTGAGACGCTGATGTCCACAGACAGCCATGATGGCTTCCTTACATTTACTGACCCAGAGCAGACACTGACACACAGGTCTGATCTCACAAGGGCAGGAGTGGGCCCAGTGACACGGGGGAGAGATGTTTCTCTTAATTCAACAGCTAAATAAATGAGTATCTTGAAGACCTGTCCTACAGCAGCCTCCATGGCTCCCCATGTGAGGTACACAAAGTTTCAGTGCTATCCAGGGCATTGGTCACTTTTCCTGCCCCACACCATATCCAAAAATAAATAGACATTAAAAAGAGATAAACATTTGAGAAAACAGTTTACAGTAACTCAGGAAAACTCTAAGTCTTATTTAAAAAACTTTACATCATAAAACAGTTAAAAGCAGTGAAAATTGTGTTTGTGTGCTTTTGTATGTTAGCAAAAAAGAGCAAAGTCTGCTGGTATCTTTTGCTCAATGTGGTCATGTGACTGTCGCTTCTATCCTAGAGTGATCGGCTTCCTGTCCCAGGAAGACCCCTAGTCGGTTCTCTGCCAAGACAACTCTCAGATACAGTAAAATAGGACACGGGTGAGGACTTGATGGACTTTAAAAGCAACTGTGACTTGGAAGTAGGCCACAAGGTTAAACCATAAGAATCTGTTATCAGTGGTTCTTAACCTTCCTAACGCTATGACTCTTTAATACAGTTCCTCAACCACAAAATTATTTTCATTGCTACTTCATAACTGTAATTTTGCTACTGCTATGATTTGTGATGTAATATTTGGAGACAGAGGTTTGTCAAAGAGGTCATGGCCAACAGGCTGAGAGCTACAGATGTACAATCTGGTGGGAAGGATGCAGGCTCCCACTTGTGCTATGTACAGCAGAAGTCAGAACAAAGGGCAAGCAAGGGGCAGCACTGAGCTGCACTGTGTGTGTGAATATGATAGATGGGAAACGCAAGGAGTGAGAGAGGACCTTGGAATAGCATCATCCACCATAGGTGCAAGGGAAGCACAACCAAGCTAATGCAATGGAACCAGCGTCTATAAGGACAGCTAATCTGATGGAATGAAATGGTCCTGCAGTGACGGTTTGAGGGAAGGATGGCCTCCAAGCCAGGAGCAGAATGGTCACTAATTCAATGCAGTGCAGCAGAGTTCATAAGGAAACATCATCAGCAAGGAGAAAGAAGACAGGGCTCAAGGCCTAACTATTACAGCCAACCAAGGAAGAAAAGAAGGGGAGAGGCTTGCTGCCGGAAGGAGAAAGCCGCAAAAGCTGCTGGTCAATCAGCTGGGGCATGCGTGCATCTGCCCTTGAGAGGAGCCATATTGAAAATGGACAGTGACGCTGCTCACACAGCAAGACCCTGGCAGTCCATCCACAATGAAATGTCAATGGTGATGGAAATGTCCGTGCAATTCAGTTGGCACTTGCTCACGGCTGTGACAAATAAGGAAGCTGCTAACTAAGCTGAGCTTGACGATGCTTCCCACAGCGACATGGCTGGGTGGAGCTGTTAGTCACACTGCATGCACAATCCTAGCCCTGACCTTGTGCATGGGGTAATAATGGGTTAGGAGCTTTGCAAAGACCCAAGAGCCCTTCCTGAGACAGCTGTTAGAGATAATCAGCTCTCACTGGGTAGCTCTCACTAGGTTTGTCAAAGTTTGTCTCACTAGGTTTGACTTCAGTATACATTTTCCCACACAACACAATCATCTACAGTCCCTCATAATCAGCCTTGTGTTTTCACTGCTTACATCCACTCAACAACGGCTTACTAGTTACAGAGCACATCACAGGCTAAGTGCATAATTAGTGGGTGCACTGGCCTCCAGGGGCACCTGCCCTCACATGTACATATCCCACACAGACACACGTTCATAAATACACTTAAAAATTACACAGATTAAAAACCGACCTTTAAGACCAGTGCTAGGATTCAAACCCAAGGCTGACCTTCCACGCAGCCTGCATTTCAGGAGCATCATTACCACAGAGCCGACCCTTCGTGTACAGCTTAGATATAAAGCACTTGACTATGAGTCTGAGAGTGAAAGCTGGGCTGCTGAGACGATGGCTCCCTGGGAAGCTCAAGAACCTGAGCTCAATCCCCAGAACCCATGGTTGAAGAGAAAGCTGACTCCTAAAGTCGTCCTTGGACCTCCATATACAATAGCATACAAACGCACAGACTCGCCTGGATTACCAGCCTCTGTGCCAACAGCCGGCTGGGAATGGAACCCAGGGCCTCTGGCCAGGGTAGCCATCTACTAACCTACCTTCCTAGCCACCCACCAAATAACCCCTGGGAGGAATAGGTAGAGTAGAATCCACTAGGTGAAAACTAAAATTTATAGTAAATAAATCAACAGGCTGTTCTTGTTTCTGTAACTGTCGATACTGTATTTGAAAAGAGAAGGAAGTTGATCATGGCAGCACGGCACGTCTTCCCACACTTGGCTGCTGAAGCAAGAAGATCCGAGAGTGTGAGGCGACCCAGAGCACGAGGCAAGACCCTGCTTGATAAACAGCCTCCCTCCCAGGAACAGAAACAAAGGTGTGGAGAGCACGGATCATCTACCCCAGGAAAGGCTTCTGAAGCCTTGCACTTACCCGGGAGGCTGGTAACCAGCTGCCCTCTGATGAAGTCATCGACTTCGTCTGGCTGCAGGTGGTACTGCCCATCCGGCTTTGCTTTTTTAGTTGCCATTCTAGCAAGAAGAATATTAGAACCTGTGACATTGGAAGGAAAAAGAATGCTCAGAAATAACCCATAATTATTTTTCAAAATTTCAAAGAACATGCAGATTGACTCATTCAAGTATCTTAAAATGATAAAAACTAATTCAGTTTTAATTCAGACAAGGTACACATACACAGCCCAACACACATACTTGGTAATTTTATTTTAATTGTTCAGACTATGGCCAGTATGGTTGCTGATGGAGGTTTTGAAACAGGAATTACTTCAATGTCTCTTTGTGATGGATGTGGGACAGAGAAAACGGGGAGGGGTTACCCTGGGGACGGCCCCTCATGTAAACTAGAACACTCAGGAGGCTTAAGTTGCTCACTGGCTATGAACTGGAGCTAGCCTGGGCTACAGTAAGAGATTCTGTCTCAAATCCTCTCCCTTCCACTCAGAGCATAGCAGATTTTACAGAAAACTAAAGCAAAAATTAAAGTTGGTCAAATTTCCCGACACCAGGATCCAGGTTATGTGGGGACAACACAACAGGCAACAAATAGGCTTTGGAAACAACACCCCAAAACAGAGCATGTGACTTGAGAGGGTTTTAAGGGGTTCAGAGTGCAGGGGAAGGTCAGCAGTGAATGGAGGCGGGGTGTGTGCATGTGCACATGTGTGTGTGTAGTGGGTGGCATTGGGCCGAGTGCGCCAGAGAACAGATGAGCCTCTCTAAGAAAGGAAGAAACGGCACAGCATCAGAGAAGTCCTGCTCTAACAACGCACAGCAGAGTTAGAACAATACGACAGGTACAGTAACTATAAATTCTTACAGGGAGTTGGAGTATAGAAAAGTCCTATCAAAATGATAACAGTGCTAATAGGGAGTTGGAGAGGAAAGGCGGGGGAGGGGAGATTACCAAGTAAAATTTTTGTCTTAATTCCATTTTTAAACTGAAAATGTATTTAAACCACCACTTGTAAAGTAAATTAAAATAAGTCTGACTAAAAACGAGAAAATCAAAACTGTGTCTGACACTGAAATGCAAAGGTTGGTTGGAAAAAGAAGGCTGACAGGGAGGGCTGGAGAGATGGCTCAGCCGTTAAAGGCTAGGCTCACAACCAAATATATAAGAAGGCTGACAGGGACCTGCAGGCCAACAGTAGGGGGTGAAAAGGCAGGCTAGACAGTAACTGTGTATATAGTGCTAACGTACTTGCCATATTTTTAATTTTCAGTATGCTATCGTGTTTCACATTTTCTTAGAAACCTTACCGGAAGATGAACTCAGTGCGATATTGGGAAGACTGCTACAGGCGTCAAAACTGCTCTCTGTGAAGCCTGCTCTACCACGCAGAATTCTGTATCTCACTAAAATCCCCCGGTAGGTGTGCTGTGAGACTGTATATCTTATCTGGCAGTGTGGTCTTGCTAAATGGACATGTTGTCAAATTATCTGCCACAAATGTTTATTTATATTATGCCCCTAAATTATTTGTGCTACTCTCGACTTTGATCCAGTACGTTTCTTCCTAGTGGGCAGATGTTCAGAAGCATCTTAAGTGTCAACAACATGGAGAACAAGGGCTACTAAGTGCTCGGCTCTCATGAGACACCCAGAGCCCCAACCCCACTACCCTCCCAGGGCTGGGGTGGAGGACTTAGGAGCTGAGAACCGCTGCCTCCTGCATGTGACAGGGCACAATGCACTCCAGAGTTACAGGAGCTGTGGTCACTCTCCTGAGACCCGCTAGTCACCTCCTCTCCAGAATGGATGGTCTGACTCTAGCTGAGAGACTATTGGCTGTTAGGGGAAGTAATTTATTCCACAAGTTTGGGATGCTGATGGGTTGTCTGTCTACGCAGATGGTCCTACAACCATAAGCATAGCCGCGCATGTCCACAGAATCGTGGATCACCAGAAACAAAAGTAAACAAAAACAGGACATAAAGTTGGGAGGGAACCCAGCAGTGGATGTGAGCACGCAGTGCATACAGGACAAAAATGACAAAGCGATGACCAAGGTTTCTAATGAAAACAACAAGAACACGGCTGGGTGGGCCGGAAGCGTCTTCTGGGCTAATTTTAAAGACACGGTGAATAAAATCGCTCATACGCACTTCTCAGACTCTAACCAGATCCTCATCCACATCTCATTCACCAAGTGGTTTACAGACGATGCCCACCACAGTCTCTCGGGCACATGGGTTCTTGTTCCCCAGTTAGCAGCACTGTCTGAGATGGCACAGGCAGTGTGGTCTGTTGGAGGGAGACTGTCATTTGGGTCCAGGCTTTGAAGTTTCTAAAGCCAGGGCCCACGTCCAGTTCATTCTCTGCTTCCTGTGTGTGGTCTGAGACGTGAGGTGCCATCTCTCGGCTTCCAGCTGCCCTATCTGCTGTGGTGCCATGCGGTGCCATTGCGGATCCCTGCTCATGTAGAACTGAGAGCTCACACTTTTCTAAAGTTGCCTTACTTTATCACAGCAATGAAGAAACTCACCACGTCAGTCTGTCTTCTCTCGTGAATCATCAGGGTCAGGTACCAGGCAAGTAAGAACCCTTCAGTGCAAGGCCTAACACAAGGGAGGTCTATGGCTTTCCTACTGAACACTCATAAGGGTTCACCCCAGTTCTTCCCTGTGCTCCATGGCCATCCTAGTGGCTCCCCAGTGCTTCAGCGCACGTTTGTCCCCCAGCTGTAGAAATCGAAGTCACTGATCCTTTCTCTCCCAAAACCCCATTTTGAGACAGTCTCACTACCAACTCAGGTTGGTCTGTTATTCCTCAATCCTCCTGCCTCTTGCCTCCTGAGTGCTGAGATAACCAGTGTGTCACCACACTGGCCTCTAGTTCTCTCTTCAATGTATATTAACCTATCTATGATGTCACCGAGTTCCCCATAGTGGTTCAAAAGGCAAGAACCTGAGAAAAAGGGCGTATGAATGAGGATGGAGTGAGAGAAGAAAGACCAGCATGGTTAGAAAGCTTCACCGCTGTCCCGCAGTCCACAGGAAAAGTGTGGAGCTCGGCTTGGTGAACAGCCCTGAGCACAGGTAGGAAAGGGTGGCCCAGACAGCCTGTGCTTCAGTTCTGAAGATTTAAAATTCACAGAGGGAGGACAGACAAGCAGTGGCCACAGATGAATGATGAGCCAGACACAGGATGAGGGAAGAGAGCAAGAGCTGCAGAGAGCACTGTGGCCAGGGAAGCAGAGGACAGAAAAGGAGACCTAAGCTTAGCTTCAAGTTCTATGCTGTTCATCTGCTTTTAAAGTCGTTTCTGTTCAAATTTGAGGAAAACAAAAATTTAAATTTAATTTACCTCTCCCTTTTTCTTTTTGAAATAAAGAGGAATTTATCTATCTCTTTTTTTCTGTTCTTGCTACAAATGTTCTCCTACCAACCACTTGCTTGCATTTGCACATCTTCATTGCTCAGCTGTAAACAGTGATGAAGGGAAGGGAAGGGACACTTCTGCCGCGTGCAGGAAGTTATTAAACTGCCTTTGCATCAAACACTGGGGAAAGCACATACACGACAAGCCACGCACTAACCAATCCCAACAGAGGCAGCACACTGAGTCTTGTCTTTGATTTCCATACGCAGGGCAGCTGCAAACTCCTCAGGAGAAAGTTTAGTCTCTGCAAGGATGTCAGTGACGTCAATCAGGGCTTCATCACAACTGACAGCTTCAATGCTGTGTGTGTAGCTGTAAGGACAAAGCAAAGGCGGTGAGTGAGTGAAGCACACCTATGGGCTGCTCTGGGAGAGGGTAGACACTGCAGCGCCAGCACACCACCACACTAGCACCACACCAGCACCACACCAGCACCACACCACACCAACACACCAGCACACCAGCACAACACCACCACACCACCACACCACACACACCAGCACCACACCAGCACACCAGCACCAACCAGCACCACACCAGCACCACACCAGCACACCAGCACCACACCAACACACCAGCACACCAGCACCATACCAGCACACCACCACACCAGCACCACACCAGCACCACACCAGCACCACACCAGCACACTAGCACACCAGCACCACACCACCACACCAGCACCACACCAACACACCAGCACCACACCAGCACCACACACACACCACACACCAGCACACCAGCACCACACCAGCACCACACCACCACACCACCACACCAGCACCACACCACCACCACCACACCAGCACCACACCACCCCACCAGCACACCAACCAACACACCAGCACCACACCACACCACCACACCAGCACCACACCAACACACCCACCACACCAACACACCAGCACACCAGCACCACACCAACACACCAGCACCACACCAGCACCACACCAGCACCACACCAACACACCAGCACCACACCAGCACACCAGCACACCAGCACCACACCAGCACCACACCAGCACACCAGCACACCAGCACCACACCAGCACCACACCAGCACACCACCACACCAGGCCTCTAATCTTAAATAACACTCCAAAATGCAACTGTTTCCATACTGACTGTGACTACAAAGTTAGTGCTCTAATCCTTTTCCAAAACTACTACAGCAGCAGTGACTGGACCCAGAATACCCTGGGGCACATTTTGAAAAGCTACAAAGTGGCCACTGATCACAGTTATCAGCATTTCTAACATGGCTTATCAGAAAACTTTATGAACAGAAGTTTACACACATCAATTCAATGGCAGCTGTTCAGTATTAACTATCTACTATCAATTAAATCACTGGGATTCTAAGGACAAAGGGGCCAGTCAGCCTGAATGCTGGCTAGGAGAAACACACCCATATCTTCAAGTGGAAATGCTGTTCCTTTCTCTAGCCTTCTGTAATCTCCCTAGATAAAGGACTACTTGTTTTGACAAGCTGGACAAGAGGCATAATCCTGAGACCATGTGACAGACGCAGACCAGATCAGAAAGGACAGACAGCGAAAGAGCCTCACAGCCAAGGCCTGTCTCAGTCCGTTTGTTAGCACTTTTTGGTAGGTTACAAACCAAATTACCAAAATCTACTCATTCAATAAATAAATAAATGCTTCTTAGGCTAAAAACATTAACAATCAAGGTGTAAAGAATAAAGAAAATAACTTTTTCTCTGCCACTAAGAGTGTTCACAGACAGAAAGTGTAGTAGCCTTAGCTCTCCCTCAACTTCTAGGCTATAGGTGCAAAGCTAGCTGTCTCCTCCAGGATGTGGGACTGAGAAGACCGCAGCGTCTTCAACAACCTGTTCCTAGCCCTCTTTTGGATGCTATCCATGCCCTCAGCTTTTTTTTACAGCATTTCACAAACACATTGGTGAAACAGTAACACCCAAACTGCTACCCTTGTTTTACTTCACCATTAAGGTAGCTCCCATAAGGGCAGGGATGGACATTGCTTTTCTTGGGGAGACTCGCAGAGCTGAGCCTGTACTTCCTGGTTAACAGTGTTGAGAATAGAGCTGAAGAAAAGGCAGCCGCGCTGGGTCTGTGCCAGGTCCTCCATGCATACACTACAGCTTTCAGTGCAGTGAGTTTATGGGACTCCTGAGTGTGTGGATGAGTGAGGCTGATTCTTGTCTGTTCTTGGACTCTTCTGTGGGTTTGCTGTGTCCCACTTCCGTGTGACAAGTTTATCTTACCATACTTTATTTTGTTACATTGTTATATCCTAGAAACCTGTTCTTGTGAGAAACAAAAGGGAGTGGATCTGGATGGAAGGGGAGGTGTGGAGGGGCTGGCCTTGTGTGGTGGGGGGTGTGAGATGTCATCAGGATATATAATATATGAGCTAAGAATCTATTTCCAATAAAAGGTCGGGAGGAGGCAGAAGGGAAGACAGAGGTAAGCGCACATCATGGGATGTCAATACACACACCTCTAGGATCTACAGACCTTGGACCACTAACTGTACATTTTTACTGGAGTAGGCTGGTGTCAGTCATTCACATCACTTACAACCTTTTAAACTCACAAAGAGGTAAGAAGCTATGAAATCTCTTCTAGCCCTTTACACAGAACTACATGATTCTGGCTTTAGAACATTTATAAGTTGCTAAGTAATTTTAATTCTTTTTTTAATACTGCCTTAGTATTTAAAAGAGCCTACACTGAGAAAAGAAATCATCTATCTCCTTTCCTCAAGCTAACTCTAATTAACCATTTTAAAAACAACTACCAGAGACTTGCTTTTATAAAAAGTAATTTTTAGCATGCTTAAAGATTCTAAGATGAAAAAAGACTTTTAAATGTCTATGTTACTGGCACGTCAGTTCTACCTTTACTCAGTTCCAATACAGGGCCTCCCTCCATTATCCTAGCTGGTATTAAAATTATAGGATACAGTACACACTGTCCCACCTCACTGTGAATTCTAACCTTACATTATAATGCAAATGTAATAAGAGAAAAGAACAAAGTGAGACTAAAGCAGAAGCAGCAGCAGCAACAACAAAACACTGGAATTCTTAGTCTGCTTCATGGGAAAGAAAATCAGGTCCATACGCACTGTTAGACTTCACATCACAATGCGCAGTAGAACTTGAACGACGATATGCTGCAAATTTTTCCTGAGACCCAATTACTGAAGCTACATTTAAAAAAAAGAAAAGCAGCTACCAAACTAGCAGGCAGAGAAAAAGGATCACAGGAAAGACAAAAATCTAGCGACTCTCACAATGAGTACTCAGTCAGTCAAAGCAGTGGAGTAGACGGAATGGGTAGGAGTGCGTTGGACACAATACCTTGCCAGTGTTTCATACAATGCTTGGGCAACTTCCCTGCATGCATGGAAGTCATACGGAACAGCCTGCAGATTAGGACACAGCTGTTTAGCATGTCCAAAAAACATTCCATTCTTAATGCCAACTTGTCTAGAAAGGAAAGAAAACACAGTGGAGATTATGTCAGGAGTTGTCATCTGTCAACCAAGTAGCAAGTGTGTCGTTTCTCCCCATGCCACTAATACACAATTTCCACCTAACTCCCCTGCTCACAGGGGTTAACCACAGGCACTAGGAAAACTTACAAGTCTATTGTCCCCCCAACAGAAAATAATACAACTGTCTCGCTAGAGACAATGACATCTCTCTTGTCTACAGCTAACCACTTCTAGACGTGACCTCTGGCCCCTTTGCAGAGATGCCAGCATGCCATATGCTGGTGCTGTCACAACCACCACAGAGCAGGAGTATGTGTCCGACACTTCTTCTCCTAACACAAGGCACAGTACGGCCAGGCTCATCCCCCAAGACAAAGCAGATAACAAAAGAACCACACAGAACAGTGCTATGTGACAGACAGACAAGGTGTACTCATCCTATTACCACCCAATTCCCAATTGACCAATTCCAATGCTCCTCAATGGCTCCGCAGTGGCTGAGATGCCAACAGCATTGTATGGTAGGACATCACTCTGGGCAGGAGCCAGGGTTCCACAACTTTGAGGGACCTAATTGAAAACGGTAAATTTTAAATCTACTGTGTGTCTCAATGCCCCACATTACCTTTGATATTTGGAGCATTCAGCATAAAACTACAATTATGGAATTATACATAATTAGTAAAATTCCATTTTATCACTCTGTAAAGAATCAAGAAAAAAATATCACAGTAAAAACACAAGCAAAATAAAGCAATGTTTCACCAGATTACATAATATTGCATAGGATGATCATGGTTAATCCATACATCCATTCAGTAATATTCACCAAGATGGACTTAGTTGGCTGTGCGCATGCTTAAGAAACAGTTACGGCTGTTTCTTGGCCTCTTGCTAAGATCAGGTGATTAGCCAGTCCTCCATTGTTATGCAGAGGCTTCTAAGACTCTCCTAACACTCACTTCACTAGAGAACTACTAACAATTAGGAAACCTCTCAAGTTACTCAGAAGCAAACCCAAAATTACATGCATTTTTCCTATAAATAGAAGTGATAAATTACTTCAGCACCAAGTCTCAAATGCTCGGAGGATCTAGTAAGAAGCAGACAGACAGGAAAGAAGTGACTGACAGGAAAGGCAGCTGAGACAGCTGTGCACAGTTACAGCATCAGGCATTGTGTAAGGTGCTCGGTATGCCCCACAAGCAGACCCTAAGAGGTTTGTGTCCCTCAATCTACCCAGCCTGATTTGAAATACAGTCAGGAGGCCTTAATAAGCCAATGTGCTTATCAATACATGGAGGTATAAATACAATAGTTGAGATAGGTGCACAGAAATACTATCAGAAATGAGGTTTTTATAACGCCTAGCTTTGAAAAAGGGTAAACTTTTGGTGATAAAACTCCTAAAATACTTAAGTTCAACATTTAAATTAAAGGCAATAACTCAGTCTTGCTTAGGAGAAATGCTACTCCTGCGACCTCCCACAGACAAGTCTCCACAGACAGCTGCAGATGGAGCTTCTGACCCACCTGCTTCCGTCCAAGTGCTAGTGAAGCACACCCAGCTTTGCTATGTTTTGGACATAGCCTAGGCCTTGTGTACACAGGATTAGCACCCTTCCAGCTGAGCCTCATCCCCATGGGGAAGTGTGAGGCCAGTGCACAGTAGAAAGAAACTCTGAACTAAACACACACACCCAGGAGGCCTCCCCATAACTGAGGGAAACACATATTGTCCTTGGAAAGATGCTCAGGAAATTAAGATGTTTCACAGACTATAAAGGACAGTAAGGACAAATCACAAAAGAAGTCTGAAGGCGTGATGCATGCTGGGATTGCGGCACTTAGATGGTAGCAGAAATAAGACTGAGTTTGAGGGCAGGCTGGGATACAGAAAAAGTTCCATCCCAGTTGAGCTACACAACGATATCCTGTCATAAAACAAACAACAAACAGAGCCTGAAGTGGCTCTCAGAAAACAGAGCAACCCCGTGCCTTCCTCACTGAAATCCACGCAGAGCAGGTCACTGCAGCTCTACCTCACGTATGCGGTACAAAACAGACTCCTGTCCCGTTTTACTACAGCACATGTCCTCACCGCCACAGGCTTGGTTAAGACAAAGTTCTTTGGGGTTAGATTAGGCAATATAAAAAGAAAAAGGCATCAAATCAGTCCTGACGGTCACTCAACACTATGGATCCCAGATTCCTATCATCAAATCAGTCCTGACGGTCACTCAACACTATGGATCCCAGATTCCTATCATCAAATCAGTCCTGACGGTCACTCAACACTATGGATCCCAGATTCCTATCATCAAATCAGTCCTGACGGTCACTCAACACTATGGATCCCAGATTCCTATCATCAAATCAGTCCTGACGGTCACTCAACACTATGGATCCCAGATCCCAGATTCCTATCATTAAATCAGTCCTGACGGTCACTCAACACTATGGATCCCAGATTCCTATCATCAAATCAGTCCTGACGGTCACTCAACACTATGGATCCCAGATTCCTATCATTAAACACCTGGAAAACATTCGTAGAACAGAGAGTTTACGGTGCCTCTTTTTTTACTTCTGAGGGGTATATTTCTCTGAGGTACGGCCTTTAATTTGTTGTGCAGCACAAAAGACACTGAGTCCTTCCCTCCTAGTCCTGTCTTTGCCTCACAAGTACTGAACTGTTAGCATTACCACCCTGCACCACCATGTCTGTTGCTTAAGTTAAAAGTCTAGCCTTTTTTCAGCACACGCAGTGTCTCAGCACGCACAGCACTTATTCCTTAGAGCTCACCGTAATCCCCACGCGCTGCACCGGCTAGGGTCACCTACCACCTACCCACCCTACCCACACTGCACTCTCTACAATTTCACTATTGCATTTGCCAAGCTTATGCACAGGGCTAGGCTATCCAACCTCAGGCATATGCCTCTGATGAAACTATGGCATTTGTGTAGAAAAAAGGGAGACAAGAAATTGTTTTGAATACCTTCACTGGGAAAAGCATTCTAGAAAATAGGATATTACAATAAAAGTTAAAAGAAAAAACAAAAAAAACTCCCCATATGTGGGTTTACTTGGTTTTGCTTTTCAAATTCATATTTATCTTTTTAGTCAAACCTGAAATAACACATGCTAATTAACTAGCACTTAAATGATCTGCTACATACTATCCGGCACTCATCTACTTTCACCCCAATTATTCTGGCCTTTTGCTTAGTGGCTCCCATCTGTGATCAATACAAACTTACCACCCAAGTACAGAGGCCAGTAACCCCAGTGCTACCAAACTAACAACAAAACCCTGACAGAACCCTGGGGCTTCCACCCAGCATTCATCTTTGAGCTGGCTGATGCTGGCTAAGACCCTGGAGAGGACTGCGGCAGGACTTGAGTTCTCCCTTTATCAACTAGCATCTGGATATCCTCAGACACTGGTCACAACTGCCTCTTGGTAGACAAGTTACCATTCACTGTACTCTATACTATACACTTACCAACAATCCGAACACAGTTCCATTTTATTTAACTATCCTTAGTAAAGTAAGTTTCAAAATTTTGGTCACATCAATTGGCAATAGTAAAACACAGTTTTTGTTCATGATAAAAGTAAACTTAGGGGGTTGGGGATTTAGCTCAGTGGTAGAGCGCTTGCCTAGGAAACGCAAGGCCCTGGGTTCGGTCCCCAGCTCCGGAAAAAAAAAAAAAGAACCAAAAAAAAAAAAGTAAACTCAGTAAGGGGTTGGGGATTTAGCTCAGTGGGAGAGCGCTTGCCTAGCAAGCAAGGCCCTGGGTTCGGTCCCCAGCTCCGAAAAAAAAAAAAAAAAAAAAAAAAAAAAGGTTAAGAATACAACCTGTTTCATACTTGCACATACTTAAACATTTTAGTAAAATAAAATTACCAGTATTTTAAACAAATTACTATGATAATACTATGCTGAGCTCAAATATTGTATTTTCAGATCAGACTTCCTTAAATAATTCCAAATTTGAAAATATTGAAAACTATAACAATTTAATTTTTCCATAATTATTGAATTCTTCAACATGTATCAATGATGTGCTCACTATATAAGGCAATATAAGTCTCAATTTGATTAGTGAAAAAGGGGAAAAGGATTTCTCTAAGTAATTAATTACTACTCCTTTTAAACTGTAAAATCTTCAGTTAGGGACTGAATTTAGGTCACCGTGCCTGTGTGCTCTCTTTAACTGCTGATCCATTTTACTAGCCCTTACATAATTTTCTGGTACATAAGGCAAATAGTAATTATGGTTTCCAATTAACTGTAAGATAACTACCCACTCAAAAGTTAGTGATAACAAGTTCATACATTCTTACTAATTTGAAGTGAGAATAGGTTTGACGGTATTAAACACTTTACTTATAACTTAAAAGGCAATCAAATTTCAGCTTAATTTTCTGTGTATGTGTTTACTTGAATATATCTGTGTACCATGTGCGCCTTGTATCCATGAAAGCCAAAAGAATTTGACAGCCAGAAACTTGGAAGACAGAGTTGTGAGGCACTATGTGGATGCAAGAAACTGAACCTTAATATTCTGTTAGAATTCCACTGTTGAGTATCTTTCCAGCCCACGTTTTAACTAAAAAAAAAAAAAAAAGTTTTTTGGAGCTGGAGAGATGGCTCAGTGGTTAGGATCACTAACTGCACTTTCAGAGGTCCTGAGTTCAATTCCCAGCAACCACATGGTGGCTCACAACCATCTGTAATGGAATCCAACACCCTCTTTTGGTGTGTCTGAAGAGATCAACAGTGTATATATATATATATTCATAAAATAAATAAATGAACCTTTTAAAAAAGTTTTTCTTATTTATAAGAAGACTGAATAAATAAGGCCCCACTTGCCACATTAAAAAAAAAAAGTAACTTTCAATTTTCCATGAAAGGCGACAAACGTGACCAGGCCTAACTGTTTGTTTCTGTCCCACTGGAGGATACATCATGAGGAACTGCTGTACTACTTAAGACTAGTGACGGGTAGTGTAAAATATTTCTTTTCATATGTATTAATATATGTTGAAATCATAGGCTTGACTTGCAAGACTTTATCTTTCTAAAAGTACACTAAAAATTAACTTTCCATTAAGAATTAGAACTCACATAGTTTCTACATACCTGGCTTCATAACTACAAGAAGCAATTTCAGCTTTTGACAGAACAGAATCAATTCCATTTGTTTGTGCAGAATCTTGATTCTCCCATACTGAGGAATCTGGTATATCTGCTTTAAAATAAAAGTTAATTATTATGTTAAAATTTGTTTTCCTTAACTTTTATTAAAGAAATGTTTTCTATATTTTCAGATGCAAACGTTTAAATTCCAAATACCTATTTGAATTGGAATTATTTCTATATTTAGTAAAACAAAACTAATAAAATTGTTTTCTTTCATTAGATTCTTCAGCAACAGTCAGATAAGACCACATCGCAATAGATGTAAACTATCCTGTTTAATGAATGGAAAGCAGTCTGTTCTCCTGTAACACAGTTGCTCAGGGAAGACAAGGGGGAAGTGATCAGGGAGATAAACTCCCTCTCCTTGCCTTAGGAGAACTATGCAGCTCACTGTAATGAGAAAAAGTTAAAAGAAAATACAAGTTTCTTAGGAGGATTTTTTGTTATTTCCTAAGTTTCTATAGAACTTTAAAACTATGTGTTAAAGAAAGATCACATTTCTGCCAGCCATTTGAAAAAACAATAACTTAGTAATACTTTTTAGAAACTTTGGCTTCTAGTTCCTCATATTCAGAAATTACGCCAGTGTAGTCAGATGATCTCATCTAAACACTATATATATAAACATATATGCACACACATGTATAATATGTATATATGAATATTACATAAATATATTTTCATATGCTATAAAGATGCTTCATCTTAAACTTCAAGGTTTGTCTTCTATACACATCAGGTGAAAACAGACTGATGGCATTATTTTCTACTTCTAATTTTAGCAACTGCACTTCTTTTAGAAATTGTAGCTCAATTACAATCAGCAGTAACTACTTTATAGAACATAATTCTAGTCTCAATAGAACAACAGCTCACCAACATTTCTAATATCTGAACCAAATATACAATCTCACTAAAGCACATAAAAGTATCCAGCCTACAGAGCTACTGGCTACACAGAGATTCACTAATAATTGAGAAGTATATTAAACTTTTGGTCAGTCTCAGGATAATTCTATTAGGTTAAAGATAAAGTGTGCTTTTATACAACTTATTAAAAACATTCTACATTCTTAAAACACGATCTCAAATATGTGTCTAGTCCATAAACAACATCATTAGTAAAGCAAGACCTAGACATGTCACTTTAGCTAATTCCAAGCAAACCTGTTCTAAGTCACTGTAAGAGCGCACAGCTAATTGCTCAGTACCTCTTCCTCACTTACTTACGAGCTCCGTGAAAAACAACCACGTTATTGCACCACCAGAAGAACAGCACAGTATCTGGCTTCATTGGCAATAACTCCTCCCTATCTGACCAATAACCATCCACCTCTTTACCTGATGTACACCCCGTACAAGTATTTCCAGATCCTAGCACCCATACATGAACACCACAAATACGAGCCAAACTCAGACCTGGAGTCTTGGTGGAAGTTAGCCCTACTTGCACCTTAAAATAAAAACAAGATGTGCAACGTGAGCTATGACTTCTGGTAAAATGTAAATATATGCCACACTCTTCCAAACTCAAGACAGAAAGTGAGCAGATTATCCAGTGTTTCTGTATCAGGCCACTATCGAATCTGTGAGAATTTAAGGATAACAGACCAACAGAGGGTACCACTAAACAAAGATCACAGCCACAATCTCTACCTTCCAAAGCTATAACCATGAATTATGCTTTAAAAGGGAGTTAGTTACATGACCTTTGCACTTGAAGGACTATTTAAATAAGAATCTCATTTGAAGTGAAATCAGAGTGTGGTCCATGCGCCCCCAATGCCCTAGCCTGAGAGGCAGCACCATGGTGTTCCTCTTCACTGGGCTGACCTGTTCCACAGTGCAGCAGAGTGCGTGGGTCTCTCCACCAGCGGAGTGAGTTGCTTCATGTGAGATTCAGGGAAATGCAGGGATACACTGTCCTCACTGGAGGGCAAGGTAGAGAACTGCTGATCAAAACTTGACAAACTAGACGGGCACATGGAGAATGTGGAGGAACGGTTGGAGAAATCAGAGGCCAGGACACAAGTCTGTGAAAAAGAAATCGCTGAGAATAAATCTATGGCTAATACGACTTTTCAAACTGTTGCTCTTTAGAATGAAAACTGGAGTTTGTCCAAGGGATAGAAAACAACTGCATCCTGGGAATCCAGGAAGGGGTAAAAGGCCCCAACCACAAAGTGCAGAGGTCAAAGGGCTTTGAATGACATCATCAATGAGATGAATACAGGAAACAGCTAGCAAAGGAAGTCACGGATGGATGAGAAGCCCTGCTTACACTGACCTATGTTCTGAATATAAGGAACAAGAAATCAGTTTCTAAAAGACTAAAGATGGGTTTTTTTTGTTGTTGTTCTAATATCCTGCCTCATCTAACCACACTAGCCAAAATACTAGAATGACTTTTATAAAGCTGGTATGTAGAAGTCAAAGATCCTAACTTCTAAACTGACCATGAGCACTTTTGGTTTTTGGTACTATCTCTAATAATGACCCCAAGAAAGAGAGATCAGGAAAAACGGAACAAAAGAACAGAACAAGTTCTGGGCACAGGCTTGGCTGTGAGCGTAATAAAAGACAACCTAGTCCTCTTCTGTACAGCAAGTATGTTTACAAGCTCCAAATGGGTCAAAGAGCTTAAGACAAAAATGAATGTCCTCAAGTTAAAAAAAGAATATCAAGGTATTGCAGTCACTTTTTCTAAGGAGAGGAAAATCTGGTGCTGTCCATTTTCAATGGCAAGCGAAACTTAAACATCTCCTGTAACATTTGGCTTCTGGTGCACCGCCCAACAGAAGTGAAGGAGATAGGAATTATAAAAGGCTGTTAAAATAGTGTAAAAATCCACTGGCTACGAAGATGATGATAATTAAGTTACCAAAGAAAATATCTTACTGCAAAACCATGTATGGCCTGACAGTGATGGAAAGCGATCCAAAATAAGATCAGCTCCCTGCTACTTTCAAACAACAAGTGCCTGCCAAGGTCAAAATCTAGATGCAGCCTGCTCAAAAAGCAGCTGACTTAGACTCTTGCCACCAGACTGAGCAACAAAGGAACTCAGAGAAGCCACCCAACATACACATTTTTTCTTATTTTGACAGCTGTTCACTAAGTATTCATTTAGTGTTCAACATGTGACAAGCACTATGTACTTCCTCCAGCTACACATTTCTTGCTTTCTGGAACAAAAGGTTTTATCTTTTTAATAATACCATGTACAAAATACAGAGGGAAAAAAGCAATATACAAAGGTACACTTAGGAAACAAACCATAGACCATGAAGCAAAGCCTCAGCAAGGTCAGGAAGTTACCCCACCATCTGCTCACACAAAACACTAAAATCTCAAAGTCTCTGAAAACATGTATCAACTACTAAAAGCCTTAGGACACCTGAGAAATGAATGTGAGTCTACAGTTACCCTTCCAGATAAGCACTGGGTAAGCAGATGATTACAACCAACATATCTATCTACAGAGAAGAAATTCAGACGTCCAGACTTTTTGCCTCATCAGGAGGGTCTTTTCTAAAATAATCCCAATGTTTTATATCTGACAAAACAGGAACAAAAGCAACTGGGGTAAAACCAAACTAGAACCTCTCTATTGTGCTATATGTCTTCTGTCTGGTTAATGTTTTTCTCTATAATTATTTTTAAAAACATTTGTGGTTTTACAAGACAGTCTACAAGGAAACCAATGTTAAAGACTTTCTAGGTAAACAGTTGCTAACTTTAAGGCAGGGCAATAAAAATGCATGAAGATCTGATGATTGTAGAGACTCATTTTCTAAGACAGCTATGAAGAGGTTTCTTCTAAGAAACAAGTTTACTCAAAGGAGGCATCTCATAATCCTGGCGTTTAGGTTCTGGCTCCAATAGAGACTGTGTCCTTCCTTGAATCAAAGTCCCCTCTTTTCTAGCCTTCCCTTGAGAGCACCATTCTCCTGCTGCCATCTCCCAAGGCTGGAATTAGGCACCACTGTGTCCACCTTGAAATTCTTAAAAACACTGAAGAACACAAACTTCAGTGTCTTCCCTGTGACATAAGTCAAACGGCTAATGACTTATCTAGATCAATGTTTTCTACAAAACAATCATGCTTTTCATTCCCAATCTAAATTTGTAAAAGCAGATTCATCACTGTTTTAAAAATCATACGTCACTGAGTTCCAGGAAAACACCATTATCCAATTCCAGAAATCACTGACTATACACCCATCATCTGTTTAGATTCAGACTTTGCTTTGATTCCAGTTGTCATTAGCATCCAAGGCCTTCAACTGTAAAGAGCTAATTATTCTAATTCTACTTTTCCTCCTATAGCACCGACACCACTAGCAACATCCAGAGGCCATCCATGGGAGCACTATGGCTTCAAAGAAGTCATGTGTACCTGCTTTTCCTTTCAGGAGTTTATTCTGGTAATACTGCCACTCCAGCTGTGGGTTAGCCCCAGGACGTAAAGGGGCCCTTCCTGTGCCTCTGTTACTTGTAACAGCCACTGGCTTTCCTGTGAGAAAAGATTAGATTGTTTCGCTAAGTAAAAAATGGATGTTGAGAACAGTAATGGAATTTTTTTCATAGTGTTCATTGCATACGTTGTTCTTTAATCACACAGGCACTAAATCTTAAATAAACGAGTATAGCCATCACCCTGTGACTCACCAAGGTTTCCATTCCCATTAAAAGGGACAGTTTCTATGACTTTTTTTTTTTTTTTAAAGGCAGGGTCTCTCTAAGAAGTTCTGGAGTTCTCTGCATAGACCAGGCTATTCAGGAACTCACAGAGATCCACCTGCCTCTGGAGTACTGGGATAAAAAGCATGTGCCACCAAGTATGACTCCAGTGACATTTCTGATAAACTGACTCAATCTAAAGGCAGCAGAGTAAGTTTTCCATGGCTTTTGATTTCTTACAATGAAAAACAGGCAACTCAGATCCCACGTTTAGATTGTAGGAGTGGACAATGAAAGAAAAACAATATCAGACGTTTTATAGTTCTGGTATAAATAGGTTCAACATGTACACTTATCCTTTTAATTTTATTTAAAAGGAAATAAGCTAAGAGATTCATGCACAGCAATCAAAATCTGACTGAACATATAAGCAAATGTAATTTTTTTAAACATTACTTAATGTTTCATTTCCTTTGTGTGTATATTAAGTTACAAAACAGCTATAATGTTGTAAAATTGATTTGCAAGTGGCATATCACAGGTTTAGAGGGCAGGTGGCTCAGAACAAAAAAACCACATACACACAGAACCTTCCTGCCCTCCATAGAAGCTAGACAAAATCACAATACACTAGATGCTAAGTTATGCATAGGCTAAAATCAATTGTTTCAAATTCTAAAAGCCCTGTTCAGAGTTGAGTCCCAACTACCCAGGACAAAATTAAGGCCCTTTTGGGAAGCTAGAATTTTCTAGGATTTTCAGTGCCCTAACTACTATTTCTTTACTTAAGAGAAAAATAGACTTTCAAGAGAAAATACTAATATAGCTATCATATCCAGAAAGAACTTAAAAAAAAAATCCTGAATAAATACTTCTGATGGTAGTAAGCAGTACATAAATAAACCTGAAGTCTCATTAACAGTCAGACTGCCCAGATGACTCTAAGGGAGGAGAGTTGTTTGAACAGGAGAACAGAAAGCCTGAAGACACAGGATACCGGGAAATTCCCCTGAACAAACAATAAGCAGATATGAAAATTCCAGAGGCCCCACATGTGTGAGTACCGGAGCCCTCAGCTTAAGACTCTCTCTTCTCTTGTGTCTTCAACTTACAGCACGCAGCACTTTTCTAACTTCCTACACCTGCGACAATGGAGTCCAGCCAACTTGAACAAAGGAATGGATCTGACTGAGGAAAATCAAAATACTTTTCAAAGAACACATGGTTATCAATTAGGATATATATGCTCATAACAATTTATCAATTTTGTTAAAACAGGAATACAGACCTTTGAGATCTGGTCTGTTTCGTATACCCACTGATACAAAGAAGCAATCCATGTCAACATGCATTACACAGCTCTGAGGTCTGGGTGAGCTCAACACTGACATATCGCCTAGAAGGAAAAAAATAACATTCAAACCCAAACTAATTCTTCTCATTAAAAACAGGTCTAGTTCATTTTCAAAATCATACTTAAGAAGAATGGTATCTTAATATAGAATATATTATGGACTATGTACCACCTCAATAAACAGATATTTAGTTTCTTTAGTTTCTGATAGAATTTTAAATCAATTCTAATATACTACGATATCATCTCCTATTCTACTTTCTAAAAGTCTTACCTTAAAATTATGATTTTATTAGATAATTTTAACATATGTGATTGTTATAACAATTTTGATATCTGCAGTTTAACAGGCTTGGTTCCATGGAGCTACGTCACCTCTGACGAGCTCCATTCCCCACACGCTACAAACATGAGTTAATCAAACAACAACAACGGCTACTACCGCTTCTCACAGCACTATGGGAAAATACTACTATCACTCCCTTGTACAGACTAGCCATCTAAGCCCTACAGCCACTAAGTGCCCAAGTTGGGATTTAACTCCTGTCAGTCTGATTTCTAAGCTCTTAAAACTTCATACTACTGCTCTAATTAGACATGCTTCAAAAGGTAGTCCACAAAACAAAAACCTATACCTAAGGGGAACTCTGTCCGCCGTTAGATGTTACTAGTTCTTACTACATTACAGAGATGAAGGCAGATCAATGATGGACAATGTTACCTTATAATAACACTAACATACACTGTCACGTCTCCTGTGCTCCAACATCTAATAGTACAGGTCCTAAACCTAAGAATCTAAAATCGAGCAACTTTTTAAGCTTGTAAGAAGTTCTGGTCTCAAAGAATATCCTTGCATATCAGCTTTATGGTAAGTTTTAATTGAGCTACTTCATGGATCACTGTGAGACAACTGTCTTACTCCCTAAGAACTGAGCTACTTCATGTAGTAACTGTGGGGCGATTGTCTAGTCTCTAGGGGCAAGGCGCTGACCCTTTCTCCATGTGGTCTTTAAGCAGACCTAAGCTGGATGTGACTGCCTCCTGCTGTTCCTCTTGCAGAGAGGAAACAGGCAACAAAGGCAAAGGTCCTTTGTCACCATGCATGTTCCCATTGCAGAGAGTGGCAGAGCAAGGATTGGGATTGAAGCCACGCCATCTAAATCAAACCCCTGTGTTCTCTATGTAAGTCTCAACGATCTCAATCTTTCTTTCCTTTGCAGAACAAGGTATCAAACTCAGGGCCTTGAACATGCAAGGCAAACAACAATCCCAAGTCTGCTGATCAAAGTGCTGTGGAACAGAAGGGAAACAACCTGAACAGTAGTAAATATTTAGGGTACAGAATGTATACATAAAATACCTATCATGCTTTCTTACAACATAAACATTTATGAATTTATTCCCATTCATGGACCTAATTCATAATAGTATTTTAAAGCTTTCAAAATTAAGTGACTTTCAGGTTAAAAAGACCAATATATAACATAACCTAAGACCTATGGTGTTCAAAAAGCATACTGGATTATATAAACAAATATAGCAACAAGCTCTCACATGAAAGACCCCGCAGCTTTCTAAAACCCCCACTGGCATCTTTCTCTCAGGCCTCCCTCCCTTTCCACAGTCATAAAGATTACCACATATAACCTTGGAACTTTCTTTTTGCCACACGTCCACAAGAGAAAGCCAAACTCTTTGCCAAAATGGATCAAAACTAAATGGATCAAAATGGATCTAAACTAAAATCTAGTTTAGGTAACAACTGTTACACAGCAGCTTCCTGCTGGCTTTAGATGGCAAATATTAAGCACACACAGAAATTAAACAGTCTGCATAGGTATAAAGCAATCTCACTAGGATTACCACTGTAAGTGCAAGAGTTATGCCAGGGTGCAACTTTTAATGAAGCAAGTTTCTAGAAATTCACAATTACCCTTACCAATCAACTTCATTCTCACAGGAGATTAGGCATGGAATATAAAATGTTATATTTATACAGTTCAAAATCAACAATTTATAACGTCTACATGAGGAAGGGATGCTTGGATTCACAGTCCTGACAGCATTGATGGGACCCGGCCTTCTCAGTTGCCACGGTTCAGGCTACCCTAAGACACAGTGAAAAGCTGTCAGTTATACTTACTGTAACCCACGGAACCTGGCATCCCTGAAGGCTTTCTGTGTTAAGAAGTTTGTAATGATTAGAATACCCATGAAAACATCAGAACAAAAGTAAGCAGAACTGTTTTGAAGGAAACAATTTTAGTATCTACCTGTGTCAGTTACAACAAGGGAAGACCTGCCTGTTTTCACTTTTTTTAACTTTTCCCTTCCTGGAAAGACACCACTACGTTGTCTTTGTAGGGCACTGACAAACTCAGTCAGTTCACACTTCCATGTAGAGATGTGATGCAGTCTTGAACGGGAATAGAAATCTGAAATGAAGCTGCAGTCCGATGGTTTGGATGGCACTGAAGGCGCTACTTTACTAAGAGTCAGAGCAGAAGTGCTTTTTGTGCTTGAAGGCCCCTGAACAGTGGAGTGGTGAGCACCATTGATTTTAGTGTTACTGTGCAAAGATGGTGAGAGAGAACTAGTTCTGTGTGGACTGCACAAAGTGTCTGCATTTGTGGTGCTGTGCTGCAAGTGCTGCCTGGTGCAGTCTCTGAAGTCAGTGCTGCTCTTCTCCGCCCTCTTTTCCTCCTGGGTGGAATCTAAAGAAAGCCTGCTAGCAACACTGTGGTCCACAGGCACCAAGCAGTCCTGCGTCTTTAAGGCACCATTTGAACTGTGAGCATGTCCATTAAAAATGACAGCCGTGTCTCTGGGATGCATCACTCCATTCTGTTTCCTTCCTGGAAATGTCTGCCCCAGACACTCAGAACTAAAACCGTCATCTGCGCTGTCTTCACTCCAGCTGCTCACGCCATTTGCTTTCACTTCGTTTTCTGTCTCAATCTTCTTAATTATGTGATTTCTAAAGTATAAGGAGAATGTAAGTTAATGTATATGACTTGAAAGCTTAAAATACAAATTCTCTTTATGGCTTACTGTTTCCCTATTAAATACTAAAAAGTTAAACCATAATTATATCTTTTCTATTTAAAAAAAAAAGGTCTAAGTTGCCTACTCCTTAAATGGTTTTCTACTGACATTTTTCAAGTAGTGAAATTACGGACATGGACAGGCATGTCCACTGGTGTACTGAAACTTTCTCTAAAAAAAAAAAAAACACCTCTAACTTCCAAAGCATAGGAGTTGTCATTTATTGACCATGTGAGTAACATCTGCTTTTCATAAAATGAACAATACGCTTTCCTCAGCCCCTGCTCCTAGTTTTACATTTGTTTTTATGTAAGCCATTCTCTAACACATTAAATCCAATACCAGAAACATATGGGGTTGGAGTCTCCGGTTGGCTCCAGTCAACTGAGCGCTGGTGAGACTACACCCAGCTACACACCGGTGGGCTGGCTCACTGCTGCTCCAGCTGGTGTGATGAAGAAGCAAGCTTGCAGCATTAATTCACTACAGTTTTTACAAGAAAAATGACAGCACTTGAACAATGAACCCAGAAATGTGTATCTAGATGCTACAGATATCCGAAGGCAATCTAGGTCATTGGTCACAAGCTTAGAACTGCATGACCTGTGACAAATGCTACACAAATTCACATCCTGGAGACTCTACATGTTTTTAAGTAATATTAATAACACGAAATTCACTTGTCTTCATAAAGATATATAAGTAACAATATCCAAAACTGGACTGCATCAGTAATTCATCCTTTCAAATGTCTGCCTACAGCAGTACTCTAATTACACTTCGGAATCCAGACTGAGGGTCAGACTACAGCCCTATCAGATGTTGTCATAGGGTAGGTTCTCACCACCCTAGTGCCAACCTGACTTCTGGGTAATGATGGTCTGACTAAATGGAAAAATCATACAAAATAGATACAAAAACAAACAAAAGCCCCACCCATTTCTACTTGTCTCAAGCTCTAGCTGAATCTTTCATGCACTATGATAGCCAATTCTGAGTACAACCAACTCATAAAAGGCCAGTGAAAGAAGAACACAGACTGAAAACAATTAAAAGAAAGCCTCTTCAGTCCCAAATGTGAGGATGTGTCTGTTAAGACAAGGATAAAGCAGAAAGTGAAGATCCACTTAAATATATTTAAAATGTAAATTATACTAGCCCTCACCAACCAACCATAACAAAGTGATGGAATACTTTAAAAAAAAAAAAAAAAATCAAGCTGGACACAGGACTTAAACCCCAGCACTCAGGAGACAGAGGCCAGCAGATCTCAGTGAGTTCGAAGCCAGCCTGGGCTACAAAGTGAGTCCCAGGATAGTCGAGGTACATGGAGAAACCCTGTCTGAAAAACAAAACAATTAGCTTTCCAGGGTCAAAATATTAGGACTCTCTGTATGATCAGTAGTAGAATCACCAACAAAAACGCCTGCATTACTGGCAAGAAAATATATTCTTTCTATGCTGTACTTCAGACTAGACAAATACACATTTGGAGAACAGGTGTGTAAGATATACAGCAAAACACACATTTAAGTAACTAACAATATTTTTATTTGTATTAAAAAGTCAGATCTTAAAGGTCAGATCTTCTTAAAACTAGCATTAGAAATAAAATTGAGAAAAATCTATTTTCTATTTGCATTGGTCTAAGGAGAAAAAAAGGCATATTTTGTGGTTTTCCTCACGTTACTAGTGTATTTTTTTTTTTTTGACAGTATGTTGAAGACTAGTGGTTTGAAGTATATTAAAGAATTTTGGGGTAGACTTCTAGGTGAGTGTGATGCTGGGTCCTCCAGGTGAGATTCCTCATCTCCCACAGCCAGCCACTCAGTAACAAAGGACAAGGGCAGGGCAGGGCCAATGACCCACTTGATGATGCACAAGCTAAGGCAGTAGGCCTTCTAAAGGAGAAGCTAATGCACTCTGAATTACTACAATTAAAACGTAAATCAACATATTTAAAAAACATACAGAATAAAGTCTAGAGTCACCCCACATCTATAACTAAGAATCAACAACTAATAAACATATATACAGACTTAGAATTACAAATGTTTAGTTTTTCAAAAGTAACCTGCAAATGTAAGCGTTTTAATCACTCCCTGCACATGGAGTATAAGGAAAGTACAGTTGGTACAATTAGTTGGGTTTCTGGGAAAGTAACATGCTTCAGAAAGCTGCTTATCAGAAATTACTTTTCATGAAAATCCACAAAAAAATTAAAATATTAGCTAATAAGAGAATTTAGTATAACTAGAAAACCTTTACACTGTACTTCTCTAACTATTACGAACTGGTTCATTTATAGGAGACACGGCCCTATACATATTTAATGTGTTTATGAAAATTGAATGCCCGGCTTTTAAAATACTTGCTTCTGTCTTCAGTAGAACAGGGCCATACTCACTACTAAAAACGTTTTCTGTGGGCTTTCCAATGTACAAACTTACACCCTGCTGGTGAGCTGTTTGGCTATATCGCTTGGACCTGGCACAGGCTCCTCAGGCTTGCATACAGGAGTGAAGTTGAGACTCTTTTGTGCAGTGGATGGCTTGGTGTATAGTTGATACGGAACAGAAGACAAGAGTCTCCCAGCTTTAATGCTGAAACAAAAAGGCAGTACCAAATCAGTTTCAGACTAGGAGAAATGAGCTGAAGGAATCAAAGTTAGCAGGCCATCTGTTTCCTAGTGTCTTCCCCTCATCTGTTTTAGTGGTCTTAATATACTATTAAATACATTACAAGTAAAAACTAAAATTCAAGAATATAGGACAAAATAATTTATATTAAAATAATTAAACAACCTTTGTGTGTATCAGAGTTGTAAGAGACAAGAGGTTTTCGGTATGATCTCTAGTGGGCTGAGACATATTTAACCACAAGTGTTTGCTACAGTCAAACACTATGACAAAGGTCTAAGTGAACTCCAGCACTCCATACTGAGGGATACCGGCATACTCCCTTTATTCTTCAGAGCTGAAACAAGCTCAGTTTGTGTCTTGAAGCAGCCAGAGCCCCATGTGGCTGAAGGCGGGCCCTGAACTCCTCTCCTGCCTCTACCCTCCAAGTGTTGGGACTACAGGCATATGCCACCCTATATGCCTTCATTAAGATGTCTTAAATTGATCTTTGCTTGCTAATAAGCTATGATTTATATTAGCTACTATCTTTATAAATATCATTTCACTTAAAAATTTCAAATAATTGCCTAATAATATTTAGGCCAATAACCAAATTTTAAAACAGGTGGATCTTTAAGTATGAGGGAATGTCTGACATCTTATTCCCTCCTTCCTTCACATTTGAAGGGGAGGGTAGGAAGGAGGGAGGGATGGAGATGAACAGATAGAGGCTGACCGACTCAGTGAAGTCAGCGACAGCTATGGGAGTCATACTCTGACTCCCACTATGCTGTCCTGGGGAATCAAACTCAGGTTGGAGACTTGGCAGCCAGAGTCTTATTTACAGGAGACATTGCTGCAGCCTAGTTTATGTCTTCTTCACTAAGTCTTGGGTTTATAAACCAAAGATAAATACTAAAACTTTCTCTTTAAAATTATTCAGGAAAATAATAAAAAAAATTTGTCTCATGAATCAAAAAAGTCAACATTTTAAAAATGTTCCTCTACCTTCTACATAGCTTGAGACAAACTGAGGGAAATAATCGAACTGTCTTACAGACAACCACCTCTAAGTCTTGAGTCAACAATCAGAGCACCCTTGTGAGATACTCTGAAAATGAAATTAAGTAATTAGATAGCCATTGTCCTTTGTATAATTATACTGGTAGATATTTAATACTTCTACTGAATGTACCTAACACTACATCTAAATGATAAAACTACTAAATCACAAAGTAAAGGATATAAGCTAGAAAGGTTTACTTTTCATTTACCTAAATGCATTAAGGCAAATCAAAATTGTAAATTATGTTACAATACCAGAACCAAAAAATCCAAAATCCTTGCATTAGACATCTGTTACTTCACATTCTTTGTCACATCTATTTCCCCCTCTTATTGCCCAAACAAAGATGCGCCTCCCACAGCTCCATTTATGACAACTCACCTGCTCCCTGCATCCTCGAACAGAGATACTTAACACTTAACAATGGGAATCCTTTGTAACTCCATCCTTTCAACATGGATGACAATAACAAAGGGATAGCACAAAATCACACCTATGCAAACCACTTGCACATTTTAAGTAAACCAAGAGGCAAAGGACAAATTAAATCCATCCCATGCCTATGTGTCTACCTTAATGGGCCTCAAGGACAGCAGGCAGGGCAACTCAGATCAGCACCGAGCACCCAAGGGCATAAGACCGAGTTCCCCTCCTAAGCACGACATAGCCTGGCGGGATTAGTCTTGTAAGTCCACAGAGAACATTAGAACACAAGACAGCCAACGGAAATACAGCAGGTCTCGAGTCACAGATCCTTAAGATGATTAGTAAAATGAGTAGAAGGCAGAACACAAAAGTATATATATTGTAATATTAAGCAATTATATATCACTTGTACACTCAATTATCTCTGCTTATCCATTAATTACATCTTCGGGTATATGGGCAGAAACATTTATAAAAGTGTATTTTTAAAATATTTCTATTCCAGCTAGGGAGAGGACTCGGTGCTAAGCTCTGGCCACGAGAGCGCGGAGCTGAGCGTGGCACCCATGGCAGCCAGCTGTGCTGACACACCTGAAACTCCTCTGCTCAGGCGGCTGCTTCAACAGTCCAGCCAAAACAGTGAGCTCAGGCTCAGAGAGACCCTGTCTCTAGAAATGTACGATAAGGGGTCTTTGCTCTAAGACAGACAGGCAGACAGAATCACACACACACGCACGCGCACATATACATATGCCATGTACCAAACACAAGACCTTTCACATTTTTCTGTGATTAATTTCTAATTTTACTAAAATTCTGCTTAACCTAAACACAAGGAATTCTACATTACAAACTACTCTTACAAAAAGAAAAAGGAGAGTCTAAATGTTAAGAACAGAAGAGGTAATTTATTCTTGACCTTACCAGAAAATGCTAGTTCATGGTTTTTTTACAACAGTGAATTTCTCATGTCAGTTAGCACCAGGACTTAGCACCTCCTAGGCCTCAGCCAAACAAGCCTGAGCACTATCTCCTCTGAACTATTATGAATCATGTCCAATAGTTTAACTTGTAGACATCACACACACACACACACACACACACACACACACACACACACACACACACACACACACACACACATGAAAACAAACAAATAATCATCTACTTAGATGAGTCTTCTTATCCCTACTATAGCACAGGCTAGCCTAGAGGTCAAAGTCCTCCTGCCTGTCTGCCTCTCGAATGCTGGGTTTCATGTACAAGCTCCAATGTCTGCCATCCTTTAGAGAGTGAGGAATGATTCCCGCTTTACCGTCCATGTAGCCCAGGTAAAATTCTCCAAGTAAACTTAGAGCTCAGTGCTCTGAATTATATCCTACTCTCATCAACTGCCAATGACTTTAAATTAGCAGGTAAAGCAGATCCCAAATTTTTAAAGTAAAAAAATAGCCTCTGCATCTGTAACAATAGAGCTTTCTTATATGAAGATAGTTCTGAAATCAGATGTTGTATGGTTGTAGCCAATGCTGTTGTCATTCTCTGTCAGAAAACCATCATGGAACGCCTGCACGGCCATTTGGGTATGGACCTTCTTTTCTCAGGAGTGGGCTTCAGATGACAAAGGCTAAGGATGTGCTGAGAAATAACGAGGATCCATCTTCTCTACTTACGGCCTGGGTGTCCTTATACTAGGATACCCTTAACACTAGGGCACCCTTAACACTAGGGTACCCTTAACAATAAGGTACCCTTAACACTAGGGTACCCTAACACTAGGGTATCTTTAACAACAGGGTATCCTTAACACTAGGGTATCTTTAACAATAGGGTATCCTTAACACTAGGGTACCCATAACACTAGGGTACCCTTAACACTAGGATATCTTTAACAATAGGGTATCCTTAACACTAGGGTACCCTTAACAATAAGGTACCCTTAACACTAGGGTACCCTAACACTAGGGTATCTTTAACAATAGGGTATCCTTAACACTAGGATATCTTTAACAATAGGGTATCCTTAACACTAGGGTACCCATAACACTAGGGTACCCTTAACACTAGGATATCTTTAACACTAGGGTACCTTAACACTAGAGTATCCTGAACAGTAGGGTATCCTTAACACTAGGGTACACTTAACACTAGGGTATCCTTACACATCCAGAACTGAAATCCTCTCTGCCTATTCCAAATTACCCAACCTTCTAGTCATCTACCAAAATAGCACAAGTTCAGAAACAGAAAGAATATGGTTATAGCTTCCTGCTCTTGCTCCTATACAGTCCACAGTGTTCCCTTCATGTTTTACATTCTCAAGGGTAGGGAACATATACCTTATTTATTTTTCTTCACTTTCCATGTGTATGGGTGCTCTGACTGCACATGTCTGCATTGTGTGCATGCCTGGTGCCCACAGAAGCCACAAGAAGTACCAGATGCCTTAAACTGGAATTAGAGACATTCATAACGTGCTATGTGAGTGTTGGGAATCGATCCTGGGTCGCCTACAAGAGTTGCCAACTCTTTTCACATCTGACCCATCTCTACATCTCTGAGAGCTTAGTTTCTAGTACTCACTTCAGAACCAAGTGTAAGTGGTTGAGGGAGATAGCCTCAAACGCTGGTGTTAGCTAGAGTTAATCTAGGAAGAATTATCTCAGAATGTATAGGGCTATGAGAGAATAATGTGAACATCAAGATTAACATGTAATGCTCTTAATATCTATATTAAATTAGTTAGAACCCCAAGTTTTACTCCATGGCAATATAGTCTACAGAATATAAGACATTATAAACAAGCTAATGTACCATTTGGGAATTAGGGGGAAAAAAAGATCACCTCCAAAAATTAGTCCTATAGCAAACTTGGGGGACTGCCTTAACGTGAAACAAAACCTGCTCCTCCATCTATCTCCCTCCAGTCACGCACAAGCTACATATGAACCTAATCAAAGGGAACGGATGCCCATGGGCAGGACTGAATGCTAAGACCCTCACTAAGAAAACCAAGCGCGATCAGTAAAAGCTTAGGACAGCATTCTTGCAGTGTGCTCCCTCCCTCGGCTAACAGAGTAGATGGGTCAGTAGGATGATGTCCGAAGAGCATCTCTACATTATGCTGCAAAGTTCACACTATTTGTTCCTTGGAAATATCAAGACAAACATTTCAGTGAAATAACTTTAGACTTCAATGTACACAGACTGCTCTTTAAAGGACTCCCTGACTCTGGGACTCCAAGGATTTATAATCATGCCTATGATATCTGCTTAGGTTTAATGCACACTTAGGCAATTCCAACAAAAGCAACACTCTAAACACCTTTAAAACTGCTCAAAGGAACAGAGAAAAACTGATTTAAAAAAATAGGATATACCAACTGTTAAATACAAATATGTATAACAAAAATCTCATTTAAAGGCTGCTGAGATCAACATGACTAGGAGTAGTATACAAAAACCAAGTCCTATGATTTAACCAAAACTATTTCATGCTATAATAATGTAACAGATTTGACATTTATCTTACATATTGAGATTTATGCTTCCACAAAAGATACATTCGAAATATGATCCAGTTACCCCTAACTCTATTCCTCTATACCAACGCTAGATAAATGGTATAGATTAGATACACTCAGTAATCAGAAAAATCTGAATTTTCTCATCCATAAATGAGGTCAACAGGCCATCTAAGTTATATACACTCATTTAAAGGATGACTGAGCATTATTAAATTTGGACATGAACCCAAAGTTATTCCCGAGTCCAAGGATCATCTTTTCTACTCTCAACCTTCTTCCTGTGTGACTTCATCCACTATGCAATGGTGAGTAAACTCTGTAGAATACATTCAAGATTTCTGTAGAATTAGTTAAGGCTATAATTACAGGGAAAAAAGGATTTGGGGGATGAAGAGATGGCTTATCAGTTTTTTTAATGTACTACTAGTATTGCATAGAATCTGATGCCCTCTTCTGGCCTCCAGGGCACACGCATGTACATTTGATTCATGTGGATACATGTGCACACACTGTACACGGCAAGAACTGACTGCTGCAGGTTGTTCTTTGACCTTTATGTGTGCACGGTGGCACACACGCGCACACACACAGAACTGACTTAGAAAGGAACTTTCTAAGTTTGTTTTATTAGCATCCCACCATACAATCTGACTATGATCTTACACTGAAATAGTACGTATGTATGTGTATGTAAGCATTCGTGTTGTGTGAGCAGTGGGCAGTCTCAGGTATCCAGCTTACACTTTCAATCTTGAGACAAGGTCTCCTTATATACTACTGTGTACATAAAACTGGCTGGCCTGAGAGATTCTCCATCCCCTGCCTCCCCTCACCATATTAGTTCCAGATGTGTGTTGCAGATCTGGCTTTTGATGGTTTGGGGATATATAAAGACCTTCAGACTTCTGCAAGCACATTACCTACCGAGCCATATAACCTCCTCATGCTACTTATTACAATTTATCCATGAATAAACTCATGACCTTAGTATTAACTCACTTATAAACTTACATGTATTTTTAAATTTTATATGTGTGTGTGTGTATATGTATATAGTTTATATGTATAAAACTTCAAATAATCCATCTTTTACATTTCAGTTTATCACCAAAGTTCCAGAAGATCTATTCTAAGTTAGAAAATAATTATAAGTAAATTTGCTCAATAATTACATTTTATCATTTCTAAACTAATAAAAGAGATAAGAAAGTACGATCAACAAAAACTAATAGGCTCCAAAGGTGGCAATTCCCAGCATACAAGAGACTGACACAGGAGGGCCAAGATGGGGACAAGGCCAGTCTGTGCTACTAAGACTGCCTTCAAAAACCCAAAAATTAATACAAATCTTAAGGGATGTGTACAGTGCCCTAGGTTCTATTTTTTTTGTTGTTTGTTTGTTCTTGTTTTTAGTATTATTAAAGCAAAACAAAGTAACAGTATTGCAAACTGTTCTCCTCTGACCCTACTGTCAGAAATTCAGGTCCATATTAGCTTGTTTATATTAACATGGGGGGAGGGAGTAAAAAAGCTGTAGACTGCTTACTTTGCTTTCTAGTTCTTTGATAAACACCATGGCCGAAAGCAACTTGGAGAGTAAGGGGTTAATTCATCACACAGCTTAGAAGTCCTCATGAAGTCAGGGCAGGAACTCAAGACAGAAACATGGAGGCAGAACTCTTAGTAGATGCCGTGCAGAAACGCTACTTATCTGCTTGCTTTCCAGATGTGGCACAGCTCGCACTGGGCTGAGACATTCCACAAATCACTACTGAAGAAAGTGTTCCAGATTTGCCTATTGACAATCTGACGGAGGGAATTTCTCAACTGAGGTTCCCTCTTCCCAAATGACTAACTCGTGTCAACTTAACAAAAACTGACCAGCATAAACAAACACATTATAAACAAAGATGCAACTTACTCTGTGTAAAGCTCACTGTTGTGTCCATATAGGCGAGCTCCACTAGGCAGTACAAGGCTTTGTTAACTGGTACTTCCCAAGAACAAACTACCCCACCCAGC
Source organism: Rattus rattus (assembly GCF_011064425.1). NCBI lineage: Eukaryota > Metazoa > Chordata > Mammalia > Rodentia > Muridae > Rattus > Rattus rattus. The sequence goes on from NC_046157.1 coordinate 114,282,116, forward strand.
ATTACGCACATGAAACTTGAACAGACAACGTATCTCTTGTCCCCTCCTACACATGACTGCGTCGTGCTGCCCGCCTGTGCATCTCCTCTGCTTTCTGGCAGCTGAGGTGGCCACACTATTTGCCACAGTTCTGCATTTGAAATGGCTTCCAAGGCATACCATGTGTTTAGACTTAGTCAGCAGACATTTGAAAGTGGGGCCTGTTTTGCAACAGAAATAAAAAGCACTTACTGGTTTAAACTTACCTTTCCACAATCCATTCAGGTCGAATTACTTTTTCCCCCTTTAGTTCTTTAATTTTGGCATTAGGAAGATTTGTAGCAATGATGTGTGTCGTTTTGGATCTAGAATAATACACATGGTATTGACCTCCATGCAACATCATTAGATTCCTTAATTCCTCAGCAGAAGGATCTGTAAAAGTCAGTACTGAAATATATCAACAGTTTAACGTACAAGGCCGCAGAACGTTAGGCTGTAATAATCCCTTAGCCAGGCCGACTGACAGAACCACACTGGCTCACTCTCTCCTTGGCTATGCTGCCATAAAACAGAAATTCAGTGATAACGCTATGCTGCCTTGACACATATTTTCTCCTGGCTGCAGGGGACCAAGACAAAAACATCTACTGCCAAACGACATCTAGCAGAGCAAGTAAGTGCCAAATCCTAATAAGGCAAATGCTTATAAGTTTTTAGCATATCTGATATCAAGACTTTAAAAAACTTTCCCTGCTCCTGTCTGACTTCTCTATCTGGAAGCAGTTCTCCGCCTTGGCCTCTCACCCCTGAAAATGTATGCCTGCTCCAAGTTGTCTGTCTGTTCCTTGATCAGGAGCACCTTCTCAGTTGCGGCATCGTCTGCTGCCACACTACTCCCTCACCCTAGCTAAACTGTACCTGTAAGCAGCTCTGGGCCTGTGGACTGTCCACAGTAGTTCACAGGAGACAGACACACTCCCGAGCATCCAGCTATGCTTCCCGAGCACTTACATACAAATTCTGCCCTAAGTATAACTGGCCTCAGAGGCTCTGAGCAAATAGGTTGGAAAGCTAAGGGAAGGGGCTCCCTCTTCACAGCCTTGGAAGTTATTCTCCACACTGTGGTGTGCTTCCAAGGGCTCCTGTGAGGTTATTCACATTCCTGCCTGAAATCCTTTACACACTGCTATACAATGTAAACTTAATAAATTCATTCATTCTTTAGGGCACTGATTCTCAACCTGTGGGTTATGAACCCAATGGGTGGGGGTGGGGGCTAAATAATCCTTTCACAGGGCACCTTTGACCATCAGAAAACACAGATATTTACATTATGATTCATAACAACAGCAGCAAAATGACAGCTATAAAGTACAACAAAAATAATGTTATGGTTGGGGTCAGCACAGCTTGAGAAACTGTTCTATTAAAGGGCTAGGGCAGTAAGAGGGTTAGAACCCTTAGGGCAAGCTTTGGTTTATCATGGGATCTGAGGAAGAAACAGACTATGCCTTATGTCTCCCCCCATTGGGAGAAAAATCCTCCAATAGCAGACATGCCATAGCATTTGTTCTTGGAAGTTAATAAGACAATTTTGTGAAGCTTGTTCTCTTTCCACTTTTTTGTAGTAGTGGTTTGAACTGAGGTCACCATATTTATGAGGTGAGCATCTTTGCCCTGTGAGCCCTCTCACTTGTCCCAAGCAATATCACTCTATTAGGCTGGCCTATAGACAAGTCTTTCAGACATTTTCTTAACTAGCGATCCATGTGAGAGGGCTCAGACCACTGTGGGTGCTGCTACCACCTCCAGGGAGGTGGTCTTGGGCTGTATAAGAAAGCAAGCTATGCACACCAGTGGACAGAGCTTCACTTCCCTGCCTTGCCTTCTCTCAGTGATAAGACTGTTACCTAGGGCTGGAGAGATGGCTCAGCGGTTAAAAGCACTGACTGCTCTTCCAGAGGTCCTGAGTTCAATTCCCAGCAACCACATGGTGGCTCACAACCATCTGTAATGAGATCTGATGCCCTCTTCTGCTGTGTCTGAAGACAGTGACAGTGTACTTAAAGAAAAAAAAAAAAAAAAAAAAAGACTGTGCCCTGAAAGAAAGTGTTAGCAAAAGAAACCCCTTTCCCCTCAAGTTGCTTTTGATCATGGTTTTATGGTCTTTGGTTCAGACCACTCCCAGCAGTATGGTGATATTACAACTGGGAGGGAGGGTATTCTTAAAAGACAGGAACCACCGGCCTTTTCCTTTTCTTAAATCTCATGCTTTTCCCCCCCGTGTTATATAACTTACACAGATACTAAGTTCCGACAATCATGGTATAATGCAGTTTTGTACTATAGAAAAATTAGTAAAATTTACAGTATGTGCTAACTGCAATAAATAAAAGGAACAGAGAGTGAGAAAAATGGCTATTTATATAAGCATATGATTGAAAATACTTTACCATCCTAATATACAAATACGAAATCACTTTATCCAGTTTTTCATGCAAATAATACTAAGCATCAATGTGATGATGACTACTGATTATCTGCTTCCCTGGATTAAGGAACACCTAAGGAATCGAGGAAGCACATCCGAGTGTGTCTGCACTGGTCATTCCAGAGGTAATTAGCAGAAGAGGGGTCTGATCCAATCAGTGGGATTTATAGTGGGATGGCCATCTGGAGGAAGCAGGGCATGTGTGCAAGCCTCTGAGGTGAGGACACCCTGCCCAAGCCTCTTGCTGCATTCCCTGGTTCCTCTCTGGCATGAAGTGAACAGTTCTTCTGTCACAAGTTTCTGCTGTCATTATGTCCTCTGAAACTGTGAGCTTAAACACAAGCTTCCCTGTATCCTTAAGTTGTTTCTTTCCATTGGGCTGTATTGTTACAGTAGCCCAAGATAGTCTAAAAACCAGACTCAAGCCTGTGCTCTCCATGAAGCCAGATAAACAAGTACAGGCCGAGTACAATACATGCAAAGAACACAGAGAAAGCTGGAAAGGGCCTCAACAACTCGAGGCGGCATAAGGGCTCTTTTAGGAAGAACATTTTGAGGAGTCGGACACATAAAGAGAGGAAGCAAAGAAACCGCAAAGGCTCTGGTGTGCTCTCTGGTCTACCAGTTCACAAAAGATTCTCCTAGACACAAAGGGATAAAACGCAGGTTTCAAAGAAAATGTTTCTAGCAGTGCTGAGATACGATTCAACACTACAGACTGGCTTAGAGAAAGGAAAAATCTAATTTGATCTGCATCTCCATGGATAACGACCAAATCCAGTTCATAGGCGTCATCAGAGGCAAAGAACAGAAACAAAACTCCCCAAGTATAAAAACAGTCATAAAACCTGAGCAAACCTCAGCGGTTAGGAGCACTGACTGCTCTTCCAGAGGACCTGAGTTTAATTCCCAGCAACCACATGGTGGCTCACAACCTCTGTAATGAGATCTGATGACCCCTTCTGGTGTCTGAAGACAGCTACAGTATACTAACATAAAGTAAATAAATAAGTAAAACCTGAGCAAACCTGATGACAAAGGAAATAAAAAATAAGCGTAAAATCCAAGCAACACTAGCACTGCTTTAATCAAAACCAAGAAAACGCCTGTTTATCCAACTCCGACAGCATAAGCTTCTGAGACATTTTCCCTTTGGCTCCCATCTAACTCACAGACTTGATTTGTTACAAAAATCAACATTCTCTATCAATCACTATATCTTTTCAAACAGTTCCTAATACTCAAGGAAAATCTAAAATATATTTGCTCAATCAACTAAAATAAAGTAAAATGGGAAAGAAGACTCGCTGACTAGAAAACGGAGAAAATGTCAACTCTACCCACTGATCTGTGTGTCTGACACTACTCACTACCCACGTCCAAGCAAGGTTACTGTATACGTAGGATTAACTCCGGAATGTATTCTAATGCTTACATGACAGGCCCAGGACCAGGACAGCCAAACAAACTTCATTCAGAAGACGCAAGGAAAGGACACTACAGTAAGGCTGACTCAAGGGGACAATAACGTAAACTGTGGCACTGCTACAGGAACAGACATAGGGGGAGTAGTCAGGGAGAACAGTGACTCACAGCTATAATCCCAACACTAGAGAAGCTGAGGCATGAGCAGCACACCCTCAAGGCTAGCCTGAGCTATACAGCAGGACTCTGTCTGGATAAAAAATAAAAAAGAGAGAGAACTCAGAAACACACCCACTCACACATACCCTAATGATTGTTTAAAAACTGTCTTACTCTTGTGTACAACGGGGAAGGGGTGCCCATGCGTGTGGCAGCTCACATGTAGAGCTCGCAGGCCAACTCTGATGAGTCGGTTGTCTCCTTTCCCCTTTAGATGGGTCCCAGGGGTCAAGCTCAGTTTATCAGGCTTGCACAGAAAGCACGCTTTACCTGTGCAATGACCCATCCTGCCAATCCCCAAGTGATTTTGCTGGCTGTTCACGGGGGTGGGGGTGGGGGTGGGGATATCAAATGAACCCAAACCTCAAAATGGGCCACAAAACTATAAACTCTTACCAGAGGAGATCTGGAAACACAATTGTTGGAATGTGTTTCCCGTTAAGGACTGCAGAGACAGCGGCTGCCTGGATAAGAAAAGGTGCTTGCTGCCAAGCCTAACAATCGGAATTCAATCCCTGGGACCCACTGGGTGACATGAAGAATAACCGATCCCTACAAATAGTCTGACCTCCATGTAATGGACAACTTTCCCAATTGACAAGGTTTTTAAATTATAAAAGCAATTAAATTGTTACTTAATCATTAAAATTGTATGTTTGGCCCAGGAAAACAAAACAAAACAAACACTTGAGAAATTATTAGCAAACCACATGCACAACAGTAAAAGAGCAGTGGTTCTCAACTTTCCAACCCTGAGATCCTTGAATACAGCTCCTGTGGATGTGCTGTGGTGACCCCAATCATAACGTTATTTTTGTTGCTACTTCATAACTAACTTTGCTACTGTCATGAATTGTACTGTAAGTACATGTTTCCAGATGGTCTTAGGCAGCCCTGCAAATGGGTCATGACCCACAGCTGCCAATTCTAAGCCAGGGGACTTCGGGTTTACATGCTGCATTATCCATCAGTTTTGCTTGGTCCAGCATTCTCCGACTATGTCCCCATTCTTCCTTTTAGGAATAGTAATGTGTATCTGTGCCACTGTATGTGGAAATTAATTCACTTTTAGAAGTCACAGGGTTTTATTGAAACTGGGGAAGATGTAGGGGGCTTTGAAGGATTAAATACACGCTGGCTGCATTATAATAATGGCTGCTGAGCCTTAGGAGCCTGGGAGGGAATGTGGTGGTTTAAATGAGAATGTCTCCCATGGGCTCGAATATCTGAACCCTGGTGTTAACCTTACAGCTACACCTTACTAGGGCAGGCTCTGAGGCTAGTATGTAGACTAGCCTCAATTCCTGTTCACTCTCTCGGCTTCATTTTAACATGTGATCTCTCAGCTCCCTGCCATGATGGTCTGATCCCTCTGGAAACACAACCAAAATAAACTTTCTTCCAAGAATTGCCTTGGTCATGGAATTTCATTACAGCAACAGAGAAGTAAATAATACGGATGATAAATAACTGGACAAGATATAAAAATATTCCCAATCCTAAAAAGCTCATGATAAAATTGGGCACCAAGAAAGTAAAAAGAATTCAACCTGTATATCCATTAACGTAGATGGCAACTCCACTAAATATGGCAGACGCTGTCCCATCCTTCTGCTTAGCCGCATCTGAGCGGAACTGCTCCTCCAGCTTCTGGACTTTGGCAGCCATGTATCCGCCCTACAAGCAAGGAAAGGCACGAGAATGAACAGCCGCTACAGCTGCCTGCCACACTTTTAAAGACCCTGACAGGCTTACCAGTACAGTCTTCTCACCTTTTTAAACCTTAAAATAATTAGGCGACTGTTTTATTGTGTCTTCGAAGTAAAGCTATAGGTGACAACTATGGTGCACAATTTGTCCAAACAGAAAATCACTTGTTTTTAATTAAAATTTTACATGTTCATTATAATTGTTTTCAGGAAACAGATATAAAGAAAATTAAAATGGATGCAATCCCATTCACTAACATTTTGGAAAGCTATTTCAAGCCTTTCTGTGTCTACACACACAGGTACTATTCCTTATTCCCACTGCTTTACTCAAGGCTATCACTCCAGGTAACATGACAAGCTAAGCAATAGCTGCAGTGTTCTACTATACAGACTGCTAACTGACCACACCCTCTTCACCATACAGACTGCTAACTGACCACTCCCTATCTACTGGATACAGATCACTAACTGAACAAACCCTATTTACTAGACACAGATTGCTAACTGACAACACCCTATCTACTGGAGATTTACATATTTTTTTCCTATTTCTCAGTATTAGCAATGCTGAGATAAAATATATTAAATTGAATGCAAAAATATCTACCTTCCTCAGGACAAAACTCTTGACAGTAAAATAAAGTTCAAGGGTTAGGATTTATGGACAATGTTAAGGTGTTCAATGCACTGTGAAAAACAGAAAAAGTTGGTACAATAAAATCACATGTTATACCTTAAGCCATATGACAAACTAAAATGAACCAAAGTCATCTAGACATTTAACTATTCACTAAAACCTACCCATTTTTCCCAGCCATCCTCCTCTGCTCGCTTCCTCCATCCACCTCGTCTCATGGTGGAGCTTCTGTGGAGAGAAAAACAGTCAATCTTAGCCACAATGTACTCTTCATGGACATTTTATCAAAGAAAATGGGAAATCTGAAAATTCAGACATTCAATGGACATAGACTGAAGTTCAATGCTAAGTGAACCTCGTCAATGCACCATCCTTGGTGGCTTTACCTGTGCAATCTGTCCAGAGCCCCCTCCCTACATGGTTAAGCCTCATGTTTAAACACTTTTCAACTGGGAATTAAGGGCTGGGTAGGGAAAGGAACGACACTTAACATTCACTTTGCATAAAACATCAATAAACCCAACACAATCACACTTACTGTTACCACTAATTAATTAAACAAGCCAAATCCCTTCATCATGTGATCTACAACGGCTCTTAAACTGTGTCACACTAGATACTCAAGAATGCACACACAGTGTAACACATCTGTCCTACAAAAGGTCTCCCCAAGAAGTTCATTAAAAGAATGTATCATAGGGAAATGATTATCATGACAACAAATTAATAGATCTGGCATTTTTATTTTAAAAAACATAATTTATGGTTTTTTTATGTGTCTTGATAACTTTGCCTGCATGTAAGTCTGTATGAGGGTGTCAGAACTCCTGGAACTGGAGTTACAGGCAGTTGTGAGCTGACATGTGGGTGCCGGGAATTGAACTCAGATCCTCTAGAAAAGCAGCCAGCGCTCTTAACCTCTGAGTCATTTCTCTGGCCCCTAGATCTGGTGCCCTTAAGGTAACACTTAATCAGCTGTACCACACAATACCAAGATTACCAAATGATGGCTGTCTCAAGCTTCAGGCTTAGGGACAGAAAGCCAGTTAAGTCATTCTAAGGACAAAATAATTCACTAAATGAATTCTTATGAAGTCCAGTTCTTCTAGTCACAAGTTGGGCTATCACTGCATTATCTTTCATAAATTAATACAATATTTAGATTGTTCTGTAATCACATAGGTTTATATACTTATGTACACTATCAAAGTTAAGTTAGCGTTGGTAAGACTTATGAGAATATTTAACACTTAAAACATTTTATCCACACACAACTTAGTTTTTGAAATGGTTTTGATTTGGTTTCTCTTCCTGACACTTGTATTAACAACCTTTATATACATGAAAGATGGCTAAAGTCATGCAGAAGTTGTCAGCTAAGTTCTAGGAGTGAGAAACAATTTAAATGTTTTAGGGGCATATGTAAAAGACCTTGAGAATAAATTACTAATTCTGTGGACAAAAGAGGTTTGCTTTTAAATTTGCTCCAGGCAGGTGCCAGGGTGTTCCATGGTGTGTTCATTATCAAGCCCAGAATTGCCAGATGTTTCTCTTAAATTCTCCTTAAGTGGCTTATTTGCTAGTCTTAATGACTTCATCCCTTAAGAGTCAAAGAAATTCCTAACAAATTGACTGATTCAAAAAAACTCTCAAATCTATGCACCCACTTTTACAAGCAACGGCTTGAGAATTCTGCTAATGTGCATGCCACAGTCATCGGAGTGAGAATGTCCCCACGGGCTCGGACATTTGAACACACAGGTGGCGTTGTCTGGAAGGGATTAACAGGTATGGCCTTGCTGGAGAAAGTATGTCATGAAGAGGCTTTGAGAGGCTGACGACCGCTGCCATTGAGTTTGCTCTCTCCTTAGTACTTTGTGGCCAAGAAGTGAGCTCTCAGCACTCTGCTCCAGCTGCGTGCCTGCTGCTCACTGACGTGCTCTCCCTCATGGTGGGCAATAGTTCCCTGGACTGTGAGCCCAAACAAACCTCACCTTTCATAAGCTGCCTCGGCCATGGTGCTCTATCACAACAGAAAAGTAACTAAGACACCTTTGCTGCTCAGTGAAAAGTCAATCAAATAATAAAATATATCTTGAAATTTAAAGCCAGACATGGTGGAAGGTGGAAGAAAGAGAATAAGGAGTTAAAGGCCAGCCTCAGATACATAATGAGTTCGGGACCACCCTGGACTACATACACTCAGTCTCAAGGAAGGAGGGAGGGGGAGGGAGAGAGGGGAGAGAGAAAGAAGAGGAGAATGAGGGAGGGGGAGGGAGAGAGGGGAGAGAGAAAAGAAGAAAGGAAGGGGGAGGAAAAAGAGAGATTCAAAGACAGACATGGAAGAATAAAGAAAAAATTTTTAATGTATTTAATTAATTAGATTATTTAAGAGCACCTTCTGCTGTGAAAAAATGCCAGTGAAAAACTCCTTACTGATGTATGACACTGAGAAAGACTATGGATATGGATCAGGGGTGCAACACTTGCCTGTCATTCAAGAGGCTATGGGTTTGGTGTCAATACTGAAGGAAAAACACAAAACCAAACAAGCCCCACAAGAAAATAAAACTATGTTTTCTATACAAAATGGTCGCAAGGCAAAGACTCCTCCCAAGTAGTGGAAATTAGTCAAGTATCAGAAGAGAACAAAATTTACAAAGACCTGCTACTTCTCCCCAATGGGATGCTTTCCCCTCTGAGAATAATCTGTCAACTGCAGTGGAGTGGCTAAAGAGTGGCCATGTTTAAACAACCACCACACTAAAGGAATGAGAACTGGAGTCCAAGAACCTTCCAAATGTACTGATCTCTGTATTGGGGTTACCATCTTAGACAGAAGAACAAACTAGAAGGAAACAAATCAAGCTTTGCAGAAATTAAACCCCACCTCACATTAGTTCATCTGTCAAGTGGACTGAGGTAACCCTGGCAGAGAAGCAAGGACAGCACTTTTGTTTACTTGTCTCTACAGCCAATTTACAAATACGACCATGACACAAAGAAATAGACTATACAATGAATGAAATCTTAGTGGGTAGTGAACTTAAGCCTTTTAAGTAATCATGCTATGTTCAAGGAGACAAAATGATAAAAATTAACTTATAGAAGGATAATCTATAAAAGTCTTTAGCCTTAAAACAAAATACAAATATGGTGGATCATGCCTGTTGTTCAGGAGTCTGAGACAGGAGGAGAGCCAAAAGTTCAAGGTAAGCTTGGGCTACATAGGAGTTCCAAGTTCAAGGCCAGCAAGGGCTACAGAATAAGAAATTACCTGTTTTATGGAGGGGAGAGCAAAGCTCTTAACAAATGAACTCAAGGAAAGCATTTTCAGCAGCAGGAGTGTGAAAGTTTGTATGTGCTTGGGCCAGGGAGTGGCATTATTAGGAGGTGTGGCCCTGAAGGAGTAGGTGTGTCACTGTGGGTTTGGGCTTAAGACCCTCACCCTAGCTGCCTGGAAGCCAGTATTCTGCTAGCAGCCTTCAGATGAAGATGTAGAACTCTCAGCTCTGCCTGCACCATGCCTGCCTGCTGGATACTGCTAAGTTCCTGCCTTAATGATAATGGACGGAATCTCTGAACCTGTAAACCAGTCCCAATTAAATGTTGTCCTTTGTGGTCCCAACAAAACAATTGCCCTGGTCATGGTGTCTGTTCACAGCAATAAAACCCTACCTAAGTCAGAAGTTGGTACCAGGGACAAGGGTATTGCTGTGATAGGCCTGACCATGCTTTTGTTTGAAGAATGTGGATTTGGAAAGTGATGGAATACTGTAAGTAGGGCTTCATGGGCCATCTTGTGGAAGACAGTGGTGCTGAGGGTCATTTGAATTGTGTAGGCCTGCTGGCCCAGGAGATTTCTCTCAGTGGAGAATTTCAGAACGTGGCCTAGAGACTGTTTTTGTGGCATTTTGGTGAAGAATGTGGTTACTTTTTGCCACTGCTGAAGAATATGCCTGAGGCTAAAGTGAAGAGATTTAGATTAATTGCTTTGAAAAAGGAAGTCTCTGGGGTTGGGGATTTAGCTCAGTGGTAGAGCGCTTGCCTAGCAAGCGCAAGGCCCTGGGTTCGGTCCCCAGCTCAAAAAAAAAAAAAAAAAAAAAAAAGGAAGTCTCAAAACAGCCTGGTGTAAATTCTGTTGTGTGGTTACTAAAGTTCACTCTTATGAAGAGCATTTTAAAGAAAAGGAGCAAGTTGAGACAAGAAAAAAACAAAATACATAGACTGAATATTAAAGGGGCACCAGGAAGTGAAATGGAGCTGAATCCTGTGTTCAAGGACATTGAATTAAGGAAGAAATGACCTTGGGACAAGATCCCAGTCAGCTAAATTTAGGTCCAGGATCAGTAGTACAAGCCTTTAATCCCAGAAGGCAAAGACAAGCAGATCTCCAAGTTCAAGGCCAGCCTAGAACAGAGCAAGTTCTAGGTGAAGAAAAACTTAAATCCAGGCTTTGTGGGCCACACCTTTAATCCCAGTGCTTAGGAGACAGGCATGCAGATCTTTAGCTCAAAGTCAGTCTATGGCGCAAGATCCAGGACAGCCAAGCTTAGGCAGTGAAGGAGATGGAAAAAGGAAGCTAGTGATGATGTAATAGAACAAGGGGGTCATGTTGCAGCCCCAGCAAGCAGCAGCTTTGACCATGTGTCTCTGGCTTTATATTCAAGAGGAGAAGGAGACTCCTGGGACAATTGATGCTGGTTAGCTGGAGCTAAGAAGGAGACCAGCAGCACTGAGGTGAAATCTTCTGGGAAGCGTTTTCTGAGAATACAAAGAGGCTGTGTTCCAGAGATGATCAAGGTTGTACCTCCTGCTGCAGCTGTACTTGGTAATATGTAAGAATCACCCAGGTGGTACTGGTTTTGAAGGTGTGAGGGGTCATGAAGAGCAGCTAAGGCTGGGCACTGTGAGGGGCCATGGAAGGCCATTGGTGAAGGTGTAGCCTCAGTTGTAGTGGACAGCCCAGGACTGAAGGGATCATGCAAAGATCTGAGGCTTGGCACCATGAAGAGAGCCTATGAGAGGCTACTGGTGAAGCCTAGTTGCAGCGGAAGACTCCAGTGAATACAATAGGAGATGCCGGTACCATGGGATGATCCCCAAGAACAGCTACAGCAGTGGAGTGGATCACCCTGAGCTTAGAGTGCTACAGAGGGCAGAGCTGGAGAAGGAGGAGGAGCTGAAAAGATCAGATGTGGATCCCAGATACTGAAACAAGAAGCTGTAACATGTAAGTCGTCTTGGAGACCCCAAGATGTCTGCTGAGGAAAGCTGCTATTAGGGAGTGGAACCAGCCCAGGAGAAAGAATTTGTTGCAATCAACAAAGATGAAAAGGGGGCTGGAGATCTGAAGACTGCTTTGACATCAGAAATGGTAATGCAGAATTTGGAGTTTGCCCAGATTGTTTCCTGTCTTGCTTTAGGAATTGCAATTAAGTGATTGGATGAATCCCAGAAGAGACTTTAACTTTGGACTTTTAACATTGCTGAGACTGCTACAGACTATGGGGACTCTGGAAGTTGGACTAGATATATTTTGCATTATGCTATGTTTAGACGTGGCCCCCACAGACGTGTGTTTGAACAAGCCCATGGGGGGCCAGGGAGTGGAATGTGATGGTTTGTATATGTTTGGGTCAGGGAGTGGCGCTATTAGAAGGTGTGGTCCTGTTGGAGGTGTGTCACTGTGGGTTTGGGCTTAAGACCCTCACCCTAGCTGCTTGGAAGTCTGCAACTAGCAGCCTTCAGATGAAGATGTAGAACTCTCAGCTCTGCCTGCACCATACCTGCCTGGATACTACTATGCTCAGCCTTGATGATAATGGACTGAACCTCTGAACCTGTAAACCAGCCCCAATTAAATGCTGTCTTTTGTAAGACTTGCCTTGGTCATGGTGCCTGCTCACAGCTGTAAAACCCCAAAGACAATGAGCAATGGGACATCCTTAAGCCCCGAGTTAGCAACAGGCGTCCCTGCCACTTAGCAACCTCTACCACAAGTCCAAATCCAAGGCAGGTGATAGAAGCAAACACCATGTACACTATCAACACTCAGACTGATACCCATGGTCCTCCTTAGTGTCGTCACTGATGAAACAGTAACTAGAGGAAGAGTACATTTGCCTTACACTTCCACTTTGTAGTCCATCACTGAAGTTGGGACAGGAGCTCAGGAACCTGGAAGCAGACGCTGACTCAGAGGTCAATGAGCAGTGCTGCTTACTGCCTTCCTCAGCTTGCTTTCTTATAGAATGCAGGACCACCAGCCCAGGGGTGGCCACACCCACAATGGGCTGGGGACTCGTGTCAGTCACTAATTAGGAAGTTGCCCTATAGGCTTGTTTACAGCCTGTCCTATGGAGGCGTTTTCTCACCTGAGGTTCCCTCCTCTCTGACGACTGTACCTATGTCAACCTGACACAAAACTAGCTAGCGCATTCATATAAACACACTGACACTTCACTGAGACCAACAAAATCGTACTTCATATACTCAAAATACTATAATGGAAATATAGTAAATTGACATTAACCATTCATGTGATTGGGTAGTCAGAGTGTTTCAGGCCAGCCAGGGTTACATAGTGAGCCTGTTTCAAAACGCCGCCACCACCACCACCACCACCACCACCACCACCACCACCAACAACAACAACAACAACAACAACAACAACAAAGTCTTTTTTCAAGACTGGAGAGATGGTTCAGGGGCTAAGAACATACTAGTTCTGCAGAGGACCAGAACCTGGTTGAAGAAACCACATCTGGAAATTCACAATCACCTCTAACCCCAGCTCCAAGAGATCTAACACATTCTCTGGATGCCACCAGCACCTGTTGCAGTCTGCTAGCACAAAGAGACACCTCTAGTCTCCTGCCACTGTCATCAGACCTGAGGCTCCTGAACCAAACAGAACTGTAGGTCCAGAATCATACAGTCCAAGGATACTCATCAGAGGCCTAGATGATCACACCAGGATCATCCAGGTTAACCCCCCCTCCTAATACCTACCTATTACGACAAGAACATCCAGGGACCAAAACCACCCAGATGGCTAAAGGCCTTTGAAATAACACAACCAGCACGAGCCAGGGCAATAGGACACCTCCAAAGCACAGCTACACCACCTAAAGAACACTGGATATCCCAACACAACCGAAACACGCACATACACAGACACACAGACAAACAGACACACACACACAGACACACAGACAGACACAGACAGACACACAGACACACACACACACACACACACACACACAAATGGTCTTAAATCCAATCTTACAAAGATAATAGGGTTTTAAAGAGGAGATGAATAAATCCCTTTAAAAAATATAGGAAAATACAAACAGGTAGAGGTCTTTAAAGAAAAAACAAAATAATCCTTTAAAGACATACAGGAAAACACAATTAAACAGCTGAAGGAAATAAATAAAACTGTGCAAGACCTGAGAGTAGAAACAGAATCATTAAAGAAAACACAAACTGAGGGAATCCAGGACACAGAAAACCTAGAGAAGAGAAAGGAACAGCAGATGCATCATCAACAGAATACAGGAGATAGAAGTGAGAATCTCAGGTACAGAAGATGCAATAAAAGAAACTGACACATCTCTTCAAAGAAAATGTTAAAGCTAAAAAGTTCCTGACACAAAACTTCCAGGAAATCTGGGATATCATGAGATGACCCAACCTAATAACAGGAATAGAAGTGAAGAGCCCCTCCAAGGCCCAAAAACATTCTCAACAAAATCCCAGAAGAAAATCCCTAAAGAAAGAAGCCTATAAATATACAAGAAACAGAACCCCAATTAGACCGGACCTGAAAAAAAAATCCTCCCTGCACATAATCAAAATACAAAACCTATAGAACAAAGAATGGATATTAAATGCAGCAAGGGAGAAAGGCCAGGGAACATACAAAGGCAGAATTACACTACCTTCAACAGAGACTCTAAAAGCTAGAAAGGCCTGGACAGAGGTCCTGAAACCTTTAAAAACCACAGGTGCCAACCCAGACTACTATACTCAGAACGTTTCTCAATCACCATAGATGGAGAAAATAAGACCTTTAAAGATAAATCCATATTCAAACAATATCTATCTACAAATCCAGCTCAACAAAAAATACTGGAAGGAAAACCCAAACCTGAGGATAACTACATTCAAGAAAACACAGAAAATAAGTAATTCCATACCAGCAAAAACAAAGCGTGTGCACGCGCACACACACCACTAACATCAAAATAACAGGAACTAACAATCATTGATCATTAATATCTCTCAACATCAATGGACTCAACTCTCAAATAAACAGGCTAACAGATACTGCTGCATACAAGAAACACACCTCAGCAATGAAAACCGACATTAAAGTAAAGAGCTGGAAAAGAAGCTTTCCAAGCAAATGGACCCAAGAAGCAAGCCGTAGTAGCCATTCTAATATCTAATAATTAGACTTTCAACCAAAATTAATCAAAAGAGACAGAGAAGGACGTTTCATACTCAAAGGAAAAATCTATGAAGATATCTGAATTCCAAACATCTATCCCCAAACACAAGGGCACCCACCCACATTTGTAAAAGAAACATTGCTAAAGCTTAAATCAAACATCAAACCTCACACATTAATAGTGGGAGACTTCAACACTAAACTCTCACAAATTTGACAGGACACCCAGACAAAAACTAAACAGAGAAATAATGAAACTAACAAACATTATGAATTAAACGAACCTAACAGACATCTATAGACTATTTCTCCCAAACAACGAATACACCTTTTTCTCAGCGCGTCATGGATCCTTCTCCAAAACTGATCATTCATTCTCTCTCTCTCTCTCTCTCTCTCTCTCTCTCTCTCTCTCACACACACACACACACACACACACACACACACACACACACAGTCACAAAGCAAGCCTCACAGATGTAAGAAAACTGAACTACTGACTTGTATCTCATCAGCCCCCATGGATTAAAGCTAGACTCAGTAACAACAGACACTGGGAAGCCTACACACTCATGGAACTTGAACAACTCTCTACATGCAATGATCTCCATCCAGGTCAGGGGAGAAATAAATTAAGGACTTTCTAGACTTCAATGAAAATGAAGACACAACATACCTAAATTTATGGGACACAACGAAAGCAGTGCTAAGAGGAAAATTCATAGCACTAAGTGCCTCCATAAAGAAAATTCTCATATCAGCAATTTAAAAGTACACCTGAAAGCTCAAGAAAAATAAGAAGCAAGCACACCACAGATGAGTAGAAGGTGAGAAATAATCAAAATCAGGACTGAGATCAATCAGCTGGAAACAAGAAAGCAGCACAAAGAATTAACAAACCCAAGAGCTGGTTCTTAGAGAAAATCAACAAGAGACAAACTCTTAGCCAAACTAACCAAAAGACAGAGAGACAGTATCCAAATAAACAAAATCAGGAATGAAAAAGGAGACATAACAACTGACCCTGAGGAAATTCAAAGAATCATTAATTAGGTCTTACTTCAAAAACCTGTACTCCACAAAATTGGAAAATCTTAATGAAATGTATGGTTTTCTAGACAGAAACAACTTACCAAAGTTAAATCAAAATCAGGTAGACTATTTAAACAGCCCCATAACCCCTAAAAGAAATAGAAGCAGTCATTAAAAGTCTCCCAACCAAAAAAAAAAAACAAAACAAAAAACAACAACAACAACAAAAAAAAAAACAAAACCCAGGGCCAGATGGTTTTAGTGCAGAATTCTACCAAACTTTCGAAGAAAAGCTAATTCCAATACTACTCAAACCATTCCACAAAACAGAAACAGAAGGAACACTGCCAAACTAATTCCATGAGGCCACAGTCACCCTGATACCTAAACCACACAAAGACCCTACCAAGAAAGAGAACTCCAGACAGATTATTCTTATAAACACTGATGCAAAAATAATAAAGTAATTGCAAACTGAATCCAGGAATACATCAAAGATATCATCCACCAAGATCAAGTAGGCTTCATCCTAGGGATGCAGGGATGGTTCAATATATGAGAATTCATCAACGTAATCCACCATATAAACAAACTGAAAGAAAGAAAACCAAATCCCATGACTCCCTCCCCAGATGCTGAGAGAAGCTCTGATGAAACCCAGCGCCCTCCACATTAAAGGTTATCAGAGAGATCATGGCTACAGGCCATTCTAAACACAGTCAACACAATGCACAGCGAGCTAACTGCCAGCATCAAACTGAATGGAGAGAAAACAAAGCACTTCCACTAAAGTCAGGGACGAGACAAGGCTACCCACTATCTCCCTAGCTACTCAACACAGTACCCCAAGTCCTAGCCAGAGCAATCAGACAACTCAAGGAGAGCAAGGGGATACAGATTGAAAAGAAGAAGTCAACGTAACCCTATTTGCAGATGGTATGATAGTATACATAAGTGTCCCCTACCAGAGAACTCCCACAGCTGATAAACACCTTCAGCAAAGCAGCTGGATACAAAATTAACACAAAGAAATCAGTTGCCCTCCTTTATACAAATGGTAAATAGGCCAAGAAAGAAATTAGTGAAACTCCCTTTACAATAGATACAAATAATATAAAATATCTTGGTGTGACTTTAACCAAGCAAGTGAAAGATCTGTATGACAAGAACTTCAAGTCCCTGAAGAAAAAAATTGAAGAAGATATCAGAAAATGGAAAGATCTCCCATGTTCACAAATAAGTAGAATTAACATAGTGAAATGGCCCATTTTACCAAAAGCGAGCTACAGATTCAGGGCAATCCCCATCAAAATTACAACACAATTCTTCACAGACATGGAAAGTTCAATTCTCAACTTCATATGGAAAAACAAAAAACTCAAGATAGGGGGTTGGGGATTTAGCTCAGTGGTAGAGCGCTTGCCTAGGAGGCGCAAGGCCCCGGGTTCAGCCCCCAGCTCCAAAAAAAAAAACCAAAAAAAAAAAAAAAAAAAAACCTCAAGATAGCCAGAACTTCTAGGGGAATCACTATCCCTGACCTCAAGGTGTACTACAAAGCAATAGTGATAAAAACTGCATGGTATTGAGACAGAGACAGACATGTTGATCAATGGAATCCAACTAAAGACTCAAAAATAAACCCACACGGGGTTGGGGATTTAGCTCAGTGGTAGAGGGCTTGTCTAGCAAGCGCGAGGCCCGGGGTTCGGTCCCCAGCTACAAAAAAAAGAAAAAAGAAAAAAAAAAAAAAAAAAAACCCACACACATACGGACAAAGAAGTCAAAACCATCCAATGGAAAATGAAAGCATCTTCAACCAACGGTGGTGGACTAACTGGAGGTCAGCATGTAGAAGAATGGAAATAGATCCATATTATCACCCTGCACAAAACTCAAGTCCAAGTGGATCAAAGACCTCAACATGAAACGAGGTACACTAAATCTCATAGAAGAGAAAAACAGAAAATGCCCTTGAACATATTGGAACAGAAATCAATTTCCTGAACAGAACACCAACAGCTCAGACTCTAAGATCAACAATTAATAAATGGGTCCTCATGAAACTGCAAAGCTTCTGTAAGGCAAAGGACATTGTCAAGAGGACAAACAAGCAGCTCACAGATTGGGAAAGGATCTTCACTAACCCTACATCTGACAGAGGGCTAATATCCAAAATTTACAAAGAACTCAAGAAGTCAGACACCAACGACCCAAATAACCCAATTAAAAAACAGGGTACAGAGCTACAGAGAATTCTCGACAGGCCCAGAAGCACTTAAAGAAATGTTTAAAGTCTTCAGTCACCAGGGAGATGCAAATCCAAACCACTCTGAGGTCTCATCTTACGCCCATCAGAAAGGCGAAGATCAAAAACACAAGAGGGAGCACATACTCAACAGGATGTGAGGCAAGGGCAACACTTCTTTACTGCTGGTGGGAGTGCAAACTTGTACAACCACTCTGGAAATCAATTTGGCAATTTCTCAGAAAACTGGGAATAATTCTACCTCAAGACACAACTATACCACTCCTGAGCATATACCCAAAAAAATGTTCCAACATCTCACAGAAACTCAAAGCATTATAGCAGAATTAAAATTATCTAAGTCCAACTCCAAGTATACACCCAAACTCAAAGTAGGGAAGCATTATCTATACACCTATATTCACAGCACAGCATTCATAGCAGCTAAAAGGTACAGGCTACTGGTACCAAATGTGCACTGACATAAGACCACAGAAACTAAATGTGCCACATACATACATGAAATGTTAGACTTAAAAACTTAACACATGCTACAACAAAGTCATGAAAATATTGTGGTAAGCAATAGCAGTCATATATAAAACTAACAAAGATGGTAACCTTTTTTAAAGCAAAGCAAAGCAAAAAAAGCTAGAGGGAAAAAAGATAAATACTCTAGCATGTCACTCAGACCGGATACTTCAAGTAGTTATGAGACTGAAACTGGAGACTGTGGGTAATAACAAGAAGCATCCATCTTAAGTCAAGATGAAAGGAATCTACGGATCAACAGTGGTAATATCTGCTGCAGACTGTATTAATGTTCCTGAACTTCCCATTTTAAAAACTGGATGGGACCAGAGATGGCTGAGCAGCCAAGAGCACTGGCTGCTCTTTCAAGGACTGTGGTGGGCCCCATTGCCAGCACCCACATGGTGATTCACAACTATCTTTAACTCCAGTCCCAGGAGTACCCAATGCTCACAACTGGCCTCTGTGGTTACCAGGCATGAATGTGGTAAAGAGACATACAATCAAGCAAAACACCGTACACATAAAAATTTAAAAACAAAACAAAGGATCATCAAAGTGTTAGGATTTTATGTTTTAAGCCTTTTACCATAATTGTAAATACCTTTTTAAAGGCGGAAAGTTAGAAGCATGCTCTAGGATCAGAACCTGGCAAACCGGTGGGGAGCCACAAAGCTGGGAGATCAACTTTCCAAGTCTGTGCTGCAGGGCCTGTCACATTTTCCTTGGAATCAGGAAGCAATGGAGGCCAAACACAAGCAACTTACAAAGGCCACATTCTGCCTTCAGAATTAAGCACAAGGCCACAGGCCTAAGAGTGGGGTGCCTGCCTGCACCTGTGGGCTCTTGTTTTTGTCCATAAAGGGTTGGGGCTTTAACACCAGATCAACAACTTCTGTAATACATTTTTTTTTCTTTTTCTTTTTTTTGGAGCTGGGGACTGAACCCAGGGCCTTGCGTTTGCTAGGCAAGCGCTCTACCACTGAGCTAAATCCCCAACCCCTGTAATACATTTAAATACAAGAAATGCAGCTGCTTTTTGAGACTTTGTTGTGACTCAACCATACAGACCAGACCATCAGTGATGTTCCAGGCTATGGTTCTCAAATTTCTATGTGTTAAGAGCAGTGCTGACATTCTCCAATTTCATACCTCATGAAGCATAGGAGATCCAACCTACATATGAACATTAGAATTTTGAATTTGAAGGGATGCACACCAAGCTATTTAATGTGAAAACAAAAGCTATATACCCAAGTGAAAGGGCCTAGGAACCACGTCCATGAAAGCACAAATACTAGCTTTCATTTCTAGACTTGTTTATAGGGATTCTAAACCAAGATGGTGCACATTCTAAGAAAAGTGTTATGTCTAAGATGCCTTTTAGGAAAAAAAGACGTACACAGTACACCACCAGGATGTTTTAGTCTAGTCGAGTTGCTTAGTGACTACCTCCCCCACTCCTTAACTTATGAGTCTTCTTCCTCCATCTTCAGTTTCTTGCGCTTTTCTCTCTACTATAATAAAACAACTTCTCTATGAGATGATAGACACTTTTTAGGTTTTAAGTCAGGGTTCTCCTAACTCCTACCCCAGCTTCCCAAGAAGACAAGTGCCACACTTAGCTAAGGCATTATCTTGACCAACAGAAGGTAAGCAGAGCTCCAAAAACTGTATTAACAGAGCTAACTAGGGCACTCACCAAACCAAAACAAGAAGAGAATGGACTTTGCATCTCTCACACCCTTTTCTGGAAGTAACGCACTCTTCCCACTAATGACTGGTGTTCATGGTGTGACTGATCTTTACAACACAGCTACAGGATAGAGAGACAGGCAACACTACTGCCTTCTCAATAGAGGCTAGAACACTGATGAAGCTGAAATGCTAGTTTGAGATGTAAAATCACAATTGTGGTTTTAGAACAGGGCCTCACTGGCCTGGGACGTGCCATGTAGACCAAACTGGCCTGAACTCAGAGATTTTCCTCCCTCTGCTTCCTGAATGCTGCATTAAAGGTGTGTGCTAACATGCCCCGTTATATATACTTTCCTTTAAAATTATTATTCCCATATTTTCAAATGAGAAAATAACAATATTATCATGTGTTGCTATGGGAGACCACTTCTGTTGAATTAATCTAGTTTAGTACTATTCAGTAAAAACAGTGAGAACAGTGAGATAGTTTAGCCAAGTAAACACACCAGGTCCAATGACCTAAGGGTCATGACCCCTCTGGGGGTGAAACAACCATGTCACCTGGGTTACATACCAGATATTCTGTCTATCAAATGTTTACATGATTTATAACAGTAGCAAAATCAGAGTTATAAAGTAACAACAAAGTTAATTGTATAGTTGGGGTCACCACTACATGAAGAACTGTATTAAAGGTAACATTAGGACCGTTGGGAGCCACTGCTGTAAAGGGAGAGAGTAGACTCCCACAGGTTGTTTACACACACACACACACACACACACACACACACACACACACACACACACACATCCCCCCACCTACCACCCACCATACACACAAATTGTTTTAAAAATAGAAAAAATGGATGCTTTCCCACCAGGGAATTTAGTATCTATCTGTGGTAGACACATTAGCAGTCATACTTTTAACAGAACTAAGGATGAAAATAAACCCTAAATATAAGACTAATTCCAACTTGTCCATGTGCATGTAAAGTAGAAACATAGTCAACTTGGTACCAAGTCACGGACTTTAAAATCAGTAAAATCTCAGCTCTTTATGGACAAGGTTGAATCTGACCAACTCTACATTCCACTATCATTCTAAACATTAAAACAAAACCAAAAAAACCTTATTCATAGGCTAGAGAAATGGCCCAATGGTTCCACAATTTAGAGTACTGGGTGCTCTTTTAGAGAAGCCTTAGGGAGGAACTACATGTTCCTTGGGGTCAGACACCCACTTGTGACTTCCACAGGCACTAAAGACAAATGTGGTACATACACATGCAGACAAAATACCCATACATGTAAAAGTAATTTTAAAACATCAGTAACAGATATACCACTCTAACATATATGTTGTAACATATATAAATAACAAAAGCTTTTAAGACAATAAACAAGAATATTTTGAAACGTTTTCTATTCATTTCCAAAAAAAATGAGATGTGCCTGCCCATGACACATGGCTACACATTAAAAACTAACCAAAGAAAGGTCTGGCCTTTGGCATTGGTTCTTGGACAATATCCTACATATCCTTGAAATTTGCTATTAAACAAATAGCAGACATTGCAAATAGCTTAATAACATGACCTGGAATGGCGACTTTGGGCCATTTATTTACAAGCTCCTGAAGGACTGCAAACTGAACTCCCAAGTGTTCCAGTTCCAATAAACACTGTGGGTAATAAAGCTGCAATGAGTCCCTTCAGTCCTGCATAGCACTGTCAAAGCTCTACCCAGAGAGAATCAAGCTCCCCACCGACTTTTGTATGTGCTCATGCACACATCTCTTCCCTTGGCTAATTTTCATCTGTATTGTTTCACTATAATAAATCAAGCATACACCTAAGACCTTTTACAAGTTCTCTGAGCTCATCCAGACACTTACTGAACCAGAGTGACCATTAGATCCCCAAACCTAAAATTGGCATTAGAAATGATCCCCTCATCCCTGACCAAAATAACAAGGCTACCTACTCAGGGAGAAAAGACATTATCTTCTAATTTTCAATTTTTCCTTCACATTTCTCACATTTTTAATAGGACAGAACTGACAACTATAAATTCATTTCCTAGGTGCCTCTAAAATCAAAAGTATGCATGTGACTAAATCTTGGCCAGTAAGATATGAACAGAGAACACAGGAAAAACGTCTGTCATATTCTTTATTTTTGCCCTCCCTAGTATCAGAGATCAAATATCCTACATTCTTAAAGAAAACTGCTTAGTTCTTTATCAAGAATGCAGTTTCAACTGCAGTCCCTAGAGAATGGCTGAGCTACCAGAGGGCCCTGTGACCCCGCACAGCCCGAGAACTGCAGCAGTGCCCACTCTGGATCAGCTGCCTATCATCCGACTGTCACAGGCAAGAGAAAAGTCTCAATATTGTTTGCACTGGGTACAGTCTTTTCTAGCATCTTAGCCTGTGCCCTAATAAACTTAAGAACACTTAATAATTTTAGAATTAGTAATCTATTCTACATTTAAATTAACTATACATAGACTGTAAAAGACAGTAAGATGTACAATAAAACTCTCTGGATCCACTGTTATGGAAAATACCAACAAAAGTTTCTAATGTCCTTGTCCTTCTTAGCTTTGCTAACTTGGCATAGCTTAGAATCATCTAAGAGGAAAGCCTCCACTAAAGAACTGCCCAGACCAGACTGACCTGCGGACAAGTCTCTGACTGTCTCCATTTTTAACTAATGTAAGAGGGCCCGGACTACTGCGGGAGGAACCATCACCAGGCAGGTGGTTCTGAACTGTATGAGAAGCTAGCTAAAATTAAAGCTGAGTAGGCAACAGAGCAAGACAAAGAGAGTGTAAAGAAGTAAAATACCATTAGCCATGCCTGTGGAAAAGCAGCAAATAATTACCTGTAGGAAACGTCAAGGCTACAATAAATCACACTAAGCTGAAATCACAGGACTCCATGGGTCATACGCACAAGTCTAATGAGAGGACAAGACGGGCAAGGAACACGAGCAATCTCGAAGGTTTTTCTCTGGAGCTGCAGTTCTCATTCCTGAGCGTCAGAATCACACGCATGCCTACAGAACCAAACATAGACCACTGCATCCCAACTTCAATGGTTCTGATTCAGAGACTACAGGTTTGGGCAGGGATAAAAATTTATATTTCTAGAAATTTCCCAGTTAATTCATAAACTGCTGGTCGTGGGCTGGTTTTACTGATATATAAAGTGTGCACAGAGGGTAAATGAAGACAGAGATTAGCGCAGGAGCTCAGAGGAAAAGAGTGTATGAGGAAAAGAGACAGTGTTGCTAATGGTGCTCTGCCTAGATGAATTCCAAAGGATGTATACACTACAGGTGACGGTCTTTCCTGTCTGTCCTCCCTCTCCTCCCTTCCTAATTCAGAGCAGATTATAGTGTCCTTCAAATGCACTGTCGTGTGCAGTATTCAAGGTAAGTAAAGTTAAGTGTAAAAGATAATGTAATTAGAAAGACTTACACAAAACTAAATACTGATCTTACATTAGAAGCACTGACAGAATGCCAATCAGTGCAGAGAGTAATCAAACTCAGGTTAGAGAAGAAAACCACCAAAGCAACACTTCAAAGGAACAGGAATGAAATACTATGTGTGCTGTTAAAGGCAGAAAGAAAGCAGGCAGAAAGGTAGAAACAGCAATGACTTCACAAAGAGGAAAAAATCATGAAACTACAAAAAATACCAAGAAGCTTAAGGCAACATTATGGAATTAACTGGGAAGCCGGACCCATGGCCAGATGTAGATGACGTGACACAGCTGAGGAATGTAACAGAAGGCCTAGAGTGTCAACCTAAGAGGCTTTAATCTTATTTATTAATTTAGGGAGGGAAGTACAATGTCCACGCATAAGGAGCACAAGCAAAGCATCAGAAAACCGCATCCTGTGCGCTCCACCGTACAGTACCATCTAAAACTCACAAGGTAAATGAGCATCAACAGCATGCAACTAGAAATAATGTCCTTGGAGCAAGTAAAGTTTAAAAGCATGATCTAACTTGGTCTTGGGGAAATGGCTCTGTGGTAAAGTGATTGTCCTTCAAGCATGACAGCCTGAGGCCTGAGTTGTGGTCTTCAACACCTACATAAAAGAAAAGAAAGCCTGGCATGGCGGCACACACGTTTAACCCCTGGAGTCTGAAGTGAATCTCTGGAGCTCACTAGGCAATGCCACTGGACTAGCTGACTGGACGAGTTACACAATCAGTGAGACTGCCTATGTTAGAAAACAAGGGAGTGAGCAGTGGAGGACACTGAACACTGACCTCTAGCCTTCACTAGTACAACCCACAAAACTCGTACACACTGTGTGTGTGTGTGTGTGTGTGTGTGTGTGAGAGAGAGAGAGAGGGGGGGGGAGGGAGAGAGAGACTTTTCTGTAAGTTCCTTATTTGCAAGTCTCTTTTCTAGCTAATCTTTAGATTCCATGTAACTATAAGTAAACATAAAAAGGAGAAAATTTCACTTGCCAAAACTTCTGGATTCTTCCCTTGCCTTCAGGTGAGACTTCTCATACATAGAGCGAAAGCTGCTGCCTTTAAAGATGAGATGCTACATTCTTCAAGATACTCTAAGTGTAATCCAATTTAATTTAAGCTCATTTAGTACACTATGTTTGGTTAGCGTTTGCTGAGTTTTGAGACTGGCTCTCGCATAGCCCGGCCTGGTCTTAAATTCACTAGGTAGCTGAGGCTGATGGTCATGACCACAATCCTCCTGCCTCTACCTTCAATTCCAGAACTACAGGTCCCTAACATAATGGCCACTACTATACCTACTAGGTTCTGAGAAAGTGAATTTCAAGAGAGTTTAATATGATTTTTTAAAGACAATTAGAATGTTTTCCATTAGCCATGAAGGACATGAAGAAGAACTTAGCCCCCACTCTCACAAAGTTGAACAGTCAGTACTCCCTCTTAAGGACTAACACTCCAAACAGCATCCTCAGAACTTTCTACAAGTCTAACAAATACATTAGCATTACTTCCATCTCAAACACAAACATCTGGGTTTTTTTTTTCAGTCAGTAGCAGTAAATTATCTAGATCAAACAATGTGATTCAAAGAAATACCAAATACCAGCATTTTCAGACAACTGACTTTTTTAAAAACCAGAAAAGTGGAGCTGGAGAGATGACTCAGTGCTTAAGAGCACTGACTGCTCTTCCAGAGACTCAAGTTCAATTCCCAGCACCCGCATGGCAGGCCATAACTGTTGAGAACTTCAAGATGTGGCACTCTCACATATAGACATACAAGAAGGCAAAACACCAATGTATATAAAATAAAAAAAAGAAAGAAAGAAAAAAAAAACCCAGAAAGTATCTAGAGACCCAACTTACAACAGGAGCTATGTAAAGACCATCTGGCGGAAACAAACGTCTGCTGCACAGTAGAACGTTATAACCCTCAACAGAAGCAACCCCTCCCTCCAGAGCACATTGAGCAGGAGGTAGCTGTTTCTTCCGAGTTCAAACAGTCCCTCATGGAAAGGTCGGGAGGCCCTTGAAACTTAGAAACTCACTTTACTTGGAGTTTCACGAGGCCTTTCCCCAAGGTTGCACAAGCAGTTAAATATTCACTAGGCCACAGCTCGGCGGAAGAGCAGTCTTCTACTCATGTGCTTCACAGATCAATGCCCAGCACAATGGAGAGGAAGGAGATCTGTGCCCAAAGAACCTACATCAAAACTTCAGCTACAGAAATCAGACTGTGCTTAAGGGGATAAATGAAATCAGGCAGCAGCAGCAGCAGCACCACCTGGTTGGTGATACACACTTGTGCTGGAGGAGACTGAATGCATTTCTCCTCAGCCAGCCTAACCTTCATGCTCAAATTCCAAGCTGGTGAAAAGCCATTTATAAAAACAGTGACCGGCACCCAAGCACCCACACCCTCTGGCCTGCACACATGCAGGCTCACACATACACAGCCACAGGAACAAACTTGGTTCTGGTCGCCAAGCCTGAAGCAATGAGTTCAACAGCTGGGATCTAAACAAGAGGAGGAGAAGCCTGACTCCTACCAGATGTCCTCTGACCTCCACACATACACAAATAAGTAAATGCAAATTTTAAAAGGGGATTAAAGCATTTATTATCAAGCAGGAAGATCCAAGTTTGATCACCAGAACCCACGTGGTAGGAGGATCATCTTCCTGACCTCCATATACACACACTAAATGCAGAGACATGCATACAAAATAAATGAGCATAATTAAAAATACATAGGTTTTTCACATCACTTTTTAGCCAAGTAAGAAAGCACACAACGTAGCTATATTATGAGAAAAATCTAACTCCTTCCCAGTGTTAATTTTTTAAGGATATACTTCTCAGAACAATGTAATTTTAAAATCCACAAAAATCATCCATGCAACTGTTAAGACACTTAAATGTCGAGTTCTCTTTTGAGAAGCCCAGACTCCCTTCTGTCTTAGGTTTACAAAGCTCACTTACACACCAATAACTCCCCTTCTCTCTCATGCCTGTTAATGCTTGGGCTTCCCCCGCCCTCCACGTCCACGTTAAAATCTGTGTTAAACTCTTCATGAACAACCGTCCTGGGGGCTGGAGATATGGTTCCCAGGTTAAAAAGAAACTTGCTGGGGTTGGGGATTTAGCTCAGTGGGGCAGGGGGTAGGGGGGGACTTTAAAAAAAAAAAAAACTTGCTGCAGTCATGAGGCCTGGAGTCCAACTCCCAGATCCTGCAAACACCTCTAGCTACAGCTTCAGGGATCAGGCACTTGAATTATAAGGAACACACACTTACAAACACATGACAACAATGAAAAACTTTGTCCTTTTAAAATGGAACTTGCAAAGGAGTTAGGACCTGGGTCATGAATCAGGGAGAAGATCCCAGTTCCTTTTATACCATGTGACCCAGCCAAGTACTATCATCTCCACAAATCTGTTTCTTTATAAGTGTGCCAACTTTATACAGTGCTTTTGAATATTAAATGAGAAATCACTTAGCAAAGGGCCCTGGAAGATAGTCCATACATAGTAATTTACCAATTATTCTTAAATTCTGGAACGAATGTTAAAAAGACAAGCAATATTTCTAAGTTTCAGGCACAAGGCTTAGAATCCTATGACTTAAAGTTGAGACTGAGATATAAAAAGAATTACACAAAAAATAAAAATAAAAGGAATTACAAAAAGTCATTTTGCCAAGGACAGAAGCTAAGTAAAAATATCTAGTGTTAAGCAAATATAATTGCCATGGGCAGAATCTTAGGTTTGTAAAAATAACTTAAGCTGTATTAACTCAAAGTGTTTATTATTACAAAGTCATGGTCTTGTTTTCATAAAAGCTAAAGAAAAAAATGCATTAAAAAAAGGCAAAAAGGAAGGTATGTAGATTATCACTAGGTTACTTTAAGTGCCAACTTGAAAAAAATACAACATGTAGGGAAAATTCCTTGTGCAAGATGGCAGAAAATATCACACCTCTCCTTCCTAAAAACTACAGAAAACAGACTTCCATAAGATCTTCAAGGATGTTCCTGTCTGAAAAGAAGAAGCCCCAGCAACTTCTCTCACCACGACCATATTTCCAGTAGGAGCACAAGCCACTCTGGTGGGTGGCTGTAGGAAAATTACTTAGCATCTTCTTTAGATTGAAAAATAAATCATATATATATATATATATATATATATATATATATATATGGACTAAAGTGAGGCCATTCTTAGCAGTTTATTTTTATTTTATTCTAGATGGAGAAGGTATTTTAAAAGTAAAATTTTGGTTAGCAACAAAATTTCATTCAAAAAAATCAAATATAAAAACTAATTAAGGGGGGTGGGGATTTAGCTCAGTGGTAGAACACTTGCCTAACAAACGCAAGACCCTGGGTTCAGTCCTCAGCTCTGGAAAAAAAAAAAAAAAAAAAGAATTAAGGCTGGAGAGATGGCTCAGTGGTTAAGAACACTGACTGCTCTTCCAGAAGTCCTGAGTTCAAATCCCAGCAACCACATGGTGGCTCACAACCATCTGTAATGGGGTCAGAGGCCCTCTTCTGGTGTGTCTGAAGACAGCGACACATTAAATAAGTAAATGAAGACATACATTAAATAAGTAAGTAAATATTAAAAAAAAATTAATAAAATTCTATCTCAGGTCAACAGTAAACAGTGTTGTCAGAAGCCAGGCAATAGTGGCATACAACTTTAATCCAAAACTCTGGAGACAGAGGCAAGTGGATCTCTTGAGTTTAAGGCCAGGTCTGGTCTACAGTTCTGGTCCAAGGCAGCAAAGGCTACAAAGAGAAAGCCCGTCTCTAAAATACAAAACAGAAATGATGTCAGTAAAAGGAGTCAACCAGTCCAGCCCAAATGGCAAGCTCCAGCTGCAGTGAAGCTTGTGACAAAGCTACGGTAGAAAGCAACTGAGAGATAGCAAACAGACCTCTGGCCTCTCCACACAGCAGAGAAAGCTCAGACCTGTGTTCTTTAGCATGTACTAACTCGATCATCCACTGCAGCTCTGTAAAGTAGGAGATACTACAGTCATCATACACAGCTGAGTAAAACGAGCACCCAAAGTCATTTACTGGTCCAGGGTCATGTGAGCAGTAAATGGTAGCAGGCAGGATCTGGGCTGAAGATGTTAAATGTTCAAATCAACTACAGCAATTACTAGGTACTAGGGATAAAATTACGGATCTATCTAATAAGACCTCCACCCTGTAGTTAGGAAGAGAGAGTCAACAAATCTAATGGGAATAATTAACAAGTGAAACTAGCAGGAGCTCCCTCAAGTAAAGAGCAGCAATAGAAGCCAAGAACAACTGTCACCAGCCAGAAGGTGTCCAGTCTATCTGCCTGGGTAGCATCCTGAAGACCAATAAGAGAGAGAGTCATGGGGTAAGGCTAAGGCTAAGTTGGCAGCTGCCCTGATGGCAGGGAGGAGGAGCTTAGATTCAATTCTAATACCTAGAGTTTTTGGAAGATTTTAACTATGAAAAGTTCAACCGAAGTTCTTTTTCAAAAGATCACTCTGATTGTTATGTGAGTGACAGCAAGCAAAATAAGGACACCAATGAGGGCACTAATCCAACAATTTAAGGAAGGTAACACTAGAACTTAAGACTTGTATCTGTGCATGGTTTACAAGGAGAGGAGACACTAAAGGGCCTGAAACTTGTCTCTGAATTATCACTCTCCTCATGCTCTCAAGTTGTGTTCAAAGAAAATTAAAATTTAAAATATCTATTAATATCCACATTAATGTTTCGGTTGGCATTGTTGCTACTAGGAATGAAGTAAAAAAGTAATCTTGGCTGTTGTTTACCGATATTCTGTTTAACTTACACTGATTCATTTCGGTTTTTATTTCTGATGGAGTCTAACTTTTCGGGCCCTAACTGATCTGCACCTCACTATGTAGATCAGGTTGGCCTCAAGCTACCAGAGATCCCCCTGCCTCTGCCTACCTACTGCTGAGATGAGCCAAGCCCAGTTTATACCCTGATTTGCAATCCCTAATACTCTAAATTAAGCACAAAGAATCATACCAGCCTTCAGTATGTGCTCACTTGTAGAAGCAGGTGCCTAAGGTCTCCTATGATTAGTTTTCTTCTCATGGTACTCTCTCTAGCATACCAATCCTATTCAGTGCACAGCTACAAGAGTATGCCACAGAAGACACTTACTGGGTACCTGTGGATTCACAGTCTCATTAAATGCCTTTCATTTAAGAAGTAATTAGTCAGCTACCCAAACTGGAAAATGATGTCTTCAAACTATGAATGAAAAGCTTGTCCAGGGGTTGGGGATTTAGCTCAGTGGTAGAGCGATTGCCTAGCAAACGCAAAGCCCTGGGTTCAGTCCTCAGCTCCGGAAAAAAAAAAAGAAAAAAGAAAAGCTTGTCCAAATTCATATACCAGCAGAGACAAAATTCAAGCCCATATCTAAATGCTTTGATCTTTCCACTTCAAAAGCCATTAAATACTGTGTGTTTGACTGTTAAACATAGGTATATGTAGTCACTGGAATTTATTTACAGTGACCGGTTATTGAGAACAGGGTTTTTTTTCCTTCCTATTTTGAATCTTAGTTTTTCAGTGGGAAAGAAGTGTAGTTACATATTTAAGCACATTCATTTTGAAAACGTGTATTTTTCTACATGAGACGACATAGAGATAAGATTAATGTTAAAAGTGATTCCCACCCTTAAAAAAAACAAACAAATACGCATTATTTACCATAAAAAGGAGTAAAGTTTCATGACAAGATACACGATTTGGTACATACTGACCTCAAAGGACCTACAAGACACAAACAAGAAAACAGAGAAATTCAAGAAAAATGGCAAATAACTAGGCTAAGCAGTGAGCGACAGCACTCTCC